>NC_135883.1:165980077-166580077 GCF_964194155.1 Cetorhinus maximus
TGTCTAGTTTTGAAACAGTGCTACATGTGACTATTTATAGGCCTGCAAATTTTAAACAGGGCAACTGATCAATGCAAATGAGAGTCGGGAACTGTCAATTAGACAACTCTAGTAACTCTCTTGGATTGATGAAGAATATAAGAAATGGGAGCTGGAGTACCCCAGGTTCAGCCCCTTGAACCTCCTCTGCCATTGAATAAGATCGTGGCTGAACTTCAGCTCCACTTTCTGCACTATCTCCAAGTCCCTTGATTCCATTAGTGCCCAAAAATCTATCAGTCTCAGCCTTGAATGTAATCAAAAACTGAGCACCCACAGCCTGCCAGGATGGAGAATTCCAAAGAGTCAAAAAGAGTGAAGAAATTTCTCTCTATCAGTTTTGAATGGCTAATTCCTTATCCTGAGACTGTGTCCCCTAGTTCTAGACCAGCAGTATTGTGTGTGGCACCTGTCTCCTGCTTGCTGCTTTCCTCCCTGACCCTCCCATTCACAGTCCTTCTCACTCCCTCCTGAAAGCACTGTTGGTGTACTTGTACCAGATGGGCTAAAGCAGTTTATGATGACTCACCACCATCTACCTCGCTCTTGCTGATGTCGCGAGTGCCTGCTCTCAGCTCTGGACACCAAAATTTAATGGGTTTAAAAATATTTGTTTATTCTTACTATGGATAAGTTCACATTTCCCCATGCACTTGCCATCTGCCATCCTTCTGCCCACTTATCTAATTTATCCATATCTCTTGACTGACGTGTCCATCTTGCAGCTTAATTTCCACTTGGCTTAGTTTTGTATTCAGTGAATGGATACATTGTATTTGTCCCATCGTCTAATTGATTGATAGTGACGTAGATTGTAGATAGTTGAGGCTCCAGCATTGATTTCTGTGACACTCACCCAGTGACAGCCTGCCAACTTGAAAATGAGCTGTATATTCCTACCGTTTGTCCTTGAACAAATCCTCTGTCCATGCTGATAAATTACTACCAACCCCATGAACTCTCAGCTTGTGAAGCAATTTTCATGTGTCACCATATTGAGTGTGTTCTGAAAATCCAGATATACATCCACTAGTTTCTATACTAGAACCTTGGTGAGGCCACAGCTGGAGTACTGTGTGCAGTTCTGGTCACCCCATTATAGGAAGGATGTGATTGCACTGGAGGGGGTGCAGAGGAGATTCACCAGGATGTTGCCTGGGATGAAACATTTAAGTTATGAAGAGAGGTTGGATAGACTTGGGTTGTTTTTGTTGGAACAGAGAAGACCGAGGGGCGACCTGATCAAGGTGTACAAGATTGAGGGGCATGGATGGGGTGGATAGGGAGCAGATGTTCCCCTTAGTTGAAGGGTCAGTCATGAGGGGACATAACCTCAAGGTGAGGGGCAGGAGGTTTAGTGGTATGTGAGGAAAACCTTTTTTACCCAGAGGGTGGGGACGGTCTGGAATGCACTGCCTGGGAGGGTGGTGGAGGTGGGTTGCCTCATATCCTTTTAAAAAGTACCTGGATGAGCACTTGGCCTATAGCCTTGAATGTTATGACATGCCAAGTGCTGGTAAATGGGATTAGGTAGGTAGGTCAGGTGTTTCTCGTATTGGTGCAGACTCGATGGGCCGAAGGGCCTCTTCTGCACTGATTCTGAGTTTCCCTTTACTTACCTTGATAATTACACCCTTAACACAAAAACTGGAAATATCTTTGTAAATGTTCTGTGAAATGAGTTTGGCCAATCCGATTCCTAGTAAGCATAGGCCTAATTCAACACTAATTGGTAATGTTAAATGCAGAGGACAGAATAACCCAAACGACTGGTGTACATGGAGAAAGTGCTGTATGAGGTTGGAAGAGGGGCCCCTCTTGCTTTTGTAGCCACTGTATATATGACTGGTCCAGTACAGTTTCTGGCCATTGGAGACCACCCCTCCCCCCCCACTGGATGCTGTTGGTTGGGGATTCAGCGATGGTAATGCCATTGAGTGTCAAGGGCCGATGGTCTTGTTGGAGATGGTCATTGCTCGGCATTTATGTTGTGTAGATGGAACTTGCCACTTATCAGCCCAAGTCTGAATGTTGTCAAGGTCTTTTTTTTAATTCATGAATGGGAATGTGGGCATCACTGGCTAGGCCAGCATTTATTGCCCATCCCTAATTGCCCTTGTTCAGATTTAAGAGTCAACCACATTGCTGTGTGTCTGGAGTCACATGTAGCCAAGACCAGGTAAGGACGGCAGATTTCCTTCCCTAAAGGACATTGGTGACCCAAATGACAATGGTTTCATGGTCATCATTAGACTTTTAATTCCAGATTTTTATTGAGTTCAAATTCCATCATCTGCTGTGGTGGGATTCGAACCCAAGTCCCTAGATCATTACCCTGGGTCTCTGGATTACTAGTCCAGTGATGGTCTTGTTGCATAGGGACAGGGACTCCTTTAGTTGTCTGAGGAGTCCAGAATATTGGTGCACATCCCCACTCCTGACTATGATGGAGAGAAGGTCATTGATGAAGCAGCTAAAGATCGTTGGGCCGAAGACACTACCGTGAGGAAATCCTGCAGCCATGTCCCAGGACTGAGATGATTGACCTTATCAAACACTATTTACCTTTTAACAGATCTGTGTTGGCTGTTGTTTATTAACCAATGTTTTTCTGAATGAAAATTAATTTTACTTGCATCCCTGTTATTTTCTTCATGAAGTGGGTGTGCTCTAGACTGCAGTCTTTTTGAGATGCTGTCACTTGTTTCAGCAGCACAAAACAGGTTTGTGAATGCCATCAATTCCATAGGTATTGAAGTGCACAAGCCTCTTGTTCAAACAATTAGAGGCACTTTATATAGAATGTACAGCACAAATGCAGGCCATTTAGCCTTGTCGGGTCATAGTAGAGGAGGTGGCCATTTGGCCCATCAAGCCTGCACTGGCAATTTCAAAAGCAGTCCAGTTAGTCTCACTCCTTTTCCCATATCCTTGCAAAATGTTCTCCTTTTTCCTTTTGAAAGCTAAGATTGGATTACCCCATAGGCAGTGTTTATCAAATCCTAAAAAAACTAATCACATAAAGAAGTTTTTCCTTGTGTTGCTTCTAGCTCTTTCAATTGTCTTAAAAGTGTACCCTCTGGTTAAAAACCCTTTAGCCATTGGAAACAGTTTGTCTATTTCCTCTATTTAAACCTTCATGATTTTAAACAACTTTTATCAAATCTCCTCTTAACCTTCTCTACTGTACAGAGTGCTGGATTGGCCTTGAATGGCCTCCTACTGTGGCTTAATGACGCTATTACTCTGCTCTAAGGAGAACACCCAAACTTCTCCAGTCAGTTGCATAACTCTAAACCCCCCCCAACCCTCAATCTATACCAGTAAATCTCTGTCCCCTCCCCAAAACTTTCTTCTTTCTAAAGTGTTGTGTTGTGAATTGGGCACAGTTTCCAATCAGGGTTAAACTAGTATTTTAGAAAGATTTAATATAACTTCCTTGCTTTGGTATTCTATGCATCTACTTGTAAAGCCCAATATCCCATTTGCGGTCCTACAACCTTAAAGGATTTGTGCACAAGCATCCCCAGGTCGGGTTCTCACACTCCTTTAAAATGGAACCATTTAGTATGTATTGTGTCACCTCTTTCTCCCTACCGGTATATATCACCTCACAGTTTTGAGTGGAATTTCATCTGCCGTTTGCCCACTTTTTCTACCAGTCAGTCTTTTAATTTTTAAAAAATTCATTATCTGGATGTTGGACCTTTGGTCTTCGTCCTTGTGAAGCCTATTACTAGCCACCTTGCTGTTCACACCTCCAAATTTCATTTTCTCTACAAATTTTGAAATTCTGCCATGTACCCCCAAGTCATTAATATATCTAAAACAACAGTTATCCTAGTACTGAACCTGGGGGAGCTCCACATTCTCTCTTCCTCCAGTCTTGAAGACAGCCATTCACCACCTTTTTCTATCCCTTATCCAATTTTCTATCCATGCTGTTACTGTCCCTTTTATCCCATGGGCTTCAATTCTGTTAACTAACCTAATATTAACAAACCAAAACTTTATCAAACTCCTCTTGAAAGTAAAAAGGCCCATTGAGTCTGTGCCGATCAAATAAGTACCGAACTATTCTAATCCCATTTTCCAGCACTAGGCCCATGGCCTTGTATGCCATGGCATCATAAGTGCACATCTAAATACTACTGAAATGTTGAGGGTTTCTGCCTCTACCACCCTTTCAGGCAGTGAGTTCCAGATTCCCACCACCCTCTGGGTGAAAAAATTCTTCCTTGCATCCCCTCTAAACCTCCTACCCCTTAGCTTAAATCTATGCCCCCTGGTTATTTATCCTTCCACGAAAGGGAAATGTTCTTCTGTCTACCCTATCTATGCCCCTCATAATTTTATACACCTCAAACCTATCTCCCCCACCCCCCTCAATCTCCTCTGCTGCAGGGAAAATAACCCCAGTCTATCCAATCTCTCCTCATAACTAAAATTCTCCAGCCCAGGCAACATCCTAGTAAATCTCCTCTGCACCCTTTCTAGTGCAATCACATCCTTCCTATAATGTGGATTCACGAACTGCATTCAATACTCTAGCTGTGGCCTAACCAGCATTTTATACAGTTCCAGCATAACCTCCCTGCTCTTATATTCTATGCCTCAGCTAATAAAGGCAGTTTCCCATATGCCTTCTTAACCACCTTATCTAACTGTCTTGCCACCTTAACAGTGTACATGTACACCAAGGTCCCTCTGATCCTTGGCACTTCCCAGGGTCCTACCATTCATCGTGTATTCCTGTGCCTTTTTTGTCCTGCCCAAGTGTATCACCTCTCACTTATCCGGATTAAATTCCATTTGCCACTGATCAGTCCATCTGACTAGCCTGTCTATATCTTCCTGTAATCTAAGGCTATGCTCCTCGCTATTTACCACCCCACCAATTTTCATGTCATCCGCGAACTTACTGATCAACCCTCCTACATTCAAGTCTAAACTATATACCTATATCAAAGGACCCAACACCGATCCCTGTGGAACCCCACTGGACACAGGCATCTAGTCACAAAAAACCCCTTGACCATCACCTGCTGCTTCCTGCCACTCAGCCAATTCTGGATCCATGGGCTCTTACCTTTGATGTCAGCCTCCCATGCAGGACCTTATCAAAAGCCTTGCTGAAGTCCAAGTAGACTGTCCTTGATTAATCCCTGCCTCTTCAAGTGTAGATTAATTCTGTCCCTCAATTGCTTCCAATAATTTCCACACCACTGAGCTTAGACTGACTGGCCTGTAGTTCCTTGGTTTATCCCTTCCTCCCTTCTTGAATAATGGTACCACATTGGCTGTCCTCCAGTCCCCAGCACCTCCTGTTTCCAGAGAGGGATTGAAAATTATTGCCAGTGACCCTGCTATCTCCTCCCATGCCTCACTCAACAGCCTGGGATACATTTCATCCAGGCCTGGAGATTTATCTACTTTTAAGCCTTATGTTATAAAGGATGTAATAGCAGAGCATTTAGAATTACATAATCTAATCAAGCAGAGTCATGAAGGGGAAATCATGCCTGACAAATTTATTAGGATTCTTTGAAGAGATAACTAGCAGGATAAGGAGGAACCAGCAGATGTAATATATTTGGATTTCCAAAAGGTGTTTGATAAGGTACCGCACACAGCTACTTAAGATAAGGACCCATGGTGTTGGGGATAGTATATTAGCATAGTTAGAGGATTGGCTAACTAATAGACGACAGGAACAGAAACAAAAATACCTGGAAAAACTCAGCAGGTCTGACAGCATCAGTGGAGAGGGATACAGTTGACGTTTTGAGTCCGTATGACCCTTCAGAACTAAAAAAATATAGAAATGAGATTAAATATAAATAGAAATGAGATTAAATATAAACTGGTAGAGGGGGTGGGACAGGAGGAGCTTAATAGGGGGCCAGTGATAGGTGGAGGCCAAGAAGTGACTGCCAAAGATGTCATAGATAAAAGGACAAAGGGGTGTTGACAGTGGTGATATTATCTAAAGGATGTGCTAATGGGGACATTAAGGGTAGCAAGCAGGACAAGCTATTGGCAGATGGCACTAGTGGGGGTGGGATGGGGGAAGGGATCGAAATGAGCTAAAAGGTGGAGATGAAACAATAGATGGAAATAAATTTTAAAAAATAGGTGGGAAAAGAAAAATATATTAGTAAAAAAATTATAAATTATTGGAAAAGGGGGGATCTTTTCCCACCTATTTAAATTTATTTCGATCCATTGTTTCATCTCCACCTTTTAGCCCATTTCGATCCCTTCCCCCCACCCCACCCCCACTAGGGCCATCTGCCATTAGCTTGTCCTGCTTGCTACCCTTAATGTCCCCATTAGCACATCCTTTAGATAATATCACCACCGTCAACATCCTTTTGTCTATGACATCTTTGGCAGTCTCTTGGCCTCCACCTAACACTGGCCCCCTACTGAGCTCCTCCTGTCCCATCCCCCTCTACCAGTTTATATTTCATCTCATTTCTATATTTTTTTAGTTCTGATGAAAGGTCATACAGACTCGACACGTCAACTGTATCCCTCTCCGCAGATGCTGTCAGACCTGCTGAGTTTTTCCAGGTACTTGTGTTTTTGTTCTAGATTTCCAACATCTGCAGTATTTTGCTTTTATAATAGACGACAGGGTTTGGATAAGGGGGTCATTTTCAGGATGGCAGTCTAACTAGTGGAGTGCCACGGATCAGTGCTGGGGCCTCAATTATGAACAATATATAGGAGTAACTTATGAGGGAAGTGAATGTACTATTGCCAGATTTGCAGATGATACAAAAATAGGTGGGAAGGCAAGTGGTGAGGATGACACAAGGAATCTACAGAGGGAAATAGACAGGTTAAGTGAGTGGACAAAAAAGTGACAGATGGAATATAATGTGGGAAAATGTGAGGTTATGCACTTTGGCAGGAACTGAATATTATTTAAATGGAGAAAGACTGGAGCACAGAGGGATTTGGGAGTCCTTGTGCACGTATCCCAAATAGCTAACATGTTCACCAGGTAATAGGGAAGGCAAATGGAATGTTGGCCTTTATTTCAAAGGGAATGGAGTATAAAAATAGGGAAGTCTTGCTAAAACTATACAAGGCACTAGTTAGGCCACACCTAGAATACTGTGAACAGTGTGGTCCTCTTATCTAAGGAAAGATATACTGGCATTGGAGTCAGTCCAGAGAAGGTTCAAAGTTGATCCTGGGTATGGAGGGATTTTCTTATGAGGAAAGGCTGAGTAGGTTGGGCCTGTACTCATTGGAGTTTAGAAGATTGAGAGACAACCTTGTTGAAACATATAAGATTCTTAGGAGGCCGAGATGTTGTTTCCCCTTGTGGAAGAGTAGCACCAGAGGGCGTAATCTGAGTAAGGGATCGCCCATTTAAAAAAAGATGAGGAATTTCTTCTCTGAGGGTAGTTAATCTGTGGAATTCTTTACCACAGAGGGCTGTAGAAGCTGGGTCGTTAAGTATATTCAAGGCTAAGAAAGACAGATTTTTAATCAGCAAGGTAATCAAGGATTATGGGGAAAAGGCAGGAAAGTGGAGTTGAGAATGATCAGATCAGCCATGATCTCATTGAATGGTGGAGCAGACTCGATGGGCCGAATGGCCTACTTCTGCTACGTCTTATGGATATGAAATTGACTGAGTGACAGGAAACAGTACTGGTTAATGAAATAAAAACAAAATGCTGGAAAAACTCAGCAGGTTAGCAGCATCACTGGAGAGAGAAACAGAATTAACGTTTTAAATCCGGCATTACGCTTCTTTGGAACTGAAGTGGCTAATGGTCGTTTTTGGACTGGAGGAAGGTTTGTAGTAGTGGTCGGTATGGTGAGCTGAAGGGTCAGGGAGTGAGCGGGAGGGTCAGGGAGCAGGATGGCCGGTGAGGGGGCCGGAGGGTCAGGGAGCGGGATGGCCGGTGAGGGGGCCGGAGGGTCAGGGAGCTGAAGAGAGAAAGAGGAAGGGCCGAGGAGCGTGATGTGCGGTAAGCCCCTGCACGTAAAGTTGTAGTTGCGTTCCTGAGAAGAACAACTTAAAGCGAAGCAAATTTTCACAATCAATGTAAAAGCTGCAGTAAGGTTCTGTCGGAGCTTTCTCATCAGGAAAAAAACATGAAAACATTATACGTTGTAAGTCAAAATACTTTACATTGCTAAATTCCTACATTGGTAAATGGAATAACTTTTAAAATAAAATAAATTAAAAATATAAAAGAAATATCCTAACTCTTTCTACTTGCCTGTTGCTCGCAGCTGATCCTGCTTGTTACCCTCCGGCTTGTTGCCTCTCCCGCTCCCTGACCCTTCCACTCCCTGCCACTCCTGCTGGCTGACCCTCTGATTTGCTCCACATCCTGCTCCCTGTTGCACTAACTCTCCCACTCTCTGACTAGTCACACATCTGTAAATGACTATGAAATCTTGCTCCTTATCCGCTTGCCAGCCCTCCCTCCCTCCTTGTCAAGCCACACACTTCCCACCTCTCTCGCTCGCTGTGAGCTAGTCCTCTGGAGATGAGCAGCAAGAGGCAGGAAGAGTGACTTTGACTTGCAGGAGTAAGCCACAAGCTGGACAGGTGGCGAGAGGGAGGGTCAACAACGACTGAGAACATCAGGGAGCTGGAGAGGCTGTGAGCCAGCGGGTTGGCAGTGACCCAGAAGGTTGACATGAGGGAGGGTCAGGGGACAAGAGAGACCATGAACTGGAATGTTGGCAAGAGGAAGGGTCAGGGAGGCCATGAGCTAGAGGGTTTGGCAGTGACGGGGAGGGTCAGGGTGCAGGATAGGCCACAAGCCAAAGTGTTGGCAGTAACCTGGAGGGTCAGCGAGAGGGAGGGTCAAGGATCAGGAGATGCCAAGAGCCAAAGTGTTGGCAGTGACCCAGAGGGTCAGCGAGAGGACGGGACAAGGAATGGGAGAGTCCACTCCAAGTGGTGCCAATCTGGTCTCATGAACCTATGTCAGATCTAGCACAAAATGATTTTAAAACAAAACTCCTGATGGTAAATGTGAATACAGGCCCCATTAATTGATTGCTGTTAAAGTGGAATGACTTAAAACAGGGACTCACTGTCTGTATAAGTTTACACAGCAGCTCATGTTTCTCATTCCATCCTACACTGCTCCATGATTTTGTTAATGGGGTAGCCTTATGGGTATCCTGGAGCAGCTCCATTGAAACTGTTGCGCTTATCTAGTTCATGGTTCATGTTAATATTTTAGAGGTAATGTTTAGTTCTGGAAAGATTATTGTTGTACAGCTAAAGTAATTAAAATGCTGGGCTCTAGTGATTGCCAAAACACTTAAAGAAATGGCAGTTCAAAAGGTTACCCATGTTTGTTTAGTAGAGTAAGAATAGAAGAGATAGAGCTATAAAACCTAGATGGAGAAATTGAAAATTAGGGATAATTTGCTTAAAGGACAGTTTGAGGATAGCCCAGAGCAGGCTATGTCATCGTGGAGCTGGGTGGATCGTAGGAAGGGTCTCTGATTTCAATTTTACCTTGGTTTTTGATGGGAGATATTTTTGTTGCAGTTTGGACCTTGTGTGGCTTGCACCTCACTGAGAAAAGATAGCCAAAACAAATGATTCAGATGGACCTGCATCGGAAGCAGAGTAAAACCAAATTTTATCCCTGACCGTGTGGAATAGTGATGAGACTTAATCTCAGTTTGAATTTTGTGACGGAACGGAAACTGGAAGATTGTCTAGTTCGAAGCTAGTGGAAGAATCTACAGTGGGCCTCAGTGTCTTATTGCAAAAGAAAGGAACCAGCTGAATTGTTTGTAAGTATTGAACAAGTATCCAGAGCAAGAGACTGAGTCTTCCTGGAGCTGGAGCTGACGAATATTCTCCAGAGGACTGTGGTACACTTATGGGTGGTCCCTACAAAATTAAGTATCTATAAGATTGGTGTGTCTTATTTTGGGGGGGGTGGGGAAGTAGGAAATAAACCTGGGTGCATAACATATATATTTATAAACCATATTGTTAAGTCAGTAGTGCTTGTTTTATTTAACTCCTTTATATATAATAAAGTTTGTTTTGCTTAAAATATGAAATCTTGTGGCGTAGTTCTATTGGTTAAAATGAGGTACACAATTCAGATTTCTTTTTAAATGTTAACAGTCCCTAACCGATCGTAACAAAAGCAATAGGGGACTGTGAATTCACACTGGTTTCAGAGGTAATCTAGAGTGTCTTTCCTCTGGAAAATTCTCTATTGGCTGCAAATGATAACACTTGCCAACTATTCCAGCTAAACTTTCCCATTCCTTGAAAGAAGTGGTGAAGGGATACAAGTGCAGGCTCAAGGACTACATTTTAGAACAGTGTACATGAGTTGAGAGACAGTTCATAACTTGACTTGAACTCCATAATTCAGGTCACTGATTCCTATATGAAAGAAGCAGTGCCTTACTGTGCGATCTATAGACCCTTTTATCAGAATTGGGTTGCTCAGGTGTGGAGTGGAACTTGAATTTTCAGAATATTTTCTCCATACAAGTAATCACAACAAAGTGTTTTCTTTTTCCAAGAGATTTTGTACATCCTGTTTATGTTCAGCATTCATGGTTTGTTCATTTTCCCCATGGTTTCATTTGGATTTTGGTGTTGGGCTTGTAGTTGAAATCTAAGAAGAAATAATTTAGAATAAACTTTCAGTTATTGATCATATCCTGAGGCATTCCAGAATGCTTCACAACTAAATAATTCCTTCTTGGAAGAGGGATTCTACATGGTAAGAAAAAGGCAATGACTTGGGGCTGAGATGATCATCCTCCAACAATTGCAACCATCTTCCTTTGGGCTAGTTATTACTCCCCATAATTCTTGTTGACTTTTGCTAGGGCTTCTTGATGCCACACTAGGTCAAATGCTGCCTTGATGTAGAAGGGCAGTCACTCTCACCTCACCTCTGGAACTCAGCACTTTTGTCTGTGTTTTGACTAAAACTGCATTGCGGTCTGGAGCCAAGTGGCCTTGGCAGAACCCAAAATGAGCATCAGTGAGTGTTGCTGAGTAAGTGCTGTTACTGTACTGTCAGTGACACTTTCCATCATTTTGTTGTTGATTGAGTGTAGACTGATGGAGCAGTAATTGACTGCATTGGATTTGTCCTGATTTTTTGTGGGCAGGGCATACATACTTGGGCAATTTTCCACATTGTCAGGTAGATACCAGTGTTGAAGCTGCACTGGAACAGCTTGGCTGGGGTTCTGGCTAGTCCTCAATCACAAGCCTTCAGGACAATAGCTGGGATGTTGTCAAGGCCGAAAGCCTTTGCTAAATCCAGTTATTTCGGCCTTTTAAATCATGTGGAGTGAATTCATTTGGCTGAAGCCTGGCATCTGTGATGCTGTGGACCTGAGGATGGATCATCCACTCTGCCTGAAGATTGTTGCAAATGCTTCAGCCTTGACTTTTGCAGAGACATGGTGGGCTCCTCCACCATTGAGGATAAGGAGGCTTCTGGAGCCTACTCCTCCACTGGTTAGCTGTTTACTTGTCCACTGTCTATGCATGCTGTTTCCGCTGTGTAGCATGCAAGTCCTACGTTGTAGCTTCACCAGGTTGGCATTTCATTTTTAGGTATGCCCAGTGCTGCTCCTCACTCCTATTGAAATAGGATTAGTCCATGGCTTTAGGTTAAGTGAGGGATATACTGGGCCATGAAATTAGATTGTGGTTGGATACAAGTCTGCTACTGCTGATGGTCCACAGCACCTCATGGATCCCACTTGAGTTGCTAGGTCTGTTCTGAATCTATCCCATTTAGCACACTGGTAGTGCCACACAACATAATGGAGGGTATACTCAGTGTGAAGGCAGGACTTTTGTCTCCACAAGGACTGTATGGTAGTCACTCCTATCAATGGACAGCTGCATCTGTGACAGTTGGATTAGTGAGGGTGAGTAGGTTTTTCACTCTTTGGTTCCCTCACCACTTGCCATAACCCTAGTCTGGCAGATATGTCCTTCAGGACTCAGCCTGCAGTGATGTTACTGAGCCACTCTTGGTGATGGGCATTGAACCCAGAGTCCATTCTGAATTTAGAAATTTAAAGAGAAAACCATCAAGGCAGTAGAGTAGTGCAGCAATTTGGGTAAATCCTGGGATAAGAAGGGACTGAATTTAAGAGTAACAGTGTATCAGTGAATAAGGTCAAAGAGGAATAGTAAGAAATTAAAATTATCTGAATGCACAAAGCATCTGTTGCCCAGATAGACAAACCAGTAGCACAAAATGAGAGCGAATGGGTTTGTTAGACCATTAAATGGTTATTACAATCCAGTAGTTCCATGATTATTATTCAGACTAGCACTTTATTTGTTATTTGAATTTAAATTCCTGTTGGAATTTGAACTTACATTTCAGCTTTAATGAATGGAAAAGGAGATGGGGAGGGGGCAGCTCTGATAAAGTATGACACATCATAAGAAATTTATCTTGGCTTGGGATATCAAGGAAAGCATTTGCTAAGGTAGCTAATAGTTATTGCATAAGATAAGGGGTCATGGGGTAAGAGATTGTTACTATCACATTAAATAAATGTTTTGGGGTGTGTCGTGTCCCCTTACCTGCAGCCTACACATTGCTTTCATCTGCCCATTTGTAGTTAGCAACATCTGTCAAGGCTGAATTTTAAACCTAGCATCAAAATGTGCGATGTATCCAAGTGGGACCAAACCAACAACCTAGGACTGCATTATCTTTAGTATGATTAGTTTCAATTTATGAAAGTAAACAGTGCATACGCCGGAAATCAAAGATAGAAAGAAAATGCTGGAAAGGCAGTATCTGTGGAGACACCTTCCAGAAATCTTAAGTTTTGTTTTTCTCTGCAGTTGCTGAGTATTTCCAATACTTGTAAAAAAAAATTGAGAACTGTATTAAACTTAACAAAACTATATAAAATGCTGATAATTCACTCCCAATTTTGGATAGTGAATCAGTGTAATAGGATACTCAGATGTAAAGAGAGGGTAATTATGTTCTTATCGAGCTTCCAAAAAAGGTACATATCGTGGGATTTGGATTCCAAAACTGAAAGTCTGCCCTTACAACATAGCAGAAGCCGACTCTGCCATGAATTTGAGCATCAATGTAAAACGTGAAATAAGCCTGCAAGACTTACTTGCAAAAATTTCGTGGCATTAAACGGCAAATGCTGCAGTGCCATACCGCTTCACTCCAGGCCTAGCAATCTTGTCATCGCTGAAATTGCTAATTTTGTTTTTACTCAAAACCGATTAGCAACGATCGAACCAAGTCAGACATTCCAGAGAATACGGGTTTACGACACGTGGGCACTCAGTCAAGTAAAAAAACCCCACAGCATTATGATTTATAAGCGATCGTTATCTAGATTAGGGTGTGACTAAAATGAGAAATATTTAATCTAATATTGCGTACCCCTCTCTAGTAAGCAGACGGAACAAAGGAATGTAATTTGATCTATATTTTGCCAAATATTGCACTAGTGGTAAGGGCAGCCGATCCACCCAGGCTCTGCAAACTGTCATCTGCTGCTGAACGTGTTTTTTGGTGGTAGGGCAGAAGCGCGAATCATTACAATGACGTAGAAAGCTAGAGATTAACCCCTTTGTCATACCAGTCGGGTTTCAAAGATATGGGGCTACGAGAAAATGGCAGGCACTAACCCGAACTATATTAAATATCCATCTCCTTTGTAAGCCGGGGGGTGGTAGTGGAGAGCCTCCGCGGAGGGGGGGGGAGAAGAGAGAAGGGAGGCTGCATCGGCCACGAGGGGGAGAGCGCCTCAGCCACGAGGGAGGGGGCGGGTGGGGAAGGAAGCCTGGGGGAGGGGGGGAAAAAAAAAGAGCCGCTGGTCCGACACCCGCTCCACGTGGCGACCAACGTGGGACTGAAAGCAGCAAGTCCCCGCCCAACGCGTTCCTTCCGCCGCTGTAAAAAAAAATCCCTGCTCTTTGTGGAAGATCCTCACCTTGTGTGCGCAGCAACCTATTGAGAAACGGGAATGAGAGACCGCAGTGCCGGAATTTGCCGCCATGTTCGTTCCCTCTTCAGAGAAACCGGCCCCTGACTCATCTTTTTAAACAAAACCATTTTCCAGACATTTCCGTTTGTAATTTTTAATGTTTCGTACAAAAAACGTGTTATTAACTTCCCATCAATACAGCTTTTCACAAAAATAAAATGAATTCTCCGCGCCTGAGGGGCGGGATTTTTAAGTTTGCTTACATAAAGGTCCATTTTTATTTCGAAAAAACCAACGAAAAGCGACTCTGCACTGTGATTATTGGAATGGTGGACGCTTAATGACCACCGAGCTAATATACATTCCTACACCATTTCCTTCAAATTGATACGAAGAAAATAAGTCTTAAAAAAAATACAATCTAAGTGATTTGGTTTTATTAGTCACAATAGATTAAACTCTGGGCCGAACAATAGCGGTGGGGTTTCTGGCGGGGGAGGGGAGGGAAGCCGCCGCCGCCGGGTATAACGGGGCCTGGGACAAGCGGAGATGGATCAGCAGCCACCAGCCTCTCACTCCGGTACATGGACGGGGGAAAATTGGCCAACAATTATATTCTAGCTGGGAAAACACGAGGCTGGGAAATTAACGGATCTCCATCTCTTCCCTAAACAAAAAAAAAGGAAAGCAACCGAACGGGAGGAGGTTGGACCTCGGAACAAGACTCATGTCACTGGTTGTACGAGCTGCGTCCTCCGTAGCTGCTACCTCCTCGGCCCCGGGAATAGCCGTCTCCCCGGTAGTAGCCGTCGCCCCGAGAGTCGTACTGCCGAGAGCCGTAGCCGCCGCCGCCGCCTCCTCGCCCGCGTCCGTAGCCACCGCCTCGGCCTCCACCATATCCGCCGCCGCCTCCCGACTTTTTCTCGGCGTGGTCCACCCGGATCTGCCGCCCGTCGATGGATTTTCCGTTCATCGCCTGCAGCGCGTCCCTGGCGTCCTCTGGGTTCTCGAAAGTGATGAAGCCGAAACCGCGGGACGTCATGGTGTCTCTGTCCTTAATCACTCTCACCTCAGAGATCTGCCCGTACTTGGAGAAAACCTCTTCCAGGGACTGCTCGTCTGTCTCGAAGTTGAGGCCGCCGACGAACAACTTTCCTTCTTCAGACATGGTGTTTGGCTTTAGTTTCTCCGCTCCTGTTAACCGCTCAGCTCCTTCTTAAAGGTCTCTCTCTTCTTCCACACGCTGTCTGCCGCATCCCGCCTGTCGTCTCTTTAAATACTATCTCCGCACCCACTCTTCCTCAACAAGCCACACCATTGGTCAGATGTTAACTTTTGACGTTAACCAATAGGGTGGTTGCAGGGTCGGCCATTCTACTGCTCGAGCTTGCGCCGCCATTTTAGGAGCTGCAGTCTGATTGGAACCTCATTATTTCAATGCTAGAAGCCTTACAAATTTCAGTTGATCAAAGCCTTTACAGCGAGAGAATTACACATTTCCACCAACCTTTGTGCTCCCAGATTTCACTCCTAAACGACTCGACTTATATTCTAGGATTTTCCTTGTTCTGGATCATGCTAAGTCTTTTTTCCGTACCTACAATATTAAGTCAAGTTTATACAATCTCAGAATTTATGGTACAGTGTCGGCACTTAAAATTCCCATGCTTATGTCAGGCAACCCACAACATTGGGCAATTAACAAAGCCCTTTCCATCACTGCAGAATTCTGTTATTATGGTACAAAAGCAAAATAATGCAAATGCTGGTAATCTGTAATAAAAACAAAATGCTGGAAATACTCAGCAGGTCAGGCAACATCTGTGGAGAGAAACAAAGTTTAGATTTCAGATCTATGACCTTTCATCAAAACATTAATATGTGATTTGCTCAATTGTTCTTCTGTACTCAATGTTTAATAGTTCTGTGTCTTCAGTGCACTTACTCTACAGTGGTGAGATCTGGACAACATACATTAAGCAGGAGAAAAGGCTGAACAGTTTGCATCTTCACTGTCACAGATGTATCCTCAGCATCTCTTGCTTGTCAAGACAAGGTCATCAACTCAGAGGTCCTGGAGCGTGCAAATTCCATCAGCATACAATCATTGCTAAGCCAACGAATTTTGCGCTGGCTTGGCCACATTCACCAGATGGATGACAGCCATGTACTTAAAGACCTTCTGTATGGTGAACTGACCAGTGGGTCACGAGGTCCTGGATGTCCATATCTCCATTACGTGGACACCTGGAAGCAAGACATGAAGATGGTGGATGGACATTGACACTGACAACTGAAAGACAGTTGCTGACGGCCGTGACCTCTAAAACACAGAATTGTTACAGAAAGAAGTCATTCAGCTCATTGTGTCTGCACCGGCTCTCTGAATGTTCTATTCACCTATTGCCATTCCCCCGCCTTCTCCCCATAACTCTGCATTTCTTCCTTTTCAGATAAATGCCTCGATTGAACCTGCCTCCACCACACTCTCAAGCAGTGCATTCAAGACCTTAAGCACTCGCTGCATGAAAAAGCTTTTCTGCATGTCACATTTGCTTCTTATGCCACTTACTTTAAATTTCGTTTTCGTTTTCTATCCTTTCACAAGTGGGAACAGTTTTTCCCTATCTACTCATGATAGGAACATAGAACTATAGGAGTAGGAGTAGGCCATTCAGTCCTTCAAGCCTGCTCATCCATTCAATAAGATCACGGCTGATCTGGTTGTAGTCTCAACTCCACTTTGCTGTCCGCACCCCCATAACCCTTGATTCCCTTATCTATCAAAAATCTGTCAAACTCTGCCTTGAATAAATTCAGTGACCCAGCCTCCAATGCTTTCTGGGAAGAGAATTTAACTTACTAATGACCCTTTGAGAGAAAAAACTTCTCATAATCGCCATCTTAAACAGTAGACTTCTTATTCTTAAACTATGTCCCCTGGTTCTAGTCTCTCCCACAAGTCGCTCCCAGTATCCATCCTATCAAATCCCCTCAGGATCTTATATGTTTCAGTAAGATCACTTCTCATTCTTCTAAACTCCAGTGGATACAAGCCCAACTTGTTCAACCTTTCTGCATTAGATAAGCCCCTCAACCCAGTCAAGCGAACCTTTTCTGAACTGCTAAAACAATTATATCTTTTTTTCAAATAAGGAAACCAAACTGTATACAGTATTCCACATATGCTCACCAAGGCCTTGTACAGCTGCATTAAAACTTCCCTACTTTTATATTCCATTCCCCTTGCAATAAATGCCAACATTCCATTTGCCTTCCTAATCACTTGCAGTACCTGCATACTAACTTTTGGTGATTCATGTACCAGGACACCCAGGTCCCTCTTTATCAGAGTTCTGCAATATCTCCATTTAAATAGTATACTGATTTTCTATTCTTCTTGCCAAAGTGGACAAGTTCACATTTTTCCACATTATACTCCATCTACCAAATTGTTTCCCACTCACTTAACGACCCCATCCCTTTGCTTACTGTCTACCTCCTCTTGACAACTTACTTTCCTACCCATCTTGGTGTCATCGGCAAATTTAGCTCCCATACATTCAGTCCCTTCATCAAAAACATTGATGTACATTGTAAACAGTTGAAGCCCCAGCACTGATCTCTGTGGCACTCCACTTGTTGCAGCTTACCAACTGGAAAAAGACCCATTCATCCCTACTCCCTGCTTCCTGCTAGCTAACCAAACCAAGCTAATATGTTACCCACGACACCATGTAATCTTATCTTGTGGCATGTTATCAAATGCCTCCTGGAAATCCAAGTACAGCACATCTACAGGTTCCCTTTTATCCACCTTGCTTGTTACTTCCTCAAAAACCTTTAATAAATTAGTTAAGCATGATTTCCCTTTCACAAACTTATGCTGACACTGATCAAATTATGATTTTCTCAGTATCCTGCTATAACCTCCTTAATAATGGATTCCAGCAATTTTCCTATGACAAATGTTAGGCTAACTGACCTGTAGTTTCCTGCTTTCTGCACACGAGTAGGGGAGAGACCTCATTGTGAGTGATGCACAGCCAGAGTGAGTGTGGGTATTGGCAATTTGGTGCACAACGGGAATTCTGTGCATAGGTGCATTTTTCTTTGCTATCCAACTTCTTAAATCTTCAGAGAGTGGTCTTGCCCTGCTGCAGCAGTAGAGGCTACAAGTGAAAGGAATGACTGGTAAGTATTGGGTAAGGTCGGGTAAGTATTTACTGCTTTTATCGCTTATAGTTTCAGGTGTTTTTATGGTTTATAGTTTGTATATTCTGTAGTAACGAGGATCAGGAAAGAAGGGCCCTAGAGTAATTGATTTAAAAGGTTTAATTTAAAGGGATAAGTCATGGCAGGAGAGCTCAAAGCAGTGGTGTGCTCCTCCTGCCCCGTGTGGGAAGCTGGGAACATTTCCAGTGCCCGGGACCAGCATGTGTGCAGGAAGTGTGTCCAGCTGCAGCTCCTGGAAGCACGGGTTTCAGAGCTGGAACGAAATCTGGGGACACTGTGGAGCATCCGTGAGTCTGAGAGCATCGTGGATAGCACGTTTAGAGAGGTGGTCACACCGCAGCTGAAGGGACTTGAGGAAGGAAGGGAATGGGTGACCATCAGGCAGTCCAAGAGAAACAGGCAGGTAGTTTAGGAGTCCCCAGGGGTCCCGCTCACAAACCGGTATTCCATTTTGGAGGCTGATGAGGGCGCTGGTTCCTCCAGGGAGTGCAGACAGAGCCAAGCTTCTGGCACCATAAGCAGCTTGTCTGCACAGGAGGAGAGGAAGAGCAATAGTAATAAGGGATTCTATAGTCAGGGGAACAGATAGGCGCTACTGTGGTCATCAACATGACTCCAGGATGGTGTGTTACCTCCCTGGTGCCAGGGTCTGGGATGTCACTGAATGGCTGCAGGGCATCCTGAAGGGGGAGGGTGATAAGGCTGAGGTCATGGTACATGTTGGTACCAATGACATAGGTAGAAAGAGGGATGAGGTCATCCATCAAGAATTCAGGGAGTTAGGCAGTAGACTAAAAGGGAAGACCTCTCGGGTTGTAATCTCTGGATTACTCCCAGTGCCACGTGCTAGCGAGCTCAGAAAGGAGAATAGCACAGATGAATACGTGGCTTAAGAGTTGGTGCAGGAGGGAGGGTTTTAGATTCCTGCATCATTGGGATCGTTTCTGGGGAAGGTAGGACCTGTACAAGCGGGATGGTCTACATCTGAACCAGAGTGGGACTAACATCCTTGCGGGTGGGTTTGCTAGTACTGTTGGGAGGAGTTTAAACTAATTCAGCAGGGGGAGGAGACACAGAATGTTAGCAAAAAAGGGACACATCATAATACAGTAAAACAATCAAGTCAGAGGGAGTACAGCTGCATTACGTTTCAAGGGAGTAAGGCAAGGCTGGATGGCCTCTACTTTAATGCCAGGACTATTACAGGCAAAACGGATGAGTTAAGGGTGAGGATTGACATGTGGAATTGTGATATAGTAGCCATCACTGAGATGTGGTTGAGGGAGGAACAGAATTGGCAGCTCAATATTCCGGAATATAGAATCTTCAGGCGAGACAGGGGAGGGGGTAAAAGAGGAGGAGGTGTTGCATTATTAGTTAAGGAGTCAGTTACTGCAGTAAGGAGAGATGATATCTTGGAGGGGGCATTGAATGAAGCTTTGCGGGTAGAGCTTAGGAATAAAAAAGGGGCAGCCACATTGTTAGGTGTTTATTATAGACCCCCAGATAGTCAGCGGGAAATTGAGGAGCAAATATGTGCACAATTTGTGGAGGTGTGTAAAAACAGTAACAATAGGGTAAGTATATTAGGTGATTTCAACTTTCCCAACATTAATTGGGATAGACATAGGGCAGAATTTTGCCGTTGGCGAGCAGGGAGTGGGGCCCGCTCACTGACGCGTAAAATGACGTCAGGCGGAACCCCCGATGTCATCCTGCCCCATTTAAATTTTCAGGAAGGCGGGGGCGCAGCAAAATCAGCTGCGGGCCCGCCAACCTGTCAATGGCCAATTGAAGCCATTGACAGGATCATTTAACCAATTGAAGGACCTGCCCGTCCAACTTTAAGGTTGGCGGGCAGGCCAGGAGCCCCGGCGGCAAATAGAGAAAACATGAAACCTCATCCAGCGGTGGGATGAAGTTTCATGCAGGGCTTTAAAAATTTTAATAAAGTTATTCTGTAAATTATGAACTTGTTCCAACTCATGTGACATTGTCACATGAGGGGGACATGTGATGGATTTTCTTTTCTAATTTTAATATTTTTCAAAGTCCAGGCGATCTCCCTGAGGCTGCACTTAGCCTCAGGGAGATGTGCGCTCTTTCGTGTGCATGCACGAAAGAGCGCACTCTCGCTTTTAGGGAATCCCCCCCGTCCGCATAGGGAGCGCATAGTGCTTCCCGCGGGATGTCACGCTGGACGGGCCTTAATTGGACCGCCCACATAAAATGGCGGTGCGGCCCGCTTTGCTGGTGGGGATCGGCTCCGCGCCCGCCGGAAATTGAGTTGGGCCCTCTCGCCTGACAGGCAGAAAATTCTGCTCATAGTATTAAGGGCTTGGGTGGAGTGGATTTCTTGAAATGTGTACAGGAGAACTTTTTAGGTCAATATGTAGAGGGTCCAACAAGGGACGGCGCAGTGCTGGACCGAATTCTGGGGAATGAAGCCGGACAGGTGGCTGAGGTGGTGGTGGGGGAGCATTTTAGTGATAGTGACCACAACATGGTACTATTTAAGCTTGTTATGGACAAAGGAATAGACAAGTTGCAAAAAAATGTTTTGGATTGGGGGAGAGCAGATTTTAGTAAAATAAGGCAGGATCTGGCCAAGGTAGACCGGGAATAGCTACTTGTGGGGAAATCTACAAAGGAGCAGTGGGGGGTGTTCAAAAAGGTAATGGGGAGGGTACAGGCTCAACATGTTCCCTCTAGGGTAATAGGAAGGAGTAACAAGCCCAGAGAACCATGGCTGACCAGGGATATTCAGGATAAGATGGGAAAGAAAAGAGAGGCTTTTAGCAGGTACAAGTGGAGCAAATCAGGGGAAGCATTAGTGGAGTACAGAAAGTGCAGGGTGGAGCTTAAGAAAGCAATTAGGAGAGCAAAGAGGGGATATGAGAAAGCTCTGGCTGGTAAAAGTAGGGAAAATCCCAAGATATTCTATAAGTATATCAATGGGAAGAGGATAACCAGGAAAAGAGTAGGGCCCATAAGGGACCAAGGGCGCAATCTATGGGTGGAGCCAGAGGACATCGGTAGAGTGTTGAACGAATACTTCTCATCTGTCTTCACCAAAGAGAATGAGGACGAAGGTATCAAATTCAGGGAGAGAGACTGCGAGTTCTTAAGCAAATTCATATAGGGAGTGACAAGGTATTGGAGGTGTTGGCAGGCTTAAAAGTGGACGAATCTCCAGGTCCGGATGATTTGTGTCCCAGACTGCTGAGGGAGGCAAGGGAGGAGATCGCAGGGGCTCTGACCCAAATTTTTAATTTCTCTATGGACACGGGGGAGGTGCCAGAGGACTGGAGAACAGCTAATGTGGTTCCGCTATTTAAGAAGGGTTGTAGAGATAAGCCAGGGAACTACAGATCAGAGTCTCATGTCAGTGGTAGGGAAACTATTGGAGAAAATTCTAAAGGAGAGAATCTATCTCCACTTGGAGAGGCAAGGTTTGATCAGGGATAGTCAGCATGGCTTTGTCAGAGGGAGGTCATGCCTAACAAATTTGATGGAATTTTTTGAGGAGATGACCAGGTGTGTAGATGAGGGTAGTGCAGTTGATGTAGTTTATATGGATTTCAGCAAAGCCTTTGACAAGGTCCCACATGGGAGACTTATAAAGAAAGCAAATGCACATGGGATACGGGGTAATTTGATAAGGTGGATTCAAAATTGACTTAGTTGTAGGAGACAGAGTATGATGACAGAAGGATGTTTTAGTGACTGGAAGCCAGTGTCCAGTGGTGTACCACAGGGATCTGTGCTGGGTCCCCTATTATTTGTTATTTATATAAACGACATAGATGACTATGTGGGGGGGTAGGATTAGTAAGTTTGCGAATGACACAAAGATTGGCCAGGTGGTTAACAGTGAGGTTGAGTGTCTTGAGCTACAGGAAGATATAGACGGGATGGTCAAATGGGTAGATAAGTGGCAGATGGAATTTAACCCTGAAAAGTGTGAGGTGGTACGCTTTGGAAGAAGTAATTTGACAAGGAAATATTCAATGAACGGCATGACACTAGGAAGTTCTGAGGAACAAACGGATCTTGGTGTGTGTGTCCATAGATCTCTGAAGGCGGAGGGGCATGTTAGTGGGGTGGTGAAAAAGGCATATAGGATACTTGCCTTTGTCAATCGAGGCATAGATTACAAAAGTAGGGAGGTCATGTTGGAGTTGGATAGAACCTTGGTGAGGCCACAGCTGGAGTACTGTGTGCAGTTCTGGTCACCACATCTTGGAAGGATGTGATTGCACTGGAGGGGGTGCAGAGGACATTCACCAGGATGTTGCCTGGGATGAAACATTTAAGTTATGAAGAGAGGTTGGATAGACTTGGGTTGTTTTAATTGGAGCAGAGAAAACTGAGGGGTGATGATCGAGGTGTACAAGATTATGAGGGGCACGGACAGGGTGGATAGGGAGCAGCTGTTCCCCTTAGTTGAAGGGTCAGTCACGAGGGGACACAGGTTCAAGTGAGGGGCAGGAGGTTTAGGGGGGATGTGAGGAAAAACTTTTTTACCCAGAGGGTGGTTACGGTCTGGAATGCGCTGCCTGGGAGGGTGGTGGAGGCGGGTTGCCTCACATCCTTTAAAAAGTACCTGGATGAGCACTTGGCACGTCATAACATTCAAAGTTAAGGGCCAAGTGCTGGTAAATGGGATTAGGTAGGTAGGTCAGGTGTTTCTCGTGTCAGTGCAGACTTGATGGGCCGAAGGGCCTCTTCTGCACTCTGTGATTCTGTGATTTCTGTCTCCCTCCTTTCATGAATAAATTAGCAATTTTCCAATCCACTGGGACCCTTCCAGAATCTAAGGGAATTTGGAAGATTATAACCATTACATCTATTATCTCTGCAGCCATTTCTTTTAAGACACTAGAATGCAAGCCATCTGGTCCTGGGGACTTGTCAGCCTTTAGATTTAATAGTTTTTCCAGCATCTTTTCCTTAGTGATGGTGATTGTTTTAAGTTCCTTTGTCCTGTTCCTGTCTTGATTTTCAAATATCTTTGGGAAGTTTTCTAAGTCTTCTACAGTGAAGACAGACACAAAATACCTGTTCATTGCCCCTGCCATTTCTTTGTTTTCCATTATCAATTCCCCAGTCTCACTCTCTAGTGGACCAACGCTAGCTTTAATTACTCTTTTCCTATTTAAATGCTTGTAGAAATAATTATTGTTCTTAATTTACTGGCTAGCTTTTTCTCATTCTCTTCTTTCTCCCTCTTTGGGCTGAATTTTATGGCTGATGCGTGGGTGGTGGAACCTGCACGTCAGCGCTCAAAATGCCGCGCACTGACGTCGCGTGAGTGTCCCGACGTCAGCGCGCGGCATCGTGATATTTAGGTGGGCGGGTGCGCCATGCAGCGCGATGCGCGCCCGCCATTAATTAAAGGCCTTGTTAAGGCCCTTAACTCGGCAACTGAAGCCGATTTTGAGGAGCCCGTGCGAACTTCGGCTCGGCAGGGTTGTTCATGTTTTTTCTGAAGTATTTAATGCAGAAAGTGTTTTAAACTTGCCTGTGTGATTGTTAGCAGTTCAGATCGATTTCCAATAGCTTTCTCTGTACTTTGAAACTTCAGCTCACCAGTCTGCAGATAGTAATCTTAATCAGGCCTGCAGCTTTCCGGAGGCCTCCATTTAGCCTGGGTATGGGTTCTGACATCTCCACTGGAGGCAGCTCCTCTGAGGAAGGAAGGGATAGAATAAGGAGGAGGCCAGGAGTGGACAAACAGCCTCCAGGGGAGCCACTTTTGGGAGGCCAGGCGCAGGCACAAGGGGCGCAAGGCCAAGAGGTTGTCCAAGGTGGAAGAGGCCACAGAAGACGCCACTATCCTGCTGCCAGGGTATGCAGGCGGCGAAGCAGCTACCTCAATATGACTGAGGTGCAGTGCGAAGGAGGCTCCGTCTCTCAAGGGAGACAGTCAACTATATCTGTCAGATGATTGGTCCTAAGATCTCCCCTAACTTTGTGGGTGGACACCCCATGCCAGGGCTCTGAAGGTCACAGCTGCCCTCCACTTCTATGCCTCAGGCTCCTTCCAGGGCTCGGTGGGTGATCTTTGTGATGTCCCCAATCAGCTGCCCACACTTGTGTCAAGCAGGTTACAGACACTCTGTTCAGACGGGCACTGACCTTCATCCACTTCCGCTGCGACCAGGCAAATCAGGCACAGCGAGCCAGAGGCTTCGCGGCCATTGCTGGCTTCCCCCAGTGTCCAGGGTGCAATAGACTGTACACGTGTGGCCATCAAGGTGCCAGCAGGTGAGCCCGGTGCCTTCGTCAACAGGA
The DNA here is from genome assembly GCF_964194155.1 of Cetorhinus maximus. Lineage (NCBI taxonomy): Eukaryota > Metazoa > Chordata > Chondrichthyes > Lamniformes > Cetorhinidae > Cetorhinus > Cetorhinus maximus. The sequence goes on from NC_135883.1 coordinate 166,004,624, forward strand.
AGGGTTTCCACTCCATGAACGTGCAGATAGTGTGTGATCACAGGATGCAGATTCTGCAAGTTTGTGCAAGGTACCCAGGCAGTTCCCACGCTGCCTACATCCTCAGACACTCCCAGGTGCCAGCGCTCTTCAGTGCTCCGGCTCGGCTGGATGGTTGGTTGCTGGGTGACAAGGGTTATTCTCTCAGAAGGTGGCTCGTGACGCCTCTCTGCCATCCAAGAACAGAAGCTGAGGAGTGCTACAATAGGAGCCACGCCTCCACGAGGGCTGTGGTGGAGTGAGCCATCGGCCTTCTCAAGATGTGCTTCCGTTGCCTGGACTGCTCAGGGGGCGTACTCCAGTACCTCCCAGATCGCGTCTCTGTGATAGTGGTAGCATTCTGCACTCTGCACAATCTTGCGCTGGAAAGGGGGGATGCAGTTGACGATGAAGACCTTGACGCCCTGGATGAGGCTGCACATGATGAATCCAGCAATGGCTCAGAGGATGAGGAAGCACAGGGCGAAGATGAGGGGCATCACGCCGACCTGCTACTACACCAAGGAGGCAGGGACACCCGGGACACTTTAATCCAACGAACCTTCAGCTAGCTCTACACACATGGATCAGCAGGAGCAGCATTGCCTGGCACTTCAGTGCTACAACTTCCACTTCATCAGCTGCAACTAAGGGCTTAGTACAGAAACATCAATGTCCACTCAAATACTCATGAGATGTCAGTGAAACATACAAATGCAGCACAAAGGAAACACCCTCAGCCACGGTCAGAAAAATGGACTTTATTCTGTCCAAAATAAAACACAAACGTCGCTCAGATGTACATAAGTTTTTTTTCCCTAATCTAGGGCCAACACAAAATCACCAGTGACATACCCATGGAGTGCCTAACGTGCCTTATGCTTTCGTTTGCGGGTGCTACGTCTAGGTGCCATGCCATCGCTTGGAGTGGCTTGTGAGACAGCCTGCTGACTCTGCTGTCCTGTTGGCGTTGATGACCTTGGCGGGCGTCCTGTGGCCCATGAAGCCTGTGATGGCCCCGCCTGGGAGGAAGTGGCCAGTTCCAGAACTGGCACCTCCCCAGTTGTCGCAGCCTCAACGGATGCAACGGTCACTAGCAGAGGGGCGGAGGAGCTGCTGCCCTCATCCAGAGTGCCCTGAGAGGAGCTTGCAGCGACGACAGGCAGCTGCTGCGCCGACGTGAGGTCACATTGGACCTCCCTGCTCACCGCAGATGGATGGGCACGAGCGGCGACACTTGGTGCCCAGAACATCTCCCACATTGTGAATGACCGACCACCTGTGGCCATTACGGCTGTGAGGGCTTGCAGGTCAGAGCGTAACCCAATCAGAAGAGTCTTAATCCGATCGAAGCTCCTCTCCATGAGAGTCGCCAATCTCTCAGTGGAGGAAGCCTGAAGCTCTGTCTTGAGGTTCATGCCTTCACTGACACTCTGCCTGAACTCCTCCACCACAGAGACCAACTGAAGCACACCCTCATGCAACCCTGCCAGATGCTCCCGCGCATCCTGCTGCTTGTCCTGCAGCTGCTGCATTGGTGACATCTCCAGAGGCACATCATCACTGCCGGACTCAACATGTGCCTGGTCCCCTGCAGTCCTCCAGCTGCTGGTGCCATCGGCACTCTCTGTCCATGCCATTTCCTCCAGCGATTGTGAAGTGCCCTCTCCACTGTGCCCTGGGACACTAGCCGACGTTAGATTCACCACCGAAGTGTTTGTCGCTGTGCTGGTGCCTGGCTGGCTGAAATGATGTGCCGCAAGTTGCAAGTCTTGGCCCTCAGGTGTGGAGGGGGTGCTCTGGACGTGTTGGGGCGGCCATACGGTGGTGATGCTGAAATTAACAACAAGGACAGTGCATCAGTTAGCGTTCAGTCAGTAAGTAACACCTTTCATCCCTTTCCCCCCCAGCCTCATAACTTGCTCACCTTTCAAGAACCTAAGGAGAAGAACATTGGTGGGGTGGTAAATAGTCAAGAGGAGGCCCAAACATGGAATGTTATGTGGATAAGTGTTCGGTTAAGCACTTGGGCAAGACAAGCAAGGTACGGGAATACATGAGTAATGGTAGGACCTTGGGAAGTCATGACGATTACAGGGACCTTGCTGGGCAGACCCGTTAAGGTAGCAGAACAGGAACATAAGGCATTTAACAAGGTCAAAACCAGACGTACCTTCATTAGCCGAGGAATAGAATGTAGGAAAAGGGAGGTCATGTTGCAAGTGCAGAAAATGCTGTCGAGGCCACATCTACACTTCTGCGTTCAGTTGTGACCTGCGCTTCATGGGAGGGATGGCATTGGATTGGGGAGAGTGCAGAGGTACCTGACCTGGATGCATGCTGGCCTGGAGAGTTGGAGTGATGAGGAAATATTGCATACACTTGCGACATTTGCCGTGGAGCACAGGAGATTGACCTTCATACCATCATGAGGGGCATAGAACGGGGGGACACAAGACAACATTTCCCCTTGACGCAGGGATGACTAACGTGGTGCCATTTATTTAAGTTGAGTGCCATGAGGTTGACAGGTGAGGTGCTGAGCACCTTCTGGACAGAGTAATGTGGGGCGCACTGGCTGAAAGGGTGGTGGAGGTACAAACCCTCTCAAGATGCAATAAGTCTTTGGATGTGCAGCAGCGATGCCATGGCATGTTAGGCCATGGGAATAGTGGTCACAACTGGGATAAGGCGACTTTGGAAGGTGCTAGAGACGCACATCCTCAAGGGGCCGAGGGACCTTTGTGTATGACCCACACGTCTGACTGTATCAGTCTGTGAATGAGCAGTGTTGCTGCATTAACGATTGCAGCAACCATCAGTGCCTTGGATGGTGGGAAGACAGAGTGGATGGGACTGTGGCCCTCAAATACCTGGCCGCTGCACCCCAGCCTCGCCAACACCTGCCGCCCTGGCCGCCTGCCTCCTCCCCAGCTCCATGGCCTGCTGCAGCACGGCGTGCCCACCACCAGTCCGTTGCTGCTCCCTCATATTGTTCTCTGTTTTTGCCTGCAGAACAGAGAAGAGCATTTATTGGGGCTGATCACTCATGTACTCTGCATGTGCATGCCGCACCCCAACCACAGTGGCGCATCTAAGGCCTCCAGTGGTTCCTGTCCACACTACTGGTGATCAGTCCCCAGAAGATAGTACAGCTGGTTCCAACCCCCTCCCCCAATGGATACGTTGGACACATTTGGCGTCCATCACTTTGAATAACACACGGGTCTTAGCGCCCATGGCAAGGAGGCGCAACTAGGTGCGGCGCCGAGGCCAGCAGATGGCTCTTGGCCATGACACCTTGAGGCTTCCCTTCCACCATCTCATCACTATCAATAAGACATGTGTTGGAGTTCTGAGTATGTGTATAGCTGCCTCCCCTGCAGGGTGCCCCCAGACTACTTAAATGCGACAAACACCAACATATGCTGCGGGGAGAACCCATCTTCTCCTCAACCACTAAGGCTGATGTAAGCACGGTCACTATCTGTTTGCCCACCCAGCGTGCGCCAAATTGGGCATGCAGTAACGGCACTAAGACGTGGGGGGGCGGGGGGGAGGGGGCCTCAAAGGCTAAGGCTATCTAAGGCTGAGTCAAATGGCCAAGGCTGACATGGTACTCACCCTTCCAGAACGCAACAAATCATTGAAGCGCTTGCGGAACTGCGTTCCTGTGCGCCGCACATCGTCATGGGAGCTTACAGCCACCGCCACCTCCTGTCACACCTGCCTGGTGATGTGGGGGGCCCTCCTCCTCCTCCCATCCTCTGGAAACAAAACATCCCGATGGTTGGACACCTCCTGGAGGAGGACAGCAAGGCAGGCATCTGAGAACCGAGGGGCACAGTGGCCCCCCCCGCTGGCCTACCCTGCAGCCTGCACCCCTCCTCCTCCTCTGCCCTCAAACCATGTCCTTCCCTATGAGTGGCCATGGTGAACTGCCTCAAGGAGGCTGCCTGGCCTTTCTTTATACAGACTGCCACTTCCCCATTGGAACCGGCAGTCTAAACACGCCTGCCGCCGATTCGATTTTCCCATTGTACACGGGAGTCGCAAACCCGCCCGTGCAAAATGGTGGCGCGGCCCGTTTCGGTGGCGGCGATCGGCTGCCCACCCGCCGCTGAGTCGGTTGGGCCCGCCTGACTGTCAAGGGCAAAATTCAGCCCTTTGTTTTAGTCATTCTTTGCTAGTTCTGAAAATTTGACCAATCTTCTGTCCGACCATGAATCTTTGCAAATTTGTGCAGTGTTTCTTTCAATTTGATACAATCCTTGATCTTGAATACCTCTATCAAATCTCTTCTCAACCTTCTCTTCTCCGAGGTAAACAGTCCCAACTTCTACAATCTATCTTCATAATTGAAGTTCCTCATCCCTTGAACCAATTTCATGAATCTTTTCTGCACTCCCTCCATTGCTTCACACCTTTCCTAAAGTGTAGTGGCCAGAACTGGATACAATACTCCAGCTAAGGCCGAACTAGTGTCTTATACAAGTTCAACATAATCTCCTTGTTCTTGTACTCTATGCCTCTATTAATAAAGCCTAGGATACTGCATGCTTTATTAACCACTCTCTCAATCTGCCCTGCCATTTTCAATGCCTTATGCACATATACACCCGGGTCCCTCTTTTCCTGCACCCCCTTTAGAGTTGTACCTTTTATTTTATATTGTCTTGCTGTGTTCTTCCTACTAAAATGAATCACTTCATACTTTTCTACATCAAACATCATACACCACTTGTCTACCAATTCCAGCAACTTGTCTATGTCTGCAGGCTGACTGAAGAGGCATTGAAAGAGGTGAGCAGAAACAAAAAGCTCAGCTGGCGGAGAAGAGGACCCAGAGGTAACAGAAGCAAGCAAATCCTGCACCTTTTCAGTCCACTGTCTGCCTCTGCAGCAAATGCAGCAGAGACTGCCATGCCAGCCCAGGGGCTCCTGAGCCACACCAGACGATGTTGAACAGAGTTGACCATCACAGTGCAAACCCTCGTCTTATAAAACAGAAGGCTGTTTTAAGTTCTGTTTTTATCTATTATAATGGTGCTGCTCGCAATGTATTTAAAGCTTTTTGCGTTATGTTAATGTGTGATTACCTTTATTATTCTTCCGTACCCAATGTTTAAGGGTTCTGAATGTTAAAGTTGCAGATTTAAAGGAATAAATTAACTTTGAATAGAAAATGCTGGAAAACTCAGCAGGTCTGACAGCACCTGTGGAGAGAGAAACAGAGTTAATGTTTTGAGTCCGTATGACCCTTCTTCAGATGCACTGCAGGAATTCACCAAGGCTCCTTAGACAGCACTTTCCAAACCCATGACCACTGCCATATAGAAGGACAAGGGCAGCAGATAAGTGGGAACACCACCACCTGGAAGTTTCCCTCCAAGTCATTCACCATCCTGACTTGGAAATATATCACTGTTCCTTCACTGTCGTTGGGTCAAAATCCTGGAACTCCCTAACAGCACTGCGGGTGTACCCACACCACATGGACTGCAGCGGTTCAAGAAGGCAGCTCACCACCGCCTTCTCAAGGGCAACTAGGGATGGGCAATAAGTGCTGGCCCAGCCAGCGAAGCCCACATCCTGTGAATGAAAAAAAAAAGATGCTGTCAGACCTGCTGAATTTTTCCAGCCTTTTCTGTTTTTGTTTCTGATTTCCAGCATCTGCTTTTAGAATAACTTTGAAGACATGTTTGCTAGTCATTTGAAAGAGGTTGACACTGCATGTGTCACAGAATGTTGCTCTTTTGGAGTGTGAACTGGTCAACAGCTGTTGCCACTGTAACTTTAAACATAATAGTTATGTTATTCCAATTTGATGGTCAGAAAATAGGGTCATTATGCAAATTAATAACTGTTGCCTGCGGGGACAGAATACTTGAGGGTGGCTGGTAATTTTACCATCCAGTGCTTATAGTACATAAGAACTAGGAGCAGGAGCAGGTAATTCAGCCCCTCGAGCCTGCCCCGCCATTCAATACGATCATAGCTGATCTCATTTTGGCCTCAACTCCAATTTCCCGCCCTCTCCCCATAACCTTTCAACCTGTTACTAATTAAAAATCTGTCTATCTCCTCCTTAAATTTATTCAGCGTCCCGGCATCCACTGCACTCTGAGGTAGTGAATTCCACAGATTCACGAACCTTTGAGAAAAGTAATTCTTCCTCATCACTGATTTAAATCTACCACCCCTTAGCCTAAAACTATGGCCTCTCTTTCTAGAATGCCCCACAAGGGGAAACATCCGCTCCACGTCTACTTTGTCTATCCCCTTTAGCATCTTATATACCTCAATTAGATCTCCTCTCATCCTTCTAAACTCTAGCGAGTATAGGCCTAAACTGCTCAATCTCTCCTCATAAGACAAGCCCCACATCTGTGGAATCAATCTAGTGAACCTCCTCTGAACTGCCTCCAATGCAACTACATCCTTCCTCAAATAAGGGGACCAAAACTGTGCACAGTGCTCCAAGTGTGGTCTCACCAATGCCTTGTAGAGTTGCAACAACACTTCTCTATTTTTATACTCTATTCCTTTAGCAATAAATGCCAAAATTCCATTTGCCTTCCTTATTACCTGCTGTACCTGCATACTAGCTTTCAGTGATTCATGCATGAGGACATCCAGATCCCTCTGCACTGAAGCATTCTGAAGTTTCTCTCCATTTAAATAATAAGTCGCCTTTTTATTCTTCTGACCAAAATGGATAACCTCACACTTATCCACATTAAACTCCATCTGCCAAATTTTGGCCCATTCACCTAACCTGTCCAAATCCATTTGTAAATTTCTTATTTCTTCATTACAACTTACTTTCCCACCTATTTTGGTGTCATCTGCAAATTTAGCTATAGTACCTTCTATCCCTGAATACAAGTCATTAATATAGATTGTAAATAGTTGGGGCCCAAGGACCGAACCCTGTGGCACCCCACTAGTTACAGTTTGCCATCCAGAAAAAGACCCATTTATCCTGACTCTCTGCTTTCTGTTGGTTAGCCAATCCTCTATCCAAGCTAGTATATTACCTCTAACTCCGAGTGATCTTATCTTGTGTATTAATCTTTTGTGCGGCACCTTACCAAAGGCCTTCTGGAAGTCCAGGTAGATACTACATCTACAGGATACCCATTACCACTTTGCTTGTCACATCTTCAAAGAACTCTAGGAAATTAGTCAAACATGATTTACTCTTCATAAAACGATGCTGACTCTGATGGATTGCATTTTGACTTTCCAAATGCCCCATTACTACTTCCTTGATAATGGATTCCAACAATTTCCCAACAACAGACGTTAAACTAACTGGTCTATAGTTTCATACTTTCTGCCACCCCCCTTTTTGAATAAGGGCGTTATATTAGCATTTTTCCAATCCACTGGAACCTTTCCAGAATCCAGAGAATTTTGGAATATTATAGCCCCTATCTCCACTGCCACTTCCTTTAAGACCCTGTGTGAATTGCATTGACACCACTGTGCTGTAACTGTGCAGACTAATTCTGGTGAATCGATGATGCTCAAGTCCAAGACAAATATATAATTCTTGAAGTTCAACGCCTAAAACTAAATGAAGTACTCCAAATTGGAGAGTCTGGCCAAGTTCTGTACAACTGCAGCATCTAAACAGAGAGGCTGAGGCCCCCGTAAGACTTGACCTCATAACTCAGTTTACCAGGCCAGCTCTAACCTAGGGTCATAAATATAAAATAGTCACAAATAAATTCATAATAATAAAATGCGGCATGTTCTGATCAGAGAACTTCTGTATGCTGGTGATGCTGCACTAGTTGCCCAAACAGACCAACTCCAAAGGCTCACAGATTCTCTATTCTATGCCTCTATCATGTTCTCCCTCACCATCAATGTCAATAAAACTGTAGTTATGGTACAAGGTGTTGTGTCTGTGCCTGTGATGAGACTCGACAATACATCACTGGAAGCGATCAGCAAATTCTGCTATCTTGGATCTACAGTGACAGGCAATCTGCCCCTTGACGAGGAGCTCAGCACACACATTGGAAAGGCAGCCATCAACTGCCAACTAACAAAACAAGCATGCAAAAACAACTGACCCACAGGACCAAAACGCCTGTATACAGGGCCAGTAACCTCAGCAAATTGCTGTATTGCAGTGAAGCTCAGACAACTTACACCTACCAAGAAAAAATGCTCAATAACTTTCAACTCCAGTGTCAAGGAAGCATCTTCAGCATCACATGCAAAGACAAAGTCACCAGTGAAGCAGTCCTTTTTAAAGGAAACATGCCAAGATGTTAGCGTTAATCAACCAAAGAAGGTTTCACTGGCTTGGACATGTGCACATGATTGAAAATGCTCTTATCTCCAAGGATATGCTATATGGTGAGGTAGCCCATGCCAAGAGAACAGCAGGATGCCTAAAGCTCCAATTTAAGGTTGCTGTCAAAAGAAACATGAAATCCCTCAACATCAAACAAGTGGGAAACTCTAATTGATGATTGATGCAAATAGTGACACCAGCTTTGGGGAGGAATTCACCACCATGATGACATGTGATTTCAGAAGCTCCAAAGCAGATGCCAACCCTGCAAACAAGGCATCAGCAGAGATCATCCCACACCAAGGGACAACCTGATGTGTGGCACTTGTGGAAGATTTTGCCTTTCCAGAATTGGCTTGCTCAGCCATCAAAAAAAGTGCAGCAGATGATCTCATCTGACTTCACCCATATTCTGAGGCTGTATTTCCATCATCTCTCACAGATGAAAGGCTGTCAATCCCTCATAAATTCAATAGGGAATTCAGAAAAAACCTCTTCACTCAGAGAGTGGTGAGAATTTGGAATTTGCTCACATAAGCGGTAACTGAGGTGAATAGCATAAATGCATTTAAGGGGAAGCTGGATAAACACATGAGAAAGAAAGGAATAGAGGATATGCTGATGGGATGAGATACAATAGAGTTGAAGGAGGTTTGTGAGCAGCATAATTACCAGCATGGATTGGTTGGGCCGAATGGCCTGTTTTTATGCTGTAAATGATGTTATTCTATATAACCATTGTGCTGTGAAGCCTGTGAACTACAAATGATCTCTTCAATAGGAGGACCAATAAGGCAGCACCAAGATTAACCCAATGTTTTCAACAAAATCAAATGCTCTACAAGCATGCATTCTACATGTGGCCTTCCTGAAAGAAAGGCATCACTAATACGATGGCCTAAACAGAGTAAAATCATAGGGTGGAATTTTCCGCTCCCACCAACAGCGGGAATCATGGCGGTTTGGGGCACTTAATTTGGAGGGAGGCAAAAAATCTGTTTCCCGACAAACTGTTAGAATTTTGTTCCCCTGACTTTTAAGGCAGGTTGAGCTTCCCAACAAACGTCATTGGGAACCCCATTTGCATGCATTAGCATCACATGCATGTTAATTGAAAGGCCACCTCACCGGAATTAAGATCCTCCTCCAAATTAAGTTCTCCACCAGAAAGAATTTAGAACATTCAGTTTTATGACTGTATATAAGTGGTGAGCTTCACCTCTTCCATGATTTTCAGATCCATAGATGTTGCTTTCTCCTTCTTCATGTAACTTCACTCGTATTGAGTATCGTTAGCAATCGCTGCGCCAAGGCTGTACAAGGGAGGCAGGTGAAGGCTGGAGGTAGGGATAGTAATGGAAGGGTGAAGCAAAGGCTGGACAGGGGAGGCAAGCTTATGGGGGAAGGGTGGGGAGAATGCCCGGGGAACTGGTGGGAGGCAATGTCAGGGGAAGCGGGGGGAGAATGTCTGGGGAAGGGGGCATGGGACTGTCTTAGAGAGTGGGGTTAGTGGTGTCGACGGTGGGGTCCTGGGGGAAAAGCTCAGGGTAATGGTGAACAGTCACAGTCAAAAGGGGGAGTGGGATTGTGTTGGGTGGCAGGTCCAGGGTAAGAATCTGGTAGGTGAAAGTCTCATCGGGTGGGTCACAGAGAGGGACAAGACAAGTGGCTTGGTTAATGGGAGGGGGCAGGGTCAGGGTGGGCATGGGGATGGCTCTGAAGGGGGAAAAGGCATCTGGAGGTGGATTGTGATAGGGTCCAAGGTAGCGGGGGGAGGTTCAAGGATGCCAGGGTGGAGGAGGAAGGGTGATATTGGGTGGGTCTATGGTGATGGGAGGAAGTGGTGATAGGGGGAGGGTAGAAGATGGTGGAGTGAGTTTGAACCATTTTTCCAAACTTGACCATGCAGTTAGTCAGTCAGTGAGATCCCTTGAGGTAGGAGGAGGGTCTTTTTGCAAGGGTGGAGGTCAAGGGCAGCACATGTGGCCGACTAAAGGGACACCCTAATAATTATGAGGCAACTAGATGTCAAAGATAAAAGCAAAAAACTGTGGATGCTGGAAATCCAAAACAAAAACAAAAATAAAAATACCTGGAAAAACTCAGCAGGTCTGACAGCATTTGTGCAGAGGAATACAGTTAATGTTTTGAGTCTGTATGACTCTTCAACAGAAGAGTCTGTTGAAGAGTCATACGGACTCGAAACGTTAACTGTGTTCCTTTCCGCAGATGCTGTCAGACCTGCTGAGTTTTTCCAGGTATTTTTATTTTTGTTTTAGATGTCAAAGATGCTCAGTTGTGTTTTCCTCTCTATGGTGAAGGCCGCATTGTAGCAGGTTTGTTCCTGACTCATCGGTCTCTTAACATTGAAATCCCAGGGAGGTGTGGAGCTGCTGTTCATCCTGTGCCATTTGCCATTAGCTGCAGTCAGAGGCAGGGATGAAGGGAGGAGGATGTCTCCAAAGGGCACGGCTGGTGGAGGGCAGCCAACTCGCGACTCCAAACCTCTATCTTCCTGCGTGAATGGTCATGGCTGAGAAGGGATCATGTGGTTAGTCTTTCTATGCTGCTCAGGCAATGGTCTCTCTACAGATTTTTGAGGGTGGTGGAGACAAGCGGGAAAGTGTCTGCATGAGGGGTCTTGCACATGGCTCTCATCATCCTAGTCAGAGTAATGTCTCCGTATGCATTCATGTATGAATGGGAGGAAAACCCATCTCTGGTCCTCCAGGATGTCCTTTACCTGGAAGGAGTGGGGTGAGGATGCCATGTCTAGACAGAGGTCAGATGAAGGGCTGTAGGCCTGTCGGGAGCAGGCGGGGATGGACGCGGAGCCTATCGTCGCCCACGATCGGGTCTGCGCTGCATTTTACGTGGGCGGGCCAATGGTTCTCTCTACCACAGCCCTTGTGGAGGCATGGCTCCTGTTGTACCGCTGCTCAGCCTCTGTTCTTAGATGGCGGAGGGATGTCATGAGCCACCTTTTGAAGGGATAGCCCTTGTCACCCAGCAGCCATCTATCCAGCCGGGCTGGAGCACTGAAGAGCCCCAGCGCCTGGGAGTGTCTGAGGATGTATGCGCCATGGGAGCTGCCTGGGTACCTTGCACAGACTTGCAGAATCTGCATCCCATGGTCACACACTATCTGGACATTCATGGAGTGGAAGCTCTTCCTGCTGACAAAGGCTCCCGACTCACTCACTGGTGCCTTGATGGCCACAGGTGTGTAGTCGATTGCGCCTGGACGCGGGGGAAGCCAGCAATTGCTGCGAAGCCTCTGGCTCGCCTCGTCCCAGTGGTAGTGAATGAAAGTCAATGCTCGCCTGAACAGAGGGTCTGTCACCTGCTTGACACAACTATGGACAGCTGACTGGGAGACTCTGCAAAGATCACCCACCAGTCCCTGGATTGAGCTGGAGGCATAGAAGTTGAGGGCAGCCGTGACCATTAACGCCACTTGCATGGGGTGCCCACCCACACAGTTGGCGCTGATCTCAGGGCCTATCATCTGACAAATGGAGGTCACTGTCTCCCTTGAGAGACAGGGCCTCTTTTGGCACTGCACCTCAGACATTTTAAGGTAGCTGCTTCGCTGCCTGTAAACCATGGCAGCAGGATAGTGGTGTCTTCTGCAGCCCCTTCTGCCTTGCCCTGTTGGCCCTGCGCCTGTCCTCCCAAAGGTGGCTTCCCTGGAGGCTGAATATGGACTCCTCCCCCTTCTGGCCCTCTCTTCTTCCTCAGAGGAGGTGCCTCCAGTGGAGAGCACAACTCCCATTCCCAGGGTAAGGGAAGGCTGCCTGAAACCAGCAAGGCCCCAAGAATGATGTTTACTCCAGAGTCCTGACTTGAAGCCTGTTATTCCTGTGCAAGCTGCTGTGAAGAGATTTGAAGTTCTCCTGTTCACACAAGCAAGTAGGAGTAAGTTTAAAAATTAAGTGTCTACTAAATACCACTTGTGAGCCCACTCAGCTCTCATATCCTGCCCGTGGATGAGGTTTTTAAAAATGTGGCCTACCCGCCTGTCCGTTGCACTCGTGCAACGCTCTGAAGATTGCACGGGCTCTGAAAAATCGCCATCTATTAATGCCTCAAGGGCCTTAAGTGGCCTGTTAATTAACAGTGGGCGTGCATCAGAGCTCAGAGCGCGCCCGCCCACTTAAATATCCGCAATGGCACGTGGTGACATCAGGACGCATGCCCGATGACACCACATATCATTTTACATTTCGGGCCCACCCCCGCACGCTGATGTCAAAATTCTGGCCATTAAATTTATCACTTCAATTTAATCACACATCCACTGAAGCATTGATGATGCAGGCTGCAGGCAACCCTGTCTTGGTAATGGCTCTCATCCAGATGAGGAGAAGGAATGAATGCCCATCACATGTTGGCACAGGGCCAGGAGGAGCAAGAGCTTAAGCAGCAAGAAGCAGCGGGGCCTTGGTAAGGTCAAGGAGCTGGTAAACATAGAACACTGCAACGGTGAGCATTGGCCTGACCATGGATGTGTTGCCGGTGGTGCTCTTACCTAGAGATGAGCAAAAGCAATGCCAGAGATACCCTTGTATGCCCCAGGATGCATAATACTCGAACTGATGCCTAATCTGTATTTCATAATTAAGGGTCAGTATAACATTTTTGCTTTTGTACTCTATGCCTCTATTAATACAGCCAAGGATCTTATATGCTTTTTTAGCAGCCTTCTTAACTTGTCCTACCACCTTCATACACCCCTAGCTCTTCTCTGTTCCTGCACCCCATTTAAAATCATACCATTTAGTTTATATTGCCTCTCTTCATTCTTCCTACCAAAATGTATCACTTCACTAAATTTCATCTGCCATTTTTCTGCCTATTTTACTAGTCTGTCTGTGTCCTCCTGAAGTTTGTTACTATCCTCATTATTGACTAGATTATTATTTTGTCTATCCGTCCATACACCCATATTCAGCAGCACCAAAAATTGGCAAGCAGGAAAAATTGAAACCCCTAAGAATAAGATTTTAAAATGCTACAGGAATGGGTTTGAAATGGCTGAATACAAAGTTAATGAGATCTACAAGCTGATTGAAAAGAGTTAGATTTTTTTCTGAAGCTGGGGCTTACTTAATTTCAAAGCAGAGGAGTGTCCATTCAGGCCATTGCAATTCAAATGTTTCAATCATGGAGCAGTTGAGTTCATGCACATGACCTCACCCCTTCCTGTCTCTGTAACCTACTCCAACCATACAACACTATCTGACTCTCTGTTCCTCTAACTCAGGCTCTTATGTATTTATTCTCCAAGCCACAACTTTTTGTCTCACCATTGGCCGCCGTGTCCTCAACCTCTGGGACTCCATTTGTAAACCACACAGCTTCTCCATCACTTAATTTTTGGAAAAATTCTCCTTAAAAACCAACTCTTCAACCAAGCTTTTGGTCACCACTCCTAATATTTTCTTCTTTGGCTTATTCCTTATGGCCTGAATTTTTCAGTTGGCGTGTGGAGGCGGGCCTGACATGCCAGTGTGTAAAATGATGTGCAATGACGGTGGGCGTGCATCCCAATGTCATCGCTTTGTCTCGCGATGTTTCGTTTGGCGGGCACGCACTGGAATCGGCTGCGCACTTGCCGAAAACTGATAGGCCTATTAAGGCCATTAACAAATTAATTAGTGTAATTTTTAATGCTGCCTGTCCAACCTTAAGGTTGGCAGGCAGGCGAAAAGGCCAAGTGCCTTTACGTTTTTTAGGAAACCTCATCCACAAGCGGGATGAGGTTTCCTAAAGCTTTTATGAATCAAATAAAAAAGTTTTGTGAAATATAAAAACATGTCCCATCTCATGTGACACAGTTACATGAGGGGACATGTTTAATTAAATTTTTCCCCCATTTATTTAATTATTTCAATGGCGATTCAATCTCCTTGAGGCAGCTCTGTACCTCAGGGAGATTGAAGCACTCTTCCGCGTGCATGCGCGAGAGAGCACTGGCCCTGACTCTCCCTCCTCCCCCCGCCTGCACAGGTAGGGCTGAGCGTTATGATTTGCATCTTACGCTGGGTGGGCCTTAATTGGCCCGCCCACGCAAAATGGCGATGCGGAGCCGATTGCGGGCATCCCTGCCGAGCCCACCTGCCGACTGAAAAATTCAGGCCTATGTCTCCCGAAGCACCTTGGAACATTTTTTCTATATCTAATGCAAGTTGTTGTTGGACTTCACAAAATGTGTGGTCACGTGGCATCCTAAGTTCAGCTAAGCTCAGAGAGCAGTGCCGGCAGTGTCATTGAATATACTCAAGGTTGAGTGGAATAGATTCTTGATAAGCAAGGGAGTCAAGTGTTATGGAGGGCAGACAGGAAAATGGAGTTGAGGCAACAGTCAGATCAGCCATGATCTTATCAAATGGCAGAGCAGGCTTGAGGGGTTGAATGGCATATTCCTGCTCCTAATTTGTATGTTCGTATGTAAAGCATGATGCCACCTATGGAGGATCCCACACAAATCTGCCTTCATTTTGAGTAAGTCACAAACATCCAGAGGGGAAGCCTATCCAACACTAAATGTGCTAAAATTCTTCCAGCCCTACAATCTTGCAAGTTATTTGTGTTTTTCCAATTCTAGCCTCTTAGAATCATACAATGATTGCAGCACAGAAGGATGCCATTCAGCCTATTAGGCTCTCTGCATGAGCAACTTAACTAGTCCCACTTCCCTGTCCCTCCTCTGCAGCAATCCTCTTGTATTCCCCATTTTAATCACTCCACCAAAGGCAGTTGTGCCTTCAGGTGCCAAGGCTCTAAAACTCTGGAATTTCCTCCCTAAACATGTCTGTCTCTCTGGTTCTCTTTCTTTCTTTATAGTGCCCCTTAATACCTACCAATATCACCTTTGTGGCTCGGTAATGCAACTATGAAGCACCTTGGGTCATTTTACTATGTTAAAGGTGTTGAATAAATACAAGTAGTAGTTGTTCAAAGGAGCATTATCAGTTACAATATGACACTGAGTTACAGAAGGAGATGTTATGACGGATCAAAGAGGTAGATTTAACAAGCACCTTAAATGAGGAAAGGGCAGAGAAAAGGTTTAGGCAGAGAATTCCAGAGTTAGGGCTTCAGCAGTTGAAGGCATGGCTTCCAATGGCAGAGTAACAAATATCAGGGATGTGCAGATATCTCAGATTGAATAATGAGGTCACTTTGGTGATTTTAAACAAGTGAATTGGTCCACAGTGTTGATGGTAATACAAAGGAAAAACTGTTTCTACCCACTAGAAGTCTAATAATTCAACCCATTTGAAATGATTTAGCATTTGCATTCACTACAGATCATTAAAAAGTGCTGGAATTACATGATTCCTTGTCACAAATAAATTTCAGACCTTTTTGTCTTTGGCCACTCTCATCCCTGAAATAGTCAAACCTAGAAGAAGCAAAAGGCATTGTTGAGGGCTTCAGAGGCAGATAAGCTGAAGCAGGGACAGAGACATGCGATGCAATAGTGGAAGTACAGACTCTGTATCTGCTTAAAGCCCGTTACATAGCTAATCTGGTATTTCTTTTCTAATGTCTCTTTATGTGGTTAGGTGGCAAATTTTATTTGATAAAGCTTTTTTGAAGTGCCTCAAGACATATTACTATGTTAAAGGTGCTAGGGACACAAAAGTCCTTGTTATTCTCATCAGTGCCCTAAACTTATTTCTCCAACAAAGAATGTTTCAACCTATTACAATACAATTTGTTAGACAGGAATAATCCTCCTCATGAAACACAGCCTGGACTACAACAAAATCTGTGCTGCTACTTGTGAGATAGAATGTGTAGCTTCAAAGTTTACCTGCAATGACAGGTCTGTTTACTGACAACAGTGACAACACCTCAAAAAGTTCTTCTTCCCAAATGAGAACAGTGACTACACTTCTAAAGTATTTCATTGGCTGTAAAGGTCATGATCAGTGATATATCAGTGCAAATTATATCCTTACTATTTTCTAGTGACTTGTTTTGCACCTGATCTATTCAGGAGAACTCCACTCTTAAAACATACTGATCCTAGGGAATTCAATGCAAAACACATTGCCTTGGGTGACCAGTGTGTTAACACTGCATGCAAAGTGCTACTGGATATAACAGATGATTTGGGTTACATCATTTTGAAATTTCCTGAGTCTGCCTCCTGTTGATACTGCATATATATTTTCTTTATTTGTTCATGGGTTGTGAGCATTGCTGGCAAAGCCAGCGTTAGTTGCCCATCCCTAGTTGCTCTTGAGAAGGTTGTGGAGAGCTGCTTTCTTGAACCACTGCAGTCCATGAGGTGTAGGTACATAAACAGTGCTGTTAGGGAGGGAGTTACAGGATTTTGATCCAGTGACAGTGAAGGAACGGTGATATAGTTCCAAATCAGGTTGGTACTTGTGTGGCCTGAAGGGAAACTTGCAGACAGACTGGTATTCCCATACATCTGTTGCCCTTGTCCTTCCGGAGAGGTCATGGGTTTGAAAGGTGCTGTCGAAGGAGACATGGCAAGTTGCTGCGTGCATCTTGTGGATAGTAAACACTGCTGCCACTATGTTTTGGTGGTGGATAGGGTGCCAATCAATCGTGCTGTTTTGTCCTGGATCACTTCCAATGGCTTCTATTCCTGCTCCTGTATGGTTACCTCTGGTGTTATCCAAAGATTTATCCTTAGCCCCCTCTATTTCTCATCTAAATGGAATGGAAACATACTGATATAAAAAAAATCTTGAACACACTAGAGAAACTTATCTAAGGAAATATCCCCTTATCTAAGGGAAGATATACTGGTATTGGTGGCAGCCAAGAGATCGTTCACTAGGTCCCTTAAGTCTTCACTAGGTTCACTAGGTCTTATGGAAACTCATGTCCCTCTATCCTATATTAGGATAATTAAAGTTCCCCATTATAACAACTCAATAATTTGAGTATTGCTGAAAAGAGACATGCTATCAAAGATTTTTGTCTGGCACTCATCAGGATAGCTCACAAGAAATTACCAACATTAACGGGGTAGCAACAATTTATACTGCATGAGAAGAGAGTGCTGATAGGTTGGCAAGTGGACTCTGATTGGTGGAGGCTTTGCCATGGAGAGTGTAGCATGGAACAGTTAACTGCCCAGCTTTGTTCAAATTCAAACTGGGCAGGTCAACTCTGATTATCAAGGCATTGCCCTGGGGAAAGAACCAGGGAATAACTGTCCCCTAAGCATTTGTTTAGTTGAAAAATGCATAAAGTGTGGACATGTTCTTTCTGTCTGCAGGGCCCTCTGTGTGAATATATGTGGTTTCTAGCATGTGTAACTCTTTCGAGTACATTCACAGTTCTTGACTTTTTTTTTTCCGGGAGTGGGACATGAATCCACAACCTTCTGACTCAAAGGTGAGGGTGCTAAGTGAGCCACACTGTGAGCCCAACTAACTATCTTAAATTGGTTTTCAGTGTAATTCTTAGCACAATCAAGACTGTTTAGCAAATGCTGTCCAACCGTGAAACTACATTTAATGATGGACTCTATATGTTTTGAGTTTTGCAAGCACAGGCTGGTTGGGTATGGTCAGTAGTTTGCCCGTTGTGAACAGCCAGAGGAGTGAGCTGTTTGATATGATCCATATCATTGGGATGTACAGCCTATTTAAGAGCATAAGAACTAGGAGTTGGAGTAGGCAATTCAGCCCCTCGAGCCTGCCCCGCCATTCAATACGATCATGGCTAATCTCATTTCGGCCTCAACTCCAATTTCCCGCCCTCTCCCCATAACCTTTCAACCTGTTACTAATTAAAAATCTGTCTATCTCCTCCTTAAATTTATTCAGCGTCCCGGCATCCACTGCACTGAGGTAGTGAATTCCACAGATTCACGACCCTTTGAGAAAAGTAATTTCTCCTCATCTCTGATTTAAATCTACCACCCCTTAGCCTAAAACTATGGCCTCTCTTTCTAGAATGCCCCACAAGGGGAAATATCCGCTCCACGTCTACTTTGTCTATCCCCTTTAGCATCTTATATACCTCAATTAAATCTCCTCTCATCCTTCTAAACTCTAGCGAGTATAGGCCTAAACTGCTCAATCTCTCATAAGACAAGCCCCGCATCTGTGGAATCAATCTAGTGAACCTCCTCTGAACTGTTTCCAATGCAACTACATCCTTCCTCAAGTAAGGGGACCAAAAGTACTCCAGGTGTGGTCTCATGAATGCCTTGTAGAGTTGCAACAATACTTCACTACTTTTATACTCTATTCCTTTAGCAATAAATGCCAAAATTCCATTTGCCTTCCTTATTACCTGCTGTACCTGCATACTAGCTTTCAGCGATTCATGCACAAGGATACCCAGATCCCTCTGCACTGAAGCATTCTGAAGTTTCTCTCCATTTAAATAATAAGTCGCCTTTTTATTCTTCTGACCAAAATGGATAACCTCACACTTATCCACATTAAACTCCATCTACCAAATTTTGGCCCATTCATCTAACTTGTCCGTATCCATTTGTAAATTTCTTATTTCTTCATTGCAACTTACTTTCCCACCTATTTTGGTGTCATCTGCAAATTTAGTTATAGTACCTTCTATCCCTGAATCCAAGTCATTAATATAGATTGTAAATAGTTAGGGCCCAAGGACCGAACCCTGTGGCACCCCACTAGTTACAGCTTGCCATCCAGAAAAAGACCCAGTTATCCCGACTCTCTGTATTCTGTTGGTTAGCCAATCCTCTATCCAAGCTAATATATTACCCCTAACTCCGTGTGATCTTACCTTGTGTATTAATCTTTTGTGCAGCACCTTATCAAAGGCCTTCTGGAAGTCCAGATAGATACTACATCTACAGGATCTCCATTATCCACTTTGCTTGTCACATCTTCAAAGAACTCTAGGAAATTAGTCAAACATGATTTACTCTTCATAAAACGAAGCTGACTCTGATGGTTGCATTTTGACTTTCCAAATGCCCCGTTACTACTTCCTTGATAATGGATTCCAACAATTTCCCAACAACAGATGTTAAACTAGCTGGTCTATAGTTTCTTACTTTCTGCCTCCCCCCCTCTTTTTGAATAAGGGCATTATATTAGCATTTTTCCAATCCACTGGAACCTTTCTAGAATCCAGGGAATTTTGGAATATTATAGCCAATGCATCCATTATTTCCGCTGCCACTTCCTTTAAGACCCTAGGATGTAGGCCATCAGGTCCTGGGGACTTGTCACCCTTTAATCCCAATAGTTTGCTCAGTACTTTTTCTCTAGTGATGGTGATTGTTCTAAGTTCCTCTTTCGCTATACCCTCTGCACTACCTGTTACTATTGGTGTGGTACTAGTGTCCTCCACTGTGAAATCTGAGGCAAAATATTGATTAAGTGTCTCTGCCATTTCTGCATTCCCCACTATTAACTCCCTAGTCTCATCCTCCAAGGGGCTAACATTCACTTTAGCTGCTCTCTTTCCTTTCATGTACTTATAGCTTTTGCTATCAGTTTTTACATTTTGCGCTAGCTTTCTTTCATTATTTACCTTTGCTCTTTTTATTATTTTTTTAGTAACCCTTTGTTGATCTTTAAAAGTTTCCCAATCTTCCGGCCTGCCACTGATCTTTGCAATTTGGTATGCCTTCGTTTTAGCCTTTAAGTTATCTTTAACTTCCTTGCTTAGCCCTGGAAGCTTTTTCCCCTTCTTACCATCTTTCTTCCTCTTTGGAATATATTTTACTTGGGAGGAACTGAGTATCTCCTTAAATATCTGCCACTGTTCATCAACTGTCCTACTTTGTAGTCTTTCTGCCCAGTCCACTAGGGCCAAATCTGCCCTCATACCTATGTAGTTACCTTTGTTTACCTCTAGGACACGAGCGTGGGACTCGTTTCTTGCTTTCAAACTGAACTTGAAATTCTAGCATGCTATGATCACTCTTCCCTAGAGGATCCTTTACTATGAGATCATTAATTAATCCCGTCTCATTACACAAAACCAAATCCAGAATAGCCTGCTCCCTGGCTGGTTCCACAACATATTGCTCCAAGAAACAATCTCTAATACACTCTATGAACTCTCCCTCGGGGATACCCTTGCCAATTTGATTAGTCCAGTCTATATGCGTATTAAAATCATCCATGATTATTGCCGTGCCTTTCTTACATGCTCCCAGTACTTACTGGTTTATACTGTGTCCTACTGCTGAACTACTGTTTGGGGACCTATAGGTTACTCCCACCAGGGACTTCTTTCCCTTGCTATTTCTTATTTCTACCCAGACTGACTCTACGTCTTGCTCTCCAGTGCCTATATCATTCCTCACTATAGCACTGATCTCTTCCTTTACTAACAAAGCTACACCACCTCCTTTTCCTTCCTGCCTATCCTTCTGAAACACTGCGTACCCTTGGATATTTAACTCCCAAACCTAATCTCCCTGTAACTATGTCTCAGTAATCGCCACCAAATCATACCTATTTATCTCTACTTGCGCTCATTAGTTTTATTCTGAATGCTACCCGCATTCAGATACAAAGCCTTTAAGTTTGCCCTATTGTCAATTTTCCCTACTCTTACATGATTCTTTGCAATATGGCGTTCAGACACTCTGTCCCTTCGTTTTACTTTTTGGTAACAATCAGCCTCATCACTAACCTGCACTCTTACCCTCTCCTTAAACTTTGATTTTTTATATTTCCATGCAACTGAACCCTCCCCCCTACTATTTAGTTTAAAGCCCTATCTACAACCCTAGTTATGCGATTCGCCAGAACACTGGTCTCAGCATGATTCAAGTGGAGCCAGTCCGAACAGAACAGCTCCCTCTTTCCTCAGTACTGGTGACAATGTCCCATGAATTTGAACCCATATCCCCCAACACCAATCTTTGAGCCACCCATTTACCTCTTTAATCTTATTGACCCTGTGCCAATTAGCTCGTGGCTCAGGTAGTAATCTGGAGATTATTACCTTTTTGGTGCTGCTTTTTAAATTTAGCCCCTAGCTGTTCGTATTCCCTCAGCAGAACCTCTTTCCTCTTTCTACCTATATCGTTGGTACCTACGTGGACCACGACAACTGGATCTTTCCCCTCCCACTCCAAATTCCTCTGCAGCCCAGATGAGATATCCTTAACCCTGGCACCAGGTGGGCAACACAACCTTTGGGACTCTCGATTCTGCCTACAGAGAACAGTATCTATTCCCCTAACTATACTATCCCCGATTACAACTACATTTCTCTTTTCTCCTCCCACTTGAATGGCTCCCTGTACCACGGTGCTATGGTCAGTTTGCTCATCCTCCCTACAGTCCCTGCTCTTGTCCACACAGGGAGCAAGAATCTCAAACCTGTTGGATAAGGGCAAGGGCTGAGGCTCCTGCAGTGCTACTTCCTGGATCCCTCTACCTGCCTCACTCATAGCCACACCCTCCTGTCCCTGACCACTGGCCGAATTTAAGGTAGTTAATCTAAGGGGTGTGACTGTCTCCTGAAACACAGCGTCCAGGTAACTCTCCCCCTCCCTGATGTGTCGCAGTGGCCGAAGCTCAGACTCCAGCTCATCAACTCTGAGCCGGAGTTCCTCAAGCAACCAACATTTGTTACAGATGTGGTCACTGGGAACCACAATGGGGTCCACCAGCTCCCACATCATGCAGCTACAACACATCGCCTGGCCCTGCATCTCTATTTTATTTAATTAGTTTTTCAATTTGTTTTTAAATTTCCTACTGGTCTTTAGTTTATCAATCTGTAAAATATTTCTCCTATTTACCTTTAATCTGAAAGCAAATTAGAATAGAGAATCAAAATACACTTTTTAAAATCAACTGGAACTCGCTCTCTCTGCTGAGTTGAATCTGAAGCGTTAGACCTCCGATCCTGCGGCCCAGTAGTCACCTTTAATCTGAAATCAACTTAGAATAAGTAGTTCAAAGTAGCAGTTACTCACCAACCAATGTACTTACGGTTTTCCTGTGATGTCACTCTGTTTTATTTCACTCGGTGACGGTGACTGCAGAGGACACTCTTCCCAGACTGCTTCCCGGCGACGGTGAATGCAGAGGACACTCTTCCCAGACTGCTTCCCGGTGACGGTGAATGCAGAGGACACTCTTCCCAGACTGCTTTTTTTTTGCAAAAATATACTTTATTCATAAAATATCTTCAACCACATCCCAAACCATTTCAAAAACACCATTACAAGGGTACAATCCGGTTCAACTTTTACAAAATGTATCACCAGGTGCATCAGTACAAACAATATTACAATCATTTACAGCCTTTCATTTTGAGCTGTACGTCCCGAGGGGATTTAAACAGTTCCCAGTCCCTCGGTGCCCTGTGGCAGAAAGGTCTTAGACAGCGACCCTTCCCCATTGCGCCTTTGCGGCGGCTGCCCCAAGCTTTAGTGCATCCCTCCGCACGTAGTCCTGGACTTTGGATTGTGCCAGTCTGCAACACTCGGTTGGGGGCAACTCTTTGCGCTGGAAGACCAACAAGTTTCGGGCAGACCAAAGAGCGTCTTTCACCGAGTTGATGATCCTCCAGCTGCAGTTGATGTTTGTCTTGGTGTGTGTCCCTGGGAACAGCCCATAGAGCACAGAGTCCTGTGTCACAGAACTGCTCGGGATGAACCTCGACAGCAACCACTGCATCTCTCTCCAGACCTTCTTTGCAAAGGCACAATCTACAAGGAGGTGAACAACGGTCTCTTCCCCACCACAGCCACCTCGAGGGCAACGTGCCGAGGGGGTGAGACTCCTGGCGTGTAGGAAGGATCTGACGGGGAGGGCCTTTCTCACCACCAGCCAAGCCATGTCTTGGTGCTTGTTGGAAAGTTCTGGCGATGAGGCATTCTGCCAAATGACTTTGACAGTCTGCTCGGGGAACCATCCCACAGGATCCACCCTCTCCTTTTCCCGCAGGGCCTCTAAGACGTTACATGCCGACCACTGCCTGGTGGACTTGTGGTCAAAGGTGTTTTTCTGCATACATTTTTCCACGAGGGACAGGTGGTACGGCACGGTCCAACTACTTGGAGTGTTCCGCGGCAGCGTGGCCAGACCCATTCTTCGCAACACCGGGGACAGGTAGAACCTCAGCACGTAGTGACACTTGGTGTTTGCATACTGAGGGTCTACGCACCGCT
This sequence comes from Cetorhinus maximus, assembly GCF_964194155.1. Taxonomy (NCBI): domain Eukaryota; kingdom Metazoa; phylum Chordata; class Chondrichthyes; order Lamniformes; family Cetorhinidae; genus Cetorhinus; species Cetorhinus maximus. Next base: position 166,028,092 of record NC_135883.1, read on the forward strand.
TGATGCAGCCACACACAAAGGTGGCCATCAGTATGAGGGCGATGTTGGGCACGTTTTTTCCCCCTTTATCTAGAGGCTTGTACATTGTGTCCCTGCGAACACGATCCATTTTTGACCTCCAGATAAAGCGGAAGATGGCTCGAGTGATCGCACCACGCAGGAGTGTGGAATGGGCCAGACCTGCGCCACGTACAGCAACAGCGAGAGTGCCTCACACCTGATGACCAGGTTCTTACCCGCAATGGAGAGGGAGCGTCGCTCCCACATGCCCAGTTTCCTTTTCACCATAGACACTCGCTCCTTCCAGTTTCTAACGCATGCCCCGGTCCCTCCGAACCATATCCCCAGCACCTTCAGGCCGTCAGCCCTGACAGTGAAGGGGACAAAGGATCGGTCAGCCCAGTTCCCAAAGAACATGGCCTCGCTCTTCCCACGATTTACCTTGGCTCCCGAGGCCAGTTCGAACTGGTCGCAGATGTGGATCAGTCTGCGCACCGACAGCGGATCCGAGCAGAAGACAGCGACGTCGTCCATGTACAGGGAGGCTTTTACCTGAGTGCCTCCCTGCCTGGGATCGTCATTCCTCTTATGCCCGGATCCTTCCTGATGGACTCGGCAAAGGGTTCTGCGCAACACACGAAAAGAACAGGCGAGAGAGGACAGCCCTGCCTGACTCCAGATTTAATCGGAAAGCTATCTGTTTCCCACCCATTGATTGAGACTGCGCTACTGATGTTAGTGTAGAGCAGTTGGATCCAATTTCGAATTCCCTCCCCAAACCCCATTTTGGAGAGCACATCCACCATGCAGGTGTGCGATATTCTGTCAAAGGCCTTCTCCTGATCCAAGCTGATGAGGCAGGTATCCACACCCCTGTCCTGTACATAGGCAATCGTATTCCTGAGCAGCGCGAGGCTGTCAGAGATCTTCCTGCCCGGCACAGTGCAGGTCTGGTCAGGATGAATCACCAATTCCAGAGCGGACTTGACCCGATTGGCGATGACCTTGGACAGAATCTTATAGTCCACATTCAACAGTGAAATGGGTCGCCAATTTCTAATTTCCTCCCTTCCCCCCTTGTGCTTGTAGTTGAGGGTGATCATGCCTTTCCTCATGGATTCTGACATACTGCCGGCCAGGAGCATACTCTCGTACACTTCTAGCAGGTCTGGGCCGATCCAGTCCCACAGAGCTGAATACAACTCCGCCGGCAAGCCGTCACTTCCGGGAGTTTTACTCTTCTCGAAGGACTCAAGGGCCTTAGTCAGTTCGTCAGGAGTTAGCGGTTTTTCCAGGCTCTCCCGTGTACTGTCGTCTAAGACCTCCGTGATAGAGGACAGGAAGGACTGGGAGGCCGTGCTGTCCGTGGGCTTCACGTCATACAATCCGGCATAAAAGGATTTGGTGATCCTCAAAATGTCGGACCACGATGACTTTACTGAGCCGTCTTCTTCCTTCAGGCTGCTGATCACAAAGCTCTCTCTGTGTACCTTTTGGAAGAAGAAACGTGAGCACGTCTCATCCTGCTCCACGGAGCGGACTCTGGAACGGAAGATGATCTTGGAGGCCTCCGAGGCAAAGTGCGAGGCTTGCTGGCTCTTCACCTCTTGGAGTTCCTCCTTGACATCGACTCCCATCGACTGCAGATTCTGCATGTTTTTCTGGAGTCGAGACCTTTCCCTCTGTTCCTTTCTAGCTTTCTGGGTGCCTTTGAGGATGAAAAACCTCTTGATGTTTCCTTTGATCGCTTCCCACCAGTGTGTCAGGGACTCAAAGAGGGGTTTCACGGTTCTCCAACCTTTGTAATCCCTCTTGAGCTCCTCAATGTTCACTGGGGTAAGCAGTTGCACATTTAGCTTCCATGACCCCCTGCCCACCCTCTGGTCCTTCTCTAAGTGGCAGTCCGCCAGTAGGAGGCAGTGGTCAGAGAAAAACACCGGCTTGACGTCGGTGGATCTGACTGTGAATGCACGGGACACAAACAGGAAGTCTATCCTGGAACGGATGGACCCGTCTGGCCGCGACCAGGTGTATCTACGCTGCGCTCCGTCTGCAGGGTTGCTGAAGACGTCGTGCAGCTTGGCATCCTTAACTGTTTCCATCAGGGATCTGGACGTAGCGTCCAATCTGCTGTCGGCCCTGCTGGATCGTCCAGCCGCATCGATGATGCAGTTGAAGTCACCGCCCAGAATGACCGGCCTGGAGGTCGCCAGCAGCAGTGGGAGCTGCTGAAAAACCTCCAGCCGCTCGGCCCCTTGTGGCAGGCCATGCACGTTAATTAACCGGAGTGGAGCGTACTTGTACATTACGTCTGCTACAAGGAGGCGCCCGCCCACCACCTCCTTAACCTCGGAGGCGGTGAAGTTGCCTCCCCGCAGCAGAATACCCAGGCCGGAGGAACGAGAGTCGTTTCCGCCCGACCAGATCGATGGCCCATGGGACCACCATCGTGACCATTGCCTGTAGGAGCTGAGGTGTGGTATCACATACTCCTGCAGAAACAACAGGTCAGCTTTGACCTTGGCAAGGTAGTCCAAGGTCGCAACACATCGCGTAGTAGATTTAATGCTATGCACATTTATGGATACAATCTTTAAATCCATTTTAAAGCATTTATTCTCCTACCAAACCTGTTGTCTCTGAGAGTCCCAGACCTCTAGTCTGCTCCTTCATACCCGTAGTGAGCTCAAATTCCTTCACTTTGGATGGGCTGAGGAAGTCCTCATTTGCAGTGTTCTGCTCGGGTGGCATCTGGGGGTTCGCGTAGAGAGCGGGGTTTGAGATGACCTTTGCTGGAGAAGCTTCTCCAAACCTCACCCCCTCTGGGGCGTTGCTGTTCTCGGCTTCCCGGAGCTGGGGTGCGCTGATTGCCTCACTGCTCCCAGATTCCTGGGGCTGGGGTGCACTGGCCTCCTCGGGTTGCAGGCAAAGTTGGGGTGCGCTGGTCTCCTCGTTGTCTCCAATGTTCTGGAGCTCGGGTGTCTCGTCCTCCAACTCCCTAGAGCTTTGCCGCTTCTTCTGTCGGTGCCGCCCTGGCACTTCTTCGTCCGAAGAGCTGCTGCCTTTGTCATCCATATCGGATTGGAGACGCCTCTTGCCACTTGTCTGGGAAATGGCTTTGCTTCTTCTTCGCTCCGTCTTCCTTTTGGCTCTCTTCACCGTCTGCCACTCCCCCTGCTGCTTTTCCACTGCTGCCTCCTCTTCCATTGATTCGCTGTCCTGAGGAGTGGGAGGTTCAGGGGGTAGTGCTGTTGAGTGGCTATCTGTTGCCTCAATCCTTTCCTCCACCTTGTCTCTCTCCGTGTCCTCCTTTGTCCCGTTGAGCTCCCTGGGGGCCTTGGTGGTTGGAGTGACACGAAGCATTTCTTCTGCATCCCCCTCGTTGGCTTTGGCTGCCTGTGCGTAAGTACGGCAGCGTTTGGGGCAGGTCCTGTAGAGGTGGCCTGCCTTGCCACACAGGTTGCAGCACTTAGCCTGTTTGCAGTCTTTTGTCTGGTGCCCTTCCTGTTTGCAGTTCTTGCAGAGGGAGGCGCTGCAGTTGGCCGCCACATGACCAGACTTGCCGCATGAGCGACAATGTTTGGGTTGCCCAGCGTAGACCAGGTAGCCACGGCTTCCCCCGATAGCGAATCTGGAAGGAGGGTGGAAAGTGGCTCCCTTACCGTCGGTCTTTAGCGTGGCCTTAAACTGGCGATTGCCTGTCCAGATCCCCAAATCGTCTCTAACCTCGGTGCAGCTCCCCACCTTATCGAAGTACCTGGTGAGGAAGGTGAGCACGTCGGCGACAGGGACGAAGGGGTTGTACAGATGCACTGTCACCACCCGGTCCCATTGCAACGGCAGAGCAAAGAGCGGCTCTGCCGTCAGGATCTTCATCTCCAGCAGGTCTCTCTTCTCCTCGAACACGTTCAGGAGCTGGACGCAGTCTGCCACTCGCTTGAACGTCACGTCGAAAAATCCAGCGCTGGGGAAGTCCTGCAGGGTGTAGATCTCCGCAGCTTCAAAACCACACGCCTTCAACAGGATCCTCCTGGCGAAGAAGGCCCGATCCATAGGTGATCCTCTTTCGCAGTCCTTCACCGTGACTCGGACGGTGTTAGATACCCCATGGTATGAGGTTCGATTGGTTATAGCATTTGCTTCCCGACCTTGCCTTGGCAGAATCATGATCGTGGTCTCTTCCCAGACTGCTTTCCGGCGACGGTGACTGCAAAGGACATTCTTGCCAGATTGCTTCCCGGCGACGGTGACTGCAAAGGACACTCTTCCCAGACTGCATCCCGGCGACGGTGACTACAGAGGACACTCTTCCCAGACTGCTTCATGGCGACGGTGACTGCAGAGGACACCCTTCCCAGTTATACCTGGTATCACACTGGCAGTGAAATTCATGTATCACATTGCTCATTTGTGTGATTGGCAGAACGTCTTTTTGGTTTGATAGTAGCATCCTGTTGGTGGAGAATACTACTCGTATTGCTACTGCATAGTAACAGCATGCAACGACTAGCTTTACCTGTTGCTCAAATTTTTGAGACACCTTATCATTCCAGGCTAATCTGAGGTAGACTGTAAATAGGGCCCAAGCCATTTGCTCACTGTACAAGCTTGATGCTGAAATAGGGTGCATCAAAACCATCCTGCGAGATAATGGCTAACCTGATCAGATCATCACTCGCTGTATATCGTGCAAACTCATGAATGGGCCTAACGCTGCCATTTTCAGTCCTGAAAAATGGCCAGTCTGATTAATAATCAACCTTTCTCAGCCTCGAATATACGTAGTGACCCAGCTTCTACAGTCCTCTGTGGTAAAGAATTCCACAGATTAACTACTCTCGGAGAGAAGAAATTCCTCCTCATCTCTATTTTCAATGGGCGACCCCTTACTCTAAGATTATGCCCTCTGGTCCTAGATTCTCCCACAAGGAGAAACAACCTCTCAGCATCCACCCTGTCAAGCTGCCTAAGAATCTTATATGTTTCAATAAGGTTGCCTCTCATTCTTCTGAACTCCAGTGAATACAGGCCCAACCTACTCAACCTCTCCTCATAAGAAAATCCCTCCATACCTGGAATCAACCTTGTGAACCTTCTCTGGACTGCCTCCAATGCCAGTATATCTTTCCTTAGATAAGGGGGCCAAAACTGTTCACAGTATTCTAGGTGTGGTCTAACTAGTGCCTTGTATAGTTTTAGCAAGACTTCCCTATTTTTATACCCCATTCCCTTTGAAATAAAGGCCAACATACCATCAGCCTTCCCTATTACCTGCTGAATTTATGTGTTAGGTTTTTGGGATTCATGCACAAGACTCCCAAATCCCTCTGTGCTGCAGCTTTCTGCAGTCTTTCTCCATTTAAATAATATTCAGCTCCTCGATTCTTCCTGCCAAAGTGCATAACCTCACATTTTCCCACATTTTACTCCATCTGCCACTTTTTTGTCCACTCACTTAACCTGTCTATATCCCTCTGTAGACTCCTTGTGTCATCCTCACCGCTTGCCTTCCCACCTATTTTTGTATCATTTTCAAATTTGGTGATAGTGCATTTGCTTCCCTCATCTAAGTCATTAATATATATTGTAAATAACTGAGGTCGCAGCACTGATCCCTGTGGCACTCCACTAGTTACAGGTTGCCATCTTGAAAATGGTCCCCTTATCCCAACTCTCTGTCCTCTATTAGTTAGTCAATCCTCTATCCATGCTAATATATTACCCCCAACACCATGGGTTCTTTTCTTATTAAGTAGCCTTACGTGTGGTGCCTTACGTGTGGTACCTTATCGAACGCCTTTTGGAAATCCCAATATAATACATCTACTGGTTCCCTTTTATCTATTCTGCTAGTTACTTCCTCAAAGAACTCTAATAAATTTGTCAGGCATGATTTCCCCCTCATGAAGCCAGGCTGACTCTGCTTGATTAGACTATGTAATTATAAATGCTCTGCTATTACATCTTTTATAATAGACTCTAACATTTTCTCATTGACAGATGTTAAGCTAACTGGCCTATAGTTACCTGTTTTTTGTCTCCCTCCAATTTTGAATAAGGGTGTTACATTGGCAGTTTTCCAATCCTCTTGGACTTTTCCAGGATCTAAGGATTCTTGGAAGATTACTACCAGTGCATCTACTATCTCTGTAGCTACTTCCTTTAATATCCTAGGATGCAACCCATAAGGTCCAGGGGACTTATCGGCCTTTAGCCCCATTAGTTTCCCTAGTACTTTTTCTCTAGTGATAGTTATTGTATTTATTTTCTCCCCCTCTTTTGCCCATTGATTATTTAGTCTTGGAGTGCTATTAGTGTCTTCTACTGTGAAGACTAAAGCAAAGTATTTATCCTACTTTTCTGCCATTGCCTGGTTCCCCATTATTATTTCCCTAGCCTCATTCTATAAGGGGCCTATGTTCACTTTGGTCTCTCTCTTCCTTTTTATATATTTAAAGAAGCTCTTACTGTCCATTTTTATATTACTTGCTAGTTTACCCTCAAAGTTTATTTTCTCCTTCTATTATTTTTTAGTCACCATTTGTTGGTTCTTAAAACTTTCCCAATCCTCTGGTTTACCAACAATCTTTACCACGTTGTATGTCTTTTCTTTTAATTTGATACTATCCTTAACTTCCTTGGTTAATTATGGTTGGTTTATCCCCCTTCCTTGAATCCTTCTTCCTTATTGTCTTCCTCACTATCGTTATTGAGAGTCATGAACTATTTTCTTAAACGTCTGCCATTGTTTATCAACCATCTTTTCTGCTTTCCCAGTCCACTCCAGCCAACCATGCCCTCTTTCCATTGTAATTACCCATATTTAAGTTTAGCGTAGCTGTTTCTGTCCCAAGTTTCTCACTTTCAGACTGAATGCGAAATTCTACCATATTATGGTCACTGTTTCCTCGGGTATCTTTTACTCTGCAATCATTTATTAAACTTTCCTCATTACACATTACCAGATCCCTGGTTGGATCCACAACATATTGTTCTAGGAAACTGTCCCGAATATGCTCTATGAACTCTTGCTCATGGCTACCTCTGCCAATTTGATTTTCCCAATCTCCATTATTCCCTCATTATCTCCAGATTTATTCTCTGTCCTACAGTATAGCTATTGTAGCAAAGTATCCCTACATTTATATTTAATTCCTTCTGCAATAAATTACAACATTCCATTTGCCTTCCTAATCACTTGCTGTACCAACATACTAACCTTTTGAGATTCATGTACCAGGAGACCCAGATCCTTCTGTACCTTGGAGTTCTGCAACCTCTCTCCATTTAAATAATATACTTCTATTCTCCCTGCCAAAGTGGAAAGGTTCACATTTTTCCACATTATACTCTATTTCTCAAATTTTTGCCCACTCACTTAACCTATCTTTAATCCCTTTGCAGACCCTTTATGTTCTCTTCACAACTTACTTTCCTATCTATTTTTGTATCATCAGCAAATTTATAAACTATACATATAAATTTATAAATTATACATGTAGATGATACAAAGATAGGTGGAGGGACGGGTAGTATTGAGGAGGAGGGAAGGCTGCAGAAGGATTTGGACAGGTTAGGAGAATGGGCAAAGAAGTGGCAGATGGAATACAACGTGGGCAAGTGTGAAGTCATGCACTTTGGTAGGAAGAATAGAGGCATAGAATATTTTCTAAATGGGGAGAGAATTCAGAAATCTGGAGAGCAAAGGTACTTGGGAGTCCTAGTCCAGGATTCTCTTAAGGTTAACTTGCAGGTTGAGTCGGTAGTTAGGAAGGCAAATGCAATGTTGGCATTTATTTCAAGAGGACTAGAATATAAAAGCAGGGATGTGCTGCTGAGGCTTTATAAGGCTCTGGTCAGACCACATTTAGAATATTGTGAGCAATTTTGGGCACCGTATCTCAGGAAGGATGTTCTGGCCCTGGAGAGGGTCCAGAGGAGGTTCATGAGAATGATCCCAGGAATGAAAGGCTTAACATATGAGGAACGTTTGAGGACTCTGGGTCTATACTTGATGGAGTTTAGAAAGATATGGGGGGATCTGATTGAAACTTACAGAATACTGAAAGGCCTGGATAGAGTGGACGTGGGGAAGATGTTTCCATTAGTAGGAGAGACTAGGACCCGAGGGCACAGCCTGAGAGTAAAGGGAAGACCTTTTAGAACAGAGATGAGGAGAAACTTCTTTAGCCAGAGAGTGGTGAATCTATGGAATTCATTGCCACAGAAGGCTGTGGAGGCCAGGTCATTGAGTGTATTTAAGACGGAGATAGATAGGTTCTTGATTGGTAAGGGGATCAAAGGTTATGAGGAGAAGGCGGGAGAATGAGGTTGAGAAACTTATCAGCCATGATTGAATGGCAGAGCAGACTCGATGGGCCGAATGGCCTAATTTCTGCTCCTATGTCTTATGGTCTTATTTGGTCCCCCTCATCCAAATCATTGATATCAATTATAAATAATTGAAGCCCCAGCATTGATCCCTGTGGCACACCACTTGTTGCATCTTACCAACCTGAAAATTACCCATTTTTGCAACTCTCTATTTCCTGTTAGCTAACCAATCTTCTATCAATGCTAATATGTTACCCCCCTATATCATGAACTCTTATTTTGTGCAGTAATCTTTGATATGGCGCCTTGTCAAATGCCTTCTGGAAATCTAAGTACACCACATCCACATGTTCCCCTTTATTAATGTTGGTTTGCTACTTCTTCAAAGAACTCTTAATAAATTAGTCAAACACAATTTCCCTTTCACTAAACTGTGTTGACTCTGCCTGATTGCATTGAGGTTTTCTAAGTGCCCAACTATAACCTCCTTAATAATAGACTCCAGCATTTTCCTTAAGACTGATGTTAAACTAAATGGCCTGTAGTTTCTTGCTTTCTGTCTTGCTCCTTTCTTGAATAGAGGAGTTACATTCACTATTTTCCAATCTGATAGGGTCTTTCCAAAATCTAGGGAATTTTGAAAAATCAAAACCAAGGCATCTACTATCAGCAGCCACTTCTTTTAAGACCAGGGAATGAAGTCCATCAGCACCTGGGGACTTGTCAGCTTTTAGTTCTGATAATTTTCTGAATACCCTTTACCTGGTGATTGTAACTGTTTTAAGTTCCTCCATCCCTTCCAACACTTGAGTTACAATCAGCTCTGGGATGTTATTTCTATCTGCTACAGTGAAGTCAGACACAAAATATCTGTTCAGTTCATCTGCTATTTCCTTATTTTCCATTATTAATTCTCTGACTCTCTCTAGAGAACAAGTGCTCACTGTACTTACTCTTCTTCCTGTTTAAGTGCCTGTAGAAACTTTTACTATCTATTTTTATATTTCTAGCTAGCTTCCTCTCATTACTTTAATTTCTCCTTCCTTATTAATCTTTTAGTCATGCTTTGCCATTCTTTATATTCTGTCCAATCTCTTGACCTTCCACTAATCTTTGTGGGATTATATGCTTTTTCCTTCAATTTGGTGCTATATTTAACTTCCTTAGCCACCATTGGTGCGCCTTCCCCTAGAGTCTTGAGGTGTCAGCTGTGGCTCAGTTCATAGCACCCTCGCCTTTGAATCAGAGGGTTGTGGGTTCATGTCCCACTCCCGGAAAACCAAGAACTGTGATTGTACTTGGAAGAGTTGCAATCTGTGACTGTTGATAACTCGAAAGAGTTTCCCCTAGAGTCTTTCTTTCTCACTGGAATTTATCTTTGCTGAGTGTTACGAAATATCTCCTTAAATTCTGCCACTGCATCTCTACTGACTGATTCCTTAGCCCAATTTCCCAGTTCACCTTAGCCAGCTCTATCTTCATACTCATAGTTGCCCTTATTTGAGTTTAAAATGCTAGTCTTAGACCCACTTTTCTCTCCCTCAAACTGAGTGCAAAGTTCAAACATGCTATGATCGCTGCTACCCAGTGGCGCCTTCACTATGAGGTCATTAATTAATCCTGTCTTGTTGCACATTACCAGATCTAGAATAGCCTGCTCTCTGGTTGGCTCTAGCACATGCTGCTCTGAGAAACCGTTCTGAAAACACTCCATGAGCTCATCTGCCAAGCTACCCATGCTAACCTGATTCATCCAATCTATATATAGATTAAAGTCACCCACGATTATCGCCATACCTTTGCCATAAGCCCCATTATTTCTTCCTGTCTATCCCATCCTACAATGTGGTTACTGTTAGGGGGGCTATAAACGACTCCCACAAGTGACTTCCTACCTTTACTATTTCTTATCTCTACCCAAGCTGGTTCTACATCTTGATTTTTAGAACTAAGGGCACGCCTCTCTAATATACTAATACCATTCTTAATTAACAGAGCTATCCCTCCACCTTTTCCTAGCTTCCTGTCCTTCCAAAAGGTCACGTATCCTTGAACATTCAGGTCCCAGCCATCACCATCTTGTCGCTACGCCCCTGTAATGGCTATCAGATCAAACATATTTATTTGCATTTGAGCTCTCAGTTCATCAGTTTTGTTATGAATGCTACGTGAACTTAGATACAGAGCCTTAAATTCTGTCCTTTTACTATTTTCGCTATCGCTAGCCTTATCGGCTGGCTCACTCTTAAGTTTGTACGCTCTGTCCCTTGCTGCAATGCTTTGATTGTCATTTCCCTTATTACTGCCTTGCTCTCTTGCCTTGACTTTTCTCTTTAATTTATCACATCTTCCCACTTAAGAACATAAGAACAGAGAGTTCCAAAGTTGCACGAGAGAAAAAATTTCTCCTCATCTCTGTCCTAAAAGGGCGACCCCTAATTTTAAAACAGTGCCCCCTAGTTCTGGACTCACTCACAAGAGGTAACATCCTTTTGACGTCCACCTTGTCAAGGCCGTTCAGGATCTTGTACGTTTCAATCAAATCACCCCTCACTCTTGTAAACTCCAGTGGAAACAAGCCCAGTCTGTCCAACCTTTCCTCATAAGACAACCCACTCACTCATTCCAGGTATCAATCTAGTAAACCTCCTTTGAACCACCTTCAATGCATTTACATCCTTCCTTAAATAAGGAGACCAAAGCTGCACACACAGTATTCGAGGTGCGGTCTCACCAATACCCTATATAGTCAAAGCATAACATCTTTACTTTTATGTTAAAAGGATAGCATTCCATTAGCCTTCTTAATTACTTGCTGTACATGCATACTAACTTTTTGTGACTCATGTACTAGAACACCTAGATCCCTCTGCACCTCAGAATTATGTAGCCATTCTACATTTAAGTAATATTCTGCTTTTTTATTCTTCCGGCCAAAGTGAACAACTTCACATTTTCCCACATTAAACTCCATTTGCCACATCTTTGCCCCTTCACTCAACCTATCTATATCCATGTCCCCTTCACAACATAATTTCCTACTTATCTTTGTGTCATCTGCAAATTTAGCTACCATGTATTCACTCCCCTCATCGAAGTCATTGATGTAAATCTAAAAAGTTGAGCCCCAGTACAGACCCCTGTGGGACTCCACACGTCACATCCCGCCAATCAAAAAAAGACCCATTTATGCATACTCCCTGTTTTCTGCCAGCCAGCCAACATTCTACTCATGCTAATATGTTACCCGATACACCATGCGCTTTTATTTTCCGTAATAATCTTTGATGTGGCACCTTATCAAATGTCTTCTGGAAATCCAAGTATAGTACGTCTACAGACTCCCTTTTATCCAATGCGCATATTACTCCTTCAAAAAACTCCAATAAATTGGTTAACATGATTTTCATTTCACAAAACGATGCTGACTCTTCCCTATTGTCTTGAGCTCTTCTAAGTGCCCAGCTATAACCTCTTTAATGATCAATTCTAATAACTTCCCCACGACAGACGTCAAGCTAACTGGCCTATAGTTTCCTGTTTTCTGCCTCCCTCCCTTCTTGAATATTTGCTACTTTTCAGTCTGATGGAACCTTTCCAGAATCGAGCGAATTTTGGAAAATTAACACCAGCACATCAACTACCTCATTAGCCACCTTTTTTAAGACTCTAGGATGTAGTCCATCAGGACCCGGAGACTTTCCAGCCTGCAGTTATACCAATTTTCTCAGTACCGTTTTCCTAGTGATTTCAATTGCACCAAGTTCCTTTCTCCCGTTCACCTACTGATTTGCAGCTATTACTGGAATGTTTTTTGTATCCTCTATAGTGAACACAGAAGCAAAATATTTGTTCATTTCTTCCTCCATTTCCTTATTATCTATTATTAATCCCCACTGTCACTCTCTAGAGGACCAACACTCACTTTACTTACTCTTTTCCTTTGTAAATACCCGTAGAAACTCTTGCTATCCGTTTTTACATGTCTAGCTAGCTTCCTCTCATATTCCAAATTCTTTCTCCTGATTAGCCATTTAGTCATTTTCTGCTGTTCTTTATATTCTGCCTAATCAGCTGTCCTGCCACTCATCTTTGCGGAGTTGTATTCTTTTTCCTTAAGTTTGACGCTTTCCTTAATGCCTTTAGTTAACCAGGGATGGTGGGTCCTCCCCTTAGAATTTTTCTTTATAGTAGGAATGTACTTATTCTGAACACTCTGAAATATCTCCTTAAATGTCTGCCACTGCTTCTCTATTAATCTATTCTCTAGCTTAGTTTCCTAGTTCACTTCAGCTAGCTCAGCTTTCATCCCCGCATAGTTGTCCTTATTTAAGTTTAAGATACTAGTCTTAGACCTGCTCTTCTCCCTTTCAAATTGGATGTAAAATTCAATCATATTGTGGACGCTGCTGTCTTTACTCTGGGGTCATTAATTAATCCTGACACATTACACAATACCAAGTCTAATATAATCTGCTCTCTGGTTGGTTCCAGAACATGCTGCTCTAAGAAATTAACTCCTCATCCAGGCTACTACTGCCAATCTGATTTTTCTAGTTTATGTGTAGATTAAAGTCACCCATGATGATTGCTGTTCATTTATCACAAGCACACAATATTTTCTCTTAAATACTTTGTCCTACACTGTTACTACTGTTAGGGGACCTGTAGACCACTCCCACTAATGACTTTTTCCCCCTACTATTCCTCATCTCCACCCAAAATGATTCTACATCCTGATCTCCTGAACCAAGGTATCTCTAGCCATTGCACCAATGCCCTCTTTGATTAACAGTGCTAGCCGTCCACTTTTACCTAGCTTCTTATTCTTCTTGAATGTCATGTACCCTTCAACATTAAGGACCCAATCTTTGTCGTACTGCAGCCATGTCTCCATAATTGTGATCAGATCATATTTATTTACTTCAATGCGGGCCATCAATTAATTTGCTATGTGCATTCAGATAGAGAGCCTTCAGTTTTGTATTTTTGTTACCTTTGTAACATCTAGTCTTGGCTGTTAATGTATTCATAGGTTTTTTTCTCTCTGTCTCTTCCTGCCATTCTCTGACCCTCATTTCTCATATTACTATTTTTCTTTCCTGTCTTGACTCCACACCTTGAATTGCTACCTCTACCCAAACTTGATCCCTCAACCCTCTTGTTTAGTTTAAAGCCCTCTCTACTTCCCACGTTATGTGATTTGCGAGGACACTCGTCCCAGCATGGTTCAGGTGTAAACCGTCCCAATGGTACAGCCCACACTTACCCTCGCCCTCACTATTTAGTTTAAAGATCGGATGGTCAGCAGGTCTTGGTTCCCAGCAGCGCCATCAGGGCCAGTGCCACTGCTGGGACTGCATCCAATCCCCAACAATGACTAATGCTGGAGCGGGCTGCAACCTCAGTGGAGGGTGGGGGTCAGTGGGGTGGGGGGGTGTTGCTCGGCTGCCAGGCTTGGGCAAGTGGGTGAGGGGAAATGCAGGGGTGCCTAGAGTTTGGGTGAGGCTACCAATCGAAACAAGGGGCCCATGGAGGAGTCCCCCCACCAACCTCGCCTTAAGGCCTAGCAGTATTACCTGTTGCCTGCCTCAGACCACAATATATGAAATAGTGGCAGAGGTGGGAAGTGGCCATTAATTGCCTACTTAAGGGCCTCAATTGGCATAAAGGGCTCTATCGGCTGTTCGTAAAATTGCAGTGGGGCAGAGGCAGGCAGGTAGGCACCCAAGGCATTTTACCCAGGCCCTCCGCCTGCAAACCTGCCCACAGAGGAGCATACAATTCTGCTCATATGGCACAGAAGGCCCACTGAGTCCATGCCAACTCTCTGTAATGAAATCCAGTCAGTCTCATTCCTCCATTCCAAAGCCACAGTCCTGCAAGTTTATTTTCCTCAAGTGCCTATCCAATTCCCTTTTGAGATATTTAGTCATCTCCACTTCCACCACGCTCATAGGCAACAAGTTCCAGGTGATTACCACTTGCTGTGTAAAAAAAAATTCCTCTTATTACATCCTCGCCATGCCCCACATCTCTTGCACAAAAGCACAAAATCTCAAATATGTGTCACCCAGACCTTATACCATCAGCTAATGGGAAAAACTTTTCTTTTTCTACCTTGTATATCACAGAAACCCAGAATTGTTACAGAAAAGAGGCAATTATGTCTGCATTGGAGCAATTTACCTCATATCATTCCCCACCTTCTCCCTATAACCATGTATTCTTCCTTTTCAAAGGACAATGCAGTTCCCTCTTGAATGTTTCAATTGAACCTGCCTCCACCACACTCTCATGCAGTGCATGCCAGATCCTGACGACTTGCTGCTTGAAAAAGTTTTTCCTCATGTCACCATTGCTTTTTTTGCCAATTAACTTAAATTTGTGCCCTCTCGTTCTTGATCCTTCCACCAATGGGAACATTTTTCCCTTATCTACTCTGTCTAGACCCCTCATGATTTTGAATACCTCTCAGATCTCCTCTCAACCTTCTACACCACAACATGCTACATGAACAGCCAATTTGAGATAATCAGTCAAGCACGTAATGTGGCTCATTTAGGCTTGCTAGAAGTGACATACATTCATATGCTGGGACCCATTCTCTGCAAGCAAAAAGAATATGTTTAAGCTTTGTGCATTTTTTTAAATTACCTGGGGAGGAACTTGGGGAGCATATGGTTCCCCATTGCTTTCTCTATGGCAATGCCTCATCCAATCAGTCAACTTGCCAACAATTGGCACCCTTTTCTCCTGTAGTATAAATTGTTGTGATTGTTCAAAATTTGGCATTCTTTCATTTGTACTGATGACTGCAAGACGAAAAGCTTTGGCAACATGTCTCTCTTTTCAACAATATTCAGGTTTTATAATTGCTCCAGCATTATGTAGCTAAATGAGCTGTTGCCTCTGTCCTACCTGTCTTCTGATCCTTTACCTGGGGAATGACACCCTAGGTGTCAAGAAGCATTTACTTTCTGGCAGGAAGATATCAATGAACAGGTTAGGTGGGCAGAGAACTGACAAATGGAATCCAATCCAGAGAAGTGTGGAGTAATGCATTTGTGGAGGATAAACAAATGAAGGGAATACAATATAAAAAGTTGTAGGATTCTGTAAAGTGTAGAGGAGCACAGGGACCTTGGAGTGCCAGTCCACAGGTTCCTGAAGGTAACAGAACATGCAGATAAAGTGGTCAAAGAGGCATATGGCACTCTTTACTGGCTGATGCCTAGAGTATAAGAGCAATGAGTTTATGTCAGAACTGTTTTGAACACTAGTTAGACCACAGCTAGAGTACTGTGTATAGTTCTGGTCACCTGGTCTTAGAGGAAGGATGTGATTGCATTAGAGGGTACAGAGGAGGTTTACAAGGATGTTGCCAGGAATGGAAAATATTAACTGTGAAGAAAGATTGGACAGGCTGGGTGTGTTTTCTTTGGCATAGAGGGGACTGAGGGGAGATTTTAATTGAGATGTATAAGGGGCCTAGATAGAGTGGATATTTCCATTAGCAGAGGGGTTAATAACTAAGGTGCATTGGTTTAAAAGAATCGGCAGTAGAATTAAAGGGAGTTGAGTAATTTTTTCACCCACAGGGTGGTGGAAGTCACTTAAGGTGACAAAATTTACAAGGTGATGGACCAAGAGCTGGAAGTTGGGATTAGGCTGGATAGCTCTTTATTCAACCTGCATGGACAAGATGGGCTGAATGGCCTCATTCTCTGCTGTAAATCTACGTTCCTATGTAATCTCTGCCATAAATTGCTGCTATCAATGTTGTCATGAATCTATTAATGTATATATTATTGGAAAATATTTTTCTTTTAAAATAGAGGTTTAGTCTGTGGGTGTGGCTTAATTGGATTAAAGCCAGCTAGTCTGGGTGCTTTGATATGTATTAGTTTTGATATGTAAGACAAATAGAGTGTATTTGCATTTTTTGAATAGAGCATTCAAGCAGTGAGGTGAAAACTACCAGCTACCTAGCAGATACCAAGCAATATGTTTATATTTCTAATAAAATCGGTACTATGAAAGGAATTTTATTGTTAAAAGGTGGAGTTCAAAGAGGCTGGTGATACAATGAGAATTTACACTTAATGAGCGGTGCTGGGTATAACTTCAGCAGTTTTCGTGTGTACAGTGAGAGACAATGTAAGATCAAAGCCTGTAAGCCTACCACTGTGTTAGCAAGGAACCAAAGTGGGAGGAACCTCATTTTGAAGTTGTAAGGTGAAAATGCTTTGCCTGCTGTCTAGTTAAGTCTATGGGTTGCTGTCGTCTTATTGCAGATTAGTTTGGGAATTTGTTAAAAGTTATGGTAGTAGTAATTTGTAGCCATGTGTATATATTTAACTTGTGTAAATTAATAAAATGTTGCATTTAGCTTAATTTAATACCGCTCGAGAACTAGCGGTCTGATTCCTGAATTTAGAGTTGCAACTCAAACATAACACTTAAAATTATAGGTTATGACTGTTGTTTAAAGTTTCCCTCTGGGATCTTTTTAAATAGGTCAGCTTTACCAACTGCTCGGTCATAACAATGTTCAAATGTGGCGACAACTTGTGCTCTCTCAGTCCACCTTCTTACTGACCACTTGGCCCTGTGGACATTTTAGCCTTTGAACAACCGCAGTTAGCCCTGATTTCCCTCAACCGTGGCAGACAGATTTCTTGCTGGATTGCTCGGTGAGCCTGGCTGGAAGAGACGACTAACTGCAGGTGAATTGTATGGGTGGGCATGAGCCCCACACTGAGACACAAGCCCACAGTTATCATCTGAGTTGACATTTTTTACTGATAAAAGATCCATCCATGATAATGTACCAACAGACCCAGCTCCTCCAGCAAACATCAAAAGCTACTTAAGTTCCCAACATCTAGCTAACTTTTTTTGCTGGCCCTTGCCTAGGGAAGCCAACTGACCTAGCTCCCTAAATATTCAACCAGTGCTGCAAACTACATCAAACTGCTCCAAGGCAACAGACTGACTGAAGCTGATCTCACGTTCTAAGAAGACAAAGCACTGCAGGCTGACGGAGCACTTCAAAATGACATTCACTACATTCCAAAGAATTAGAACTTTCTCTTCAGTACCACTCTCAACTAACTGGTCCCACAAAACTGAGAGCCAATTCCAAAGCAACAAGACTGATAACAGTCACAGAGTTCAGGGGGAGGCGATGGTGTAGTGGTATTGTCGCTGGACTAGTAATCCAGAGACCCAGGGTAATGCTCTGGGAGACCTGCGTTCAAATCCCACCACGAGTTTGGAATTTGAATCCAATAAAAATCTGGAATTAAAAGTCTAATGATGACCATGAATCAATTGTTGCAAAAACCTATCTGGTTCACTAATGCCCTTCAGGAAATTTGTTGACCTTACTTGGTCCGGCCTACATGTGACTCAATTAATGTGGTCTGAAATGGCCTAGCAAGCCATTCAGTTGTAACAAACTGCTACAAAGTCACAAAAAAGAATGAAACCGGATGGACCACCTGGCATTGACCTAGGCACTGAAAATGACAATGGTGGACCTTGCAAAGTCCTCCTTACCAACATCTGGGAGCTAGTACTGAAATTGGGAGAGCTGTCTCAGACTAGTCAAGCAACAACATGACATAGTCATCCTCACAGAATCATATCTTACAGATAATGTTCCAGGCACCACCATCACCATCCCTGGGTATGTCCTGTCCCACTGGCAACACAGACCCAACAGAAGTGGTGGCACAGTGGTATACAGTCAGGAGAGAGTTGCCCCGGGAGTCCTCAACATTGACTCTGGACCCCATGAAGTCTCATGGGGATTACTACGTATCACCCTCCCTCAGCTGATGAATCAGTACTCCTCCAGTTGAATACCACTTGGAGGAAGCACTGAGGGTGGCAAGGGTGCAGAATGTACTCTAGGTGGGGACTTTAAAGTCCATGAGCGAGGTGGCCGAGTCCTAAACGACATAGCTGCTAGACTGGGTCTGTGGCAGACGGTGAGGGAGCCAACAAGAAGGAAAAACAAAACAAAAATACCTGGAAAAACTCAGCAGGTCTGGCAGCATCTGTGGAGAGGAACACAGTTAACGTTTCGAGTCCATATGACTCTTCAACAGATCTAAGTGAAAAGAGGTGAAATATAAGCTTTGGGGGGGGGGGGGGGGGGGGAAACAGGTAGAGCTGGATAGAGGGCCAGTGATAGGTGGAGATGCCATAAACAAGATTTTTTGGCTATCTCCACCTATCACTGGCCCTCTATCCAACTCTACCTGTCCCACTCCACCCCTTAAACCAGCTTATATTTCACCTCTTTTCTATTTTTACTTAGTTCTGTTGAAGAGTCATACGGACTCGAAACGTTAACTGTGTTCCTCTCCGCAGATGCTGCCAGACCTGCTGAGTTTTTCCAGGTATTTTTGTTTTTGTTTTGGATTTCCAGCATCTGTAGTTTTTTGCTTTTATCTAAGAAGGAAAAACATACTTGATCTTATCCTCACCAACCTGCCTGCCGCAGATGCATCTGTCCACGGCAGGAGTGACCACTGCATAGTCATTGTGGAGACGAAGTCCTGCCTTCACATTGAGGATACCCTCCATCATGTTGTGTGGCACTACCACCATGCTAAATGGGATAGATTTCGAACAGATCTAGCAACTCAAGACTGGGCATCCATGAGACTCTGTGGGTCACAGCAGCAGAATTGTACTCGAACACAATCTGTAACCTCATGGCTCGGCATATCCGCCACTCTACCATTACCATCAAGCCAGGGGATCAACCTTGGTTCAACGAAAAGTGCAGGAAGACATGCCAGGAGCAACACCCGGCATACCTAAAAATGAGGTGTCAACCTGGTGAAGCTATAACACAGGACTACTTGTGTGCCAAACAGCATAAGCAGCAAGTGACAGACAGAGCTAACCAACGGATCAGATCTAAGCTCTGCTGTCCTGCCACATCCAGTCGTGAATGGTAGTGGACAATTAAACAACTCACTGGAGGAGGAGGCTCCACAAATATCCCCATCCTCAATGATGGAGGAGCCCAGCACATCAGTGCAAAAGATAAGGCATTTGCCATCTCAGCCTCCTCCGGAGGTCCAGGTCACAGATGCCAGTCTTCAGCCAATTCGATTCACTCCACGTGATATCAAGAAATGGCTGAAGGCGCTAGATACTGCAAAGGCCCTGACAACATCCCGGCAACAGTATTGAAGACTTGTGCTCTAGAACTTGCTGCGCCCCTAGCCAAGCTGTTCCAGTACAGTTACAACACTGGCATATATCCGGCTATGTGGAAAATTGCCCAGGTATGTCCTGTGCACAATAATCAGTGCAAGTCCAACCCGGCCAATTACTAACCCATCAGTCTACTCTCGATCATCAGTAAAGTAATGGAAGGGGTCGTCAACAGCACTATCAAGTGGCACATGCTTAGCAATAACCTTTCTCGCTGACGCCCAATTTGGGTTCCGCGAGGGCCACTCAGTTCCTGACCTCCTTACAGCCTTGATTCAAACATGAACAAAAGAACTGAACTCCCAAGGTGAGGTGAGTGACTACCCTTGACATCAAGGCAGCATTTGACCGAGTGTGGCATCAAGGAGCCCTAGCAAAACTGGAGTCAATGGGAATCAATCGAAAAAGACTACGTTAGTTGGAGCCATACCTAGCACAAAGGAAGATGGTTGTGGTTGTTGGAAGTCAGTCATCTCAGCTCCAGGACATCACCGCAGCAGTCCCTCAGGTTGTGTCCTCGGCCCAACTATCTTCAGCTGCTTCATCAATGATCTTCCTTCCATCATAAGGTCAGAAGTGAGGGTGTTCGCTGATGATTGCACAATGTTCAGCACCATTCACAACTCCTCAGATATTGATGCAGTCCATGTCCAAATGCAGCAAGACATGGACAATATCCAGGCTTGGGCTGGCAAGTGGCAAGTAACATTCGTGCCAGACAAAGATCATCTCCAACAAGAAAGAATCTAACCATCGCCACTTGATGTTCAATGGCATTAACATCACTGAATCCCCCACTATCAACATCCTGGGGGTTACCATTGACTAGAAACTGAACTGGACTAGCTATATAAATACTGTGGCTACAAGGGCAGGTCAGAGGCTAGGAATCATGCTACAAGTAACTCATCTCCTGACTCCCCAAAGCCTGTCCATCATCTATAAGGCACAAGTCAGGAGTGTGATGAAATACTCCCCACTTGCCTGGATGAGTGCAACTCCAACAACACTCAAGAAGCTTGACATCGTCCAGGACAAAGCAGCCCGCTTGATTGGCAGCACATCCACAAACATTCACTCCCTCCACCACCAACATACAGTAGCAGCAGTGTGTACCATCTACAAGATGCACAGCAGGAATTCATCTAGGCACCTTCAACAGCACCTTCCAAACCCATAACCACTACCATCTTGAAGGACAAGGGCAGCAGATAGATGGGAACACCACTGCCTCGAAGTCACTCACCACCTTGACTTGGAAATATATCAACATTCCTTCACTGTCGCTGGGTCAAAATCCCTTCCTAACAGCACTGTTGGTGGACTGTAGCGATTCAAGAAGTCACTGCCACCTTCTCAAGGGCAACTAGGGATGGGCAATGAATGCCGGCCCGGCCAGCGAAGCCCACATCTCGTGAATGAATAAAAAAGTGGCCCATCAGGAAAGGTGACATGAGTACATCAAACCTCTAAGGTCAGACAGAGTGCTCTATGACAAAACACAATATGCTTCATCAGAGGGCTGATATCATGGCTTTAATGATGCCGGCTTCAATAGCAGCAATCAAGGCGGTTCACAACAACCTCCTCAAGCACATTTAGGATGAGGCAGCAATGCCCACTTCCCATGCATGAATTAAAAGAAAATTGAACAACTTCTTCTTCAACTCCACTCACTTCTTTCAAAGAAATGATATTGCTGCAGCTACCCAGGTTGTTGTACCTGCCTTTATGTGGAATGCGTGGAATATACTTGAGCATCTTCCCGTCTTTCCTCATCTAACTCTATCGGTATAACTCTTTATCCCCTTCTCCCTCATATGTTTATCTAACCACCCCTTAAATGTATCTAGACTATTTACCTCAGTCTCTCTCTATGGTATCAAATTTCACATTCTTATACTCGCTGGGTATTTTCTTGGTGATTACCTTATGATGGCCTCTAGTTTTGCTCTTCCCGAAGTGGAAACACCCTTTCTGATGAAAGGTCAGAGATCTGAAATGTTAACACTATTTCTCTCTCCACAGATGTTTCTAGACATGCTGAGTATTTCCGGGATTTTCTTTTATTTCAGATTTCCAGCATCTGCAGTACTTTGGATTTTTACCATTCTTAACTAATGCAATCAAAGTTTTTCATAATTTTGAAGACCTCTATTAGGTCATCCCTCCACCTTCTCTTTTCAGGACACAGCCTGTTCACCCTCTCTTGATAGGTATACCACGCATTTCTGCTATCATCCTTGTAAATCTTTTCTCACCTTTTTCAATGCCTCCATATCTTTTTTTTATAACATGGCAACCAGAACTGTTCATAGTACTCCAGGTGTGGTTTAACCAAGATTCTATACAAGTTTAGCATAACTTCATTAGTTTCAATACACCACAGGGCTTGGTTTGCTTCTTTATGGCCTTATTAGCCTGTCTTTACTTTTAGTGACTTCTGTATTTGTACTCCCAGTTCATCCTTGCTCTTAGACCATAAGACATAGGAGCAGAAATTAGGCCATTCGGCCCATCGAGTCTGCTCCGCCATTCAATCATGGCTAATAAGTTTCTCAATCCCATTCTCCCGCCTTCTACTCCATTTAGATTCTTATTTTTGAAACAATATTTTATGTCCTTATTTTTCTTGCCAAAATGTAATATCTCAAATTTATCTAGATGGAAAATAATTTTCCAATTATACACACTTTCTGCAAATTTGTTAATATCCACTTGTAATTTGTTGCAGTCCTCCTCAGTTTGACTTTATATGTCTGAAATTGTCTTTTTGAATCCAAAGTCTGAATCGTTAATATAAATTGTGAACATTGGTCCAAGCACTGATCCTTGTGGAGCACTTTTCACTTTGTGCCACACTCTAAATACCTAATCTTTACCCATACTCTTTGCTTTGTCTTGCATCCAGCAGCTACCCATTTATCTACTTGTCCCGACCCTACATTCTGCTGTTATTCATTAACTTATTATATCAATCGCTTTTTTGAAGATCTAGACAAGTTACATCTACTACTACTACTATCTGTTACCTCTTCAAAAAATTCAATAAGGTTGGCCAAGCAAGATTTTCCCTTTAGAAATCCAAGCTGGTCATTATATTTTTGCTTTCTAAAGCTTCTATGTCTCCTGTAGTAGGGATCCCATTATTTTTCCTACCACTACAGTTCCTTGGACATGTTCTATCTTTTTAAAAACTCATTCCTGGGATGTGTGTGTCACTAACAAAGCCAGCATCTGTGGCCCATCTTTAATTTATATAATCATAGAATGGTTACAGCATAGAAGGCCATTTGGCCTGTCATGTCTGTGCTGGCTCTCTGAAGGAGCAATTCACCCAGAGCCACTCCTTTGCCTTCTTCCCATGGCTCTGAACATTCTCCCTTTTCACAAAATAATCCAATTCCCTTTCGAATGCCTCGATTGAACCTGCCTCCAGCACACTCAGGTTGGACACTCCAGATCCTAACCACTTGCGTTGTGAGTTTTTCATGTCACCATTGTTTCTTTTGCCAATCACCTTAAATTGATGTCCACTAGTTCTCGATCCTTCCACCAATGGAAAGTTTTTCCCTATCTGATCTGTCTGGACACCTCATGATTTTGAATACCCCCATCAAGTCTCCTCTTACCCTTTTCTCCAAGGATAACAGTCCAAACTTCTCCAATCTTTCTACATAACTGAAGTTTGTCAACCCTGGCAACATTCTAGTTAATCTTCTTTGGACTCTCTCTAATGCCTTCATGTCCTTCCTAACTTGTGGTGCCCAGAACTGGATGCAGTACACCAGTTGAGGCCGATCCAGTGTTTTATACAGGTTTATCATAACTTCCTTGCTTTCGTACCCTATGCCCTTTTTGATAAGCCCAGGATGCGGTTTGCTTTGAGGTGGTGGAGGTAAACGAGTTTATCTGATGTAGGTACACCCACAGCAAGTTCCAGGATTTTGACCCAGCAACAGTGAAGGAATGGCAATACAATTCTAAGTCAGGAACTCAGAGTGGAAATTGCATATGGTGGTGTTTCCATGTATCTGCTGCCCTTGTCCTTCTAGGTAGTAAAGGTGGTGGTTTTGGAAAGTGCTGTTGAAGGAGCTTTAGTGATTACTGTGGTGCATCTTGTACAGGGCACACACTATTGTGTGGTGGATGGAGTACTGATCAAACAGGCTGCTTTGAGCGTCGTTGGAGATGCACTCATCCAAGCAAACGGAGAGTAATCTATCACACTCCTGACTTGTGCCTTCTTAACTATAGCTATAATATCTACCACGATTGTCGTGGCACACCTTTCTCCAACAAATTATTAAAAATGTTTTCTTTCATTTATTCTTTTCATGAGATCTGGACATCGCTGGCAAAGCCAGCATATGTTGCCCATCCCTAACTTCCCTTCTAAGGGGCTTGCTAGGCCATTTCAGAGGGCTGTTAAGTCGACCACATTGCTGCAGATCTGGAGTCACATGTAGGCCAGACAATGTAAGGAAGGAAATCTGCCTTCCTTAAAAGGACATTAATGAATCAGATTGCTGTAAAAGCCTATCAATAATAGTTTCATAGTCACCATTAGAGGCTAGCTTTCAATTCCAGATTTTAAATTAACTGAATTCAAATTCCACAAGTTGCCATGGTAGGATTTGAACCCATGTTCCCAGAAACCGGAGTGTAGCAATGCCTCTGCTAATCACTTCCCTAGATTCTATAAAATGCACAGATATAATCTATCCAGACCAGGGGTTTTGATTGAGTTAATATTTCACTTACTTTAGATGCAGTTATCTCATCATTCTTTTTAAAGATAAAATTATTGATAGATCAAGTGAATGGGCAAAACTGTGGCAAATGGGTATGTAAGCATGCGTGAGATCACAGAAAGTAACCAGTAGGTCCAAATTGTAAGTGGGAAAGACTCAGAGCCTCGGGGGTCCAGGTACATGGATTATTAAGATGTCACAAACAGGCACGCAAAATAACCAAAACGGCTGATTAAATGAATGGTGGTCTTTATATCCAGAGGACTAGAATACAAGGGGTCAGCTGCAAACATAAAAGACCCGGGTTAGGGGTACTGTGAAGGTTTCTGGAGATATATATTCGCCTTGGAGGGGGAAGCAGCATTGATTTACCAGAATGAAACTTGGACTCCAAGAGTTAATTTACAAGGAGTAATTACACAAACTACAATCCTTGGAATTTAGAAAGTTAA
This sequence comes from Cetorhinus maximus, assembly GCF_964194155.1. NCBI lineage: Eukaryota > Metazoa > Chordata > Chondrichthyes > Lamniformes > Cetorhinidae > Cetorhinus > Cetorhinus maximus. Next base: position 166,052,873 of record NC_135883.1, read on the forward strand.
GGGGTGATTTGATCGAAGTGTCAGTCATGGCTCAGTTGGTAGCACTCTCACCTGAGTCAGAAGGTTCCTGGTTCAAGACCCACTCCAGAGCCTGAGATTTAGTTGACATTCCAGTGCAGTCCTGAGGGACTGCTATGCCATTGGAGGTTCCGGCTTTCAGATAAGACATTAAACATGCTCCATCTGCTTGCTCGGATGGCTATAAAAGGTGTCATAGCACTATTTCGAAGACCAGCAAGGGAGTTATCCCTGATGTGCTGACTTTAATATTTATTCCTCAATCAACATCATAGAAAAAAAAATTCTGCTTTTCAAAACATTAAAGGGAATTGGTGGGGTAGTGTGGAACTATTTTTGCTGGCTGGCAAAGGAACCAGAGACATGGCCAAGAAAAAAGGCAGAGCCAGGCATTGAGAAGTAAAATTGGTTAACACTTCTACATATAATGGCACTAGGTGTTAGCGACTCTTCTGCAGACAGGTGGGTAAAATGTAAATTTTAATTCTCAGATTGACCAACTTTTGTTAACCAAAGGCATTAAGGGACATGAAGTCAGTCATTTAAAGCACAGGAGACAGACGTTCAGCCCATCAAGTTCATGCTGGATCCCTATAGAGCAACCCAGTCAGTCCTACTCCCCCGCTCGATCCCATAGCCCTGCGAGTTTAATTTCTTTAAGTGTCCATCCAATTCCCTCTTGAAATAATTGTTTCCGCTTCCACCAGTGGGCGCTCAGTTAGGGAAAGGACAGGACTGGAAGTCAAAGATCAGCCGTAATCTCAATGAATGGCAGATCAAGCTTAAAGGGCTAAATGGCCTACTCTTGTTTGTATGTTCCATCCACAAACAAATGAATTAACTATGCCAAGAGCAAAATTGCATTATAAGCAGCAGTCCAGTTTGATTTCTACATAAAAAGGAGACCAACTACTAGAAAGATAGATCTGTTCTTGGGTTAACCATATTTACTTATCTTGTTTCTCACTGGTAGGTGTAGTACAATGAGGTAGGGTTTATTACCAGCTACAACAGCAAAGTTCAGTTCTGGATAACGCCTACAATAATAGATTGCAGACATACCATCTAGGCTCACATAAATCAAAGCCACTTATGGAGGTACTGGGAGACAACCTTAAAACACCCCAACAAGGAGGCAATACATTTGAGCAATCAGGGACAAAAAAAGAGTTTAATTATAGAAAGATTATCTCAAACTAAACATCCAATATTTTACCTGGGCCCTTGCAGTTTCCTTGAGCACTACCATCAAATACAGCATTTACATAATTTAAGAGAAATCAAATAATGATAGGAAGCAAGTTTGGAATAAAAGGGCATCTCCAGATTCATCTCTTTGGAAGGTATTTGAATGATTTATAACAAAGACAAGTCACCAGTGTTCCTGAAGCTGCATTTTATTCAGATTAATCCACTGGCAAAGATTTGTCTCCCAAGTGGTAACATTTGTCCAAAGAGCTGCGCCAGTTGATGGAAGTACAACAAATGACAATTGACTTTTTAATTACAGTTTTCAATAAATCAGTTTTAAAACAAAAGACCACGATCATTTTGCTCCGAGTCTTCTAACAAGCTAGATGAAAAAGTTGTTGTGCAGGTGGATCCCTCATTACTTTTCAGTGGCAAGGAAAATGGTTCACACCACTTGAACACACATTGCTGGCAAGTCAGAAGGTTCCCACCCCCCTCCAAAAAATAACGGTCTCTATAGGTCACTTGTCCAAGTGAAGATGTTTAAATTCATTCAAAGCCACCGAGCATATTTGATTGTTTAAAAAAAGTTCAATCCTCAATGAGTTGATTGAGTCAACAAGTGGATACAACGAAAATCAGTTGATTAAAAGAAAAATAACTCGAGTGATCGTATTCTCGGAGACCAGTCAGTCATCTTAAGAATGGCAGTCCGGGTTCCCAAAGATAAGATGGTGCCGAAGGACGGGCCAGACAGTGGGAGTGAAGTGCTTTTCCGCGCTCTTTCATTCTTTGCACCGCATGGAATTGTGGAAAAATCTCACCAGAAAGCAAAACGATTTTGACAAATTCTAAAAGGAGCTGACGAAAGGAAACTCAGTGGCGATTTAAGTCGCCAATATAAAAGTCCAAATGAACATTGGTCTCATTTTAAAATATAGAAAACGACATGGTATTTGAGGTTCAGAGTCGAAAGCCCCGACAAAAGGCAGTACTCCAGGCTAAACAACAGGTAACAAGATTAAATCATGACAATGGTGAAAATGGGTTTCTAGCATTTTAACATAACAGGTAAATCAAATTCATCAGATACTGCTTTCTGCGGTTCCAAGAGCCATTTAATTAACAAGGTGGGAGGTTGATCCTGAATCTGGCAGAAATGCTTCTCTAGATTTGATCAGTCATAGTCCCTGTATGAGCGGCCTCCATAACCACCACCACCACCACCACCGTAGTAGTATCCACCTTGGCTCTTGTACCCACCCGAATAGTTGTCCCGGTCTCCCGTATCGTACCGGCCTCCGCCGCTATAGCCGCTGCTCCTGTCACTATCCCAGTAGCCGCCGCCTCCTCTCCTGCGGCTACCGTAGCTGCCACCGCCTCGGCTTCCACCATACCCGCGGCCGCCTCCCGACTTTTTCTCGGCGTGACCCACGCGGATCTGCCGCCCGTCGATGGATTTTCCGTTCATCGCCTGCAGCGCGTCCCTGGCGTCCTCCGGGTTCTCGAAAGTGATGAAGCCGAAACCGCGGGACGTCATGGTGTCTCTGTCCTTAATCACTCTCACCTCAGAGATCTGCCCGTACTTGGAGAAAACCTCTTCCAGGGACTGCTCGTCTGTCTCGAAGTTGAGGCCACCGACGAATAACTTTCCTTCTTCAGACATGGTGGCGGTGGCGGGGTTGCTGCGCACTTGAGTGTGTGAAGCTGCAGGAGTTGAAAATGGCGCCGGTCCCTCCACACAAACAGACAAAGAGGAAGCGGAGAGCGGAAATTGCCTCATATGAATGGCTCCTTGGCCGTTTCTCTCTTTTGTCTCTCTCGCCCCCTTTCGTTCTGTGTCGGGACAAGTTTTCCCCTCGGAGCGGCTGCAAAAGAATGAAAGCAGCGGCCAATGCAGGTAAAAGAACAAAAGGCATAAGGAGGAAAATAATTCATTTGTGACCCCAATACAACAAGTTAAGAGCTGGGAAAAGTGAACCCATTTGCAGGTGTTTGATAAGACCCGCAGCATCATATTATAGTGTTTGAATAGAATTACCTCTAATTTAAAACACAAACTGCTTTGTGCTCGTGTGCATGCTGTGCACCAAGTACCCAACCTTCCCAAACTGCTTCAACATCATTATCAACAACAGCAATTTAGGCTTATAACACCGTTAACAGAGTAAAACGTTCCAAGGTATTTAAGATGTTGGAAGAGATAATCAAAGCTTGGTCAAAGAGGAAGATTTTAAGAATCATTTTAGAGGAGAGGAGCAAGGAATTTGGGAGGGAATACAGAGCTTAGGGCATTAGCGGCCAAAGGCATAGCTGACTTCGGTGCAGTGAAGAAAATCGGAGATGGACAGGCCAAAATTGGAGGAGCCCAGAGATTTTAAAGGTTGTACGAGGTTACACATAAGACATAGGAGCAGAAATTAGGCCATTCGGCCCATCGGGTACGCTCTGCCATTCAATCATGGCTGATATGTTTCTCAACCTCATTCTCCCGCCTTCTCCCCGTAACCTTTGATCCCCTTATCAATTAAGAGCCTATCTATCTCCGTCTTAAATACACTCAATGACCTGGCCTCCACAGCCTTCTGTGGCAATGAATTCCATAGATTCACCACTCTCTGGCTAAAGAAGTTTCTCATCTCTGTTCTAAAAGGTCTTCCCTTTACTCTGAGGCTGTGCCCTTGGGTCCTAGTCTCTCCTACTAATGGAAACATCTTCCCCACGTCCACTCTATCCAGGCCTCTCAGTATTCTGTAAGTTTCAATCAGATCCCCCTTCATCCTTCTAAACTCCATCGAGTATAGACCCAGAGTCCTCAAACGTTCCTCATATGTTAAGCCTTTCATTCCTGGGATCGTTCTCGTGAACCTCCTCTGGACCCTCTCCAGGGCCAGCACATCTTTCCTGAGATACGGGGTCCAGAATTGTTCACAATATTCTAAATGTGGTCTGACCAGAGCCTTATAAAGCCTCAGCAGCACATCCCTGCTTTTATATTCTAGTCCTCTCAAAATAAATGCCAACATTGCATTTGCCTTCCTAACTACCGACTCAACCTGCAAGTTAACCTTAAGAGAATCCTGGACTAGGACTCCCAAGTCCCATTGCACTCCAGATTTCTGAATTCTCTCCCCATTTAGAAAATATTCTATGCCTCTATTCTTCCTACCAAAGTACATGACCTCACACTTCCCCACATTGTATTCCATCTGCCACTTCTTTGCCCATTCTCCTAACCTGTCCAAATCCTTCTGCAGCCTCCCTGCCTCCTCAATACCCTCCACCTATCTTTGTATCATCTGCAAACTTCGCCAGAGTGCCCTCAGTTCCTTCATCTAGATCATTAATGTATAAAGTGAAAAGTTGTGGTCCCAACACTGACCCCTGCGGAACTCCACTAGTCACCGGCCGCCATCCTGAGAAGGACCCCCTTATCCCCAGACAGTCAATCTTCTATCCATGCTAGTACCTTGCCTCTAACACCATGGGCTCTTATCCTACTGAGCAGCCTCCTGTGCGGCACCTTGTCAAAGGCCTTCTGGAAGTCCAAGTAGATTGGGAAAGGCAAGGACAAGGAAAGACTTGAGAATGTTTAAATTAAGGTAATCTAGGTCAGCAAGCACAGAGGTGATGTGTGAATGGGATTTGCGTGCAGCAGAATTTTGGATGAGCTCATTTATGGAGTTTGCTGGGAGAGCTGCTCCGTCATATCAAACACCCATAAGAAAAAATGGGTCATTAGACCAGAAGCATAATAAGACTGCGCATACAAAATCAGAAACCTCTAACTAGTGATCATTTCTTGCTTTAGAAGATTTCCTATTGTATAAACATTCTCTGGGGCTGTCAATACCAGAAAAAGGCTAGGTGTGGCATATTACGAGTTGCAAGATTAACACAGATCATAAACTGCTTTAAGTATTTGGAGTTCACATTACAATTAACTTAAGTGTTAAACCATCATGAGTGACATTTTCTTTTAAACTCTGATCAGGTGAAGTGACCAGCACCCTAATGCAGAACCACCACTACAGTTAAACAGAATAAGAGTTTAGGTCTTAAAGGGCTGTAAATTGTAGGGTGGTAAGGAATTGCACAGTATTGAGATTCTGGAAAAGAATGTGGAAACTGAGCAGTGAGGATCGAATATTCTCAACATTGACCTGAGTAGCAGTGAGGTGAGAGCGACTTCCCTTGACATCAAGGCAAAATTTGACCAAGAGTGGCATCAATGGGAATCAGGGGGAAAACTCTTTCCACTGGTTGGAGTCATTCCTAGTATAAAAGAAGATGGTTGTTGGACGTCAATCATCTCTGTTCCAGGACATCACTGCAAGAGTTCCAAGGGTAGTGTCCTGGGCCCAGCCTTCAGCTGCTTCAACAATGACCTTCACTCCATCATACGGTTAAAAGTGGGGAAGTTCGCTGGTGATTACACAATCTTCACCATTCGCAACTCCTCAGAAACTGAAGCAGTCCATGTCCATATTCAGCAAGACCTGGATAACATTCAGATTTGGGCCAATAAGTGGCAAGTAACATTCAAGCTACACAAATGCCAGGAAATGATCATCTCTTGACTAGAGAGAATCTAACCATCTCCCCTTCACATTCAATGGCATTACCATTGCTAAAATTCCCTCTATCAACATCCTGGGGGGGGGTTACCATTGATCAGGAACTGAACTGGACCAGCTATATAAAAACTGTGGCTACAAGAGCAGGTCAGAGGCTGGGAATTCTGTGGAGGGTAACTCACCTGATTCCCCAAAGTCTGTTCACCGGCTACACAGCATAAGTCAGGAGTGTGATGGAACACTCCCCACTTGCCTGGATGAATGCAGCTCCAACAACACTCAAGAAGCTTGACACCAAGACAAAGCAGCCCGCTTGATTGGCATCCCATCTGCCACCTTAAACATCCACTCCTCACCACCGATGCACAGTGGTATCAATGTGTACCATCTACAAGATGCACTGCAGCAACTCACCAAGGCCTCTTCTAAAGTACCTTCCAAACTCACGACCTCTACTACCTAGAAGGACTAGGGAAGACATGGGAACATCACCACTTGCAAGTCCCCCTCCAAGCCACTCACCATCCTGACTTGGAACTATATTTCACCGTCACTGGGTCAAAATCCTGGAACTCCCTCCCTAACAGCACCATGGGTGTACCTACACCACAGGGACTGCAACAGTACAAGAAGGCGGCTCATCACCACCGTCTCAAAGGCAATTAGGGATGTGCAATAAAAATGCTGGCCTAGCCAGTGATGCCCATGTCCCATGAAAAGAATGGCTTAAAAAAAAGAATGTTTTTCTTCCTGGAGGAGATAGAAAGTTTGAAGTGTAGAAGTGAGAAAGGGATTATCTATCTGATGACATTTTTTTTGTATTCTGTTCAGAAGTGAAAGAGAAGCAAGGAAAGTGTCTCACAGGCTAAGTTTCTTGAGTAAACAAAGAACGAGGAATCATTTCTGGGTTGGTCGTTATGATGTATGGTTTATTTATGAAAACCATCACGTGTGGTGCTCAGAATTGTCCACAATACTCTAGCTGAAGCCTAACTAACGATTTCTAAAATTCCATTATAATTGTTAGACATATTACTGTCATTAGCTTTTCAGATTTGTTATTTAAAAAGGTCGAGGACTACCCAACAGGCTAGATTCTACTTCATATAAACAATGATAGTAGCCAGTAGGGTTACCGCTAGATCTGTTCTGTTCTTTGCCTATAGCTTGAAATATCTTTGGCCACCACTCTCCCTGTATAGTAAGTCCTCACTTAAAGCTGTGGTTGCGTTCCTGAAAATCACGGCTTTAAGTTTAACGACTTTAAGTGAATCATCAGTTCCCATAGGAATCAGTTTTAAAACTGTAGTTAGTTTCTGTAGGAACTTCCTTATCCGAAAAATACAAATATTAAAACAATATACCCTCTAAGTTGCAATATTCTACATTGATAAATTAAATAACTTATATATTTTTCAAGTTATTTTAAACGAAAAATGTAACTTTCTACTTACAGCACCTCTTGTCTGCCACCAATCCTGCTCCCTGATCCTCCTGGTTGTTGCAGGTCCTCCTCCTCCCCAACCCTCAGCATTGTGGTCTCTCCCCCTATCTGACCCACCCTCTCGCAGAAGCTCCCACTCCCTGACTCAGCCTCTCGCTGCTTCCCTCTCCTGCACTTGCATTCCAGTTCAAGATCCAGATCCGATCCAAAGCCAGAGCTCCAATGTTGTGGAAATGTGAATGCTGATGGTGCCGAAGTACTGAGCTGGGGCTGCTATAATCCATAAGACCATAAGACATAGGAGCAGAAATTAGGCCATTCGGCCCATCGAGTCTGCTCGGCCATTCAATCATGCCTGATAAGTTTCTCAACCCCATTCTCCCGCCTTCTCCCCGTAACCTTTGATCCCCTTACCAATCAAGAACCTATCTATCTCCGTCTTAAATACACTCAATGACCTGGCCTGCACAGCCTTCTGTGACAAGGAAATCCATAGATTCACCACTCTCTGGCTAAAGAAGTTTCTCCTCATCTCTGTTCTAAAAGGTCTTCCCTTTACTCTGAGGTTGTGCCCTCGGGTCCTAGTCTCTCCTACTAATGGAAACATCTTCCCCACGTCCACTCTATCCAGGCCTCTCAGTATTCTGTAAGTTTCAATCAGATCCCCCCATATCCTTCTAAACTCCATCAAGTATAGACCCAGAGTCCTCAAACGTTCCTCATATGTTAAGCCTTTCATTCCTGGGATCATTCTCATGAACCTCCTCTGGACCCTCTCCAGGGCCAGAACATCCTTCCTGAGATACGGGGCCCAAAATCGCTCACAATATTCTAAATGTGGTCTGACCAGAGCCTTATAAAGCCTCAGCAGCACATCCCTGCTTTTATATTCTAGTCCGCTCAAAATAATGCCAACATTGCATTTGCCTGCCTAACTACCGACTCAACCTGCAAGTTAACCTTAAGAGAATCCTGGACTAGGACTCCCAAGTCCCTTTGCACTCCAGATTTCTGAATTCTCTCCCCATTTAGAAAATATTCTATGCCTCTATTCTTCCTACCAAAGTGCATGACCTCACACTTCCCCACGTTGTATTCCATCTGCCACTTCTTTGCCCATTCTCCTAACCTGTCCAAATCCTTCTGCAGCCGCCCCGCCTCCTCAATACTACCTGTCCCTCCACCTATCTTTGTATTATCTGCAAACTTAGCCAGGATGCCCTCAGTTCCTTCATCTAGATCATTAATGTATAAATTGAAAAGTTGTGGTCCCAACACTGACCCCTGCGGAACTCCACTAGTCACCGGCCGCCATCCTGAGAAGGACCCCCTTATCCCCACTCTCTGCCTCCTGCCAGACAGCCAATCTTCTATCCATGCTAGTACCTTGCCTTTAACACCATAGGCTCTTATCTTACTGAGCAGCCTCCTGTGCGGCACCTTGTCAAAGGCCTTCTGGAAGTCCAAGTAGATAACATCCATTGGCTCTCCTTTGTCTAACTTACTCGTTACCTCCTCAAAAAATTCTAACAGATTTGTCAGGCATGACCTCCCCTTGATGAAACCATGCTGACTTTGCCCGATTTTACCATGCACTTCCAAGTATTCAGAAATCTTATCCTTAATAATGGACACTAAAATCTCACCAACAACCGAGGTCAGGCTAATCGTCCTGTAATTTCCCGTCTTTTGCCTGACTCCCTTCTTAAACAGGGGGGTTACATTAGCGATTTTCCAGTCCTCTGGGACCCTCCCTGACTCCAGTGATTCCTGAAAGATCACCACTAATGCCTCCACTATCTCTTCAGCTATCTCCTTCAGAACTCTGGGGTGTAATCCATCTGGTCCAGGTGATTTATCCACCTTCAGACCTTTCAGTTTTCCTAGCACCTTCTCCTTGGTAATGGCCACCATACTCACCTCTGCCCCCCGACTCTCTTGAACTTTGGGGATGTCACTCGTGTCTGACGCAAAGTACCTATTCAGTTCCTCCGCCATTTCTTTGTTCCCCACTACTACTTCTCCAGCATCATTTTCCAGTGGCCCAATGTCCACTTATGCCTCTCTCTTACCCTTTATATATCTTAAAAAACTCTTGCAATCTTCTTTTATATTACTGGCTAGTTTACCCTCATATTTAATCTTCTCCCTCCTTATTTCTTTTTTAGTTGTCCTCTGTTGGTCTTTGTAGGCTTCCCAATCCCCTGGTTTCCCACTGCTCTTCGCCGCATTGTATGCTTTCTCTTTAGCATTTATGCTGTCCCTGACTTCCCTTGTCAGCCATGGTTGCCTTGTCCTCCCTTTAGTATGCTTCTTCTTCCTAGGGATGAATTTTTGCTGTGTCTCCCAAATTACTCCCAGAAACTCCTGCCATTGCTGTTCCACTGTCTTTCCTGCTAGGCTCATCTCCCAGTCAATTCTGGCCAGCTCCTCCCTCATGCCTCTGTAGTTGCCTTTATTCAACTGTAATACCGTTACATCTGATTCCAGCTTTTTCCTCTCAAATTGCAGGGTAAATTCTATCATATTATGGTCACTTCCTCCTAAGGGTTCCTTCACCTTAAGCTCCCTTATCAAATCTGCCTCATTACACATCACTAAATCTAGAATTGCCTGTTTCCTAGTGGGCTCCACCACAAGCTGCTCCAAAAAGCCATCTCGTAGACATTCCACAAATTCCTTTTCTTGGGATACCCTACCAACCTGATTTTCCCAGTCTACCTGCATATTGAAATCCCCCATGATCACTGTAACGTTGCCTTTCTTACACACCTTTTCTATCTCCTGATGCCCCACATCCTGACTACTGTTCGGAGGCCTGTACATAACTCCCATTATGGTTTTTTTATCTTTGCGGTTCCTCAACTCTACCCACACAGATTCTACATCATCTGACCTACATCATTTCTTGCTATCGATTTAATTTCATTTCTTACTAACAAAGCAACCCCACCCCCTCTGCCATCCTGCCTATCTTTTCGATAGGATGTATATCCTTGGATATTTAGCTCCCAGTCCTGATCCCCTTGCAGCCATGTCTCCGTGATGCCCACCACATCATACCTGCCAATTTCAATCTGCGCCACAAGCTTATTTACCTTATTTCGTATACTGCATGCATTCAGATACAACACCTTCAGTCCTGTATTTCCCGTCCCCTTTCTCATTGTCGTCCCTTCATCTGATGTGCTTGAAGTTAGATTCCTAGCCCTTTCCAAACACTCTGTCCTATTTTGTGTTTTTTTTTAAATGCTCCCACTTGCTGCTTCCCTATCCCGAAGCCTTGCTGTGAGTAAGGCAGGAAAAGCTTTGACAGTAATTTTAAAAAAGACATGGATTATAGCGGCCCCAGCTCGGTGCTTCTGTACCATCGGAACTCGTACTTTCACAACATTGGAGTTCTGGCTTCAGATGGGATGTGTATCTTGAATGGGAACACAGGTTCAGGAAAGGGAAGTGGCAAGAGGGTAAGTCTGGAAGCGGGAAGTTTGGGGAGAGGGTGGGTCCGGGAATGGGAAGAGGCCATAACTCAGAGGTTGGGGAGCAGTGAAAGGCTGCTCCAAAGTGGCACCAGTCACACAGGAAACGATGTTAAACAAATCTCACGACGCTCAACGAGATTACAGGCCCCATTAATGTACCAACGTTAAAGCAAAACGACGTTAAATGTGGCAACGTTAAACGAATACTTACCATAGTTACAGTCTATGCATCTTATGATTTGAATGCACATCTATTAGCTCTTTCATAGGTTGCTGCACCAGCGAATAAGGCTCCTAAATCCCTTTGTTCATCCACCCTCACGCGCAGCTGCTTTTAGATCCCAATTGCCATTCTTACACCTCTCATTGTTAAACTGAACCTGCCACTGTTTGCTTCATATCTTTCTATTTCATTTTGTAAATTTTCTCCTCTCTTCACTATATGTTCTTCTTTAATATAAGTAGACTTGATAGCCTAGTTCTGAGAATATTTTAATCCAGAACACCCAATACCAATCTTTTTTATTCTGTAGAATGATTTGGTTATGATACAATCTGAAAATAAAGGACTAGCAGCTGTGCTGTTGCATCTCTTGCTATGAGTGTGGAGCTCACAACTCAGAAGTCAAAAGACTCCTGGCAAATGCTCTTATTGGAGGTAGAATTGATATGGAAAATCCCAGTCATATCTCAGATGAGACACAACGACCACTACAGATTATTAGAAGAGAGAAACTAGGAACACAGAAACAGAAGGCCATTTAGCCACATGAGTTTGTGTCACCATTCAACCAGATCATGGCTAATTCAAACCTCAACTCCACAGCCTTAGCTCCATATCCCTTGATATCCTAATCTAGAAAAAAGTATACTGTTGTCAGTCTTAAAAACTCAGATTGTCCCAGTAACCACAGCCTTTTGGGGAGAAGAGAATTACAGATTTCTACTACATTTTGATTACATTATTTCTGATTTCCCTCCTTAATGGCCTGGCTTTAATTTTAAGATTGTCACTTTATTTTTGATTCTCCCACAAAAGGAAATAGTTTCTCTATAATCTATGTTATCAAATCGTTTTATCCATTAGACACTTCAATCAGATCACCTTTCAACCTTCTATACGCAAGGCAATACAAGATTAAGGAACCTACCCTCATAGTTTAAACATTCTGGTGAATCTGCACTTCCCCTTTTGCAAGGAATATATCCATCTGAGGTCTGGTGCCTAGAACGGAATGCAATACTCCAGATGGGTTCTGACCATGGCTCCATACTGAAACATAACTTCCTCTCATTTGTAACTTCTACTGTTGAATATATATATATTATTAAAAATAAGATGGTTGCATGCATTTTCCACCTATATTAGCATATAGTTGGCATATATTTTTCTCTCATTTTTGTGTCAGTTTTTTTCCACTACAAAGTTCAGTATCTAAATTTGTAGTGGAAAGAGGCTATATAAACTGACTCCCACCACAGTGTGCCTGCAGACTCTTGCCAATAATGTGTTTCTGTAGTATCTTTTCTCCAGAAATTGCTGAAAACAGTTTCTGAAAACTTGCAGATGAAATATTCTCTCAACAACTGAAATTTATAAGGCAGACTTTGACCAAAATTTAAAGAATTACATAGTTTACAATATGTCCATGTAAAGCCTAGGAGCACTTTAAAAAAAATACTTACCATTGCAAGATTCCCAATGTTAAGTAGCACTTGTGTATTCAAACTATGTATGCCAGTTCAATCCACAGCCAGCTGTAATTTCTTTGAAAAAGCTACAAAAACTTTTTGAAAAAACCTTCCCTCAGACATGTAATAAGTTTTTTAAAAAATCACTTAGAAACATAGAAACTAGGAGCAGGAGTAGGCCATTCGGCCCTTCAAGCCTGCTCCGCCATTCATTATGATCATGGCTGATCATCCAACTCAATAGCCTGTTCCCGCTTTCTCCCCACATCCTTTGATCCCTTTCGCCCCAAGAGCTATATCTAACTCCTTCTTGAAAACATACAATGTTTTTGACCTCAACTACTTTGTGGTAACGAATTCCACAGGCTCACCACTCTCTGGGTGAAGAAATTTCTCATCTCAGTCCTAAATGGTCTACCCCATATCCTCAGACTGTGACCCCTGGTTCTGGACTCCCCCTACCATCGGGAAAATCCTTCCTGCATCTACCCTGTCTAGTCCTGATGGAATTTTATAGGTTTCTATGAGATCCCCCCTCTTCTGAACTCCAGCAAATATAATCCTAACTGACTCAATCTCTCCCCATATATCAGTCCTGCCATCCCAGGAATCAGTCAGGTAAACCTTCGATGCGCTCCCTCTATAGCAAGTACATCTTTCCTCAGATAAGGAGACCAAAACTGCACACAATATTCCAGGTGTGGTCTCACCAAGGCCCTGTACAATTGCAGCAAGACATCCCTGTTCCTGTACTCGAATCCTCTGGCTATGAAGGCCAACATACCATTTGCCTTCCTTTCCGCCTGCTGCACCTGCATGCTTACATTCAGCGACTGGTGTACGAGAACACCCAGGTCTCGTTGCACATCCCGCTCTCTCAATTTATAGCCATTCAGATAATAATCTGCCTTCCTGTTTTTGCCACCAAAATGGATAACCTCACATTTATCCACATTATACTGCATCTGCCATGCATTTGCCCACTCACTCAGCTTGTCCAAGTAGACAGTTGTCCAGTTGTTTTTAGAAAGATCATTCAAAGGCTGTTTTTGCTGCCTCTCTAACTGCCTTGAAGATATGTTCTGCTCATTGTTGTGCTACCCATTCCATGTCACCGCCTACTCTCTCACAGACCATTGCCTCAATCTTGCCATCAGAGCCCATATTTTTCTTCACCCATCCTCAGTAACCAGGAGGGGTTTGGACAGAGTTGGTAGAGAGAAACTGTTCCCACAGGTGAGTTGCTCATTCGGAGAGCTGGTGCAGACACAATGGGCCAAATGACTGCCTCCTGCGCCATAACAATTCTGCGATTCTGTGAACCATGCTTACTAGCCTCAGCCTTCTCTTTCCTATTCTATTTTCATTCATTTCCCACTCCTCTCTGCCTCAGCCTCATCTGTGGCATTACTGCCTACTCCCATTCACTTGCCTGGTGTTATGATATGGCAGGTGGCATTTGCCAGGCTGGTCAAATCCCAGAGGGAAAGTTGGCCAGGCTATCACAACGTTTTTGCAATTTGTATTTATTACAAGGTTTGTGCACTGAAGTCAGAAGTAGAGTCCACTACCACCTTTAGAGATTTTAAAGATTAAATTAAAATATTTATTAACAAAAAAGAAAACTTAAACACACAAGACTACAGTTACACAGTTACATTTAGTTTTATAACAGTTCTCACAGAATTTCTACTTATCTAAACTCCCAACTACACACCCCTTTCAGGCAACACTCCAAATAGATTCTTAATCTATAAAACATCCAGCAATATTATCACAAGCACCCACTGTTGCTGTAAGGGAGGTATTTCACAGCTTCTGTCTCCGTCTCACTCGGCAATGGGATTCCAAAGCTTTTAACAAAACGTTGCTTTCTAGAACAGCAAATTTCTCCAGGGTGGCTAGAGGCTTTCCCCATAAGTTTGTTTCACACAGTGCACTTTTCAAGATCTCATGCAGCCACTCCCCACACAGCTTTCCATCTTTTAAAAAATATATTTCTCCCTTTTGATCTGTAAATGCCATTGCTTTAACCTTTCTTTGGAAGTTACTTTTCCCAGAATATAAAAATATTTAATGTCATTATGGCCAGCACTTTCAGGAAAAATAAACTTAATAACTTTGCCTTATTTATCTTGCCAGTTGTAAACATCTTATCACGTCCCTTTGAAAATCAAACAACATCTCAACTTCTCTAAAAATGCAAATTCCATTCACACTGTATCTGCTGAGACATCATCCAGCTTACCCAACTCCACTTCAAATGCCTGTTTTACACCTAACCCCTTTTGATAATTCAACCTTGTATTCTGACTGTCTGCAGTTTAATTAAACTAGGCACACACATACCACAAACATACATACACTCAGACCCATAAGCCTGCTTCAGTATCATAGTTATATACATTAGGCGAAAAATGATATTTCCTGGACACTGGACTTAGCACTTCCTCCTGACTGATGGTTTTCCTGTCCCTTTGCTGCATCCAAAAAAAAAACAGGGCCTTGAAATGGAAAAGTTATGAGGGCAAGTGATCTCAGCTCTATCATCTATTTATAGTACAAACACTTTTAAAACACACTGCAAGTTTCAGGTTTAGTGCCAGGAACTAGCTTTACTAAGTGTATTGAAGAGTTGAAATGCAGAGGTAGAATGGGGTATAAGGAGGTAGTTAAGGAATGTGACTTGACAAAATGTTTTTTACAAAATGGATCAAACAAACACTTGATGAGCTGAAAATTTATATGAATGATTATGCCTCTTATTTCACAACAAATAAAAAACAAAATTGAGACAATATGCACTTGCAAAACAAAGTAAAGAACATACCACATTTTCCACTTACATAAATGACATTCAACTAAAAAAAAATTGCAGGGCTGCAGGAAAGGGCAGGGGAGTGGGTCTAGCTGAGTTGCTCTTGTGGAGAGCAGCTACAGTCATGACAAGTTGAATGGCCTTTGTAAGAAATATGGGTTTTTATATATTTTTTCTTGTACTATGAATTTTACATACTGTATTTTGTAACTGCTTTGATTAGGTTAGGCATTAGAGATAGCATGAATCTGGACATTTATAGAAACAAAGGGTATTATGTCAGAACAATTCAGTAAGACTGAATGGAAATGAAAACAGACTTGAGTCAGTCTGCAGAATTTATAGCATAACATTAAGAGGCAGAAAGACAGTTATTCTGTCTTCTGACTGCAACTGTTACCAAAGGTGTTAGTAAAGAACAATTTAGACTGCAAATCAGCTGTGTGGCCTTAGACTTTGTTAACTGTAGTCCAGGATGTAGCTATTGATTGTGTATCGATGGTCCATTGATGTAATTGTGAATGGAGTATCAATGGTCCATTGATGTAATTGTGAATGGAGTATCGGTGGTCCATTGATGTAATTGTGAATGGAGTATCGGTGGTCCAGTGATGTAAGTGTGTCCTTTAGGGAAGGAAATCTGCTGGCCTTACCCTGGTCTGGCCTATATGTGAAGTCAGGGGCTAGGAATCCTGTGACGAGTAACTCACCTCCTGACTCCCCAAAGCCATCTACAAGGCACAAGTCAAGAGTGTGATGGAATACTCCCCACTTGCCTGGATGAGTGCAGCTCCTACAACACTCAAGAAACTTGACACCGTCCTGGACAAAGCAGCGCACTTGATTGGCACCACATCCACAAACATTCACTCCCTCCACCACCCACGCGCAATAACAGCAGTGTGTACCATCTATAAGATGCACAGCAGGAATTCACTAAGGCTCCTTAGATAGCACATTCCAAACCCATGACCACTACCATCTAGAAGGACAAGGGCAGCAGATAGATGGGAACACCACCGCCTGGAAGTTCTCCTCCAAGTCACTCACCATCCTGATTTGGAAATATATTGCCATTCCTTCACTGTCGCTGGGTCAAAATCCTGGAACTCCCTTCCTAACGGCACTGTGGGTGTACCTACAACACATGGCCTGCAGCGGTTCAAGAAGGCAGCTCACCAACACCTTCTCAAGGGCAACTATGGATGGGTAATAAATGCTGGCTGGCCAGCGAAGCCCATAAGCTGTGAATGGATTAAAAAAAAAACTCCAGACCCACAACAATGTGGTTGTCTCTTAAATGTCCTCTGAGATGGCCTAGCAAGCCACTCAATGTATCAAACCGCTATGAAGCCAATGAAACTGGACGGACCAGTCGGCATCGACCTTGGCACCCGAAACAACAATGGCAAACTTGGCCTTGTCGACTCTGCAAAATCTCCTTATTAAGACCCACCAAAATTGGGAGAGCTGTCCCACAGATTAGTAAAGCAACAGCCTGACTTAGTCATACTCACGGAATAGTACCTGACAGATAATGTCCCAGACATCACCATCCCTGGGTATGTCCTTTCCAACCGGCAGGACAGAGCCAGCAGAGGTGGTGGCACAGTGGTATACACTCAGGAGGGAGTTACCCCAGGAGTCCTCAACATTGACTCTAGACCCCGTGAAGTCTCATGGCATCAGGTCAAACATAGGCAAGGAAACCTCCTGCTGATTACCGCGTACTGCTCCCCCTTCAGCTGATGAATCAGTACTCCTCCATGTTGAACACAACTTGGAGGAAGCACTGAGGGTCAGTAGCCACACTGCAGACTAAGGTGGCCGAGTCCAAAAGGACATCGTTGCTACACTGGGTCTGTGACAGATGGTGAGGGAACCAACGAGAGGGAAAAACCTACTTGACTTCATCCTTACCAACCTATCTGTTGCAAGTGCATCTGTCCATGACAGTATTGGTAGAAGTGACCAGCGCACAGTCCTTGTGAAGACAAGTCCCGTCTTCACATTGAGGATGCCCTCCATTGTGTTGTGTGGCACTACCATCATGCTAAATGGGATAGATTTCTAACAGATCTAGCAACTCAAGACTGGGCAACCATGAAGCGATGTAGGCCATCAGCAGCAGCAGAACTGTACTCAACCCTAATTTGTAACCTCATGGCCCAGCATATCCCCTAACCTACCATTAACACCAAGCCAGAGGATGCAGGAGGGCATGCCAGGAGCAGCACCAGGCATACGTAAAAAGGGGATGGCAACGTGGTGAAGCTACAACTCATGCTGTTTGGCATGCAGGTAGTCCTCAGCAGCATGTGATAGACACAGTTAAGCACAACCAACGGATCAGATCTAAACTCTGCAGTCCTGCCACATCCAGTCATGAATGGTGGTGGACATTAAACAACTCGCTGGAAGAGGAGGAGACACAAATATCCCCATCCTCAATGATGGGGGAGCACATCAGTGCAAAAGATAAAGCTGAAGCATTATGGATGATCCATCTCGGCCTCCCCCGGAGGTACCCAGCATCACAGATGCCAGTCTTCAGCCAATTTGATTCACTCCACGTGATATCAAGAAATGGCTGAAGGCACTGGGTACTGCAAAGTCTATGGGCCCTGACAATATTCCGGCAATGAAAATGTGTGCTCCAGAACTTGCCGTGCCCCTAGCCAAGCTGTTCCAGTGCAGCTACAACACTGGCATCTACCCAGCTATGTAAAAATTGCCCAGGTATATCCTGTACACAAAAAGGACAAATCCAACCCGGCCAATTACCGTCTCATCAGTCTACTCTCAATCATCGTAAAGTAATGGAAGGGGTCATCAATAGTGCTATCAAGCGGCACTTGCTTAGCAATAACCTGCTCACTGACTCCCAGTTTGATTCCGCCTGGGCCACACAGCTTCTGACCTAATTATAGCCTTAGTTCAAACATGGACAAAAGAGCTGAACTCCAGAGGTGAGGTGAGAGTGACTGCCCTTGACATCAAGGCCGCATTTGATCGAATGTGGCATCAATGAGCCCTAGCAAAACTGGAGTCAATGGGAATCAGGGGAAAAACTCTCCACTGGTTGGAGTCATACCTAGCACAAAGGAAGATGGTTGTGGTTGTTGGAGGTCGGTCATCTCGGCTCCAGGACATCTGCAGGAGTTCCTCAGGGTAGTGTCCTCCACCTAACCATCTTCAGCTGCTTCATCAATGACCTTCCTCCCATCATAAGGTCAGAAGTGGGGATGTTCGATGATGATTGCACAATGTTCAGCACCATTGGCAACTCCTCAAATACTGAAGCAGTCCATGTCCAAATGCAGCAAGTCCTGGACAATATCCAGACTTGGGCTGACAAGTGGCAATTAATAGTGCCAGGCAATGACCATGTCCAACAAGAGAATCTAACCATCGCCCCATGACGTTCAATGGCATTACCATCACTTCATCCCCCACTATCAACATCCCGGGCGTTACCATTGACCAGAAACTGGTCTGGACTAGCTATATAAATACTGTGGCTACAAGAGAAGGTCAGAGGCTAGGAATCCTGCGACAAGTAACTCATCTCCTGACTCCACAAAGTCTGTCCACCATCTACAAGGTACAAGTCAGGAATGTGATGGAATACTCTCCACTTGCCTGGATGAGTGCAGCTCCCACAACACTCAAGAAGCTTGACACCGTCCAGGACAAAGCAGCTCGCCTGATTGGCACCAAATCTACTCCCTCCACCACTGATGCACAGTAGCAGCAGTTTGTACCAACTACAAGATGCACTGCAGGAACTCACCAAAGCTCCTTCGACAGCACCTTCCAAACCCATGACCACTACCATCTAGAAGGACAAGGGCAGCAGATAGATGGGAACACCATCACCTTGAAGTTCCTCTCCAAGTCACTCATCATCCTGACTTGGAAATATATCGCTGTTCCTTCACTGTCGCTGAGTCAAAACCCTGGAACTCCCTTTCTAACAGCACTGTGGGTGTACCTACACCACATGGACTGGAGCAGTTCAAGAAAGCAGCTCACCACTACCTTCTCACAGACAGTTAGGGATGGGCAATAAATGCTGGCCCAGCCAGCAATGCCACATCCCATGAGTGAATTAAAAAAAAACACCCAGGTCCCTTTGTACATCTACACTTTCTAATCTCTTACCATTTAAAATAAAATTCTGCGTATCTGTTCCTCCTACTGAAGTGGATAACCTCACATTTTTCCACATTATATTCCATCTGCCATGTTCTTTCCCGCTCACTAAGTCTGTCCAATTCCTTTTGAAATCACTTTGCATCTTCCTCACAGCATATTCCCACCTAGTTTTGTGTCATCCACGAACTTGGAAATATTACATTTGGTCCCCACATCCCAATCATTGATATATATTGTGAACAGCTGGGGCCCGAGAACTGTTCACAAATGCATGTAACATAAGTAATAAATCAACTAAGTTGAGAGTGTAACGGATAGGATAAGATGCAACACATGGTGTAAATTGTCAATGACCTGAGTAGTGATGTAGGAGAAAGAGAATGTATGAAGTATTTGCAGTATAGAAACAAGCCATTTAGCCCAACAAATCCATGCTGCACAGTAATCTCCCTAACTATCTCCCTATCTATCGTCTAATCCATCAATATATCCTCCATTCCTTCTTTACTTAGATTGCCATTAAATGCGTTTGTGCTGGTCACCTGAACTATTCTTTGCAGTAGCGAGTTCCACATTCTAACCACTTGGTTTTGGATTTATTATTAAGTATCACATATTTATGGCCTCTGGTTCTGGTCTCTCCTGCTAGTCAATATATTCCATTCAGGAAGAAAGACTCTACAAGAAAGATGCACCATGGATGGCTAACTGAAGAAGATATCAAATTGAAAGCAAACGCATACAATGTTTTGAAAATTCGAGGTAGGCCAGATGATTGAGAAAGTTTTAGAAACCAGCAAAGAATGACTAAAAAATAATACGGGGAGAAATTGGACTATGAGAGAAAACTAGCAAGAAATATAAAAACGGAAAGTAAAAGTTTCTAGAAGTATATAAAAAGAAGAGAAGCGAAAATGAGTATTGGTCAATTAGAAGGTGAGATTGGGGAATTAATAATGGGATCAAGGTAATTGTTATGATCCCCAGTTGAGATTACCCCTGGACGAGTCTGATCCCAAGGTGGAATCCAGACTGATAGATCCTAACTTTTGTTTGTTCAAATACGTGGAGACTAGCTGCTGAACAGAGTCACGGGAGTCAGCTGATAAACCACCAGGAGTCAGGTGATAAACCACCCTTTCAGGCAGTGAGTTCCAGACTCCCATCACCCTCTGGGTGAAGAAATTTCTCCTCAGCTCCCCTCTTAGCCTTCTATCTCTTACCTTAAATCTATGCCCTCTATTAATGGAAAAAGTGCCTTCCTATCAACCCTATCTATGTCCCTAATAATTTTATACATCTCTATCAGGTCCCCTCTCAATCTTTGCTGCACCAAGAAAAACAACCCCAGTTTATCCAATCTCTCCTCATAGCTCAGACACTCCTGCCCAGGCAGCATCCTGGTAATCTCCTCTGCAACGCTCTCCAGTGCAATCACCACATTTCCTATAATGTGGTGATCAGAACTGCAAGCAGTACTCCAGTTGTGGCCTAACCAGCATTTTATACAATTCCAGCATAAGCTCCCTGCTCTTGTAATCTATGCCTCGGCTAATAAAGGCAAGTATCCCATATGCCTTCTTAACCACTTTATCTGCCTGCCCTGCTATCTTCAGGGATCTGTGGATATGCACACCAAGGTCCCTCTGATCGTCAGTACTTTCCAGAGTCCTACCATTCATAGTATAATCCCTTGACTTGTTAGCCCTCCCCAAGTGCAATACCTCTCACTTTTCCAGATTGAATTCCATTTGCCACTACTCTGCCCACCTGACCAGTCCACTGATATCATCCTGCAGTTTACAGCTATCCTCCTCATTATTTACCACCCTACCAATTTTTGTGTCATCTGCGAACTTCTTGATCATACCCCTACATTTAAGTCCAAATTATTTATGTACACTGCAAACAGCAAGGGACCCAGCACCAAACCCTGCGGAAGCCCACTGGAAACAGACTTCCAATCACAGAAACATCCCTCTACCATCACCCTCTACTTCCTACCTCTCAGCCAATTTTGGATCCAACATGCCACTTTGCCTTGGATCCCATGGGCTCTTACTTTCTTGACCAGTCTGCCATGAGGGACCTTATCAAAGCCTTGCTAAAGTCCATGTAGACCACATCAAATGCATTACCCTAATCGACATTCCTGGTTACCTCCTCAAAACATTCGATCAAATTTGTCAAACACAACCTTCCCTTAACAAATCCATGCTGACTATCCCTGATTAATCCGTGTCTCTCCAAGTGCAGATATATTCTGTTCCTCAGAATTCGTTCCAGTAACTTTCCCGCCACTGAGGTTAGACTGACTGGCCTGTAATTTCCTGGTCTATCCCTTCCTCCCTTTTTTAATAATGGGATGTTAGTAGTCCTCCAGTCCTCTGGCACCTCACCTGTGGCCAGAGAGGATTTGAAAATTACTGCCAGGGCCCCTGATATCTCTTCCCTTGCCTCCCTCAACAGCCTGCGATACATCTCATCTGGGCCTGCGGATTTATCCACTTTTAAGGCCGCTAAACCCGCTAGTACCTCCTCTCTCACTATGTTAATTTCCTCAAATATTTCACAGTATTCTACCCTGATGTCTCTATCTGCATCATCCTTTTCCATTGTGAAGACCGACGCAAAGTATTCATTGAGGACTGTACCCATGTCTTCTGGGTCCACACACAGATTACCTCTATGGTCCCTAATTGGCCCTATTCTTTCCCTAGTTATTCTCTTGTTCTTTATATATTTTTTAAAAACCCTTTGGGTTTTCCTTTATTATACCCACCAATGCTTTCTCATGCACTCTCTTAGCTTTCCTAATTCCCTTTTTAAAAGTTCCCCCCGGCATTTTTTATACTCCTCTAGGGACTCTGTTATATAGACTCCTTGGTATCTACCATAGGCTTCTTTTTTCCTTAACCCTAACCTTTATGTCCCTTGACGTCCAGGGTTCTCCTGACTTGGTACCCTCCTTTGTCTTTACGGGAACATATTTGCCCTGTACTCTCGCTATTTCCTCCTTGAATGCTTCCCACTACTCTGACACAGTTTTATCTGCAAGTAAATGCTCCCAGTCCACTTGGGCCAAATTGTATCTCATCTTAGTGAAATTATTCTTTTCCATAAATATCCTAAATCTAACTGAGTTATGATCACAATCTACAAAATGCTCCCCTACTGATATGCCTTCCACCTGCCCAAGCTCATTTCTGAATATTAGGTCCAGAACTAACCCCTCCCTTGTTGGGGTTTCTACATGCTGGCTAAAAAAGTTCTCATGGATGCAACTTAAGAACTTTGCTCCCTCCTTACCTTGCACACTAAAACTATCCCAGTTGATATTTGGATAGTTAAAATCCCCTGCTATTACTGTCCTATTATTCTTACACTTCTCTGAAATTTGATTACATATTTGATCCTCTTATCTCTCCCTGACTGTCTGGGAGCCTATAGTACACCCACAGCATGTTTGCCCCTTTTGTGTTTTTTACTTCTACCCATTTGGCCTCATTTGATGATCCTTCCAGGATATCATCCCTCCTCACTGCTGTAATTGATTCCTTGATCAATATTGCGACCCCCCCATCTCTTCTATCCTCCTCTCTATCCCGTCTGAAAACCCAATAACCAGGAATGTTGTATTGCCAATCCTGCCCTTCTATTAGCCAAGTCTCGGTTATAGCTATGATATCATACTCCCACGTGCCAATCTGTGCCCTCAGCTCCTCTGTCTTATTCCTCAAGCTCCTTGCATTAAAATATATTCCATTTAGCTTTGCTGAACTCACATATTTCTTATCTAGCCTATGTTTTCTATGCCTTCCAGACTCACTTACTAGCATTTTAACTTCTAATTCCATCACGGCTTCGCTCCCCTCTGAACTACTTTTCAGGATCCCATCCCCATGCCAATTTGGTTTAAATCTGCCCCAACAGCATAGCAGACCTTCTGAGAGGATGTTGGTCCCGTTCCTGTTCAGATGTAACCTGTCCAACTTGTACAGGTCCCACCTCCCTCAGAAATGGTCCCAATACCGCAGGAACCTAAAGCCACACATTTATCTGCTCTATCCTTCTGTTCCTATACTCACTACTGCCTGGCACCGTGAGTAATCCAGGGATTACTACCTTTGAAGTCCTGCTTTTCAATTTCCTACCTAACTCCCTAAAGTCTGCTTGCAGGACCTCATTTCTCTTTCTTCCTATGTTATTGGCCCCAACATGGACCATGACCGCTGGCTGTTCACCCTCCCCCTTCAGAATGTCCTGCAGGTGTTCCGTGACATCCTTGACAATGGCATCCGGGAGGCAACATACCGTCCTGGAGTCACGTCTACAGCCACAGAAGCGCCTGTCTACTCCCCTCTTGTAACATTCAAGAAGTATTTAGATATTCACTTGCGTTGCCATAGCCTTCAGGGCTATGGGCCAAGTGCTGGAAAATGGGATTAGTGTAGTCAGATCTTTGTTGACCAGTGCAGACACCTTGGACCGAATGGCCTCCTTCTGTGCTGTAAACATATGAGTCTGGAGTTTAACTTTTTACAAAAGAATAAAACATTTATTCAACAAGAAAAGATGAGCTGTAATCCAAAAGTCCTTCACCTATACCTTTACAGATATATACAGATCTGTAAAGATAACACAAGTCACAAAAGCTATCTTATACGTTAATGTACACAGTAAGTACCCAGTCCATGTAAACCTATGACACCCTGTGGTCAGACACACCATGTTCTGAACTCAAGTGACAGATGCCACCTGAACCAGATGCAATGGATCTCTCCTCAACTCCCCCCAGACGCTTGTCACACCTTGAGCCAACCAGTCTCACTGAATTCTGTCCTTCACACGAGGGTTTCCAATGTCCACTCTCCAAGACCTCATCTTGGAATCTTCTTTCAAACCGACACTTTCTCTTGAACATCTTCCGCAAGGGTTAGCCTCCAGGGTTTTGAACTCTACTTCTGATGTTTCTCTTCCCTGGGTCACCACATGCATTCAAGCTGTTTTCCACGCACTCAGTCTCTCTGTTTCGTCTGTCAACAGTGCACCAACTGCTTCACATGCCCATAGCAGAGTTACAGACCTTCAGCTGTCTCTCTGGACTTTCTGGACCTTCTTGCCTCATACAAGCTGTTCTCACTTTAAATCTGCTTTCTGCAGCTTTTGTCTCTTTAAATCTGAAGCCTGGAGCCTTTCTCTCTGCCCCTCACTCTTAACTTCACTTAACAGGGCCTTTTCCCAGGTTCCTGTCCATCCTTTGGCTACAAGGTCTTCTTTGGACTTTCTGCTCTTCCACTCCCTTGGATTTTTTGGGTTTTTCTTTAGCTTGGGACTTCTATCTGTCCCCTTTGCTCCAGTCTCTCCTGGCACCAACTGCAAAACCAGCTGAACTCCAACAGCTTCCAAATCAAACCGCTGTCTTTCTTCTTTTGTGTGTAAATCTTTGGGAGGAACCTGCCTAAGTGGCCCCCTGTTGCTAGGTAACAGCACTGTTTTTCTACTCTTGTGTGTTTACCTTTATCTTATAGCAGTCGTAAGCTCCTCATTAGAAATGCAAGCAGCCTTTTAAAATGAAACTAAAACTCCATTTGACCTCTCAACACAGATAAAGAAATACAAATCAAACTTAAATTTTAAAGCTAAAACTCATTCCTAACACCCACAAATACAAATATAACATACTTAAACTACCTCTCTTTCCTAATAGTAATGGCAGAAGCTTTGAACAAGTATTTTATATCTTCACAAACGATGATACAGAAAGCTTCCCAAGAATAGTAGAAAATCAAGAGGCAAAATGAAGGGAGGAACTTAAAACAATTACTGTCATTAGAGAAAAAGTAATGGGAATACTAATGAGATTTAATGTTGACAAGACCCTTGGACCTAATGGCTTCTATCCTAGGTTCTTTAAAAAAAAGTGGCTGCAGAGATAGTGGATGCATGTTCTAAAATTCCCTTGGTTCTGGACAGGTCCCAGTGGATTACATTACACAAATGTAATACTTCTGTTCAAGAAAGGAGTGAGACATAAAGCAGGAAACTTATAGGTGTTAGCTTAATGCCTGTCATTAGGGAAAATGCTAGAATCCATTATTAAGGAGGTAGTAGAAGGACATTTAGAAAATCAGAAAGCAATCAGGCAGAGTCAACATTGTTTTTTGAAAGGGAAGCTGTATTTGAAAATTTATTAGAGTTCTTTAAGGATCTAACAAGTGGTGGATAAAGGGGAACCAGTAGTATATTTGGATTTCCAAAAAGCATTCATAAAGGTGTCACATAAAAAGTAACTATGCAAGATAAGAGTTGGGGGTAATATATTAGCATGGATAGAGGATTGGCTAACTAATAGGAAATAGAATCAGGCTAATTGGGTCATTTTTGGCATGGCAAACTGTGACTAGTGAATTGCCACAGGGATCAGCACTGGGGCCCCAACTATTTCTCTCTCTCTCTTCAGATACCATGCCCTAAGAGGCATTGGCAACCATGGACTTCCATGGTTATGCCGGTGAGGTATTGCAGTGGTTTGCCTTTGCCTTTTGCAGGTTCTGACTGACCAGGAAAGTCTCGCTCTTACCGCCTGCCGTCGCACATTGGAAGGATTTTCAGGTTGATAATCAACCTATTTGGCCATGTAATAAATGCACCTTCCATGGCCATCAAGTCCCGGAGCGAGCCTCGAACCCAGAAGTTTTGGCTCAGAGGTAAGGACGCTACCACTGCACCACAAGACAACTCCCTTAACTATTTATGATTTATATTAAGAAACTAGTTGAAGGAGCCAAATATATTGTAGCCAAATTTGCTGATGATACAAAGATAGGTAGGAGAGCAAGTTGTGAAGAGGATACAAAGAGTCTAAAAAGGGATATAGATAGGTTCAGTGAGTGTGCAAATATTTGGCAGATGGAGTATAAGGCAGGAAAATGTGAGCTTCTCCACTTTGGCAGGAAGAATAGAAAAACAGAATATTGTTTAAATGGAGAGAGACTGCAGAAATCTAGAGTGCAGAGAGATCTGGGTGTCGTGGTAGATGAGTCACAAAAAGCTAGCATGCAGGTACAGCAAGTAATGGCAAATGGAATGTTGGCCTTCATTGCGAGAGGGATGGAGTATAAAAGTAGGGATGTATTGCTACAACTGAACAAGGCATTAGTGAGACTGATAGAAGAATGAGAAGTGATCTTATTTAAACATATAAGATTCTGAGGGGGCTTCACAGGGTAGACACTGAGAGGATGTTTCCCCTTGTGCAGGCATC
This sequence comes from Cetorhinus maximus, assembly GCF_964194155.1. NCBI lineage: Eukaryota > Metazoa > Chordata > Chondrichthyes > Lamniformes > Cetorhinidae > Cetorhinus > Cetorhinus maximus. Next base: position 166,079,520 of record NC_135883.1, read on the forward strand.
TAGAACTAGGGGGCACAGTTTAAAAATAAGGGGTCTCCTGTTAAAGAAGGAGATGAGGATGAATTTCTTCTCTGAGTGTTATTAATCTTTGGAATTCACTTCCCCAGAGAGCAGTGGAGGCTGGGTCACTGAATTTATTCAAGGTTGAGTTAGACAGGTTCTCGATTCACAAGGGAGTCAAGGGTTATGGGGAGCAGACAGGAAAATCAGATGAGCCATAATTTTATTGAATGGGATCAGGCTTGATGGGCTAAATGGCCCATTCCTATATCCTGTGATCTTATCATTATGATAAATAAAGGGAAGGTTAGAAAAAAAAGTAATTACTCAGAGGCTGATTAGAATCAGGGATTTGCTATCATAGTCTAATGTTTATGTATACTACGTAAATTCTTTGAAAAAGAAACTTAACTATTGTTTGAAAGAAGAACATTAAAGTTTTGGGCAGCAATAATGAGAGTGAAGTTAGATGAGCTCACTTGGAGAAATACTGTGAAGGAGGGGCTGTATGGTCTGTTTCTGTGTTGTAACTTTCTATGATCTTTTAGTATCTGTTGAGTTAGCTGAACTCAGCTGGGGTAGTGAGCAATTGGGAGTTAAATTTGGTCTTGCCATCATTGGTTCTGGTGTTCCCCATCCTCTACCAACAGATTTAATAATTCCAATGCGTAGGATTGATTTAGAACACTGTCTTCTTGTGACTTTTTAAAATTCTTATAATTGTTTCTGATGTCATCCAATTGCCTGGTAATCACTTTTGATTATCCATTATTCTGTTAGTGGATTGTATAAATCATTGCTCATATAGAAACTTACTGATTTGGCTAAATACATAGCACACTCTATTCAAGTGAATAGAATACAAAAAATGAACTGACAACTCATTCACAATTATAGAATTGTTACAATGCAGAAGGCGGCCATTTGGCTCATGATGTCTTCACCGGCTCTCCAATTGAACAACTCACCTAGTTTTGTTTCGTACCTTCTCTCTGTAACCTTGCACATTCTTCCCTTTCAGGTAACAGTCCAATTCCCCTTTGAATGTTTCAACTGAATCTGTCTCCACCACACTCTCAGTTCATTCCAGACCCTAACTACCCACTGCGTGAAAAGTTTTTCCTCATATCAATTTTGCTTCTTTTACAAATTACTTTAAATCTGTGCCCTATCTTTCCTGATCCTTTCATGAGTGGGAACAGTTTCTCCCTATCTACTCTGTCCAGACCCCTCATGATTTTGAATACCTCTATCAGATCTCCTCTCAGCCTTCTTTTCCGCAAGGAAAACAGTCCTAACTTCTCCAACCTATCTTCATAACTGAAGCTCCTCATTCCTGGAACCATTCTTGTGAATCTTTTCCACACCCAAAGAGAGCAGCACGGTTTTAGAAGTCACGCATGACACAGAGAATTTGGAAGTTGAAGATGATGATAATGATCACTCTTAGGGAATTGTAGTCTGGTAATGGCCATATTAGTCGCAGATTCATTTAATTGTGCCATGTTAGATAGTGGTTGCACCTCAAAAGTGTTAACAGACTGGTTAAAATGTTATTTAGATTCACTTGATACTGACGATCGAAGTAAGGTCAGGAAGTCTGAAAGTTCTACTTGTTTCAGGTTTGGGGATGACAGCGCATTGAGGTCACTGAGAAGAGTGGTGATTCCATGCAAAGAAGCTGCAGGAAGCCACTTTATTTATATAGATGTAGTCTCTAGTGATAGACCCTTGCTGTTGAGCAGGCCTTCGATGATAAAAGCACAAATGAAACTGGACATGGAACATGATAAAGCAATTCTTTTTGGGAAGTCAGTAGATCTGCAGTTTACACAATCAGGGCATTACTGCATCCCTTTAACAAAGTCTAATATTTCTAATCAGGATGTTAAAGAAGTGCTAATTGTAATAAATGATATGTATTTGGAAGGAAGATTGGTGAGGATGAGGTCAAGTATGTTTTTTCCCTCTTGTTGGTTCCCTCACTACCTGCCAGACTCAGTCTAGCAGCTATGTCCTTTCGGCCTTGGCCAGCTCAGTCAGTAGTTGTGCTACTGAGCCACTCTTGGTGATGGGCATTGAAGTCCCCCACCCAGAGAACATTCTGCATCCTTGCCACCCGTAGCGCTTCCTTCAAGTGCTGTTCAACATGGAGGAATACTGATTCGTCAACTCGGGGGGTGGGGTGGTTTACCTGGTCCTCGTCAATAAGTTGCTGAAGGTTAACATGCAGGTGCAGCAGGTTACTAGGAAGGCTAATGGTATGTTAGCCTTTATTGCAAGAGGGTTTAAGTACAGAAGTCGTGAAATCTTGCTTCAATTGAACCTTGGTTAGACCACACCTGGAGTACGATGTGCAGTTTTGATCTCCTTACTTTAGGAAGGATGTTATTACCATAAAGGGAGTGCAATAAAGTTTCAGCAGACTTGTTCCCAGGATGGCAGGACTGTCCTAGAGAGATTGGGGAAGCTGGGCTTCTCTAGAGTTTTGAAGAATGAGAGGTGATCTCATTGAAATCTACAAAATACTTAAAGAGATAGACAGGCTAAATGCAGGTAAGATTTTTCCCACTTAGGATTGAGATGAGGAGAATTTTTTTTTGTTCAGAGGGTTGTGAATCTTTGAAATTCTCTACCCCAGAGGGCTCTGGAAGCTAAGTCATTGAGCATGTTTAAAGTAGATTTCTAAATGCCAATGACATAAAGGGGTATGGGACAGTATGGGAAAAAGGCATTGAACTGGATAATCAGCTATGATCTTATTGAATGGTGGAACTGGCTTGATGGGCTGAATGGCCTACTCTGGCTCTTGTGTTCCTACTCCCATTTGTGAATCTGTCCCCGCACTGCCTGTATGCAGTTATATTTTTTCAGTCTGAGAAAAAAACTGGATTTTCTTCTTCCCACCCATGATAATGAACAACATACTAAATTTCCTGGGATTAATCCTAATTTATCTATATACAGAACAACCTACTACATGTCTCCCTCAGAAATGTAATAATATAACTAGGGCAGGAGAGAGAGCTTTAAACTAAATAATGGAGGGGAAGGGATCATGTGAGAGGATATATAGTAAAGGGGAACAAGAAAATAATGGAGCAGGACTGCAATTTGGGTAATGAGTTCCAGAGTGTGACAGGAAGGGACAGAACATACAATCCTAAGAGTGCACCAGCAGATGAAGCCAAAAATTGTAAAAAAAAGGATCAGAGTTTAAAGCCCTGTGTCTGAATGCACGTAGTATTTCTAACAGAAGTGATGAATTGTTAGCACAGATGGAGATAAAATATGTATGACCTGCTAGGCATTAGAGACATGGTTGAAAGGTAACCAAAGTGACTGAGTGTGCAGCCTCAACAGAGTGAGAGTTTGGTGAGCTGAGGGAGTTTGCTTTTTCTAACTTCTTCACCTTGTAGGAACTGGTCCTTGCTGTACTACAGGGGAAGATGCTAGTCGTTTGTTCTATTATTATCTAGTCCATTCTATTCCTAAGGTTCAAAATAGTACAGGAATTTGTGATAAGATTAATAAATATATAAAAGAAAATACGTAATTATTTTATTCAATTATTTAATTAAAGCACATAAGTATGGCAGGACAGGTGAGGGATCAAGGCTGCAGCATGCAGAGCTCCTGGAACCAGTGTTATCCAGGGCTAGCACATCTGCAGTGTCTGTGGTTTGAGGAGTTTCGACTATATCATTGAATTAGAGGCTGAGCTGCGGACACTGCGACACATCAGTTACCATGACGCTTTGTACCAGGAGGTACACTCCTTAGGATAGGGTCTTCTGATTTGGAAGGTGGTAAGGGACAGGAAGGTGTGACTGCAGCTGAGGCAGGTAAGGGGACCCATAGGGCAGGAGTGTCAGCCTCTGCAATTGTCCAACAGGTTTTAGGTTCTTTCACCTTGTTTGAATGAGAATGAGGGCTTCAGGGTGGATGAACTGACTGAACATGGCACCATGGTACAGGACGCCATTCAAGTCGGGGGAGACAAAGGAATGGAGTGGTAGAAGGGGACAGTATTGTAAGGGGGATTGAGACTGTTCTCTGTAGCAAGGAGCAAGCGTCCAGATGGCTATGTTGCCTACCTGGCACCAGGGTTGGAGAATATCTAATCAAAACTTCAAGGTATTAAAGGATATTTGATATTGGAAAAATAGGCAAAAAGGAAGAGGTGGGGTAGCTTTGTTAATAAAGGAAGGGATCAGTGCGGTGGTGAGTAATGATATAGGTGCAATAGATAGTGATATGTAATCAGTTGGGGTGGAAATAAGGAATAGCAAGGGAAAGAAGTCACAGGTGGGAGTCGTCTATAGGCCCCCTAAGAGTTGCCTCACTGTAGGACAAAGTATAAATCAAGAAAATATGGAGGTGTGTAAGAACGGCACTCCAATTGTCATGGGTGATTTTAATCTGCATATTGACTAAACAAATCAGATTGACAGGAGTAACATGGAAGATGAATTTGTAGAGTGCATCAGGGACAGTTTCTTAGGGCAATACTTTGCAGAACTTACCCAGGAACAGGCTATTTTAGATCTAGTAATGTGTAATGAGGTAGGGTTAATAAGAGATCTCATAGTTAAGGATTTTCTAGGGGGTAACGATCACAACATGGTAGAATTTCAAATTCAGTTTGAGGGCGAGCAACTCAGGTTTCAAACCAGGGTCCTCAACTTAAATAAGGGCAATTACAGAGGTATGAAGAAAGAGTTGTCTGGGAAAGCGGGCTGGGAAAATAGACTAAGTCAGTGGATGAGCAGTGGTAGACATTTAAGCAGATATTTCATAAAGCTCAGCAAAAATTTATCAGAGTGAAAAAGGACTCGATGAGAAGAATGAACCACCCGTGGTTAACAAAGGCGGTCAAGGAGAGTATCCAATCAAAAACTAAGGCATACAAAGCGGCGAAAACTAGTGGTAGGGTAGAGGATTGGGAATTTTTTAGGAACCAGCAGCGGATGACTGAAAAGCTAATAAAGAGGGAGAAAGTTGATGATGAAAATAAATTGGCAACAAATATAAATACAAACAGTAAGAGCACACTATAAACATTCCAAAGATATCAGATAACCAGGGAGCAAAGTATTTGACAAACTAATGGGACTAAAGGCAGACAAGCCGCCAGGTCCTGATGGCCTGCATCCAAGGGTTTTAAAGGAAGTGGCTGCAGAGCTGGTGGAGGAATTGGTCAAAATATTCCAGAACTCACTGGATTCTGGGAAGGTCCCAGCGGATTGGATAACCGCTAATGTTACACCCCTGTTCAAGGAGGGAGACAAAAAGCAGGAAACTATAGGCCAGTCAGCCTAACATCTGTTGTTGGGAAAATGTTGGAGTCCATTATTAAGGAAGAAATAACAGGATATTTAGAAAAGCTTAACACAATCAAAGAGAGTCAGCATGGTTTTGTGAAAGGGAAATCACGTTTGACAAATTTGCCAGAGTTCTTTGAGGAATTAACAAGCAGAGTTGATAAAGAGGAACCGGTAGATGTAGTGTTTTTGGATTTCCAGAAGGCATTCGATAAGGTGCCACACAAAGTTATTGCACAAGATAGGATCTCATGGTATTGGGGGTAATGTATTAGTATGGATTGAGGATTGGTTAACACACAAAAGACAGTCGGAATTAATGGGTCTTTTTCAGGTTGGAAAGACATAACTAGTGGAGTGTCACAAGGATCAGTCCTAGGGCCTCAATTATTTATTATCTATATTAATGACATGGAGGAGGGGGCAGGGTGGAATGTATCCAAATTTGCTAATGATACAAAAATTGGTGGCAAGGCATGTTGTGATGAGGACATAAGGAATCTACAAGGGGATATAGATAGGTTGAGTGAGTGGGCAAAAACTTGGCAGATGGAGTTTAATGTAGGAAAGTTTGCACTTTGGGACGAAGAATCAAAAGGCAGACTATTATTTAAATGCAGAGAGACTCCAAAAAATTGCAGCACAGAAGGATCTGGGTGTTCTTGTGCACGAAACACAAAAGGTTAGCATGTAGGTATAGCAAGTAATTAAGAAAGCAAATGGAATTTTGCCCTGTATTGCTAGGGGGTTAAGTTTAAAAATAGGGAAGTCTTGTTACAACTATACAGGGTGTTGGTGAGGCTGCACCTGGAGTACTGTGTACAGTTTTGGTCCCCATACTTAAGAAAGGATATACCGGTATTGAAGGCAGTTCAAAATAGGCTCACTAGGCTAATTGCTGGGATGAAGGGGTTGACTTATCAAGAACAGCTAAACAGGTTAGGCCTTTATTCATTAGAGTTTAGAAGAATGAGGGGTGATCTTATTGAAAAGTACAAGATTCTGAGCGGGGGATTGACAGGGTAGATGTTGAGATGTTTTTACCAGTGGGGGAATCTCGAACTAGGGGACATAGTTACAGAATAAGGGGACACTCATTTAAAACTGAGATGCGAAGGAAATTCTTCTTTGAGGGTAGTGAATGTCTGGAATTCTCTATCCCAGGGTTGTGGAGGCGAGATCAAAGTATTTAGAGGAGGTAGGTAGATTTTTGAAATATCAGGGAGTTGAGGGCTATCAGGAGCTGGCATGAAAGAGGAGTTGAGGCCTGGGGCAGATCAGGCATGATCTTACTGAATGGCGGGGCAGGCTTGAGAGGCAGAATGGCCTACTCCTGCTCTTATTTCTTATGTTCTTATTTGCTCAGGGCTGGAGAGGAACTTACAGTGGGAGGGGGAGGATCCAGTGAGCGTGAGCCAGGCAGGTATCAACAACATAGACGGGACAAAGAGTTTCTGCATAGTTAGTATGAGGAGCTAGGCACCAAATTAAGAAAAACCTCAAAAGGTAATAATTTTGGAATTATTACCTGAGCCATGTGCAAATTGGCATAGGACAAATAAGATTAGAGAAATGAATGCATGACTGAAAGACTGGTGTGGAAGAAGTGGATTCTGGTTCATGGGGAACTGGCACCAGTATTGGGGAAAGTGGGATCTGTACAGTTGGTAGTCTACACCTGAACCGTGCTGGGCTGGTGACGTCGTGAGCCACATAACTAGGGAAGTACAGAGGGTTTTAAATTGAATAGCGGGGGCAAGGGATCAAGTTTGGGAAGATGTGGTAAACCAAAGAGTGAAGACCAGGCAAGAGAGAAAGGTACTAATATGGGAAATGATAACCGTGACAAGAAGGGACAAAGTACAAATGTAAGAGTAAATCAGCAAATAAGGCTAGTCTACAAAAATAATAACAGGACAAAACCAAAGGCTCTGTATTTAAACACATGTAGCATTCAAAACAAAACAGATGGAACCGATAGCCTAAATAGCAATAAATAATTACAATCTGATAGCCGTTACAGAGACATGGCTACAGGATGACAGATTGGGACCTGAATATTGAAGGGTATATGATATTCAGAAAGGACAGGAAGTTAGGAAAAGCTGGAGTGGTGGCTCTGTTAATTAATGGTGGTATTAGCACATTGGAGAGGGATGACCTAAGTTCAGGAAACCAGGATGCAGAAGCAGTTTGGGTTGAGATGAGGAATGTTAGAATACAAGATGTCATTAGTGGGAGTGGTGTACAGGCCCCCTAATTGTAACTACACGGTAGGACACAGTATATAAGACAAAATGGGGGCTTGTCAGAAAGGCATAGCAATAATCATAGGGGATTTTAATCCACATATAGACTGGAAAAATTAGATGGGCATAGAATCACAGAATCACATAGTGCAGAGGAGACTCTTCGGCCCATTGAGTCTGCACCGACACCTGAGAAACACCTGACCTACCTACCTAATCCCATTTACCAGCACTTGGCCCATAGCCTTGAATGTTATGACGTGCCAAGTGCTCATCCAAGTACTTTTTAAAGGATGTGAGGCAACCCGCCTCCACCACCCTCCCAGGCAGCGCATTCCAGACCGTCACCACCCTCTGGGTAAAAAGATTTTTCCTCACACTCCCCCTAAACCTCCTGCCCCTCACCTTGAACTTGTGTCCCCTCGTGACTGACTCTTCAAACTAAGGGGAACAACTGCTCCCTATCCACCCCGTCCGTGCCCCTCATAATCTTGTACACCTCGATCAGGTCGCCCCTCAGTCCTCTCTGCTCCGACAAAAACAACCCAAGTCTATCCAACCTCTCTTCATAACTTAAACGTTTCATCCCAGGCAACATTGTGGTGAATCTCCTCTGCACCCTCTCCAGTGCAGTCACATCCTTCCTATAGTAATGTGGCGACCAGAACTGCACACAGTACTCCAGCTGTGGCCTCACCAAGGTTCTGTACAACTCCAACATGACCTCCCTACTTTTGTAATCTATGCCTCAATTGATAAAGGCAAGAGTTCCATATGCCTTTTTACCACCTCACTAACATGCCCCTCCACCTTCAGAAATCCATGGACACACACACCAAGGTCCCTTTGTTCCTTAGAACTTCCTAGTGTCATGCTGTTCATTGAATACTTCCTTGTCAAATTACTCCTTCCAAAGTGTATCACCTCACACTTTTCAGGGTTAAATTCCACCTGCCACTGATCTGCCCATTTGACCAACTCGTCTATATCTTCCTGTAGGTCAAGTCACTCAACCTCACTGTTAACCACCCGGCCAATCTTTGTGTCATCCGCAAACTTACTAATCTTACCCCCCGACATATTCATCCATGTCATTTATATAAATGACAAATAATAGGGGACCGAGCAGATCTCTGTGGTACGCCACTGGACATTGGCTTCCAGTCACGAAAACATCCTTCTGTCATCACCCTCTGTCTCCTACAACTAAGCCAATTTTGAATGCATCTTATCAAATTACTATGCATCCCATGTGCATTTGCCTTCTTTCTAAGTCTCCCATGTGGGACCTTGTCAAAGGCTTTGCTGAAATCCATATAGACGACATCAACTGCACTACCCTCATCTACACACCTGGTCACCTCCTCAAAAAATTCAATCAAATTTGTTAGGCATGACCTCCCTCTGACAAAGCTATGCTGACTAACTGATCAAACCTTGCCTCTCCAAGTGGAGATAAATTCTCTCCTTTAGAATTTTCTCCAATAGTTTCCCTACCACTGACATGAGACTCTGGTCTGTAGTTCCCTGGCTTATCTCTACAACTCTTCTTAAATAGCGGAACCACATTAGCTGTTCTCCAGCCCTCTGGCACCTCCCCCGTGGCCATAGAGAAATAAAAAATTTGGGTCAGAGCCCCTGCGATCTCCTTCCTTGCCTCCCTCAGCAGTTTGGGACACAAATCATCTGGACCTGGAGATTTGACCACTTTTAAGCCTGCCAACACCTTGTCACTCCCTATATCAATTTGCTTAAGAACCTCGCAGTCTCTCTACCCGAGTTCGATACCTTCATCCTCATTCTCTTGGGTGAAGACGGACGTGATTCAACACTCTAGCAATGTCCTCTGGCTCCACCCATAGATTGCCCCCTTGGTCCCTACTCTTTCCCTGGTTATCCTCTTCCCATTGATATACTTATAGAATATCTTGGGATTTTCCCTACTTTTACCAGCCAGAGCTTTCTCATATCCCCTTTTTGCTCTCCTAATTGCTTTCTGAAGCTCCACCCTGCACTTTCTGTACTCCACTAATGCCTCCGCTGATTTGCTTCTCTTGTACCTGCTAAAAGCCTCTCATTTCCTTCTCATCGCAACCTGAATATCTCTGGTCATCCATGGTTCTCTGGGCTTGTTACTCCTTTCTAGCACCCTAGAGGGAACATGTTGAGCTTGTACCCTCCCCATTTCCTTTTTGAATACCACCCCCCACCCCACTGCTCCTTTGTGGATTTCCCCACAAGTAGCTGTTCCCAGTCTACCTTGGCCAGATACTGCCTTATTTTACTAAAATCCACTCTCCCCCAATCCAAAACAATTTTTTTGCAACTTGTCTATTTCTTTGTCCATAACAAACTTAACTGTACCATGTTGTGGTCACTATCACTAAAACGTTCGCCCACCACCACCTTAGCCACCTGTCCGGCTTCATTCATTAGGTCCAGCAATGTGCCGTCCCTTGTTGGATCCTCTACGTATTGACCTAAAAAGTTCTCCTGTACATATTTCAAGAAATCCACTCCATCCAAGCCCTTAAGACTATGTCTATCCCAATTAATGTTGGGAAAGTTGAAATCACCTAATATAATTACCCTATTGTTATCGTTTGCATAGGTAGTGTAGAAGTTCATATAAATGTTTTTGGGATAATTTCTGAGAACAGCACATTTTGGAGCTGACCAGAGAGCAGGCTATACTAGACCTGGTATCCTAGACAGGTCCCTGGGTCCAGGTGGACTTCACCCTAAGGTCTTGACAGAAGTGGCTAGAGAGATAGTTGATGCACAGGTTTTAATTTTCCAAAATTCCCTAGATTCAGGGAAGGTTCCATTGGATTGAAAAATGGCAAATGTAACTCCATTATTCAAAAGGGAAGACAGAAAGCAGGAACCTACAGGTCCGTTAGCCTAACATGTCAGAGGGAAAATGTTCCAAGCTATGATTAAAGATGTTATAGCAGAGCACTTACAACAGACACTAAAACTGTGGGACATAGTTTAAAAATAAGAGGTTTCCCTTAAAAGACAAAGATGAGGAGAAACTTTTCTCTTAAAGGGTCATTGGTGTGTGGAATTTTCTTCCCCAGGAAATAGTGGAGGCTGGGTCTTTGTCTTTATTCAAGGCAGAGTTAGACAGATTCTTGTCAGGCAAGGGAGTCAAGTGTTATTGGGGGGTGCAGACAGGTAAGTGGAGCTGGAATGACGGCCGGATCAGCCATGATCTTGCTGAATGGCGGAATAGGCTTGAAGGGCCAAATGGCCTACTCCTAATCCTATGTTCCTTCCTAAATTAATGGGTTTTCCAACAAGAATTTTACCCTCCTAATCTCAATATTCCTTCATGAAAGTAAATTAATGTTCAGAATGAGTTGCCATTTCAGGTCTCCTTTGCAGATTTATCCAGGAGCACCTCAGCCACATATTTGATATAATTTTCTCAGTTAACAAATTTCAGCTGGGATGTTTGCAAGTGTACTACAGCTAATCAGGATTCTCACCCAATTAGTATCCAGCAACAACCGTTAAGTGTGCAAGTGAACATTTAGGTTGGATTGGGAGTAGTAGCCTACAGTTTAATAGTTTGTCAACACACGCTGTTCAGAAATGAGTAACGGTCACTTATGAGTTACTGTAAGTCACCAATGACCATCACCACAGCAAGCAGCCACTACCTCATGAAGTAACATGGGACAAAAAGGCAATAAAAAAAATGCCATAAGGCTGGATTACAACAGTTCTTGCAAACAGCAAAGCTATCACCGGTTTCATATTGTGTCAGGTAAGAAATACCCAGTTTGTTTCAAACAAGGAATGAAATGTGTCTACCAAAACTACGCATCCAACATTTTACCTGAGTCCTTGCAGTTTTCTTGAGCACTACCATCAAATACAGCACTTACATAATTTTAGAAATCAAATAAGGATAGGAAGCAAGTTTGGAATAAAAGGACTAATCCAAATTCATCTCTTTGGAAGGAATTTGAATGATTTATAACAAAGACAAGTCACTAGTGTTCCTGAAGCTGCATTTTATTCATTAATCCACTGGCAAAGATTTGTCTCCCAAGTGGCAACGTTTTTTCAAAGAGCTGCGCCAACTGATGGAAGTACAACAAATGACAATTGACTTTTTAATTACAGTTTTCAATAAATCAGTTTTAAAACAAAAGACCACAATCATTTTGCTCGAGTCTTCTAACAAGCTACATAAAAAAGTTGTTGTGCAGGTGGATCCCTCATTACTTTTTAGTGGCAAGGAAAATGGCTCACACCACTTGAACACACATTGCTGGCAAGTCAGAAGGTTCCCACCCCCCCCAAAAAATAACGGTCTTTACAGGGCACTTGTCCAAGTGAAGATGTTTAAATTCATTCAAAGCCACCGAGCATAATATTCGATTGTTTAAACAATGTTCAACCTGAAGTTGATTGAGTCAACAAGTGGATACAACGAAAATCAGTTGATTAAAAGAAAAATAACTCGAGTGATCGTATTCTCGGAGACCAGTCAGTCATCTTAAGAATGGCAGTCCGGGTTCCCAAAGATAAGATGGTGCCGAAGGACGGGCCAGACAGTGGGAGTGAAGTGCTTTTCCGCGCTCTTTCATTCTTTGCACCGCATGGAATTGTGGAAAAATCTCACCAGAAAGCAAAACGATTTCGACAAATTCCAAAAGGAGCTGACGAAAGGAAACTCAGTGGCGATTTAAGTCGCCAATTTAAAGTCCAAATGAACATCGGTCTTATTTTAAAATAATATAGAAAACGACATGGTATTTGAGGTTCAGAGTCGAAAGCCCCGACAAAAGGCAGTACTCCAGGCTAAACAACAGGTAACAAGATTAAATCATGACAATGGTGAAAATGGGTTTCTAGCATTTTAACATAACAGGCAAATCAAATTCATCAGATACTGCTTTCTGCGGTTCCAAGAGCCATTTAATTAACAAGGTGGGAGGTTGATCCTGAATCTGGCAGAAATGCTTCTCTAGATTTGATCAGTCATAGTCCCTGTATGAGCGGCCTCCATAACCACCACCTTGGCTCTTGTACCCACCCGAATAGTTGTCCCGGTCTCCCGTATCGTACCGGCCTCCGCCGCTATAGCCGCTGCTCCTGTCACTATCCCAGTAGCCGCCGCCTCCTCTCCTGCGGCTACTGTAGCCGCCACCGCCTCGGCCTCCACCATACCCGCGGCCGCCTCCCGACTTTTTCTCGGCGTGACCCACGCGGATCTGCCGCCCGTCGATGGATTTTCCGTTCATCGCCTGCAGCGCGTCCCTGGCGTCCTCCGGGTTCTCGAAAGTGATGAAGCCGAAACCGCGGGACGTCATGGTGTCTCTGTCCTTAATCACTCTCACCTCAGAGATCTGCCCGTACTTGGAGAAAACCTCTTCCAGGGACTGCTCGTCTGTCTCGAAGTTGAGGCCGCCGACGAATAACTTTCCTTCTTCAGACATGGTGGCGGTGGCGGGGTTGCTGCGCACTTGAGTGTGTGAAGCTGCAGGAGTTGAAAATGGCGCCGGTCCCTCCACACAAACAGACAAAGAGGAAGCGGAGAGCGGAAATTGCCTCATATGAATGGCTCCTTGGCCGTTTCTCTCTTTTGTCTCTCTCGCCCCCTTTCGTTCTGTGTCGGGACAAGTTTTCCTCTCGGGGCGGCTGCAAAAGAATGAAAGCAGCGGCCAATGCAGGTAAAAGAACAAAAGGCATAAGGAGGAAAATAATTCATTTGTGACCCCAATACAACAAGTTAAGAGCTGGGAAAAGTGAACCCATTTGGACAAAAGAGCTGAACTCCTGCGGGAGAATGACTGCCATTGACATCAAGGCAGCATTTGACTGAGTGTAGCATCAAAGAGCGGTAACAAAGCTGGAGTCAGTGGGAACCAGTGGGAAAACTCTCTGCTGGTTGCAGTGATATCTAGCATAAAGGAAGGTGGTTGTTGGAGGTCAGTCATCTCAGCTCCAGGACATCATCGCAGGCGTTCCTCAACCCAACCATGTTCAGTTGCTTCATCAATTACTTTCCTTCCATCATATGGTCCAAAGTTTTTTTTTATTCATTCATGGGATGTGGGCTTCACTGGCTGGGCCAGCATTTATTGCCCAGCCCTAGTTGCCCTTCAGAAGGTGGTGCTAAGCTGTCACCTTGAACCACTGCAGTCCATCATCCTGACTTGGAAACATATTGCCATTCCTTCACTGTCACTGGAACAAAATCCTGGAACTCCCCCCCCCACCCCCAACAGCAATGTGGCTGTACCCACACCACAAGGACTGCAGCGGTTCAAGAAGGCAGCCCACCACCAGCTTCTTAACAGCAATAAATGCTGACCTAGCCAGCGACACCCACATCCCATACATGAATTAAAAAAAGGTGTTTGATAAGACACACGCCATCATATTATACAGTATTTGAACAGAATTACAGAAACTACTCTGTGGTCGTGTTTATGTTCCGCACCAGCCTCTTCCTCTCGTTTGTCCTTCGAAGTGAAGATGTCCTTGTCCAGCAACTGAGGTGTTTGGTAGGGTTCTGGTGCGTACATAGGTTGATCTGCACTGGAAGGTTCTGCTGCAAATGGGACAGGATACTGCAGATGATTTGTTGGATGAGTTCGTTGTTTGGGATTTCCTGTGTTTGCTTTCTCTCTGTGCTTCTGATATGAGCTTGTTTTCGAAGGTTGTGCCAGGTGCAGCGATTCTGGGCATGCTTCTCCCAGGATGTGAAGTCAATATCAAAACTTCGAAGTGAAGCCTTCATAATGTCCTTGAACAGCTTCCTGTGACCATTATGAAAGCACTCCCCATACTCAAGCTCTCCATAGAAAGTTCACTTTGGTAAGGTATTGTCAGGCATTCTTGCTCCATGAGCAGCCCAACTTAGTGGCAACAATGTGTCTGATATTTTGTCCTGCCATCTGGTCTTCAGTACAGATCAAATAAAATGGTTGAGTTTTTTGTCATGATGCTGGTACACAGTCCAAGTCTTATATGCATGGAGCAAACTGGGAGTTCTATTGTTATATAGACTTTGTTTTGTAGACAGACTTACTTCTCTCCAATTCCCAGATTGATGTTCGAAGTCTGTCAAGGGCTGCACTTGCTTTGTCAATTCTTGCACGTGTCTCGTCATCAATAGTGTCCTGCTGAGATATGAACTTATTCACTGCTGACGGGCTCTGGTCATGGACTGAAACCATGGGCTCGAGATGGGGCTTTGCTGGAGTAAGCTGGTACACTACTTCAGTTTTCTTCATGCTGATGCTAAGGCTCAAGTTGTTGCATACATGAGAGAACAATCAATGCTACATATCATGTCCATCTATGAAGCAGCAGCTAGTGCAGTCATTGGCAAACAGGAAGTTACAAATTTTGTCCTTGGTCTTTGCCTGGAGTCATCTCAGATTGAGCAGCTTCTGTCCACGCGATATCTAATTTCAATGCCAGGATCACCATCATGGAAGGCATTGGAGAGCAGTTTTTTTTTATTATTTGGGATGTGGGCGTCACTGGCTAGACCAACATTTATTTCCCATCCCTAACTGCCCTTGACGGTGGTGGTGAGCTGCCTTCTTGAACCACTGTCGTCCCTGTGATGTAGGTATATCAACAGTGCTGTTAGGGAAAAAAGTTCCAGCACTTTGACCCAGCAACATTGAAGGAATGGCAATATATTTCCAAGTCAGGATGGTAATGGCTTGGAGGGGAACTTCCAGGTGTTGGTGTTCCCCTGTATCTGCTGCCCTTGTCCTTCTAGATGGTGGTGGTCATGCATTTAGAAGGTGCTGCTTAAGGAGCCTTGGTGAGTTCCTGCAGTGGATCTTGTAGATGGTGCACACTGCTGCCACTGTGCGTTGGTGGTGGAGGGTGTGAATGTTTGTCGAAAGGGTGCCAATCAAGCAGGCTGCTTTGTCCTGGATGTTGTCAAGCTTCTTGAGTGTTGTTGCAGCTGCACTCATCCCAGTTAGTGGAGAGTATTCTATCACACTCCTGACTTGTGCCTTGCAGATAGTGGACAGGCTTTGGGGAGTCAGGTGGTGAGTTACTCGCCGCAGGATTCCTAGCCTCTGACCTACTCCTGTAGCCACAGTATTTATACGGCTAGTCGAGTTCATATTGCCACTTTTCTTTCTGTGTCCTCAGCTCGTCTGCTTTATTTGCTATACCCTTTGCATTGAAGTATATACACCCTTGAGCACTGCCAAACTCTCTCTTATTTTCTATCTTTTGTTTCCTCTGCCTTCCAGACTCACTCACTGATTTTCTGCCTTCCATTACTATTTCTGATTTATCCCCATCTGAGTCTACCCTCAGGTTCCTATCCCCCTGCCAAATTAGTTTAAATCCTCCCTACACTCGCAAACCTCCCAGCAAGGATATTGGTCCCGCCCCTGTTGAGGTACAAACTGTCTACCTTGCCCAGAACCGGCCCCAATGCCCTAGGAATTGAATCCCTCCCTCCTATACCATCTATCTAGCCATGCATTCATTAGCTCTAACCTCCTACTTCTATGCTCACTAGCATGTGGCACTGGTAGTAATCTGGAGATTACTACCTCTGAGGTCCTGCTTTTTCATTTATTTCCTCACTCCCTATATTCTGCTTTCAGGACCCCATCCCTCTTTCTACCTATGTCGTTGTTACCAATTTGAACCACGACCTCTGGCTCTTCACCTTCCCCCTTAAGAATGTCCTGCAGCCGCACTATGATATCCTTGGCCCTGGCACCAGGGAGGCAACACCATCCTGGAGTCACGTCTACAGCCACAGAAACGCCTGTCTGTTCCCATAAATATCGAATCCGCTACCACTATTCCTCTTCCACTCTTCTTCCTTCCCGCCTGTGCAGCTGAGCCACTCGTGGTGCCCCATACTTGGCTCTTCCTGCACTCCTCCAAGGAACCATTGCCCTCACTCACAGGACTGCTGCACTACCTGCCTCGTCCTCCTAGGCTTTCTGGTGGTCACTCATTCCATCTCTGGCTGCACACTTCTAACCTGTGGTTTGACCACCTCCCTAAACATGCTGTGACGTAGTTCTCAGCATCGCATACACGCCACAGTGACTCTCGCCGCCACTCAAGTTCCGAAACCCAAAGCTCAAGTTTTTGTGGCTGCTGACACTTCCTGCACGTGATCATCTGGGCCACATGAAGTGTCCATGATCCCACAAATGCCACAGGATCAATGTCATACCTTAAGTGTACTTTTGGACTATATACTATAAACAAGAGACTAGAAAGTAAGGTAGATTTACTCAGCAACCAGCTCCTTCTCCTATGCCTACAAGTTAGTTGCAAACTTTTAATGTTTTTCTATAATGCAGCTATTTACACACCTTTCCTAAAAGTAGTGAATTAATCTGACTATTTGCATACAGACCCTTAACACAAATACTCACCAACCAAAGTGCTTCTTTGCTGTGATGTCACTTTTTTTTCTCACTCCTCTTTCAAACTCAACACAGGCTGATTCCCAGTGGCTGACTGGTGTGCCTCTCAGACTCCTAGAGACTGAGAAACTGGGAGAATGGAACGGAATCCTTAGTGGAAGCAGGATGTGAGGAAGTCTAGTTGAATTAGCTGTGAGAGTCAGTACACGTATAATGAATATTCAATGACAACCTAATCTCAGAAATGGAGACAGAACAGTTGAGAAACAGAAGGGAAGAGTCGACAATGGATCATGTGAAGGCAGGAGAAGGGTGGAATTAGAAGGAAAGTCGACAAAATCTTCAAGTTCAGGGTAAGGGCAGGAAACATTGCTAATGCAGTCATCAGTGTCCTGGAAAAAAGAATTGAGGTAGCCCCCCTGCCCCCTCCCCCAAGAAAGATTGCAACAAGGAATGTTCCACATATCTTACAAAAAGGCAGGCATTGTTAGGACCCATCTGGATATGTGCAGCAATACCTTTCATATGGAGCAAGTGAGCTCAATTAAAATAGAAATTTTCAATGTGAGAGCAAGTTCAGCTGGGCTGCGAAGGGTGATGGTGTATGTAAAGTGGTTGGGCCTCCTTTCAAGGTGCATGGAGGTCATCCATGGCAAAGAGATGATGGTTCAGACCAGGAAAATGGAAACTGTTAAAGTGATGGAGGGCATCAGAAGAATCACAGATGTAGGTGGGGAGAGACTGGACAAGGGGAGAAAAATTAGAATCTAGGTAGGAAGAAATCAGTTCAGAGGGACAGGAATGGGCTGAAACAATAGGTCTATCAAGGCAGTTGTTTTTGTGGATCTTGGGAAGGAGGTAGAAGTAGGTGGATTTGGGGTTGGAGGATTGAGGTTAGAAGCTATGAAGGGAAGATCTCCAGGGGAGATGAGGTCAATGACCATCCTGAAAACAATGGCTTGATGCTCAGTGATACTGTCATGTTCTGGGGGAGTTTGGAGAGATGGCGTTTGGCCTCTGCAAGGTAAGAAGTCAGTTCGCCAACAACAGCACCTTGACTACACTTCCTCACGCTCTGCTTTCTGTAAGGATGCCATTCAATTCTCCTAATTTCTCCATCTCCTGTTCTAATGATGCAACCTTCTACACCAGCGCATCTGATATGTCTTCCTTTTCCTCAACCGAGGATTCCTCCTAACATGGTTCATGGGGTCTTTACCGTAACTGGTCATTTCCCGCACTTTAACTCCCAGAATGTTAAAGTTCCCCTTGTCTTCACCTTCCTCCCCACCAGCTTTGGTATTCATTGCATCATACTTTGCCATCTCCAGCTGATGCTACCACCAAGCACATCATCTTCTCCCCCTCTCTCCTTTCAGCATTCCGAAGGGATTGTTCCCTCCGTGATACCCTGGTCATCAATCACCCCAACACCCTGTTCCCTTCACACACTACCTTTCATGCAAATGCAGATGTAACACCTGCCATTTTACCTTCTCTCTCCTCAATGTCAAGGTCCCAAACACACCTTTCAAGTAAAACAGTGATTTATATGTACTTCTCTTAATTTAGTATACTGTATTTGCTGTTCATAATGCAGTCTGCTCTACACTGGGGAGACCAAATGGAGATTGGGTGACCGCTTTGCGGAACATCTCTGTTTAGTCCGTAAGCATGACCCCGAGCTTCCTGTTCCTGTAGTAGCCTGTCATTTTTATTCCCCACCTTGCTCTCATGCTGACATTACTGTCTTTGGCCTAATGCAGTGTTCCAATAAAGCTCAACACAAGCTCAAGGAACATCACCTATCTTTCGGTTAGACACTTTGTAACCTTCTGGACTCAACACTGAGTTCAACAATTTCAGACTAAGCTCTGGCCCCATTTTGTTTCCTTTGCTTTGCATTTTTCAGTCTTACCCTTATTTTTCTCTTTTGTGCTTTTGAACAGCAGCTATTCATTACTTTGCCCTGCACACCTCCTCAGGACACATCTTTTGTTTCTTGTACCATTATCACTCCCTTTGGCTAGGCACAATTTATTTTGTCATTTAATGACACCCGTCTTCCAGCTTATCACAGAACTGCCCTTTCCATCCACTTAAAATTTATTACATTTCTAACTTTTCCCAGTTCTAATGCAAAGTCATTGACCTGAAACATCAACCCTATCTTTTTCTCCACAGATGCTACCCAACCTTGTATTTCCAGCATTTTGTTTTTTTGCCAAATTCCCAGCATTCACAGGATTTTGCTTTTGTATAAATATTTCTGCTTTACTGATTACCAGGCAATTAGATATCAAAAATAATCGTTTGAGATTGTCACAAGTTGGCAGTGTTC
This sequence comes from Cetorhinus maximus, assembly GCF_964194155.1. Taxonomy (NCBI): domain Eukaryota; kingdom Metazoa; phylum Chordata; class Chondrichthyes; order Lamniformes; family Cetorhinidae; genus Cetorhinus; species Cetorhinus maximus. The sequence continues at coordinate 166,098,829 of NC_135883.1, forward strand.
TAAATCAATCCTAAATTATAAACTACACAGTGGAATTGTTTAATTTGTTGGTGATGGATAGGGCACACCAGAACCCAAGCTGACGAGGCCAATTGTTGCTGCCAATTGCTGTGCTGGCTGAGTTCAACTAACTCGGCAGATATGGGGTCATAGATGGTTACAGCACAGAAACAAACCATAAAATCCTTGTGTCAGTGCTTCCAAGTTAGCCCCTAGTTGTGAAACTCCTGACAGCCAGTTGGTGAAGGAGACCAGAAGCCAAACTCTCAATAAATCTAAAACTGAGTGAAACTTTATAAGTGTATAGCTCCTAACTCTACTCCCACCCGTGTCAGTCTGTTCATATGTGCTTTAGTAATCACCCAATCAATACCCTTCAGCTGTATATGCTTAACCTTATTTTATACAAATTACACTAATGTCTAATTGCAGTGATTAATTACATTAATGTCTAATCTCAGCTCGCAAACCATAAATTCTAATATTACAATTTTCAATAATAATGGACTGTGCTTAAACAATTTGTGGTAGCAAATCCCTGATTCTAATCGCCTTCTGGGTAAAGATTTCCTCCATAAATTCCCTTCGATTCTCAAGGTTGTCTCCGCCCTAGTTACTGTCTCACTGACCAGAGGAAACAAAAGCCCCAATTTTAACCTGAGCACCCAACCGTAATGGGGTGTGTGTCAGGGGCAATATTAAAAAAAAATCAACCTTCCAGCTCCAATTTGTTGCCTTCCCAACAGTTTAAATTTTTACTACCCAAATCAAGCCATCAACATGACTCTCGCAAAGGGAGAGAGGGCTTAGTAAACAACAAGGTCTAACTCAGCCTTGAATGTTTTCAATGACCCAGCCTGCACTGCTCTCTGGAGTAGAGTTCCTCCCTCTATTGTGTCCATTGATTTTCTACTATTGGTGGGATGATTTTAGTACACTGTAACCTCACTAATCCAGAAATTTTGTGGCCAAGGCATTTCTGGACTTTGGAATAATGTTAGAATACCTGACCACAAGAATGTGAGCCAGGTATAAATATGTACCGAAGACAAAACAGTTGTAAAGCGGTAATAACATTTGTTTTATTTATCCAACTACTTTATTTTCCATGTTTCCAAAATATTGCATTCTTTAACATTAGAAAACACATTTATCAGCGAGTGCGAAGCAGGTCCGAGATATTTCTGTGACAACTTGGCACAGACTGGGGCTGGCAAGTATTAACTCAGTGACTGAGGGAAAACCAGGTGGTCAAGTGGCTGAGCCGGGAAGATGACTGACAGCTTCAAACTTTGCCGTGTTTCTGCTCCTGTCTGCCTGTTGTACCCTGGCTCTGCATTAGTGATTGCGTGATTGGTTCTGCTCTTTACCTTGGGTTAGCCACTGTGAATCACAGGCACTGGCAACTGGACCAAAAGGTGGGAGACAGCGGCTGAATACTCTATGTATGTATGTATGTATGTATGTGTGTGTGTGGTGAGAAAGGGGCAGGGGCTGATCACATCACATGTATGTATGTGATGATCTTCTCAGTCTGGCAGCTGCAAGAGAAATGCCGTGAACAAAGGAGACCACTATACATTGCTTCATTGATCTCACCAAGGCATTCGACCATGGGGGGGGGGTGAAGGTTAGGGGCTCCGTTTTAACTGCTGGAGAAAGTTGGTTGCATGCCAAAGCTACTCAATGTGATTTTCTCTTTCCATGAAAGGCAACATTGGAACCCTTTGAGATTCGGAGTGGGGTCAAACAGGGATGTGTTCTGGCGCCAATATTCTTTGGCATATTCTCTTTGCTGCTGCCATATGGCTTCAGGTCATCTACAGAGGGTGTCTCCTTACAAACTGGAGCTGACAGAAAGCTGGTCAGCCTTGTTTGCCCGAGATCCAAGACAAAGATGCACCAATCCCTCATCAGAGAGTTGCTCTACATTGACGATACTGTACTAACATTCCATACTGAGGAACACCTTCAGCAACAAATGGACAGACTCTCTCATGCCTGCAAAGAGTTTGGTTTGACCATCAGCATCAGAAAGACAAATGTCATGGTCCAGGATGTTGCCATACTGCCATCTATCAGTATTGACAATGTGACGCTGGAAGTTGATAGCTTCACATATCTAGGCTCCCCATAATCACTAGCAATTGTCACTTGATGCTGAAATCAACACACATTGCCAAAGCTCCTGCTGTTATGTCCAAACTGAGTGAGAGAGTATGGAGCATCAATAACTTAACTGAGAACACCAAACTGTGAGTCTACTAAGCTTATACCTTCAGTGCACTCCTCTACAGTGGTGAGACCTGGACAACATATGCTAGGCAGGAAAAAGGCTGAACAGTTTCCACCTTTTCTGTCTCAGACATACCCTTGGCATCTCTTGGCAGGACAAGGTCACTAACTCAGAGGTCCTGGAGCATGCTAATTCCATCAGTTCACAATCATTACTAAGCCAACAATGTCTGCACTGGCTCAGCCACATTCGTCGGATGGCTGATGGCCGTATACCTAAAGACCTTCAGTATGTTGAACAGGTCACTAGGGCACCACCTCCTGGGCTTCCTCATCTCCATACAAGATATGCACTCCTGCAGGTGAGAAATGAAGATGGCGGATATTGATACAGACAGCTGTGAGAGAGTCGCTGGTGGCCGTGACCTCCGGAGGCTGACTGTTTGCAAGGGCAATGGAAGACGGGAGCAGAAACAAAGCTTAGCTGGCCAAGTCAAGGGCCCAGAGAAAACAGAGGCCACCACATCCTGCATCTTCTCAGCCCACTGTATTCCTCTACAGGAAATGTAGCAAAAACTGCCATGCCAGTGTGGGGCACCTGAGCTACACCAGGTGAGGTTTACCAGAGCTGACCACCATGGTGCCAACCCTCATCTTACGAGACAGAAGGCTGCCACATTGCATGAGAGTAGGCAAAGGGACTGATTACTGTGTGTGTGTGGTGGGAAAGGGACAGAGAACGATTGTGTACGTGCGTGGGGGGGAAGGAGACAGGAACTGATTAGTGTGTGCATGTGGGGGGAAAGAGATAGGAGCTGATTTGTGTGTGTGTGTGAGAGCAGAGGTGCTGATTACTGTGTTAAAACATATCTCTGCCCATCGTCAAAAACGTCCTTGAATCATACCTCTGTGAGTGCATCCTCTTCTATCTCCACTCCTCCTCCTGCCTGGATCCTCTTCAATCCCCAATTCTCCACCTGCGTGGATATATTGGAGACATTTGTATTTGACAAAGGCCGTGAAGCAGTGCCTGGAAAAGCTCTGGAAACTTACTGTTAACAACAGTCAGGTCATAATGTTAACTCTGTTGCAGCACCAGAAGTGGCCAGTCCTGGAGTTGCATGTGCACTCAAAAAAAAAGATTCCAAACAAATTTCCAGATTTCAGAGTTCTGAATTTGAGAGGTTACAGCGTCTCTTCTACCATCTTTCCCATTATTAATGCCCCAGTCTCAACCTCTAAGGGACCAAGTTTTACATTTTATTCTCCTTTTTAAGTACTTGTAGAAGATCTTACTTTGTTTTTATATTTCTTGCTAGTTTACTCATATTCTAATTCCTCCATTTTTAAGTGACCCTTTGCCGATTTCTAAAATGTTCCCAATCTTCACAGCTTGATATGCCTTTTCTTTCAATTTGATACCATCCTTAACTTCCTCAGTCAGCCATGGATTGATCATCCTTATTTCTTTCTCAATGAAATATATATTTGTTTAAATGCCTGGCACAAGACAAAGAGTTTCATAGGGTTAAGGCAGTGGATAGTTTACTTAGATCTCAGTAAGGTTTTCGATACAGTGCCTCTGAAAAGCTGGTCATGAAAATGAAGAAAATTTGAAAATAATGATACAAAGCAAATGAAGATGGTACACCCCAAAGCTGACCAGAATAAGCTACACAAGGATTTATTTTTTGTTTTATTTATATATTCTTTTTCACCGGACATGAGTGTTGCTGGCTAGGTCAGCATTTATTGCCCATCCCTAATTGCCCTTGAGATGGTGGTGGTGGTGAGCTGCCTTCTTGAACCACTGCAGTCCATGTGATGTTACATTCGCAGTGCCGTTAGGGAGGGAGTTCCAGGATTTTGACCCAGTGACAGTGAAGGAACGGTGATATATTTCCAAGTTAGGATGGTGTGTGGCTTGGAGGAGAACTTGCAGGTAATTGTGTTCCCATGCATCTCATGCATAGGTGGCTGAGGTCACGGGTTTGGAGGATGTTGTTGAGGAGCCTTGGAGAATTGCTGCAGTGCTTCTTTTAGATGGCACACACTGCTGCCATTGTGCATCGGTGATGGAGGGAGTGGATGTTCAAGGTGGTTGATAGGGTGCCAATCTAGTTGGATGCTTTGTGCTGGATGGTGTTGAGCTGAAAGTGTTGTTGAAGCTGCACTCATCCAGGCAAGGAGAGTATTCCACCACACTGCTGACTTGTGCCTGGTAGATGGTGGACAGGCTTTGGGAAGTCAGGAGGTGAGTTACTCTGTGCAAAATTCCCAGGCTCTCACCTGCTCCTGTAGCCACAGTATTTATTTGGCTGGTCCAGTTCAGTTTCTGATCAATAGTAACCCCCCCCCCCCAAGATGTTGATTTGAATATTCTTGGGTACTGGACAGAAAAGTGGCAGACAAAACTCAATGCCGAGAAACACAAAATGTATCGCATGGGGACAAAAAAATTCACTAAAAGAAATAAGACCATAAGACGTAGGAGCAGAAGTTGCCCATTCGGCCCATTGAGTCTGCTCCGCCATTCAATGAGATCATGGCTTATCTGATAATCCTCAAATTAGGCAAATTCTTCTCAAAACTATTTTGGAATACAATATATGAGTAATTTGACACCTGACATGTAGTAAGTGTAGCATGGTTGGGAGCAACAGGTGACTGGGTTTCCTCACCTCATGTCTGGGTCTTTTGTAGACTAATTGATATCGATTGCTTGCCATGATTATTGTAATGTCCCCATGTTCTATTGCATCATGGCTGCTCTGTTCCTGAACTCCATTTATCTATGGTCTTGAAAATTTAAACTGAGCTAACATTTTTGGCGAGAGAATTCCAGATTTCCACTAACCTTTGTGTGAAAAAGTCCTTGCTAATTTCATTCTGAAATAACCTAGCTGTTAAAGATTATTCTAATTTTTTCTGGATTTCCCCCACCAAAAGTCATTGTTATTCTGTATCTGTGCTATTCAAACACTTTTTCATTCCAAACATCTTGATTCAATTACCCCTCAACCTTCTGAACAAGGAAAGGAAATGTCTTTTATGCAACTTGTTCTCAAATGTTATTTTAAAGCCCTGGAATGATTCAGGTGAATTAGCGCTGTACCCTCTCTAATGCCAATATATCTTTCCTGATCAAAAACAGAAACAGAAATACCTGGAAAAGCTCAGCAGGTCTGGCAGCATCGGTGGAGAAGAGCACAGTTGACATTGAGTCCTCATGACCCTTCAACAGAACTAAGTAAAAATAGGAAAGGGGTGAAATATAAGTTGGTTTAAGGGGGGGCGGATGTTGGGACAAGAAGCCAGTGATAGGTGGAGATAACCAAAAGATGTCACAGACAAAAGGTCAAAGAGGTTTTGAAGGTGGTGATATTATCTAAAGGAATGTGCTAATTAAGGGTAGAAAGCAGGACAAACAAGGTACAGATAGCTCTAGTGGGGTGAAGGAATACTAAAAAGGCCAAAAGGTAGAGATAAAACAATGGATGGAAATACATTTAAAAATAATGGAAATAGGTGGGAAAAGAAAAATCTATATAAATTATTGGAAAAAACAAAAAGGCGGGGGGAAGAAACGGAAAGGGGATGTGGATGGAGGGGAGAGTTCATGATCTAAAATTGTTGAAAATATTCAGTCCGGAAGGCTGTAAAGTGCCTAGTCGGAAGATGAGGTGCTGTTCCTCCAGTTTGCGTTGGGCTTCACTGGAACAATGCAGCAAGCCAAGGAGGGACATGTGGGCATGAGAGCAGGGTGGAGTGTTGAAATGGTAAGCGACAGGGAGGTCTGGGTAATGCTTGGGGACAGACCGAAGGTGTTCTGCAAAGCGGTCACCCAGTCTGCGTTTGGTCTCTCCAATGTAGAGGAAACTGCATTGGGAGCAACAAATGCAGTAGACTAAGTTGAGGGAAGTGCAAGTGAAGCGCTGCTTCACTTGAAAGGAGTGTTTGGGCCCTTGTACGGTGAGGAGAGGAAGTGAAGGAGCAGGTGTTGCATCTTCTACGGTTGCATGGGAAGGTACCGTGGGAGGGGATTGAGGAGTAGGGGGTAATGGAGGAGTGGACCAGGGTGTCACGGAGGGAACGATCCCTACGGAATGCCGCCAGCGGGGGTGAAGGGAAGATGTGTTTGGTGGTGGCATCATGCTGGAGTTGGTGGAAATGGCGGAGGATGATCCTTTGAATGCGGAGGCTGGTGGGGTGATGTGAGGACAAGGGGGACCCTATCATGTTTCTGGGAGGGAGGAGAGGGCGTGAGGGCGGATGCGCGGGAGATGGGCCGGACACGGTTGAGGGCCCTGTCAACCACCGTGGGTAGAAAACCTCAGTTAAGGAAGAAGGAGGAATGTCAGACGAACTGTTTTTGAAAATGGCATCATCAGAACAGATGCAATGGAGGTGACGGAACTGAGAATGGGATGGAGTCCTTACAGGAAGCGGGGTGTGAGGAGCTGTAGTCGAGGTAGCTGTGGGAGTCGGTAGGCTTGTAATGGATATTGGTGGACAGTCTATCACCAGAAATTGAGACAGAGAGGTCAAGGAAGGGAAGGGAAGTGTCAGAGATGGAGCATGTGAAAATGATGGAGGGGTGGAAATTGGAAGCAAAATTAATAAATTTTTCCAGGTCCCGACGAGAGCATGAAGCAGCACCAAAGTAATCATTGATGTACTGGAGAAAGAGTTGTGGGAGAGGGCCGGAGTAGGACTGGAACAAGGAATGTTCCACAAACCCCATAAAGAGACAGGCATAGCTGGGGCCCATGCGGGTACCCATAGCCACACCTTTTATTTGGAGGAAGTGAGAGGAGTTAAAGGAGAAATTGTTCAGTGTGAGAACAAGTTCAGCCAGACGGAGGAGAGTAGTGGTGGATGGGGATTGTTCGGACCTCTGTTCAAGGAAGCGGAGAGCCACCAGACCATCCCCGTGGGGGATGGAGGTGTACAGGGATTGGAAGTCCATGGTGAAGAGGAGGCGGTTGGGGCCAGGGAACTGGAAATTGTTGATGTGACGTAGGGTGTCAGAGGAATCACGGATGTAGGTGGGAAGGGACTGGACAAGGGGAGAGAGAGAAAGGAGTCAAGATAGCGAGAAGTGAGTTCCATGGAGCAGGAACAGGCTGACACGATCAGTCTGCTGGGACAGTCCTGTTTGTGGATTTTGGGTAGGAGGTAGAAGCGGGCCGTCCGAGGTTGGGCGACTATCAGGTTGGAAGCTGTGGAAGGAAGATCACCAGAGGAGATGAGGTCAGTGACAATCCTGGAAACAATGCCTTGATGTTCGGTGGTGGGGTCATGGTCCAGGGAGAGGTAGGAAGAAGTGTCTGTGAGTTGACACTCAGCCTCTGCGAGGTAGACGTCAGTGCGCCAAACAACAACAGCACCACCCTTGTCAGCAGGTTTGGTGACAATCTAAGGGTTGGGCCTGAGAGAACGGAGTGCAGTAAGTTCAGAGAGAGATCGGTTAGAATGGGTGAGAGGAGCAGAGAAATTGAGACGACTAATGTCACGCCGACAGTTCTCAATGAAAAGATCAAGAGAAGGTAAGAATCCAGAGGGAGGGGTCCAGGTGGAGGGAGAATATTGGAGGTGGGTAAAAGGATCTGTTGAACGGGGAGAGGACTCCTGCCCAAAGAAGTGAGCACGGAGACGAAGGCGACGGAAGAAGAGTTCAGCATCGTGCCGAGCCCGAAATTCATTGAGATGAGGGCGTAAGGGTATGAAACCAAGTGCTTTGCTGAGCACATTCAGCGTCGGAGAGGGGAAGGTCAGGGGGGTATGGTCAATACACGGCCGGGGCTGGGATTGGAAGACGGGATGGGGACAGAGGGACAGGCAGGGGTGGAGGGTCCTGGATGGGTGTTGGTGTCGATGAGTTGTTGGAGCTTGCGTTCCTTAGCACTTGAGAGAAAGAGAAAAAGTTTCTTGTTGAGGCGTCGGATGAGACGAAGAATAAAATGAAACTAGGGGCACGCGCAGCTTTGAAAAAGGGTGCGGCGGTGCTGCTGAAGGGAGAGGTCGAGTGTGTTCATGTGGCAGCGCATGGCACCGAGTGTGGATCTCAGAATGCGATGGGAACAGCAGTCCGAGGAGCGATGTATGTCCTCTACATTGGAGAGACCAAACGCAGACTGGGTGACCGCTTTGCAGAACACCTACGGTATGTCCGCAATCATTACCCAGACCTCCCTGTCGCATTTCAACACTCCACCCTGCTCTCATGCCCACATGTCCGTCCTTGGCTTGATGCATTGTTCCAGTGAAGCTCAACGCAAACTGGAGGAACAGCACCTCACCTTCCGACTAGGCACTTTACAGCCTTCTGGACTGAATATTGAGTTCAACAATTTTAGATCATGAACTCTCCCCTCCAACCCCACCCACTTTCCATTTCTTCCCCCTCCTTTTTGTTTTTTTCCAATAATTTATATAGATTTTTCTTTTCCCACCTATTTCCATTATTTTTAAATGTATTACCACCCATTGTTTTATCTCTACCTTTTAGCCTTTTTAGTATTCCTTCACCCCACCAGAGCCATCTGTACCTTGTTTGTCCTGCTTTCTACCCTTAATTAGCACATTCCTTTAGATAATATCACCACCTTCAACACCTCTTTGTCCTTTTGTCTGTGACATCTTTTGGTTATCTCCACCTTTCACTGGCTTCTTGTCCCAACACCCCCCACCCTTAAACCAACTTATATTTCACCCCTTTCCTATTTTTACTTAGTTCTGTTGAAGGGTCATGAGGACTCGAAACGTCAACTGTGCTCTTCTCCACCGATGCTGCCAGACCTGCTGAGTTTTTCCAGGTATTTCTGCTTCTGTTTTTGTTTTGGATCCGCAGTTCTTTGCTTTTATATCTTTCCTGATGTTCAGTACCCAAATTTGAATGCGTAACTCGAGACAAGACTATGTGTACAATGGAAGTGTAATCACCTCCCTTTTGCATTTCAGCCTCTCTTAGAAAAAGGCAAATATACCATTTGTCTTCTGAATGCTTTTTGTATTTGTACACCAGCTCACAGACATAGAATCACATACTAGCTTATAATCATGAATCATCAGGTGTACTGTGCATGTGTCAGCTCTTTGAAAAGGCTATCCAATTAATCCAACTTCCCTACATAGCCCTGTGTATTTTTCCTTTTCAAATTTAGATCTAAATCTCTTCTGAAAGTTACTTTCAAATCTGTTTTCAAAACCCTTTCAGCCACTGCCATTATGACGACAACTCGCCTTGCAAAATACATAAGTCATGTTTCCGAGTCTGGTTTTTTTGCCAATTTAAATTTTATCTCAAATCTGTCCCTGCTGGTTGCTGATCTTCCTGCTATTGGAAACAGTTTCTCCCTTTCTACTCTGACAAAAATCCTATAATTTTCTGCATTTCTCCCCCTTGTCAAAAAAAATGGAATTATATTTACAATTTTCTAATCCAAAAGCACTATTTCTGGATCAAGAGAGCTTTGTATAATTATTACGGAATGCATCAGCAATTTGCTCACCTATTTCTAGTAGTCAGGAATGGAAACCATCAGGTCCTGAAGGCTCTCTTACACTACTGGTGTTTTGTTCTCCTCTTCCACTGTGAAAACAAAGTGCTCATTTAACAAGTCCTCCACTTCTTTATGCTCATTAGGCTCACATGCCTCTATTTTTAATTAGACCCAGTTCCATTTAATAATGTTTATAAAAACATTGCTGTGAACTTAAATATCCCTTAAAGCTTTTTTTTCACATTTGCTTTGCCAAGCCCAGTACAGGCACAAAGATATTCCAAATTTTAAAGCTATATTTTAAAAACATGAACATAAAAACTGTTAAGATGGCTGCAGCATACCATGTAGCTTTTGGCATTTGAACGGTTGACCAATGTGGCCAAAAGATGATTAAAAAGAGGACCTGTGTGAAGGAACATCACAGCCACTTGTGAAACTCACATCCATCTCATTGTTTTAAGGATGGATCAAGACCTGCGGACAACGGGGTTTGTAGACAACTCATTAACCTCATTTCACCAGGGACATAAAGAAACACAGAAACTCAATTTTTTAATATTCATTCATGGGATATGGACATCGCTGGCCAGGCCAGCATTTATTGCCCATCCATAATTGCCCTCATTCAGAGGGCATTTAAGAGTCAACCACATTCCTGTGGGTCTGGAGTCACATGCAGGCCAGACCAATAAGGACAGGTTTCCTTCCCTCAAGGGAACCAGATGGGTTTTTACGACAACAACAATGATTTCGTGGTCATCAGACTTTTAACTCCAGATTTTTATTGATTCAATTTTCACCATCTGTCGGTTGTTATTTGAACCCGGGCCCCAGAGCATTACACTGGGTCGCTGGAACACGAGTCCAGTGACAATGCCATTATGCCACCACCTCGCCCGAATGGGTGTTATACAAAAGCAAAATGGATCCCACTGACCTTTCACTGTGTTTGGATGAGGGGCCATCACAATGCAAAGACTGCCTCAAGTTCTCAGTGTGAAAACCAAAGTGCAGGATAGTTATTGGTTATTAATTATTAATTAATTATTAATAATAGTTATGATTAACACACCACCTTTTTGGAAAAGGTAACAAGTCAGATGGGTGAGACAGTCATGTTTGTTGCCAGCTTTTAAAACAGTAAGAATCAGCTCTGCAGAGACATAAGAGACCAGCAGAAAGCCATTGAACCAGCAGCAGTCAATTAAGCAGCCAAGATAATACGCAGCCAAAACTTCAAAATGGGAGGACTCTCTCCAACCTCCTGGAAGTTCACTTGAGAACCAACATCTTAGCAATACAACTGCAAGAAGCCTCACAGCTTACTGAGAATTCTATGCTTTAAGACCTTTGCACTAGCCAAAGCATCAACTCATCTAAGAACCTTAGAGGGCCTACAACGAAAGAGACTGAAACAATCCCAAATTCTAACTTTGTTTTTTGAGAATGACAGCGTGGGAGACATTTTTAAATCTCCGGGGCAAGTCTGGGATAATAAATGACCTCTCTTATTTTAAAACTCACAAAGCAGCTTGCTGCTGGGATTATTTAAATTGGGGCAATGATTCCAAGGGTAAAATATACACACACCTGACATACAAAACAGTTTGATCACCATCAGTAAGAAAGCACAAAGTCTGACATTTATTTTTGCAACTTTACTATTTTTGTGTCACTTAGTTATTTTTTTTATATAGCTCGGTCTGCTGGACTTATTATTGCATTTGTACAAGCCTTTTCCTTCAGCTTGGTACTGTCACTTCATTTCTCACGCATGATTAGTTAACTACATGACAAGCTTTTGCTTTTTAGTGACATTTTACTGGTTTTGCACCATACCAAATATTTCTTTTAATACTTCCTACTGTTGCCTGTAGACACATCCATTAACAATTCAACCCAATTTACTGTGGTCAACTCATTTTTCATCTCTTGCCTTGGTCTGAGACTCCATTCTCCCTCTCAAACTCAATCATGTTGTGTCCAGAACAAAAACAGAAAATGCTGGAAAAACTCAGCAGGTCTAACAGCATCTGTGGAGAGAAAGACAAAGACAAAGACATATTGTGGCCAGAATTGCTTAAATGTTCTCTTGCTGTTAAGATTGTTAACAAAGTGTTTTGTTACTGATCTCTAAATCTAGTTTGGCTTGTGCCCATATGACTCTGGAAAACCATCTCAAAGATTTCTAGAAAATCATGAGGGGGTTCTATGGCGAAGATATTTAATTATTCTTTATTGATTGTGCTGTTCCAGTCAGTCTCCTAGTCAGTGAAAATTAAAATCTCCCATTTTTGCCAAATTCTTTTTCCTGCATGCTTCCCTGATCTCTGTACTTCTACTTTCCTTCCCACTCTCACTCAGACAATCTGGAGTTCTGCAGACAACTCCCAGTCTTACACTCTTTGTTATTCCTTTCTCACTGCTCTTACCAGATTGAAATCCCCTCTTTCAACAGCAGTTCTTGGGTCTTCGTCAAAATTGCTAATCTCTCTCCTTTCCCTGATCCTAAAGGCTGGAATATTCAGCTCCCAATCATGCCCAAGTTGTAGTCAGGTGTCCAATGGGCGACTAGATCATATCCTTTAAACACATTTGGGCTTCTCATTTATTTAATTCATGTTAAGTGCATTTCTGTACAGAGCTCTTTAGGGCAACTGACCATGTACCCTACTAATTTTTTCCATTTTTTAAAAGCTTAAGATGTGGATTTTCCCCTTCCACCCCATAATTAATTTAAATTTTTCCCTATCTACTTTTCACACAGCAACATGGGTGGCTGTCTGATTTAGGTGATAGCTATTCTGTCTGTACAGCTCCACCTAGTCTCGAAGGTGGCCTCAGTGCCTGAGACATCAGAAACTCAGTTCATAGCACTTTTGCCTCTGGTTTCAAGTCATACTTAAGGACTCGCAGCACAACAATCAGTATTGAGGGAGTGCTGCACCAGAGTTGCCGTCCTTCAGACGAGACCTTAAGCAGAGGCCTCTTCTGCCCACTCAGGTGAATGTAAAAGATCACATGGTGCTATTTCAAAGACGAGCAGGGGAAGTTATCCTGTGTTCCTCAGTCAGCATCTCTCAAAAACAATGGTTATTTTCACATTGCTGTTTGTGGGAGCATGCTGTTTGCAAATTGGCTGTCATATATTACAAAATACTTTTCATTTCAAAATTACTTCACTGGGTGTAAAGTGCTTTGAAATGTGCGGTGGTGGTGAAAGGTGCCATATAAATGCATGTTTTTCTTCAAGAATCAGTGAGCGACTGGCAGAATGTCAATCTTTCTATCTCTGCGGCATGTGGTTGGGAGTAATCCAGACTTTACTGCCCTGGAGGATCTGCTCTCTAACCTACAGTTTTTAAAGCTCCATAATCTTTTTACAGAACCTTGAACCTATTTCTATCCATGCCATTGGTTCTCACCTGTGTAACTTCTGGCTGCTCACTCTTACATTCTTGAACTTTTTGTGTCTGCTGTGTGATATTCTGAAAGACACTTACAAAGCAACATACTTTGGGACTCTGAATCTCATCCTCCCCAACTCGAGAATACCCCATAATAGCGACTCACCTGTACAGCTTACCATGGCCCTCAGCACCCAACATTCACTATTAACATTTTTGTTCATATCACCAGTGCCTAAACAGGTATACTTCTCAGCCCATTCCAGCTCCATCGATGATCATCATTCTACCCTCACCTGTTGCTTCCTGCCCTGATGGTGGTCATAGTCTTCATTTAGAGCTGCTCCATTCCTAGCAACATAATCACCCTCTGGAACAAATGCTTCAGAAAACTTTTTCATTCCTGAACATTCCGGACCACATCCAGATGCTTTTGAAGTTTTGCAACTTTCAACTGAAGAAGTGCATTCTGTGTAAACTTCATGTAGCAAAGTCTGTGGACCCTGACAACATTACAGCTGTAGTGCTGAAGAATTCTTGTGCTCTAGAACTAGCCATGAATTAGCAATTTGGAAAATTGTTCACAAAAAGCAAAGCAAATACAATCTGGCCCATTATCATCCCATTCATTAGCTAACTGATGGAAGGTCTCATCTAGTGTTATCAAGTGGCATTTACTCAGCCATAACCTGTTCACTAATGTTCAGTTTGTGTTCCACCTTGACCGCTCAGCTCCAGACCTCAACACAGCCTTAGTCCAACTATGGACAAAAAGAGCTGAATTCCATTGGTGAGACAAGGGTGACTACCTTTGACAAAATATGTAATTAAGGGGCCTCAGTAAAATCAGATTAATGGCAATGTGGAAAATTTCTACGCTCTAAGGAGCAATGGTTGTGATTGCTGGAGGAAATCATCTCAGGCCCAGGACATCGCTGAAGACTTCCTCAGGGCAGTGTCCGAGACCCAACCATCTTCAGCTGCTTCACTAATGACTTCTTCTCCCAGCATAAGATCTAAAGTGCTGATGATTGCTAAGTGTTCAGTTCCATTTGCAATTCCTCATAAATAACGAAGCAATCCATGGCTGCACATGGCACGATTTGGACACCATTCAGACTTCGGCTTCGACAGCACCATCCAAACCTGTGACATTTCTTACCCAGAGGAACAAGGGCACCAGGCACATGAGAACCCCATCACCAAAGTTTCTCCACCAAATCACAAAACAGCCATTGCATTATCCTTACTCACTTTTTGTTTCTTATGCATAAACCCACAAAGTGAATGTCAGCCAGCTGTACCACGAAACGCACATCACCTTGATACGTGGGTGCTAACACAGAGACATTGGTCAAAATCTAGTTTGTTGGGGGGAAAAGAGGAGCCTTTTTATCAGTTAGGATAGGATAGGCTGCTACTGCTCCCTGTGCTCAGCTAAGGTACATTGTACACCTGTACTTTCGCAATCAGCCATTCATCTCATTAAATGAGCAAATCCTGGTCTACTGTTAAGTACATTAATTCCAATATATCTAAGAAATTGTACATTTGGGTAGGAAAAATTAGACCATGTATTCCTTAGAAAAAGGAGTGTCCAAATGGGGTGGAGGTACAATACGATCTAAGGCCACGAATACACTATTACAATAGCAACGCACGTTAAAGAAGCCATAGAATATACAAATCCTTTCTAAAGAGATAGAAATGAAAGTGCAGAAGGCAGGTTAAACCTTTACAAAGCTTTAGTTAGACCAGACTTACACATGCCTGCACGTGGCAAGACCTGGACACTATTCAGACGTGCACAGTTCAGGTAGCCCTATTACAAAAAGGATACAGTATTGGAGAAAGTGCAGTTTTGAAAATATGAATATAGAACTGAGGAGGTTATTATTACAGAAGACTGAACCGAGAGATACCCTATTCTCTGAAAAAAGTTGACCCGATAAGAGGTCTTTAAAGTTACGAATGGGTTCAATAAGGTAGAGATGTTTTGAATTGTAAGGTGTCCAAAACTAGAGACCATAAATATAAGATGGTTATAAATAAGTCCACTAAGAATTCAGGAGAAACTTCTTTATCCAGAGAGTGGTGAGAAAGTGAAACTTGCTATCATGTTGATCATTTGAAGGAAGTGACATATATATATTTCAAGCAGAAGTTAGATAGGTAACATGTGAGAAAGGAACAGAAGGATATATTGATAGGGCAAGATGAGGTTTATATGGAGCATCAATTTGTTGGGCCCAATGACCCATTTCAGTTCTGCAAATTCTATGTAAAAGTCTGCTTTCATTAACATAGTTATGTGAACATTATTTTTCAGGTCAATCATGGACCTTGAATATAAATAATGTACAGCATGGTCAATGGGGCATTTCTCCAGGGAAAATCAAGCTGCAAGGACAGATTCTACACGATCTATCATGGTTTTCTGCACTTTGTACAATATTATATTCATGAGGCAGTACAAATATCTGACCCACAAGATCTCACCTATTCAGCATTACCACGTATTTCTGCAGCACCAAGCAAAGGAGAAATTAGAAAACGGTTTGACCAAAAAAGCTCGGTCAAAGAGGTAGGTTTTAAGGCATGTTTTAAATGAGAAGTTTAGGGATGAAATTCCAAAGCATGGGGCTTATATGGCTGATGACGCAGCCGCTGATGGCAAGTGATGGTAGTAGACAGAAGCCAAAATTGGAGACTTCTCAGAGTTGAAAGGCTACGAAACTACAGAGGGGAGAGGCGATGAAGTGATTTGAACATGAGGATGACAACTTTAATATCAAGAGATTGGTGGACTGGGGAGCCAATGTAGAACATCAAGCATAAAGGTAATAGGTAAACAGAGCTTGATATTTAGGATATGGACAGTGGAATTTTGGATGAGCTGCTTTACCAAGGGTGGAAAATGGGAGGCTCGTCAGAGTTCTCACCTGATTTGAATTTAGCTACAACTACTTTTGTTATCACATTGGCTGAAATCACCACTACTATCAAATATATTGCCAACAGAGTGGTTTAAGCTCACTCACACATGGACAAGGTCACTCAAATGATGTAATGGCAGCCACCCAATGGACAGCATAATAAAAAGCATCTTTGGAAAGGACACAGGACATAAGTTTAAACGGCTGGAGTTCTGATTCCTAAATGTTATTCAATCGTTTCACAATTGCAATTAATGTGGATCTTGTTAAATAATTTCACAATAAGAACTAATAATGCAGTGTTATTGCGTCTGCAAAGCAAATTTGAGATTGCTTTAAACAAGTATATGAAATAAGTCTATCCAATGATTTACCTTAGTCCTTGCAGTTTTCTTGAGCAGCACCACAAAATCTTCAGCATTTAAGAAAGAGAAATCAAATAATGGGAGGAGGCAAGTTTGGAATAAGAGGATCATCTTCAGGTTAATTTCCTTGGAAGGAATTTGAATGATTTATAACAAAGACAAGTCACTAGTATTCCTGAAGCTGCATTTTATTCAGATAAATCCACTGGCAAAGATTTGTCTCCCAAGTGGCAATGTTCTGTTCAAAGGATCATGCCAGTTGATGAAAGTACAACAAAAGACAATTGATTTTTAAAAATCAGTATACAGTTTTCAATAAATGAGTTTAAAACAAAAGACCAGTTTTCTTTCAAAGAGTCTTGAAATAAGTTACATGAAAACGTTGCTGCGAAGGGGGATCTTTCATTACTTTTCAGTGGCAAGGAAAATGACTCAAAAGGAATCGGGCACATTGCTGGCAACATTCAAATTAAGGTTTCCCCCACAAAAAAATAAGTTCCTAGAAGTCCCATGCCAATTTTCCAAGTGAAGATGTTTAAATTCATTCAAAGCCACAGGGCTTAATTATTTTTTTTAGAAATGTTCAATCTTCATAACGAGTTCATTTGAGTCAACAAGTGGATACAACGGATTCAATGAAAATCAGTTGATTAAAAGAAAAATAACTCGAGTGATCGTATTCTCGGAGACCAGTCAGTCATCTTAAGAATGGCAGTCCGGGTTCCCAAAGATAAGATGGTGCCGAAGGACGGGCCAGACAGTGGGAGTGAAGTGCTTTTCCGCGCTCTTTCATTCTTTGCACCGCATGGAATTGTGGAAAAATCTCACCAGAAAGCAAAACGATTTCGACAAATTCCAAAAGGAGCTGACGAAAGGAAACTCAGTGGCGATTTAAGTCGCCAATTTAAAGTCCAAATGAACATCGGTCTTATTTTAAAATAATATAGAAAACGACATGGTATTTGAGGTTCAGAGTCGAAAGCCCCGACAAAAGGCAGTACTCCAGGCTAAACAACAGGTAACAAGATTAAATCATGACAATGGTGAAAATGGGTTTCTAGCATTTTAACATAACAGGCAAATCAAATTCATCAGATACTGCTTTCTGCGGTTCCAAGAGCCATTTAATTAACAAGGTGGGAGGTTGATCCTGAATCTGGCAGAAATGCTTCTCTAGATTTGATCAGTCATAGTCCCTGTATGAGCGGCCTCCATAACCACCACCTTGGCTCTTGTACCCACCCGAATAGTTGTCCCGGTCTCCCGTATCGTACCGGCCTCCGCCGCTATAGCCGCTGCTCCTGTCACTATCCCAGTAGCCGCCGCCTCCTCTCCTGCGGCTACTGTAGCCGCCACCGCCTCGGCCTCCACCATACCCGCGGCCGCCTCCCGACTTTTTCTCGGCGTGACCCACGCGGATCTGCCGCCCGTCGATGGATTTTCCGTTCATCGCCTGCAGCGCGTCCCTGGCGTCCTCCGGGTTCTCGAAAGTGATGAAGCCGAAACCGCGGGACGTCATGGTGTCTCTGTCCTTAATCACTCTCACCTCAGAGATCTGCCCGTACTTGGAGAAAACCTCTTCCAGGGACTGCTCGTCTGTCTCGAAGTTGAGGCCGCCGACGAATAACTTTCCTTCTTCAGACATGGTGGCGGTGGCGGGGTTGCTGCGCACTTGAGTGTGTGAAGCTGCAGGAGTTGAAAATGGCGCCGGTCCCTCCACACAAACAGACAAAGAGGAAGCGGAGAGCGGAAATTGCCTCATATGAATGGCTCCTTGGCCGTTTCTCTCTTTTGTCTCTCTCGCCCCCTTTCGTTCTGTGTCGGGACAAGTTTTCCCCTCGGAGCGGCTGCAAAAGAATGAAAGCAGCGGCCAATGCAGGTAAAAGAACAAAAGGCATAAGGAGGAAAATAATTCATTTGTGACCCCAATACAACAAGTTAAGAGCTGGGAAAAGTGAACCCATTTGGACAAAAGAGCTGAATTCCTGAGGGAGAATGACTGCCATTGACATCAAGGCAGCATTTGACTGAGTGTAGCATCAAAGAGCGGTAACAAAGCTGGAGTCAGTGGGA
The DNA here is from genome assembly GCF_964194155.1 of Cetorhinus maximus. Taxonomy (NCBI): domain Eukaryota; kingdom Metazoa; phylum Chordata; class Chondrichthyes; order Lamniformes; family Cetorhinidae; genus Cetorhinus; species Cetorhinus maximus. The sequence continues at coordinate 166,117,353 of NC_135883.1, forward strand.
ACCAGTGGGAAAACTCTCCGCTGGTTGCAGTGATATCTAGCATAAAGGAAGGTGGTTGTTGGAGGTCAGTCATCTCAGCTCCAGGACATCATCGCAGGCGTTCCTCAACCCAACCATGTTCAGTTGCTTCATCAATTACTTTCCTTCCATCATATGGTCCAAAGTTTTTTTTTATTCATTCATGGGATGTGGGCTTCACTGGCTGGATATTGCTCATCCCTAGTTGCCCTTCAGAAGGTGGTGCTAAGCTGCCACCTTGAACCACTGCAGTCCATCATCATGACTTGGAAATATCCTTTCCTTCACCGTCAATGGGTCAAAATCCTGGAACTCCCTCCCTAACAGCAATGCGGGTGTACCCACACCACAAGGACTGCAGCGGTTCAAGCAGGCAGCTCACCACCATCTTATCACCAGCAATTAGGGATGGGCAATAAATGCCAACCTAGCCAGCGACACCCACATCCCATACATGAATTTAAAAAAATGTTTGATAAGACACACGGCATCATATTCTACAGTATTTGAACAGAATTACAGAAACTGCTCTGTGGTCGTGTTTATGTGCCACACCAGCCTCTTCCTCTCTTGTTTGTCCTTCGGAGTGAAGATGTCCTTGTTCAGCAACTAAAGTGTTTGGTGGGGTTCTGGTGCGTACATAGGTAACCGCTGAGGCTGATCTGCACTGATCTGCTGCAAGTGGGACAAGATACTGCAGATAATTGTGGGTTGGATGAGTTCATTGTTTGCTTTTTCTCTTGTGCTCTGTGATATGAGTTTGCTTTCGAAGGAGGCGGCACCATTTTTTAATTGGTTGCGCCAGGTGCAGCGATTCTGGGCAAGCTTCTCCCAGAATGCGAAGTCAATATCAAAACTTCGAAGTGAAGCCTTCATAATGTCCTTGAAGAGCTTCGGGTGACCATTATGAAAGCATGCCCCAGAATCAAACTCGCCATTGAAGATTCACTTTGGTAAGCTAGTGTCAGGTGTTCTTGCTCCATGAACAGCCCAACTTAATGGCAATTGGCTCCATTCAATATGTCTGATATATTACCCTGCATTCTGGTCTTCAGTACAGATCAAATAAAATGGTTGAGTTTTTTGTCATGACGCCGGTACACAGTCCAAGTCTTACATGCATGGAGCAAACTGGGAGTTCTATTGTTGTATAGACTTTGTTTTGTTGGCAGACTTATTTCTCTCCAATTCCCAGAATGATGTTCGAAGTCTGCTGAGGGCTACACTTGCTTTGTCAATTCTTGCATGTGTCTCGTCATCAATATAGGCAGCTCAACAGTGTCCTGCTGAGATATGAACTTATTCATTGCTGACAGGCTCTGGTCATGGAATGAAACCATGGGCTCGAGGTGGGGCTTTCCTGGAGCAGGCTGGTACACTATTTCAGTTTTCTTCATGCTGACGATAAGGCTCAAGTTGTTGTATACATGAGAGAACAAGTCCATGCTACATATCATGTCCACCGATGAACCAGCAGCTGGTGCACAGTCATTGGCAAACAGGAAGTTACGAATTATCTCCTTGGAGACCTTGGTCTTTGCCTGGAGTCATCTCAGACTGAGCAGCTTCTGTCCACGCGAAATCTAATTTCAATGCCAGGATCGCCATCATGGAAGGCATTGGACGTCTCAGTTTTTTTATTATTCATTTGGGACGTGGGCTTCGCTGGCTAGGCCAACATTTATTTCCCATCCCTAATTGTCCTTGACGGTGGTGGTGAGCTGCCTTCTTGAACCACTGTAGTCCCTGTGGTGTAGGTATACCAACAGTGCTGTTAGGGAGAAAGTTCCAGCACTTTGACCCAGCAACAGTGAAGGAATGGCGATATATTCCCAAGTCAGGATGGTGAATGGCTTGGAGGGGAACTTCCAGATGTTGGTGTTCCCATGTATCTGCTGCCTGTGTCCTTCTAGATGGTGGTGGTCATGCATTTAAAAGGTGCTGCTTAAGGAGCCTTGGTGAGTCCCTGCAATGCATCTTGCAAATGGTGCATACTGCTCCCACTGTGCGTCGGTGGTGGAGGGTGTGAATGTTTGTCGAAAGGGTGCCAATCCAGCAGGCTGCTTTGTCCTGGATGTTGTCAAGCTTCTTGAGTGTTGCAGCTAGGCAACATGAAGTGTCCATGACCCCACAAATGCCACAATATCAATATCATACATTAGGTGTACTTTTGAACTATTTACTATAAACGAGAGACTAGAAAGTAAGGTAGACTTACTCACCAACCAGCTCTTTCTCCTGTGCCTAGGAGCTAGTTGCAAACTTTTAATGTTTTTCCAAAATGCAGCTATTTACACACCTTTCTGAAAATTAGTGATTTAATCTGGCTATTTGCATACAGACCCTTAACGCAGATACTCACCATCCAAAGTGCTTCGTTATTATGATGTCACTTTTTTTTTTCCTCACTCGTCTTTCAAACTCAACACGGGCCGATTCCCAGCAGCTGACTTATGTGCCAGCTTCGGTATTCATGGGATCATCCTCCGCCATCTCCAGCTGATGCTACCACCAAGCACATCATCTTCTTTCCCACCCCCCTCCTTTCAGCATTCCAAAGGGATTGTTCCCTCTGTGATATCCTGGTCATCAATCACCCCAACACCCTGTTCCCTTCACACAGCACCTTTCATGCAAATACATTAGTAACACCTGCCATTTTACCTTTTCTCTCCTCACTGTCAAGGCCCCAAACATGCCTTTCAAGTAAAACAGTGATTTTTGTACTTCTCTGCATTTAGTATACTGTATTTGCTGTTCACAATGCAGTCTGCTCTACACTGGGGAGACTAAATGGAGATTGGGTGACCACTTTATGGAACATCTCTATTCAGCTCGTAAGCATGACCCTGAGCTTCCTATTCCTGTAGTAGCCTGTCATTTTTATTCCCCACCTTGCTCTCATGCTGACATTACTGTCTTTGGCCTAATGCAGTGTTCCAATAAAGCTCAACACAAGCTCAAGGAACATCACCTATCTTTCGGTTAGACACTTTGTAACCTTCCGGACTCAACACTGAGTTCAACAATTTCAGACCAAGCTCTGGCCCCATTTTGTTTCCTTTGCTTTGCATTTTTCAGTCTTACCCTTATTTTTCCCGTTTCTGCTTTTGAACGGCAGCTATTCATTACTTTGCCCTGTACACCTCCTCAGGACACATCTTTTGTTTCTTGTACCATTATCACTCTCTTCGTCTCGGCAAAACAATTTATTTTGTCATTTAATGACACCCTTCTTCCAGCTTATCACAGAACTGCTCTTTTCACCCACTTAAAATTTATTACATTTCTAACTTTTCCCAGTTCTAATGAAATGTCATTGACCTGAAACATTAACTCTATTTTTCTCTCCACAGGTGCTGCCTGACCTGGTGAGTATTCCCAGCATTCGCATGATTTTGCTTTTGTATAAATATTTCTGTTTTCTTGATTACCAGGCAATTAGATATTAAAAACAACTGTTTGAGATTGTCGCAAGTTGACAGTGTTCTAAATCAATCCTAAATTATAAACTACACAGTAGAATTGTTCAATTTGTTGGTGATGGATAGGGCACACCAGAACCCAAGCTGGTGAGGCCAATTGTCGCTGCCAATTGCTGTGCCGGCTGAGTTCAACTAACTTGGCAGATATGGGGTCATAGATGGTTACAGCACAGAAACAAACCATAAAATCCTTGTGTCAGTGCTTCCAAGTTAGCCCCTAGTTGTAAAACTCCTGACAGCCAGTTGATGAAGGAGACCAGAAGCCAAACTTCACTCTGAATAAATCTAGAACTGAGTGAAACTTATAAAAGTGTATAGCTGCTAACTCTACTCTCATCCCAGTGTCAATTAGTCTCTTTATATGTGCTGAAGTAATCATCCAATCAATACCCTTCAGCTGTATGTGCTTAACCTTAATTTATACCATTAACACTAATGTCTAATTGCACTCAGCTCGCAAACCATAAATTTTAATATTCCAATTTTCAAGAACAATGGACTGTGCTTGATGAAGGTCTTGGAAGGTGGGGGGTGCAGAGTGGATGGAGGGACAGCCATCGGCAGCAGAACCCAGTGAGCGGGCTCTGTCTGTGGCCGGATGGTGAGAAGCTCCGTCAAGCAGATACTCAACAGCCACTACTTCGGAAAAGAGAGAGACAAGAGCCTAGCTTCTGCCATGATAAATACCCAGAAGAGTAGTATTCCTTCCTTCAGTGGTGCATCTTAGCAACAGTACTGCAGACACCTCAGTCCAGGGCCTCTGTGGTGCTCCTGATGCCCCTCACCCACCAGTGAAGATGCCAGGTGGGCGAGGGAATGGAAGGGATTACACTCTTACCGCTCTCTTACACACAGATGAGAAGCTAACTGTAACACAAGAGCTACCAGCAAATGGAAAGCAGAACATTCTCCATTTTCAGGAATAGTTTATCACGAATTACAAATTTGTCAAATTTTTTTTGTCATTTGTTTCTTCAACTGTGTGACTATTTGTCACTGCTGTTTACAGAAAATGTTGAAAGCCTGTGAATTCCTTTCACATGCCGTGTTTTTATGTACCTTCTAGAAAGCCATTTACCTTTTTAAAAAAAAACAATTTGTGGTAGCAAATCCCCGATTCTAATCGCCCTCTGGGTGAAGATTTCCCCCATAAATTCCCTTCGATTCTCAAGGTTGTCTCCCCCTAGTTACCGTCTCACTGACCAGGGGAAACAAAAGCCCAATTTTAACCTGAGCATCCAACCGTAATGGGGTGTGTGTCAGGGGTAATATTTTTTTAAAAATCAACCTTCCAGCTCCAATTTGTTGCCTTCCCAACAGTTTAAATTTTTCTACCCAAATCAGGCCATCAACATGACTCTTGCAAAGGGAGAGAGGGCTTAGTAAACAACAAGGTCTAACTTAGCCTTGAATGTTTTCAATGACCCAGCCTGCACTGCTCTCTGGAGTAGAGAGTTCCTCCCTCTATTGTGTCCATTGATTTTCTACTGTTGGTGGGATGCTTTTAGTAGACTGTAACCTCACTAATCCAGAAATTGTGTGACCAAGGCATTTCTGGATTTTGGAATAATGTTAGAATACCTGACCACAAGAATGTGAGCCAAGTATAAATATGTACCTAAGACAAAACAGTAGTAAAGCGGTAATAACATTTGTTTTATTTATCCAACTACTGTATTTTCCATGTTTCCAAGATATTGCATTCTTTAACATTAGAAAACACATTTATCAGCGAGTGCGAAGCAGGTCCACGATATTTCTGTGACAACTTGGCACAGACTGGGGCTGGCAAGTATTAACTCAGTGACTGAGGAAAAACCAGGTGGTCAAGCGGCTGAGCCGGGAAGATGACTGACAGCTTCAAACTTTGCCGTGTTTGTGCTCCTGTCGGCCTGTTGTACCCTGGCTCTGCATTAGAGATTGGGTGACCAGAGGTTGGCTCTGCTCCTTACCCTGGGTTAACCACTGTGAATCACAGGCACTGGCAACTGGACCAAAAGGTGGGAGAGAGCAGGGCTGAATACTCTATGTATGTGGTGGGAAGGGGACAGGGGCTGATTACTGTGTGTGTATGTGATCTTCTCAGTCTGGCAGCTACAAGAGAAATGCCATGAACAAAGGAGACCACTATACATTGTTTCATTGATCTCACCAGGACATTCAACCATATTGGGAGGAGGCGGGGGGGAGAGAAGGGATCTGATGGGTGAAGGTGGGGGGGCTTCTATTTTAGCTTCTGGAGAAAATTGGCTGCATGCCAAAGCTACTCAATCCAATTTTCTCTTTCCATGATAAGCAACATTAGAACCCTTTGAGATTCAGAGTGGGGTCAAACAGGGATGTGTTCTGGCACCAACATTCTTTGGCATATTCTCTTTGCTGCTGCCATATGGCTTCAGGTCATCTGCAGAGGGTGTCTTCTTACAAACCGGAGCTGACAGAAAGCTGGTCAGCCTTGTTTGCCGAGATCCAAGACAAGGTTTCGCCAATTCCTCATCAGAGAGTTGCTCTACGTTGACGATACTGTACTAACGTTCCATACTGAGGAACACCTTTAGCAGCAAATGGACAGACTCTCTCATGCCTGCAAAGAGTTTGGTTTGACCATCAGCATTAGAAAGACAAATGTCATGGTCCAGGATGTTGCCATACTGCCATCTACACATGTGTCATTGGCTAGGCTAGCATTTATTGCCCATCCCTAATTGCCCTTGAAGTGGTGGTAGTGAGCTGCCTTCTTGAACCACTGCAGTCCATGTGGTGTAGTTACATTCACAGCTAGGGAGGGAGTTCCAGGATTTTGACCCAGTGACAGTGAAGGAACGGTGATATATTTCCAAGTAGGATGGTGCATGGCTTGGAGGTAATGGTGTTCCCATTCATCTCATGCATAGGTGGCAGAGAACATGGGTTTCGAAGGTGTTGTTGAAGGAGTCTTGGTGAATTGCTGCAGTGCTTCTTTTAGATGTCACACACTGCTGCCACTGTGCATCGGTCATGGAGGGAGTGGATGTTCAAGGTGGTTGATAGGGTGCCAATCTGGTTGGATGCTGTTGAGCTGAGAGTGTTGTTGAAGCTGCACTCATCCAGGCAAGGAGAGTATTCCACCACACTCCTGACTTGTGCCTGGTAGATGGTGGACAGGCTTTGGGGAGTCAGGTGGTGAGTTATTCTCTGCAAAGTTCCCAGCCTCTCACTTGCTCTCGTAGCCACAGTATTTATTCAGCTGGCCCTGTTCAGTTGCTGATCAATAGTAACAACCCAGGATGTTGATTTGAATATACTTGGGTACTGGGCAGAAAAGTGGCAGACAAAACTCAATGCCGAGAAATGCAAAATGCATGGGGACAAAAAATTCACAAGAAGAAATTAGACCATAAGACATGGGCCAAATGGCCTACTTCTACTCCTATCAAGTTTTCTCTGCCATTCAATGAGATCATGGCTGATCTAATAAATCTCAAATTTGACACATTTTTCTGAAAACTATTTTGGAGTACAATATATGAGTAATTTGACACCTGACATGCAGTAAGTGTAGCATGGTTGGGGTGTATCATGGTTGGGAGCAACAGATGACTTTGGGCCACTGGTTCCCAAGGCTTCCACAACTGGGTTTCCTCACACCATGTCTGAGTCTCTTGTAGATTGATTGCCATGATTGTTGTTATATCCTCATGTTCTAATGCATCATGGCCGCTCTGTTCCTGAACTCCATTTATCTATGGTCTTGAAAATTTCAATTGAGCTAACATTTTTGAGGAGAGCATGGTTTTGTGAAAGGGAAATCATGTTTAGCCAATTTATTGGAGTTTTTTGAAGGAGTAACATGCGCGCAGTGGATAAAGGGGTGCCTGTAGATGTATTGTACTTGGGTTTCCAGAAGGCATTTGATAAGGTGCCACATAAAAAATTATTACAGAAAATAAAAGCGCATGGCACAGGGGCGGGGGGGGGGGGGGTAAAGTATTAGCATGGAAAGAAGATTGGCTGGCTGGCAGAAAACAGAGTATGTATAAATGGGTCTCCTTCTGATTGGCAGGATGTGATGAGTGGAGTCCCAGAGGGGTCTGTACTGGGGCCTCAACTTATTACGATTTACACCAATTACTTAGACGAGGGAAGTGAAGACATGGTAGCTAAATTTGTAGATGACACAAAGATAGGTAGGAAAGTGTGTTGTGAAGAGGACATGATGAGGTTGCAGATGGATATAGATAGGTTGAGTGAGTGTGCAAAGATCTGGCAATTGGAGTTTAACGTGGGAAAATGTGAAGTTTTTCGCTTTGGCAGGAAGAACAAAAAAGCAGAGTATTACTTAAATGTAGAGTGGCTGCATAATTCTGAGGTGCAGAGGGATCGAGGTGTTCCAAAAGTTAGTATGCAGGTACAGCAAGTAATTAAGAAGGCTAATGGAATGCTATCCTTTATCACGAGAGGGATTGAACATAAAAGTAAGAACGTTATGCTTCAGTTATACAGGGCACTGGTGAGAACACACCTCGAATAGTGCGCGCAGTTTTGGTCTCATTTAAGGAAGGATGTAAATGCACTGGAGGCGATTCAAAGGAGGTTTATTAGATTGATACCTGGAATGAGTGGGTTGTCTTATGAAGAAAGGTTGGACAGGGTGGGCTTGTTTCCACTGGAATTGAGAAGAGTATGGTGTGATTTGATTGAAGTATACAAGATCCTGAACGGCCTTGACAAGGCAGATATGGAAAGGATGTTTCCTCTTGTGGGTGAGTCTAGAACTAGAGGGCACTGTTTTAAAATTAGAAGTCACCCTTTTAGGACAGAGATGAGGAGAATTTTTTTCTCAGAAGGTTCTGCGACTTTGGAACTCTCTGCCTCAGAAGGTGGTGGAGGAGGGGGCACTGAATATTTTTAAGGCAGAGGTGGATTGATTCCCTTGCTTAACAAGAATCTAAGGTTATTGGGGTTAGATGGGAATGTGGAAATCAAAACACAAGGAGATCAGCCATAATGTTATTGAATGGCAGAGCAGGCTCGACGGGCCGAATGGTCTACTACAGTTCCCATTTCTTGTGTTCTTATGCTCTAATTACAGATTTCCACTACCCTTTGTGTGAAAAAGTCCTAATTCCATTCTGAAATATGCTCGCTGTTAAAATTATTATTTTTTCTGGATTTCCCCCACCAAAAATAGTTCTTGTGCATCTGCGCTATTGAACCCCTTTATCATTTCAAACATCTTGTTTCAATTACCCCTCAACTTTCTAATCCAAAAGCACAATTTGTGGATCGAGAGCTTTGTATAATTATTATTTAATGCATCAGCAATTTGCTCACCTATTTCTAGCAGTCTGGAATGGAAACCATCAGGTCCTGAAGGCTGTCTTACACTACTGGTGTTTTGTTCTCCTCTTCCACTGTGAAAACAAAGTGCTCATTTAACAAGTCCTCCACTTCTTTATGCTCATTAGGCTCACATGCCTCTCTTTTTAATTAGGCCCTGTTCCATTTAATAATGTTTAGAAAAACGTTGCAGTTACTTTCAATATCCCGTAAGCTTTTTTTTAAATATTTGCTTTGCCAAACCCAGTACAGGACAAATATTAAAGCTATATTTTAAAAACATGAACATAAAAACTGTTAAGATGGCTGCAGTATACCATGTAACTTTTGGCATTTGAACTGCTGACAGTCTATGGCCAAAAGATGATTAAACATGAGGACCTGTGTGAAGGAACATCACAGCCACTTGTGAAATTCACATCCATCTCTTTGTTTTAAGGATGGATCAAAACCTGCGGACAATGAGGTTTGTAGACAACTCAAAAACAGAATTACCTGGAAAAACTCAGCAGGTCTGGCAGCATCGGCGGATAAAAGAGTTGACATTTCGAGTCCTCATGACCCTTCAACAGAACTGAGCAATATTAGGAGAGGGGTGAAATATAAGCTGGTTTAAGTTGGGGGGGTGGGGGGGAGAGAAGTTGGTGCGGGGTGGGGGGGGGGGGGGTGGGGTACGTTGGTTGTAGGGACAAGCAAGCAGTGATAGGAGCAGATAATCAAAAGATGTCACAGACAAAGGAACAAAGTGGTGTTGAAGGTGGTGATATTATCTGAACGAATGTGCTAATTAAGAATGGATGGCAGGACACTCAAGGTACAGCTCTTGTGGGGGTGGGGTGGAAAGACTAACAGGGCATTAAAGGTATAGATTTAAAAATAATGGAAATAGGTGGGAAAAGAAAAATCTACATAAATTATTGGAAAAAACAAAAGGGAGGGGGAAGAAACGGGAAGGGGGTGGGGATGGAGGAGGGAGTTCAAGATCTAAAGTTGTTGAATTCAATATTCAGTCCGGAAGGCTGTAAAGTGCCTAGTCGGAAGATGAGGTACTGTTCCTCCAGTTTGCGTTGGGCTTCACTGGAACAATGCAGCAAGCCAAGGACAGACATGTGGGCAAGAGAGCAGGGTGGAGTGTTAAAATGGCAAGCGACAGGGAGGTTTGGGTCTTTCTTGCAGACAGACCGCAGGTGTTCTGCAAAGCGGTCGCCCAGTTTACGTTTGGTCTCTCCAATGTAGAGGAGACCGCATTGGGAGCAACAAATGCAGTAGACTAAGTTAGGGGAAATGCAAGTGAAATGCTGCTTCACTTGAAAGGAGTGTTTGGGCCCTTGGATGGTGAGAAGAGAGGAAGTGAAGGGGCAGGTGTTGCATCTTCTGCGTGGGCATGGGGAGGTGCCATAGGTGGAGGTTGAAGAGTAGGGGGTGATGGAGGAGTGGACCAGGGTGTCCCGGAAGGAACGATCCCTACAGAATGCCGCCAGGGGGGTTGAAGGGAAGATGTGTTTGGTGGTGGCATCATGCTGGAGTTGGCGGAAATGGCGGAGGATGATCCTTTGAATGCGGAGGCTGGTGGGGTGATAAGTGAGGACAAGGGGGACCCTTATCATGTTTCTGGGAGGGAGGAGAAGGTGTGAGGGCAGATGCGGGAGATGGGCCGGACACGGTTGAGGGCCCTGTCAACGACCGTGGGTGGAAAACCTCGGTTAAGGAAGAAGGAGGACATGTCAGAGGAACTGTTTTTGAAGTTAGCATCATCAGAACAGATGCAACGGAGGCGAAGGAACTGAGAGAATGGGATGGAGTCCTTACAGGAAGTGGGGTGTGAGGAGCTGTAGTCGAGGTAGCTGTGGGAGTCGGTAGGCTTGTAATGGATATTGGTGGACAGTCTATCACCAGAAATTGAGACAGAGAGGTCAAGGAAGGGAAGGGAAGTGTCAGAGATGGACCATGTGAAAATGATGGAGGGGTGGAGATTGGAAGCAAAATTAATACATTTTTTCCAGGTCCCGTTGAGAGCATGAAGCAGCATCGAAATAATCATCGATGTACCGGAGTAGGGGGGGCTGGAGTAGGACTGGAACAAGGAATGTTCCACATACCCCATAAAGAGACAGGCATAGCCGGTGCCCATGCGGGTACCCATAGCCACACCTTTTATTTGGAGGAAGTGAGAGGAGTTGAAGGAGAAATTGTTCCGTGTGAGAACAAGTTCAGCCAGACGGAGGAGAGTAGTGGTGGATGGGGATTGTTCCGGCCTCTGTGCAAGGAAGAAGCTAAGGGCCCTCAGACCATCCTGGTGGGGGTTGGAGGTGTAGAGGGATTGGATGTCCATGGTGAAGAGGAAGCGGTTGGGGCCAGGGAACTGGATATTGTTGATGTGATGTAAGGTGTCAGAGGAATCACGGATGTAGGTGGATGTAGACAACTCGTCTACCTCGCTTCACCAGGCTCAAAAACAAACTCAATTTTTTAATATTCATTCATGGGATGTGGGTGTCGCTGGCTAGGCCAATAATTATTGCCCTCATTCAGAGGGCATGTAAGTGTCAACTACATTGCTGTGGGTCTGGGGTCACATTTAGGCCAGACCAGGTGCAGACGGGTTTCCTTCCCAAAAGGGAATTAGTGAACCCGTGTCCCCAAAGCATTACCCTGGGTCGGCGGAAGACTAGTCCAGTGACAATGCCACTATGCCACCACCTCGCCCGAATGGGTGTTATACAAATGCAAAATGGATCCCTCTGACTTTCACTGTGTTTGGATGAGCGGCCATCACAATGCAAAGACCTTGGCTGCATCACGTTCTCAGTGTGAAAACCACAGTGCAGGATAGTTGTGGGCCTAACACACCTTTTTTGGAAAAGGACTTCGAACTTGTAACAAATCAGATGGGTGAGACAGCCATGTTTGTTGCCAGCTTTTAAAACAGCAAGAATCAGTTCTTCAGAGACATAAGAGACCAGCAGAAAGTCATTGAACCAGCAGCAGTCAACTAAGCAGTTGATAATACGCAGCCAAAACTTCAAAACGGGAGGACTCTCTTCAACCTCCTGCAACTTGAAGTTCATCTGAGAATCAACATCTTAGCAATACAAAAGAAAAACAGAATTACCTGGAAAAACTCAGCAGGTCTGGCAGCATCGGCAGGGAATAACAAAGTTGACATTTCGAGACCTCATGACTCTTCAACAGAACTAAGTAAAAATAGGAGAGGGGTGAAATATAAGCTGGTTTAAGGTGTGGGGGTGGTTGTCCCCCCACCACTTCTCTCCCCCCACCGCCCCACCTTAAACCAGCTTATATTTCACCCCGCTCCTATTTTTACTTAGTTCTGTTGAGGGGTCATGAGGACTCGAAACGTCAACTTTGTTCTTCTCCGCTGATGCTGCCAGACCTGCTGAGTTTTTCCAGGTAATTCTGTTTTTGTTTTGGATTTCCTGCATCCGCAGTTTTTTGTTTTTATCTTAGCAATACAACTGCAAGAAGCCTCACAGCTTATTGAGAATTCTATGCTTTAAGACCTTTGCGCCAGCCAAAGCATCAACTCATCTAAGAACCTTAGAGGGCCTACAACGAAAGAGACTGAAACAATCCCAAATTGTAACGTTTTTTTTTTTGAGAGTGACAGCGTGAGAGACATTTTTAAATCTCCAGGGCAAATGTGGGGTAATAAATGATCTCTCTTATTTTAAAACTCACAAAACAGCTTGCTGCTGGGATTATTTAAATTAGGGCTACCATTTCCAGGGTAAAAAATATACACACCTGACATACAAAACAGTTTGATCACCATCAGTAAGAAAGCACAGTCTGACATTTATCTTTGCAACTTTACTCTCTTTGTGTCACTTAGTTAATTATTTTTTTTATATAGCTCTCTCGGTCTGCTGGATTTTCACTTATTATTGCATCTGGACAAGCCTTTTCCTTCAGCTTGGTACTGTCCCTTCATTTGTCAAGCATGATTAGTTAACTACATGACAAGCTTTTGCTTTTTAGTAACATTTTACTGGTTTTACACCATACCAAGTACTTCCTTTAATACTTCCTACTGTTTGCCTGTAGGCTTACCCATTAACAATTCAACCCAATTTACTGTGATCAACTCATTTTTCATCTCTTGCCTTAGTCTGAGACTCTATTCTCCCTCTCAAACTCAATCGTGTTGTAGCCAGCACAAAAACAGAAAATGCTGGAAAATTTCAGCAGATCTAACAGACTCTGTGGAGAGAAAACAAAGACAAAGACATATTGTGGCCAGAATTGACTAAATGTTCTCTTGCCATTAAGATTGTTAACAATGTCTGTTTTGTTACTGATCCCTAAATCTAGTTTGGCTTGTGCCCATATGACTCTGGAAAACCATCTCAAAGATTTCTAGAAAATCATTTGGCGCGGAGGGGAGGGCGGGGGGGGGGGGGGGTGTTCTATGGCAAGGATATTTAATTATTCTTTGTTGATTGTGCTGTTCTACATCTAGTCAGTGAAAATTAAAATCTCCCATTTTTGCCAAATTCTTTTTCCTGCATGCTTCCCTGATATCTGTATTTCTACATTCCTTCCCACTCTCACTCATACAATCTGGAGTTCTGCAGACAACTCCCAGTCTTGCACTCTTTGTTATTCCTTTCTCACTGCTCTTACCAGATTGAAATCCCCTCTTTCAAAAGCAGTACTTATATTGCTAATCTCTCTCCTTTCCCTGATCCTAAAGGCTGGAATATTCAGCTCCCAATCATGCCCAAGTTGTAGTCAGGCGTCTACTGGGCTACTAGATCATATCCTTTAAGCACATTTGGGCTTCTCATTTATTTAATTCATAATATTAGGTGCATTTGTGTACAGAGCTCTTTAGGGCAACTGCCCATCCACCTTACTAAATTTTTCCAAACTTTTTAAAAGCTGAAGATGTGGATTTTCCCCTTTCACCCCATAATTAATTTAAATCTTTCCCTACTATCTACTTTTCACACAGCATCACGGGTGGCTATCTGATTTAGGTGATAGCTATCCTGTCTGTATGCTCCAACTAGTCTCGAAGGTGGCCTCGGTGCCTGAGACATCAGAAACTCAGTTCATAGCACTTTTGCCTCTGGTTTCAAGTCACACTTAAGGACTCGCAGCACAACAATCAGTATTGAGGGAGTGCTGCACCAGAGTTGCCGTCCTTCAGACGAGACCTTAAGCAGAGGCCTCTTCTGCCCACTCAGGTGGACGTTGAAGATCCCATGGTGCTATTTCAAAGAAGAGCGGGGGAGGTTATCCTGCGTTCCTCAGTCAACATCTCGCAAAAAAAATGGTTATTTTCACATTGCTGTTTGCAAATTGGCTGTCAGATATTACAAAATACTTTTCATTTCAAAATTACTTCACTGGGTGTAAAGTGCTTTGAAATGTGCGGTGGTGGTGAAAGGTGCCATATAAATGCATGTTTTTCTTCAAGAATCAGTGAGTGACTGGCAGAATGTCAATCTTTCTATCTCTGCGGCATGTGGTTGGGAGTAATCCAGACTTTACTACCCTGGAGGATCTGCTCTCTAACCTAGAGTTTTTAAAGCTCCATAATCTTTTTACAGAACCTTGAACCTATTTCTATCCATGCCATTGGTTCTCACCTGTGTAACTTCTGGCTGCTCACTCTTACATTCTTGAACTTTTTGTGTCTGCTGTGTGATATTCTGAAAGACACTTACAGAGCAACATACTTTGGGACTTTGAATCTCATCCTCTCCAACTCGAGAATATCCCACAATCACCACTCACCTGTACAGCTTACCATGGCCCTCAGCACCCAACAATCACTATTAACATTTTTGTTCATATCACCTATGCCTAAACAGGTATACTTGTCAGCCAAATCCAGCTCCATTGATGATCAACATTCTACCCTCACCTGTTGCTTCCTACCCTGATGGTGGTCATAGTCTTCATTTAGAGCTGCTCCATTCCTAGCAACGTAAGGTGATCACCCTCTGGAACAAATGCTCCCGAAAACTTTTTCCCTTCTGAACAACGTCCAGATGCTTTTGAAGTTTTGCAACTTTCAACTGAAGAAGTGCATTCTGTGAAAACTTCATGTAGCAAAGTCTGTGGGCCCTGACAACATTCCAGCTATCGTGCTAAAGAATTCTTGTGCTCTTAAACTAGCCATGAATTAGCAATTTGGAAAATTATTCACAAAAAGCGAGGCAAATACAATCCGGCCCATTATCATCCCATTCATTAGCTAACTGATGGAAGGTGTCATCTACAGTGCTACTAAGTGGCACTTACTCAGCCATAACCTGTTCACTAATGCTCAGTTTGTGTTCCACCTTGACCGCTCAGCTCCAGACCTCAACACAGCCTTTGACAAAATATGTAATTAAGGGGCCTCAATAAAATCAGATTAATGGCAACGTGGGAAATTTCTACACTCTTAAGGACCAATGGTTGTGATTGCTGGAGGAAATCTTAGGCCCAGGACATCGCTGAAGACTTCCTCGGGGCAGTGTCCGAGACCCAACCATCTTCAGCTGCTTCAGTAATGACCTCTTCCCCACACATAAGATCTAAAGTGCTGATGATTGCTAAGTGTTCAGTTCCATTTGCAACTCCTCATAAATAACGAAGCAATCCATGGCTGCACATGGCAAGATCTGGACACCATTCAGACTTTGGCTTCGACAGCACCTTCCAAACCTGTGACATATCTTACCCAGACGAACAAGGGCACCAGGCACATGAGAACCCCATCACCAAAGTTTCTCCTCCAAATCACAAAACAGCCATTGCATTATCCTTACTCACCTTTTGTTTCTTATGCATAAACCCACAAAGTGAATGTCAGCCAGCTGTACCACGAAACGCACATCACCTTGATACTTGGGTGCTAACACAAAGACATTGGTTAACATCTAGTTTGTTTGGGGGGGGGGGGGGGGGGGGCAGAAAGAGTAGCCATTTTATCAGGTTTAGTGCTGCTGCTGCTCCTTGTGCTCAGCTAAGGTACATTGTACACCTGTACTTTCGCAATCAGCCATTCATCTCATTAGACGAGCAAATCCTGGTCTACTGTGAATGAGTTAGCACATTAATTCCAATATATCTCAGAAATTGTACATTTGGGTAGGAAAACTTAGACCATGGATTCCTTAGAAAAAGGAGTGTCTAAAGGGGGTGGAGGTACAATAGGATCTAGGGCCACAAATACACTATTTCAATAGCAATGCACGTTAATGAAGCGATAGAATAGACAAATCATTTCTAAAGAGATAGAAATCAAAAGTGGAGAAGGCAGGTTAAAACTTTACAAAGCTTTAGTTAGACCACACTTATGAGTGCCATGCACAGTTCAGGTGGCCCTATTATAAAAAGGATACAGCATTGGACAAAGTGCAGTTTTGCAAGTATGAATACAGAACCGAGGAGGTTATTAGAAAATACTGAACCAACAGATGCTCTTTAAAGTTACGAATGGGCTCAATAAGGCAGATAGAGATGTTTTGAATTAAACGGTGTCCAAAACTAGAGACCATAAATATAAGATGGTTACAAATACGTCCACTAAGAATTCAGGAGAAACTTCTTTATCCAGAGTGGTGAGAAAGTGAAACTTGCTATCACGTTGATCATTTGAAGCAAGTAACATATATACACTTCAAGCAGAAGTTAGATAGATAACGTGAGAAAGGAACAGAAGGATATATTGATAGGGCAAGATGAGGTTTATATGGAGCATCAATTTGTTGGGCCCAATGACCCATTTCAGTTCTACAAATTCTACGTAAAAGTCTGGTTTCATTAACATAGGATTCCAGGTAACATGAACATTATTTTTCAGGTCAATCAAGCTGCAAGGAGATCTTCTACACAATCTATCATGGTTTTCTACACTTTGTACCATATTATATTCATGAGGCACTACAAATATCTGACCCACAAGATTTCACCTATTCAGCATTACCACGTATTTCTGTAGCACCAAGCAAAGGGTATTTCTGTAGCACCAAGCAAAGGATAAATTAGAAAAAGGTTTGACCAAAAAGCTCGGTCAAAGAGGTAGGTTTTAAGGCATGTTTTAAATGAGAAGTTTAGGGATGAGATTCCAAAGCATGGGGCTTATATGGCTGATGACGCAGCCGCTGATGGCAAATGATGGTAGCAGACGGAGGCCAAAATTGGAAACTTCTCAGAGTTGAAAGGCTGCAGGAAGCGACAGAGGGGAGAGGCAATGGAGTGATTTGAACAGGAGGATGACAACTTTAATATCAAGAGGTTGGTGGACTGGGGAGCCAATGTAGAACATCAAGCATAAAGGTAATGGGTAAACACAACTTGATTTATTTGGACAAAAACAAAAATACCTGGAAAAACTCAGCAGGTCTGACAGCATCTGCCGAGAGGGATACAGTTGACGTTTCGAGCCCGTATGACCCTTCATCAGAACTAAGACATATAGAATTGAGATGAAGTATAAGCTGGTAGAAGGGGGTGGGACAGGAGAGCTCGATAGGGGGCCAGTGATAGGTGGAGGCCAAGAATACATTGCCAAAGATGTCATAGACAAAAGGAGAAAGGGTTGTTGACGGTGGTGATATTATCTAAAGGGTGTGCTAATGGGGACATTAAGGGAAGCAAGCTAATGGCAAATGGCCCTAGTGCAGGTGGGGTGGGGGGGAAGGGATCGAAATGGGCTAAAAAAAGGTGGAGATGAAACAAATAGATCGAAATAAATTTAAAAATAGGAGAGAAAAGAAATAATATAGTTGTAAAAAAATGATAAATTATTGGAAAAGGGGGGATCAGAAAGAGGGTGTGGATGGAAGAGAGAGTTCATGATCTGAACTTGTTGAACTCAATATTCAGTCTGGAAGATTGAAAAGTGCCTAGTCGAAAGATGAGGTGCTGTTCCTCCAGTTTGCGTTGAGCTTCACTGGAACATTGCAGCAGGCCAAGGACGGACATGTGGGCATGAGAGTGTTGAAATGGCAAGCGACAGGGAGGTCTGGGTCATGCTTGCGGACAGACCAAAGGTGTTCCGCAAAGCAGTCATCCAGTCAGCGTTCGGTCTCTCCAATGCAAAGGACACCGCATTGGGAGCAGCGAATGCAGTAGACTAAATTGAGGGAAGAGCAAGTGAAGCACTGCTTCACTTGAAAGGAGTGTTTTTAGCCCATTTCCACCCCTTCCCCCCACCCCACCCACACTAGGGCCATCTGCCACTAGCTTCCTTCCCTTAATGTCCTCATTAGCACATCCTTAACATAATATCACCACTGTCAACACCCCTTTGTTCTTTTGTCTATGAAATCTTTGGCAGTGTATGCTTGGCCTCCACCTATCCTTGGCCCCCTATCGAGCTCTCCTGTCCCAACCCCTTCCACCAGCTTATATTTCATCTCACTTCTATATGTCTTAGTTCTGATGAAGGGTCATACGGACTCGAAACGTCAACTGTATCCCTCTCCGCAGATGCTGTCAGTCCTGCTGAGGTTTTCCAGATATTTTTGTTTTTGTTCTAGATTTCCAGCATCCGCAGTATTTTGCTTTTATCTTCATATATTAGGATATGGACAGTGGAGTTTTGGATGAGCTGGTTTACAAAGGGTGGAAATAGGAGGCTCGTCAGAGTTCTCACCTGATTTGAATTTAGTTACAACTACTTTTGTTATCACATTGGCTGAAATCACCACTACTATCAAATATATTGCCAACACACTATTCAAGCTCGCTCAAAAATGTTGGTAATGGAAGCCACCCAATGGACAGCATAATAAAAAGCATCTTTGGACACAGGACATAAGTTTAAACGGCTGGAGTTCTGATTCCTAAATGTTATTCAATCGTTTCACAATTGCAATTAATATGGATCTTGTTAAATAATTTCACAATAAGAACTAATAATGCAGTGTTATTGCACCTGCAAAGCAGATTTGAGATTGCTTTAAACAAGTATATGAAATAAGTCTATCCAATGATTTACCTTAGTCCTTGCAGTTTTCTTGAGCAGCACCACAAAATCTTCAGCATTTAAGAGAGAGAAATCAAATAATGGGAGGAGGCAAGTTTGGAATAAGAGGATCATCTTCAGGTTAATTTCCTTGGAAGGAATTTGAATGATTTATAACAAAGACAAGTCACTAGTATTCCTGAAGCTGCATTTTATTCAGATAAATCCACTGGCAAAGATTTGTCTCCCAAGTGGCAATGTTCTGTTCAAAGGATCATGCCAGTTGATGAAAGTACAACAAAAGACAATTGATTTTTAAAAATCAGTATACAGTTTTCAATAAATGAGTTTAAAACAAAAGACCAGTTTTCTTTCAAAGAGTCTTGAAATAAGTTACATGAAAACGTTGCTGCGAAGGGGGATCTTTCATTACTTTTCAGTGGCAAGGAAAATGACTCAAAAGGAATCGGGCACATTGCTGGCAACATTCAGATTAAGGTTTCCCCCACAAAAAAATAAGTTCCTAGAAGTCCCATGCCAATTTTCCAAGTGAAGATGTTTAAATTCATTCAAAGCCACAGGGCTTAATTATTTTTTTTTAAAGAAATGTTCAATCCTCATAAGGAGTTGATTGAGTCAACAAGTGGATACAACGGATTCAATGAAAATCAGTCGATTAAAAGAAAAATAACTCGAGTGATCGTACTCTCGGAGACCAGTCAGTCATCTTAAGAATGGCAGTCCGGGTTCCCAAAGATAAGATGGTGCCGAAGGACGGGCCAGACAGTGGGAGTGAAGTGCTTTTCCGCGCTCTTTCATTCTTTGCACCGCATGGAATTGTGGAAAAATCTCACCAGAAAGCAAAACGATTTCGACAAATTCCAAAAGGAGCTGACGAAAGGAAACTCAGTGGCGATTTAAGTCGCCAATTTAAAGTCCAAATGAACATCGGTCTTATTTTAAAATAATATAGAAAACGACATGGTATTTGAGGTTCAGAGTCGAAAGCCCCGACAAAAGGCAGTACTCCAGGCTAAACAACAGGTAACAAGATTAAATCATGACAATGGTGAAAATGGGTTTCTAGCATTTTAACATAACAGGCAAATCAAATTCATCAGATACTGCTTTCTGCGGTTCCAAGAGCCATTTAATTAACAAGGTGGGAGGTTGATCCTGAATCTGGCAGAAATGCTTCTCTAGATTTGATCAGTCATAGTCCCTGTATGAGCGGCCTCCATAACCACCACCTTGGCTCTTGTACCCACCCGAATAGTTGTCCCGGTCTCCCGTATCGTACCGGCCTCCGCCGCTATAGCCGCTGCTCCTGTCACTATCCCAGTAGCCGCCGCCTCCTCTCCTGCGGCTACTGTAGCCGCCACCGCCTCGGCCTCCACCATACCCGCGGCCGCCTCCCGACTTTTTCTCGGCGTGACCCACGCGGATCTGCCGCCCGTCGATGGATTTTCCGTTCATCGCCTGCAGCGCGTCCCTGGCGTCCTCCGGGTTCTCGAAAGTGATGAAGCCGAAACCGCGGGACGTCATGGTGTCTCTGTCCTTAATCACTCTCACCTCAGAGATCTGCCCGTACTTGGAGAAAACCTCTTCCAGGGACTGCTCGTCTGTCTCGAAGTTGAGGCCGCCGACGAATAACTTTCCTTCTTCAGACATGGTGGCGGTGGCGGGGTTGCTGCGCACTTGAGTGTGTGAAGCTGCAGGAGTTGAAAATGGCGCCGGTCCCTCCACACAAACAGACAAAGAGGAAGCGGAGAGCGGAAATTGCCTCATATGAATGGCTCCTTGGCCGTTTCTCTCTTTTGTCTCTCTCGCCCCCTTTCGTTCTGTGTCGGGACAAGTTTTCCTCTCGGGGCGGCTGCAAAAGAATGAAAGCAGCGGCCAATGCAGGTAAAAGAACAAAAGGCATAAGGAGGAAAATAATTCATTTGTGACCTCAATACAACAAGTTAAGAGCTGGGAAAAGTGAACCCATTTGGACAAAAGAGCTGAACTCCTGAGGGGAGTTCTCTTCAAAAAATGCCTACCTTGAAGAAGTTATGCACTTCTCTCCGACAGGATTTCCGTATCTCTCTTTTGCCTTGTTCACCCTCATTGCTTTCCATCTCTCTCCTGGTGTTTGACAAAGTGTTTACGAAAACCCGCTTTCACAGCCATATTTCCTTCCTCAGTGACTGTCTCCGTCTCCTACGTGGATTTCAACTGAAGTTCCATCCCTCGTGTTTTGAACCCACCCAGGATTTCAAGTATCTCCAGGATATACAACGCTCCTCGGACTGCTGTTCTCCTCGCATTCTGAGATCCACACTCAGTGCCATGCGCCGCCATATGAACACACTTGACCTCTCCCTCCAGCAGCACCACTGCACCATTTCTCTAAGCTGCGCGTGCCCCCAGTTTCATTTTATTCTTCGTCTCATCTGACACCTCAGCAAGAAACTTTGTCTCTTTCTTTCAGGTGCAAAGGAACGCAAGCTCCAACAACTCATCGACACCAAAACCCATCCAGGACCCTCCACCCCTGCCTGTTCCTCTGTCCCCATCCCGTATTCCAATCTCAGCCCCAGCCGTGTATTCACAATACCCCCTAATCTTCCCCTCTCCGATGCTGAACATTCAGTGCTCAGCAAAGGACTTAGTTTCATACCCTTACATCCTCATCTCAATGAATTTCGGGCTCGGCACGATGCTGAACTCTTCTTCCGCCGACTTCGTCTCCGCGCTCACTTATTTGGGCAGGAGTCCTCTCCCCGTTCAACGGATCCTTTTACCCACCTCCAATATTCTCCCTCCACCTGGACCCCTCCCTCTCGATTCTTACCTTCTCTTGATATTTTCATTGAGAATTGTCGGCGTGACATTAGCCGTCTCAATTTCTCTGCTCCTCTCACCCATTCTAATCTGTCTTTCTCTGAACTTACTGCACTCCGTTGTCTCAGGTCCAACCCCAACATTGTCATCAAACCTGCTGACAAGGGTGGTGCTGTTGTTGTCTGGCGCACTGACCTCTACCTCGCAGAGGCTGAGCGTCAACTCGCAGACACTTCCTCCTACCTCCCCCTGGACCATGACCCCACCACTGCACATCAAGACATTGTTTCCAGGACTGTCACTGACCTCATCTCCTCTGGCGATCTTCCTTCCACAGCTTCCAACCTGATAGTCGCCCAACCTCGGACGGCCCGCTTCTACCTCCTACCCAAAATCCACAAACAAGACTGTCCCGGCAGACCGATCGTGTCAGCCTGCTCCTGCCCCACGGAACTCATTCCTTGCTATCTTGACTCCATTCTCTCTCCCCTTGTCCAGTCCCTTCCCACCTACATCCGTGATTCCTCTGACATCCTACATCATATTAACATTTTCCAGTTCCCTGGCCCCAACCGCCTCCTCTTCAACATGGACGTCCAATCCCTCTACACCTCCATCCCCCACCTCTCTTCTTGTCTTCTCCGCTTCTTCCCCGAACAGAGGCCCGAACAATCCCCATCCACCACTACTCTCCTCCATCTGGCTGAACTCGTTCTCACACTGAACAATTTCTCCTTAAACATCTCTCACTTCCTCCTAATAAAAGGTGTGGCTATAAGTACCCGCATGGGCCCCAGTTATGCCTGTCTCTTTATGGGGTATGTGGAACATTCCTTGTTCCAGTCCTACTCCGGCCCCTCCCACACTCTTTCTCCAGTACATCGATGATTGCTTCGGTGCTGCTTCATGCTCTCGTCTGGACCTGGAAAAATTTATTAATTTTGCTTCCAATTTCCACCCCTCCATCATTTTCACATGGTCCATCTCTGACACTTCCCTTCCCTTCCTTGACCTCTCTGTCTCAATTTCTGGTGATAGACTGTCCACCAATATCCATTACAAGCCTACCGACTCCCACAGCTACCTTGACTACAGCTCCTCGCACCCCGCTTCCTGTAAGGACTCCATCTCATTCTCTCAGTTCCTTCGCCTCCGTCGCATCTGTTCTGATGATGCCACTTTCAAAAACAGTTCCTCTGGCATGTCTTCCTTCTTCCTTAACCGAGGTTTTTGCACCCACAGTGGTTGATAGGGCCCTCAACCGTGTCTGGCCTATCTCCCGTGCATCCACCCTCACACCTTCCTCTCCCCCCCAGAAACATGATAGGGTCCCCCTTGTCCTCACTTATCACCCCACCAGCCTCCGATTCAAAGGATCATCCTCCGCCATTTCCGCCAACTCCAGCATGATGCCACCAACAAACACGTCTGGGTGACCGCTTTACAGAACACCTTCGGTCTGTCCGCGAGCATGACCCAGACCTCCCTGTCGCTTGCCATTTCAACACTCCACCCTGCTCTCATGCCCACATGTCCATCCTTGGCCTGCTGCATTATTCCAGTGAAGCTCAACACAAACTGGAGGAACAGCACCGACTAGGCACTTTACAGCCTTCCAGACTGAATATTGAGTTCAGCAATTTTAGATCATGAACTCTCTCCTCCATCCCCACCCCCTTTCCGATCCCCCCCTTTTTTTTCCCAATAATTTATATAGATTTTTCTTTTCCCACCTATTTCCATTATTTTTAAATGTATTTCCATTCATTGTTTTATCTCTGCCTTTTAGCCTATTTCGATTCCTTCACCCCACCCCACCCCCACTAGGGCTATCTGTATCTTGCTTGTCCTGCTTTCTACCCTTAAGTAGCACATTCCTTAGATAATATCATCACCTTCATCACCTCTTTGTCCTTTTGTCTGTGACATCTTTTGGTTATCTCCACCTATCACTCGCCCTCTATCCAGCTCTACCTATCCCACCCCCCCGCCCCCCCACCTTAAACCAGCTTATATTTCAGCTCTCTTCTATTTTTACTTAGTTCTGTTGAAGGGTCATTCGGACTCGAAACGTTAACTGTGTTCCTCTCCACAGATGCTGCCAGACTTGCTGAGTTTTTCCAGGTATTTTTGTTTTTGTTTTGGATTTCCAGCATCCGCAGTTTTTTGCTTTTATCCTGAGGGGAGAGTGACTGCCATTGACATCAAGGCAGCGTTTGACCAAGTGTGGCATCAAAGAGCCGTAACAAAGTTGGAGTCAATGGGATTCAGTGGGAAAACTCTCTGCTGGTTGGAGTGATATCTAGCATAGAGGAAGGTGGTTGTTGGAGGTCAGTCATCTCAACTCCAGGACATCACCACAGGAGTTCCTCAACCCAATCCTGTTCAGGTGCTTCGTCAATTACTTTCCTTCCATCATAAGGTCCAAAGTTTCTTTTTATTCTTCATGGGATGTGGGATTCACTGGCTGGGCCAGGTGGTGGAGGGTTTGTGAATGTTTGTCGAAAGGCTGCCAATCAAGCAGGCTACTTTGTCCTGTACAAAAATAAAAATACCTGGAAAAACTCAGCGGGTCTGGCAGCATCTGCAGAGAGGAACACAGTTAACGTTTCGAGTCCATATGACTCTTCAACAGAACCAAGTGAAAACAGAAAAGAGGTGAAATATAAGCTGGTTTAAGGGGTGGGTGGGTGGGACAGGTAGAGCTTAGAAAAATCTATACAAATTATTGGAAAAAAAAGGGGGATCGGAAAGGGGGTGGGGAAGGAGGAGAGAGTTCATGATCTAAAATTGTTGAACTCAATATTCAGTCTGAAAGGCTGTAAAGCGCCTAGTCAGAAGATGAGGTGCTGTTCCTCTAGTTTGCGTTGAGCTTCACTGGAATAATGCAGCAGGCTAAGGACGGACATGTGGGCATGAAAGCAGGGTGGAGTCTTGAAATGGCAAGCGACAGGGATGTCTGGGTCATGTTTGCGGACAGACCGCAAAGCGATCACCCAGTCTGCATTTGGTCTCTCCAATGTAGAGGAAACCGCATTGGGAGCAACGAATGCAGTAGACTAAATTGAGGGAAGTGCAAGTGAAATGCTGCTTCACTTGAAAGGAATGTTTGGGCCCTTGGACGGTGAGGAGAGAGGAAGTGAAGGGGCAGGTGTTGCATCTTTTGCATGGGCATGGTGAGGTGCCATAGGTGGGGGTTGAGGAGTAGGGGGTGATGGAGGAGTGGACCAGGGTGTCCCAGAGGTAACGATCTCTGCGGAATGCCGCCGGGGGGGTGAAAGGAAGATGTGTTTGGTGGTGGCATCATGCTGGAGTTGGTGGAAATGGCGGAGGATGATCCTTTGAATGCAGAGGCTGGTGGGGTGGTGAGGACAAGGGGGACCTTATCATGGTTCTGGGATGGAGAGGAATGTGTGAGGGCGGATGCGTGGGAGATGGGCTGCACATGTTGAGGGCCCTGTCAACCACCATGGGTGGAAAACCTTGATTAAGGAAGAAGGAAGACATGTCAGAGGAACTGTTTTTGAAAGTGGCATCATCAGAACAGATGCAACGGAGGCGAAGGAACTGAGAGAATGGGATGGAGTCCTTACAGGAAGCGGGGTGTGAGGAGCTGTAGTCAAGGTAGCTGTGGGAGTCGGTAGGCTTGTAATGAATATTGGTGGACAGTGTATCACCAGAAATTGAGACAGAGAGGTCAAGGAAGGGAAGGGAAGTGTCAGAGATGGACCATGTGAAAATGATGGAGGGGTGGAAATTGGAAGCAAAATTAATAAATTTCCCCAGGTCCAGACGAGAGCATGAAGCAGCACCGAAGCAATCATTGATGTACTGGAGAAAGAGTTGTGGGAGGGGGCCGGAGTAGGACTGGAGCAAGGAATGTTCCACATACCCCATAAAAAGACAGGCAGAACTGGGACCCATGCGGGTACCTATAGCCACACCTTTTATTTGGAGGAAGTGCAGAGAAGATGTGTTTGGTGGTAGCTTCATGCTGGAGTTGGCGGAAATGATCCTTTGAATGCGGAGGCTGGTGTGGTGATAAGACCATAAGACATAGGAGCAGAAATTAGGCCATTTGGCTCATCGAGTCTGCTCTGCCGTTCAATCATGGCTGATAAGTTTCTCTACCCCATTCTCCCGCCTTCTCCCCGTAACCTTTGATCCCCTTACCAATCAAGAGCGTATCTATCTCGGTCTTAAATACACTCAATGACTTGGCCTCCACAACCCTCTGTGGCAATGAATTCCATAGATTCACCACTCTCTGGCTAAAGTTTCTCCTCATCTCTGTTCTAAAAGGTCTTCCCTTTACTCTCAGGCTGTGCCTTTGGGTCCTAGTCTCTCCCACTAATGGAAACATCTTCCCCATGTCCACTCTATCTAGGCCTTTGAGTATTCTGTAAGTTTCAATCAGATCCGCCCTCATCCTTCTAAACTCCATCAACTATAGACCCAGAGTCCTCAAATGTTCCTCATATGTTAAGCCTTTCATTCCTGGGATCATTCTCGTGAACCTCCTCTGGACCATCTCCAGGGCCAGAACATCCTTCCTGAGAACATCCTTAATAATGGACTCTAAAATCTTACCAACGACCGAGGTCTGGCTAATCGGCCCGTAATTTCCTGTCTTTTGCCTCACTCCCTTTTTAAACAGATGGGTTACATTAGTGATTTTCCAGTCCTCTGGGACCCTCCCTGACTCGAGTGATTCTTGAAAGATCACCACTAACGCCTCCACTATCTCTTCAGCTATCTCCTTCAGAACTCTGGGCTGTAATCCATCTGGTCCAGGTGATTTATCCACCTTCAGACCTTTCAGTTTTCCTAGCGCCTTCTCCTTGGTAATGGCCACCATACTCACCTCTGCCCCCCGACTCTCTTGAACTTTGGGGATGTTACTCGTGTCTTCCACCGTGAAGACTGACGCAAAGTACCTATTCAGTTCCTCCACCATTTCTTTGTTCCCCACTACTACTTCTCCAGCATCATTTTCCAGTGGCCCAATGTCCACTTACCCTTTATATATCTAAAAAATCTCTTGCAATCTTCTTTTATATTACTGGCTAGTTTACCCTCATATTTAATCTTCTCCCTCCTTATTTCTTTTTTAGTTGTCCTCTGTTGGTCTTTGTAGGCTTCCCAATCCCCTGGTTTCCCACTGCTCTTCGCTGCATTGTATGCTTTCTCTTTAGCATTTATGCTGTCTCTGACTTCTCTTGTCAGCCATGGTTGCCTCGTCCTCCCTTTAGTATGCTTCTTCTTCCTAGGCATGGACTTTTGCTGTGTCTCCCAAATTACTCCCAGAAACTCCTGCCATTGCTGTTCCACTGTCGTTCCTGCTAGGCTCATCTCCCAGTCAATTCTGGCCAGCTCCTCCCTCATGCCTCTGTAGTTGCCTTTATTCAACTGTAATACCGTTACATCTGATTCCAGCTTTTTCCTCTCAAATTGCAGGGTAAATTGTATCATATTATGGTCACTTCCTCCTAAGGGTTCCTTCACCTTAAGCTCCCTTATCAAATCTGCCTCATTACACATCACTAAATCTAGAATTGCCTGTTCCCTAGTGGGCTGCACCACAAGCTGCTCCAAAAGGCCATCTCGTACACGTTCCACAAATTCCTTTTCTTGGGGTCCACTACCAACTTGATTTTCCCAGTCTACCTGCATATTGAAATCCCCCATGATCACTGTAACCTTGCCTTTTCTATCTCCTGGTGTATCTTGTGCCCCACATCCTGACTACTGTTCGGAGGCCTGTACATAACTCCCATTATGGTTTTTTTACCTTTGCGGTTCCTCAACTCTACCCACACAGATTCTACATCATCTGACCCTACGTCATTTCTTGCTATCGATTTAATTTCATTTCTTACTAACAAAGCAACCCCACCCCACCTCTGCCAAACTGCCTACAGCACCACCCTTGTCAGCAGGTTTGATGACTGTTACGGACCTCATCTCCTCTGGAGATCTTCCTTCCACAGCTTCCAACCTGTTAGTCTCCCAACCTCGGACGGCCCGCTTCTACCTCGGCCCGCTTCTGCCTCCAACCCAAAATCCACAAACAAGACTGTCCCGGCAGACCGATCATGTCACGGAACTCATTTCTTGCTATCTTGACTCCATTCTCTCTCCCCTTGTCCAGTCCCTTCCCACCTACATCCGTGATTCCTCTGATACGCTACATCATATCAACAATTTCCAGTTCCCTGGCCCCAACCGCCTCCTCTTCACCATGGACATCCAATCCCTATACACCTCCATCCCCCACCGGGATGGTCTGATGGCTCTCCGCTTCTTGCTCGAACAGAGGCCCGAACAATCCCCATCCACCACTACTCTCCTCTGTCTGGCTGAACTTGTTCTCACACTGAACATTTTCTCCTTAAACTCATCTCACTTCCTC
The DNA here is from genome assembly GCF_964194155.1 of Cetorhinus maximus. Lineage (NCBI taxonomy): Eukaryota > Metazoa > Chordata > Chondrichthyes > Lamniformes > Cetorhinidae > Cetorhinus > Cetorhinus maximus. The sequence continues at coordinate 166,145,344 of NC_135883.1, forward strand.
CAAATAAAAGGTGTGGCTATGGGTACCCGCATGGGCCCCAGTTATGCTTGTCTCTTTATGGGCTACGTGGAACATTCCTTGTTCCAGTCCTACTCCGGCCCCCTCCCACACTCTTTCTCCGGTACATCGATAATTGCTTCGGTGCTGCTTCATGCTCTCGTCTGGACCTGGAAAAATTTATTAATTTTGCTTCCAATTTCCACCCTTCCATCATTTTCACATGGTCCATCTCTGACACTTCTCTTCCCTTCCTTGACCGCTCTGTCTCAATTTTTGGTGATAGACTGTCCACCAATATTCATTACAAGCCTACCGACTCCCACAGCTACCTCGACTACAGCTGCTCACACCCCGCTTCCTGTAAGGACTCCATCCCATTCTCTCAGTTCATTCGCCTCCGTTGCATCTGTTCTGATGATGCCATTTTCAAAAACAGTTCCTCTGATATGTCTTCCTTCTTCCTTAACTGAGGTTTTCCACCCACGGTGGTTGACAGGGCCCTCAACCGTGTGCGGCCCATCTCCCGCGCATCCGCCCTCACACCTTCCTCTCCATCCCAGAGCCATGATAGGGTCCCCCTTGTCCTCACTTATCACCCCACCAGCCTCCGTATTCAAAGGATCATCCTCCGCCATTTCCACCAACTCCAGCATGATGCCACCACCAAACATATGTTCCTTTCACCCCTCCGGCGGCATTCCGCAGCGATCGTTCCCTCTGGGACACCCTGGTCCACTCCTCCATCACCCCCTACACCTCAACCCCCTATCACGGCACCTTCCTATGCAACTGCAGAAGGTGTAACACCTGCCCCTTTACTTCCCCTCTCCTTACCGTCCAAGGGCCTAAACACTCCATTCAAGTGAAGCAGCATTTCACTTGCAATTTAGTCTACTGCATTCTTTGCTCCCAATGCGGTTTCCTCTACATTGGAGAGACCAAACGCAGACTGGGTGACCGCTTTGCAGAACACCTTCTGCAGAACACATGACCCAGACCTCCCTGTTGCTTGCCATTTCAACACTTCACCCGGCTCTCATGCCCACATGTCCATCCTTGGCCTGCTGCATTGTTCCAGTGAAGCTCAACGCAAACTGGAGGAACAGCACCTCATCTTCCGACTAGGCACTTTACAGCCTTCCAGACTGAATATTGAGTTCAACAATTTTAGTTCATGAACTCTCTCCTCCATCCCCACCCCCTTTCCCCCAATAATTTATATAGATCTTTCTTTTCCCACCTATTTCCATTATTTTTAAATGTATTTCCATCCATTGTTTTATCTCTAACTTTTAGCCTATTTCGATCCCTTCCCTTCACCCCACCCCCACTCGGGTTATCTGTACCTTGCTTGTCCTGCTTTCTACCCTTAATTAGCACATTCCTTAGATAATGTCACCACCTTCAACACCTCTTTGTCCTTGACATCCTTTAGCAATCTCCACCCATCACTGGCCCTCTATCCAGCTCTACCTGTCCCACCCACCCACCCCCTTAAACCAGCTTATATTTCACCTCTTTTCTATTTTTACTTAGTTCTGTTGAAGAGTCATATGGACTCGAAACGTTAAATGTGCTCCTCTCCACAGATGCTGCCAGACCTGCTGACTTTTTTCCAGGTATTTTTATTTTTGTTTTGGATTTCCAGCATCCGCAGTTTTTTGCTTTTACTTTGTCCTGGATGTTGTCAAGCTTCTTGAGTGTTGTTACAGCTAGGCAACATGAAGTGTCCATGACCCCACAAATGCCACAAGATCAATGTCATACCTTAAGTGTACTTTTGGACTATTTACTATAAACGAGAGTCGAGAAAGTAAGGTAGACTTACTCACCAACCAACTCCTTCTCCTGTACTTTCAAGTTAGTTGCAAACTTTGAATGTTTTTCTATAATGCAGCTATTTACGCACCTTTCCTAAAAGTAGTGAATTAATCTGGCTATTTGCATAAAGACCCTTAATGCAGATACTCACCATCCAAAGTACTTCTTTACTGTGATGTCACTGTATTTTTTCCTCAATCCTCTTTCAAACTCAACACGGGCCGATTCCCAGTAGCTGAACTTGTGTGCCAGCTTCGGTATTCATTGGATCATCCTCCGGCATCTCCAGCTGATGCTACCACCAAGCACATCATCTTCTCTCCCACCCCCCTCCTTTCAGCATTCCAAAGGGATTGTTCCCTCCGTGATATCCTGGTCATCAATCACCCCAACACCCTTCACGCACTACCTTTCATGCAAATGCAGATGTAACACCTGCCATTTTACCTTCTCTCTCCTCAATGTCAAGGCCCCAAACACGCCTTTCAAGTAAAACAGTGATTTATATGCATTTCTCTGCATTTAGTATACTGTATTTGCTGTTCATAATGCAGTCTGCTCTACACTGGGGAGACTAAACGGAGATTGGGTGACCACTTTGCGGAACATCTCTATTCAGCTCGTAAGCATGACCCTGAGCTTCCTATTCCTGTAGTAGCCTGTCATTTTTATTCCCCACCTTGCTCTCATGCTGACATTACTGTCTTTGGCCTAATGCAGTGTTCCAATAAAGCTCAACACAAGCTCAAGGAACATCACCTATCTTTCGGTTAGACACTTTGTAACCTTCCGGACTCAACACTGAGTTCAACAATTTCAGACCAAGCTCTGGCCCCATTTTGTTTCCTTTGCTTTGCATTTTTCAGTCTTACCCTTATTTTTCCCGTTTCTGCTTTTGAACGGCAGCTATTCATTACTTTGCCCTGTACACCTCCTCAGGACACATCTTTTGTTTCTTGTACCATTATCACTCTCTTCGTCTCGGCAAAACAATTTATTTTGTCATTTAATGACACCCTTCTTCCAGCTTATCACAGAACTGCTCTTTTCACCCACTTAAAATTTATTACATTTCTAACTTTTCCCAGTTCTAATGAAATGTCATTGACCTGAAACATTAACTCTATTTTTCTCTCCACAGGTGCTGCCTGACCTGGTGAGTATTCCCAGCATTCGCATGATTTTGCTTTTGTATAAATATTTCTGTTTTCTTGATTACCAGGCAATTAGATATTAAAAACAACTGTTTGAGATTGTCGCAAGTTGACAGTGTTCTAAATCAATCCTAAATTATAAACTACACAGTAGAATTGTTTGATTTGTTGGTGATGGATACTCTTTCGAGTTATCAACAGTCACAGATTGCAACTCTTTTCGAATACAATCACAGTTCTTGGTTTCCGGGAGTGGGACATGAACCCACAACCCTCTGATTCAAAGGCGAGGGTGCTATGGACTGAGCCACAGCTGATAGGGCACACCAGAACCCAAGCTGGCGAGGCCAACTGTCGCTGCCAATTGCTGTGCCGGCTGAGTTCAACTAACTCGGCAGATATGGGGTCATAGATGGTTACAGCACAGAAACAAACCATAAAATCCTAGTGTCAGTGCTTCCAAGTTAGCTCCTAGTTGTAAAACTCCTGACAGCCAGTTGATGAAGGAGACCAGAAGCCAAACTTCACTCTGAATAAATCTAAAACTGAGTGAAACTTATAAAAGTGTATAGCTGCTAACTCTACTCTCATCCCAGTGTCAATTAGTCTCTTTATATGTGCTGAAGTAATCATCCAATCAATACCCTTCAACTGTATGTGCTTAACCTTAATTTATACCATTAACACTAATGTCTAATTGCACTCTCAGTTCGCAAACCATAAATTCTAATATTCCAATTTTCAAGAACAATGGACTGTGCTTGATGAAGGTCCTGGAAGGTGGGGGGTGCAGAGTGGATGGAGGGACAGCCACCGGCAGCAGAACCCAGTGAGCGGGCTCTGTCTGCGGCCGGATGGTGAGAAGCTCCGTCGAGCAGATACTCAACAGCTACTACTTCGGAAAAGAAAGAGTCAAGAGCCTAGCTTCTGCCATGATAAATACCCAGAAGAGTAGTATTCCTTCCTTCAGTGGTGCATCTTAGCAACAGTACTACAGGCACCTCAGTCCAGGGCCTCTGTGGTGCTCCTGATGCCCCTCACCCACCAGTGAAGATCCCAGGTGGGTGAGGGAATGGAAGGGATTACACTCTTACCGCTCTCTTACACACACATGAGAAGCTAACTGTAACCCAAGAGCTACCAAGCAGAACATTCTCCATTTTCAGTACAAGCGAACAGCTCAAAGGTCTCCAAATGGGATGCAGTTTTCACCAATAAGAAAGTTTTTGTGGAAATTCCTAATGGTGTTTTGGCAGAAGGAAGCAAAGAAGAGTTAACTGTGCTGTTAGAATTTGCTGAGGAGAAAATGAAGATGGAATATGTATTTGTCTGCTTCTACAAAAACAGAGAGGATCAAGCCTTGCTCCTGAGAACATTCAGCTTCATGGGCTTTGAGATTGAGACACCAGGCCATCCCTCGGTTCTAGCTCAGTCTGATGTCCTGTTTTTGGTGTACTCCATTGATCATCATTGTCAGAGGAAGAGTAGCCGCATCAAGGAACACTTTACTGTTTCCCACTTTTTATTGTAGCTGTGGGAGAGAGTAGTCCTTAGTATAAATGCTGTGTAATACCCATAGAGCTATGGCCTGTAAAAGGTGCAGATTTTAATTGCCTTTTGTGTAAGCAAAATTTGATCATCTTGCCTAGATGCTCTTTAGACAGTCTGGGCTGAATTCAGCTTCCTGGGCTGATACTGAGCAGGAATAGTTTATCTCGAATTACAAATTTGTCAAGTTTTTTTTGTCATTTGTTTCTTCAACTGTGTGACTTTGTCACTGCTGTTTACAGAAAATGTTGAAAGCCTGTGAATTCCTTTCACATACTGTGTTTTTATGTACCTTCTATTAAGCCATTTAAAGAAAATAAAATTATTTCAAATTTACCTTTTAAAAAAAAAAACAATTTGTGGTAGCAAATCCCCGATTCTAATCGCCCTCTGGGTGAAGATTTCCCCCATAAATTCCCTTCGAGTTACCGTCTCACTGACCAGGGGAAACAAAAGCCCCAATTTTAACCTGAGCATCCAACCGTAATGGGGTGTGTGTCAGGGGTAATATTTTTTTAAAAATCAACCTTCCAGCTCCAATTTGTTGCCTTCCCAACAGTTTAAATTTTTCTACCCAAATCAGGCCATCAACATGACTCTTGCAAAGGGAGAGAGGGCTTAGTAAACAACAAGGTCTAGCTTAGCCTTGAATGTTTTCAATGACCCAGCCTGCACTGCTCTCTGGAGTAGAGAGTTCCTCCCTCTATTGTGTCCATTGATTTTCTACCATTGGTGGGATGCTTTTAGTACACTGTAACCTCACTAATCCAGAAATTGTGTGACCAAGGCATTTCTGGATTTTGGAATAATGTTAGAATACCTGATCACAAGAATGTGAGCCAGGTATAAATATGTACCGAAGACAAAACAGTAGTAAAGCGGTAATAACATTTGTTTTATTTATCCAACTACTGTATTTTCCATGTTTCCAAAATATTGCATTCTTTAACATTAGAAAACACATTTATCAGCGAGTGCGAAGCAGGTCCACGATATTTCTGTGACAACTTGGCACAGACTGGGGCTGGCAACTATTACCTCAGTGACTGAGGAAAAACCAGGTGGTCAAGCGGCTGATCCAGGAAGATGACTGACAGCTTCAAACTTAGCCGTGTTTGTGCTCCTGTCTGCCTGTTGTACCCTGGCTCTGCATTAGAGATTGGGTGACCAGAGGTTGGCTCTGCTCCTTACCCTGGGTTAGCCACTGTGAATCATAGGCACTGGCGACTGGACCAAAAGGTGGGAGAGAGCAGGGCTGAATACTCTATGTATGTGTATATGGTGGGAAGGGGACAGGGGCTGATTACTGTGTATTTATGTGATGATTATCTCAGTCTGGCAGCTACAAGAGAAATGCCATGTACAAAGGAGACCATGAGGGCATTCAACCATGGGGAGGGGTGGCGGTGATGGGTGAAGGTGGGGGCTTCTATTTTAGCTTCTGGAGAAAATTGACTGCATGCCAAAGCTACTCAATGCAATTTTCTCTTTCCATGATAGGCAACATTGGAACCCTTTGAGATTCGGAGTGGGGTCAAACAGGGATGTGTTCTGGCACCAACATTCTTTGGCATATTCTCTTTGCTGCTGCCATATGGCTTCAGGTCATCTGCAGAGGGTGTCTTCTTACAAACCGGAGCTGACAGAAAGCTGGTCAGCCTTGTTTGCCTGAGATCCAAGACAAGGTTTCGCCAATTCCTCATCAGAGAGAGTTGCTCTACATTGACGATACTGTACTAACATTCCATACTGAGGAACACCTTTCGCAGCAAATGGACAGACTCTCTCATGCCTGCAAAGAGTTTGGTTTGGCCATCAGCATTAGAAAGACAAATGTCATGGTCCAGGATACTGCCATCTACACACATGTCACTGGCTAGGCTAGCATTTATTGCCCATCCCTAATTGTCCTTGAAGTGATGGTGGTGAGCTGCCTTCTTGAACCACTGCAGTCCATGTGGTGTAGTTACATTCACAGTTAGGGAGGGAGTTCCAGGATTTTGACCCAGTGACAGTGAAGGAATGGTGATATATTTCCAAGTAGGATGGTGCGTGGCTTGGAGGGGAACTTGAGGTAATGGTGTTCCCATGCATAGGTGGCAGAGGTCATGGGATTGGAAGACGTTGTTGAAGGCACCTTGGTGAATTTCCAAGTAGGATGGTGCATGGCTTGGTGGTAATGGTGTTCCCATGCATCTCATGCATAGGTGGCTGAGGTCATGGGTTTCGAAGATGTTGTTGAAGGAGTCTTGGTGAATTGCTGCAGTGCTTCTTTTAGATGGCACACATTGCCGCCACTGTGCATCGGAGATGGAGGGAGTGGATGTTCAAGGTGGTTGATAGGGTGCCAATCTAGTTGTTCTGGATGGTGTTGAGCTGAGTGTTGAAGCTGCACTCATCCAGGCAAGGAGAGTATTCCACCACACTGCTGACTTGTGCCTGGTAGATGGTGGACAGGCTTTGGGAAGTCAGGGGGTGAGTTACTCTGTGCAAAATTCCCAGGCTCTCACCTGCTCCTGTAGCCACAGTATTTATTTGGCTGGTCCAGTTCAGTTTCTGATCAATAGTAACCCCCCCAGGATGTTGATTTGAATATACTTGGGTACTGGGCAGAAAAATGGCAGACAAAACTCAATGCCGAGAAACAAAAATGTATTGCACGGGGTCAAAAAAATTCACTAAAAGAAATAAGACCATAAAACGTAGGAGCAGAAGTTGCCCATTCGGCCCATTGAGTCTGCTCCGCCATTCAATGAGATCATGGCTTATCTGATAATCCTCAAATTAGGCAAATTCTTCTCAAAACTATTTTGGAATACAATATATGAGTAATTTGACACCTGACATGTAGTAAGTGTAGCATGGTTGGGAGCAACAGGTGACTGGGTTTCCTTACCTCATGTCTGGGTCTTTTGTAGACTAATTGATATCGATTGATTGCCATGATTTTTGTAATGTCCCCATGTTCTATTGCATCATGGCTGCTCTGTTCCTGAACTCCATTTATCTATGGTCTTGAAAATTTAAACTGAGCTAACATTTTTGGCGAGAGAATTCCAGATTTCCACTAACCTTTGTGTGAAAAAGTCCTTTCTAATTTCATTCTGAAATAACCTAGCTGTTAAGATTATTCTAATTTTTTCTGGATTTCCCCCACCAAAAGTCATTGTTATTCTGTATCTGTGCTATTCAAACACTTTTTCATTCCAAACATCTTGATTCAATTACCCCTCAACCTTCTAAACAAGGAAAGGAAATGTCTTTTATGCAACTTGTTCTCAAATGTTATTTTAAAGCCCTGGTATCATTCAGGTGAATTAGCGCTGTACCCACTCCAATGCCAATATATCTTTCCTGATGTTCAGTGCCCAAATTTGAAGGTGTAACTTGAGACAAGACTGTGTGTACAATGGAAGTGTAATCACCTCCCTTTTGCATTTCAGCCTCTCTTAGAAAAAGGCAAATATACCATTTGTCTTCTGAATGCTTTTTGTATTTGTACACCAGCTCACAGACGTAGAATCACATACTAGCTTATAATCATGAATCATCAGGTGTACTGTGCATGTGTCAGCTCTTTGAAAAGGCTATCCATTTAATCCCACTTCCCTACATAGCCCTGCGTATTTTTCCTTTTCAAATTTAGATCTAAATCTCTTCTGAAAGTTACTTTCAAATCTGTTTTCACAACCCTTTCAGCCACTGCCATTATGACGACAACTCGCCTTGCAAAATACATAAGTCATGTTTCCGAGTCTGGTTTTTTTGCCAATTTAAATTTTATCTCAAATCTGTCCCCGCTGGTTGCTGATCTTCCTGCTATTGGAAACAGTTTCTCCCTTTCTATTCTGACAAAAATCCTATAATTTTCTGCATTTCTCTCCCTTGTCAAAAAAAATGGAATTATATTTACAACTTTCTAATCCAAAAGCACTATTTCTGGATCAAGAGAGCTTTGAATAATTATTACGGAATGCATCAGCAATTTGCTCACCTATTTCTAGTAGTCTGGAATGGAAACCATCAGGTCCTGAAGGCTGTCTTAAACTACTGGTGTTTTGTTCTCCTCTTCCACTGTGAAAACAAAGTGCTCATTTAACAAGTCCTCCACTTCTTTATGCTCATTAGGCTCACATGCCTCTATTTTTAATTAGACCCAGTTCCATTTAATAATGTTTATAAAAACATTGCTGTGAACTTAAATATCCCTTAAAGCTTTTTTTTCATATTTGCTTTGCCAAGCCCAGTTCAGGCACAAAGATATTCCAAATTTTAAAGCTATATTTTAAAAACATGAACATAAAAACTGTTAAGATGGCTGCAGCATACCATGTAGCTTTTGGCATTTGAACGGTTGACAGTCTGTGGCCAAAAGATAATTAAAAAGAGGACCTGTGTGAAGGAACATCACAGCCACTTGTGAAATTCACATCCATCGCTGGCCAGGCCAGCATTTATTGCCCATCCATAATTGCCCTCATTCAGAGGGCATTTAAGAGTCAACCACATTCCTGTGGGTCTGGAGTCACATGCAGGCCAGACCAGTAAGGACAGGTTTCCTTCCCTAAAGGGCATTAGTGAATCAGATGGGTTTTTATGACAACAACAATGATTTCGTGGTCATCAGACTTTTAACTCCAGATTTTTATTGATTCAATTTTCACCATCTGTCAGTTGTTATTTGAACCCGGGCCCCAGAGCATTACACTGGGTCGCTGGAACACGAGTCCAGTGACAATGCCATTATGCCACCACCTCGCCCGAATGGGTGTTATACAAATGCAAAATGGATCCCACTGACCTTTCACTGTGTTTGGATGAGGGGCCATCACAACGCAAAGACTGCCTCAAGTTCTCAGTGTGAAAACCAAAGTGCAGGATAGTTATTGGTTATTAATTATTAATTAATTATTAATAATAGTTATTATTAACACACCACCTTTTTGGAAAAGGTAACAAGTCAGATGGGTGAGACAGTCATGTTTGTTGCCAGCTTTTAAAACAGCAAGAATCAGCTCTGCAGAGACATAAGAGACCAGCAGAAAGCCACTGAACCAGCAGCAGTCAACTAAGCAGCCAAGATAATACGCAGCCAAAACTTCAAAATGGGAGGACTCTCTCCAACCTCCTGGAAGTTCACTTGAGAACCAACATCTTAGCAATACAACTGCAAGAAGCCTCACAGCTTACTGAGAATTCTATGCTTTAAGACCTTTGCACCAGCCAAAGCATAAACTCATCTAAGAACCTTAGTGGGCCCAATACAAGAGACTGAAAGAATCCCTAATTGTAACGATTCTTTTTTTGAGTGTGACAGCGTGAGACATTGCATTTTTAAATCTCCAGGGCAAGTGTGGGATAATAAATAACCGCCTTCATTTTAAAATTCACAAAGCAGCTTGCTGCTGGGATTATTTAAATTGGGACAACCATTTTGAGGGTAAATACAAAACACTTTGATCACCATCAGTAAGAAAACACAAAGTCTGACATTTATTTTTGCAACTCTCTTTTTGTATCACTTAGCTAATTATTTTTTATAGCTCTATTATTTTTTATAGCAAAATGTATCGCACAGGGACAAAAAATTCACAAGAAGAAATTAGACCATAAGACATAGGAGCAGAAGTCATTTGGCCCATCGAGTTTTCTCTGCCATTCAATGAGATCATGGTTGATCTAATAATCCTCAAATTAGACACATTTTTCTGAAAACTATTTTGGAATACAATATATGAGTAATTTGACACCTGACATGCAGTAAGTGTAGCATGGTTGGGGTGTATCATGGTTGGGAGCAACAGGTGACTTTGGGCCAATGGTTCCCAAGGCTTCCACAACTGGGTTTCCTCACACCATGTCTGGGTCTCTTGTAGACTAATTGATATAGATTGATTGCCATGATTATTGTTATGTCCCCATGTTCTATTGCATCATGGCTGCTCTGTTCCTGAACTCCATTTATCTATGGCCTTGAAAATTTCAATTGAGCTAACATTTTTGAGGAGAGCATGGTTTTGTGAACGGAAAATTATGTTTCACTAATTTATTGGAGTTTTTTGAAGGAGTAACATGTTACTCACAATAAGAGGTTGTGGCGGAAGAATTAATCCAGGCTGGTCTCTTGGTTAAAGCTGATTTATTTCCAAGACAACTCCTCAGTGCTACTAACTGCCCCGTAGCTTCCACCCAAAGTGTTGCAGTTGTACCATTTTATTCTATTTAGGTGGGATAATTAATGCCCATCACCTGTTTAACTAACAATTGGTTTTAACAAGATGATTGCCATATTAACAGATTCCCTTCAAAAAACTTGAACACTTTTTTTTAAACAGAAGGAAATAATGTCACGTATTTCCACGTATATTATTCCCTAATTTCTTTTACCACATATATATGTACACACAATTCTAAAACAAAAGCAAATTTTCATTGCATCGTTATAAGACACCCCTCTTCCAACACATTTAATAATTTCTTAGAGCAGGCACTTCTTTTCGTAAAACAGTCTGATAGTTGGTGACTTTTGTCAACCCATTTTATCTTAGAGATGTCTTTTCTCTCTAACATCTCCTTGGCTAGGTCTATTCGTAGCCTTTTTTCCGTGACACTTTTCGTGGAATGAACATTGTCCGAAAGAAACCGGTTATCAACATAACATTCTATGGGCAAACTTTTCCCACATGGCACCTTAAATAATATTTCTGTCAATATATTGGATAAGTAGACCCCCATACCTTCTGCTTCTACTAAGGCTAACGTTTCAACAGCTAAGGTGCTTTTCACTACCCTTTTTATTTTCTTGGCTTCCCAAGCCAGTGGGCAACATTTATCGTTCTTTCCCACCAAGAATATGATGAACCCTGTTGTGCTGGAGTACCCATCTGGAAGATTGGCATGTGAAACATCATTAAAAATGACCAACCTCATTTCTTCTGGATCACCCAAGGCTGGGAACTTGAGCACACATCTTAGAATTTAATTTTTTAACTGTTTTATTTGCTCTCTGGGCTTACTCAACTGTAGCATGTTTCATCATGGTACTCAGTTCCAACACATCATAACTAGCATCAGGCCTAATCTGAGTGCACAACCAGCTCAACTGCCCAATCAAACTTCTCAACTGTTCCATTTCTTTCTTGGTAGCAGGATCCTTTTTTTGTGAGGATCTACCATGAGTTACTGTGATATAATTAACATTTTCTAGATAAGATTGTTGATTCAATGTCACTCCTAACTTGCTCTGTTTAATGTCTAAACCTCTGTATTTAAAGGCCCTAGAAGCCTGACTTCCAACCTGCAATTCCTCCTTTATCTTCTCGATTACCCATTGTTCAAATTCTACAGATCCTCCCACAGGAAATCATCAATATGCATGATAAAGATCCCAGCTAGTTTCTCAAACAAAAACAAAAATTCCTGGAAAAACTCAGCAGGTCTGACAGCATCTGCGGAGAGGAACACAGTATGTTTCGAGTCCGTATGACTCTTCTTGTGGTACCAGTAGAACATCGCGGGGTCTGTCTTTAACTGAATGCAACCTATTTTCAACAATACAGACCTCAGAATAATACCACACTCTTGATAAATCATTCAACCCATAAACACACTTATTCAATTTCCATAGCTGTCCTTCTACATCCCCAGCTTCTTTGGGTGGTTTCAAAAAAACTTCCCTTTGAAACTTCTCCCCCTGTAAAAACACAGCCTTTTATATCAATCGATTTGCACTCCCAGGAATCGGATGCCAAAATAGCTAAAAAAAATCTTCAAACTCATTTTCCCCGCAGTAAGCGAGTCCACTCTGACATCCTGATCTCCTAGTCTCTCTTCAAAGCCTCGGGCTACTAATCTCACTTTGGCCTTATGTGTACCGTCTGGGAGTACCTATTCTGTACAGATCCATCTATGAGACAAAGCTGGCTGTCCTCTGTCAGGTATTTCAGAATATACCCCAAATTCCTTCCAACTTTCTAACTCTTTCCATTTGGCTTCCTTTGTCAGCTTACTTTCCAATTTATTAGGAGCTACTAGAGTCGCTCTGTCATAAGTACTTCTACTTCTGTTGAGATTGCTAGCTTGCTCTTTAGTCCTCCTTGTTAAGCTATGGCCTCTACTCACATTCCTCTCCCTTTCTGGACTGCTACTATATGATTGTCCTCCCACGCAAACAGAACTCCTTTCGCAAGTCCTTGATTTTTTTCTAGGGTCACGACCACTTTCTGGTCCACTGTTAGAACTCATACTGCGCTTTCTGGGTTTCCAAATCTTTACCTCGGTTTGCCAATCGATAAATCTTGTCTCCTGTCCTTCATCCTGCACATTTAGCCAATGTTTGTATTTACCAGTGGCCTTTCCTGCTCTCCCTATGATGGTGGCATCCCTCCACACACTGGTCCCTTCTGGCATGCATGTTACCTTTGTTCCTACTTTGGGTAATTGCCCTTTTGGATGAATAGCGTTGTCCTGTACCTCAGTATTACTTTGTCCATAGTCAGTCAACCCTGTATCTGCCGTCGTCTGCTCCTCATAACTACCCAGTGTATGTGTATGTGAAGTGCATAGTGCCTCCTCGCGTTCTATGTCCTGTTCAGAACCTGCAAAGGTATAGTCAGTACCAATTAACCGTGAAGAATGTACCCTAACAGTTTGATTACCGTGTTGCACAATTACTACTTTCCCATCACTCCCTATAACCTAGCCAGGTCCTTTCCACTCTCTCTGGCCTTCCCTTTTATAATATACCACGTCTCCTCCTCTAAACTGTATTCCCGATGGTCTTATGTGGTGCCGTAGAGCCTGCCAAGTTTTTTCTGAAACCTCAGCTTTACGAAAGCTTTTCTACCCGCATGCAAAGCGTTCAGATGAGCAGAAAAAGTGGAGCTAATGCTAGTCCCTTCTAGAGCAGGGGGAGCATCTGACAACACCAAAGGTAACTTCGGATTTCTTCCAGACACCAACTGATACGGACTGTACCCCCCAACCATTTGCAGAGAGTTCTTTGCGTGCACCGCCCACGCTAGCACCATTTGCAGTTTACAACCTGGTGCATCAGCTAATATTTTATCTAACATGTCATCTATTACTGCATGGTTTCTTTCACAAAGACCATTATTAAATGGGCTCTCAGCTGCAGTGCACATAACTATGATGTTTAAATTTTTGCACATATCTCCAAATTCCTCATTGGCGAATTCCCCACCATTATCTGTTAGGAACTTCGTTGGAGTTCCTAATCCTGTTCCTACCCATTTCTCCATAACCTTATCGACAATGGTCCTTTTGTCTTTACTATGTATCACAGTGGATAGACTAAATCTGGTTGCCGTATCTATGAAGTGTAGTAAAAAAAAGCCCTATCCTTGTCCCAAACTTTCAAGTCCATTGTCACTGCATCATTAAACTCCCTGGCTAGTGGCAAGCTCACAACAGGATGCAGTGGTGTCTTGCGATATTTACGGCAAATTTCACACTGAGCAGTGATTTGTTCAATAAGATCATCATATCCTTTATCGACCACTCCCGCATCTCGAAGCAGAATCTGCAGTTTTTGTGGCACTGGATGTGCAAACAATGTAATTTCCAAATGATCTTTTTGTCCACCAAATTCTCATTCTCAGCAGTTAAAAAAAAAACTTCATGAACTTTTTGATGAGAAATCTCTGGCTTCCTTAGTGGCAAGCAGTAATGCCCTGACCAAGTAAAGTGTAGATCCACATTTTTCCCGGAACATGACTGCTCTATCATTCTTCATAGCTAGCATCATTTGAGCCTTCTTCATCGCAGATCAACTCAACAATAGCAGTATCTCATTAGAAACCACATAGTACTGATAAACAGATTGATCCCTGCTATCTTACAAGGGAGGACCACCCGTTTGGAGGATGTTAATGTATTGTCATCTCCGAACCTGAAGCAGGTAGAGCTTTCATACTCCTCGACCCTCCACCGGTCTGCCTCATCGAGACACTTCAGTTAGCAGGCAAGTCAGTCCATGCTGCACACTGTAGAAGTGCTACCACTGTCCAGAGCTGCACAGTTGAAGGAATCTACCATCAAGATACTCAGAGCTGGATTCAAACTCTGTAATCAATGCGATTCCATCATGGCAGTCACCATCATCATTTTCAGTTTCAGATGAATCAGTCTCGTGGGTTACTTAAAAAAACATGATTCCTTCGCTGTGGGCAGTTCATCGTGTAATGGTACTGGGAATCACGCCAAAAACACCGATTAACCATTCCCCATTCATTTTTTGGGTTTAAACATCTACGGTCACCATCCCGGACACGCTTTTTGTCCTGACTCTCAAATTGGCTAGGGTCATGACCATTTTCAGACCTCTTGTCATTAACCCCATCTTTGTATTGGAATCTTGGTCTAATACTTGGTCAACCGCGAAATTCAGTCACTATTGAATCCTCTATCCTTTGTTTTACAGCATAGTTGTTCGCACTTGCTAAAAAAGTGGCAGGGAACGACTGTTTCCCTAGAAATTTTTTTTAGGGCAGCAGCCATTTGATCTAAGAGAGGTCCTTTCCCCCAGAACTGAACCCCTGTTAGTACTAAAACACTATCGACATGGGAAATGCAAACAGTCCAGTAATTTAACTGCCAATACCGATTCTGGAATTTCAAGTTCAAATCGCTGTTGTCTCCTGTACTATTTATCAAAATCCATGATATATTCTTCCATGGACTGATCATCTGATTTCTTAAACCTATCAAAGATCGTCCAAGCTTCATATGCTTCCAATAACTCATCCTTTTTGTAGAACTTATCCAAAAATTATATCAGACGGTTTAATCCCTTTTCATGATCCAAATCATCCACTTTCTACTCTGAAAATACTTTACTCCTTATCTTACTTTTGGCTGGTAATGTTAATGCCAAAGCCATACCCTGCATCTTCTGGGGTAGAGCAGTAACCCAGATCCACATTTCAACTTCAGCCTTCCATTACTGGTAAGGTTCAGAGTCAGAAAAAATTGGTGGATATTCAAAGCTTGCGATTTTGCACTGTCCTCCTGCCATTCTGTAACTTAAATTGTTAGCAACAGTATACTTCTTTGCTCTCGGGACTGAGACAGAAAGCTTCATATACAGCAATCAATCAGCAAAGCTTAAAGTTCATCCTCTGCTACGACGTTACTCACAGTAATTGGTTGTGGTGGAAGAATTAATCCAGGCTGGTCTCTTGGTTAAAGCTGGTTTATTTCCAAGACAACTCCTCAGTGCTACTAACTTCCTTGTAGCTTCCACCCAAAGTGTTCCAGCTGTACCTTTTTATTCTATTTAGGTGGGATGATTAATGCACATCACCTGTTTAAGCAGTAATTGGTTTTAACAAGATGATTGCCATATTAACATAACATGCGCAGTGGTTAGAGGAGTCTGTAGATGTACCGTACTTGGAATTCCAGAAGGCATTTGATAAGGTGCCACATCAAAAATTATTGCGGAAAATAAAAGCGCATGGTGCAGGGGGGGTAAGATATTAGCATGGATAGAAGATTGGCTGGCTGGCAGAAAGCAGAGTATGCATAAATGGGTCTCTTTCTGATTGGTAGGATGTGATGAGTGGAGTCCCAGAGGGTTCTGTACTGGGACCTCAACTTATTACGATTTACATCAATTACTTAGATGAGGGGAATGAAGACATGGTAGCTAAATTTGCAGATGGCAGAAAGATAGGTAGGAAACTGTTGTGAAGAGGACATGAGGTTGCAGATGGATAGATAGTTGAGTGAGTGGGCAGAGACCTGGCAGATGGAGTTTAATGTGGGAAAATGTAAAGTTTTTCGCTTTGGCAGGAAGAACAAAAAAGCAGAGTATTACTTAAATGTAGAATGGCTGCATAATTCTGAGGTGCAGAGGGATCGAGGTGTTCCAGTACATGAATCACAAAAAGTTAGTATGCAGGTACAGCAAGTAATTAAGAAGGCTAATGGAATGCTATCCTTTATTACGAGAGGGATTGAACATAAAAGTAAGGACGTTATGCTTCAGTTATACAGGGCACTGGTGAGACCACACCTCGAATAGTGCACGCAGTTTTGGTCTCCTTATTTAAGGATGGATGTAAATGCACTGGAGGCGATTCAAAGGAGGTTTATTAGATTGATACCTGGAATGAGTGGGTTGTCTTATGAAGAAAGGTTGGACAGGGTGGGCTTGTTTCCACTGGAATTGAGAAGAGTATGGTGTGATTTGATTGAAGTATACAAGATCCTGAACGGCCTTGACAAGGTAGATATGGAAAGGATGTTTCCTCTTGTGGGTGAGTCCAGAACTAGGGGGCACTGTTTTAAAATTAGGGGTCACCCTTTTAGGACAGAGGAGAATTTTTTTCTCAGAAGGTTCTGCGACTTTGGAACTCTCTGCCTCAGAAACTGGTGGAGGAGGGGGCACTGAATGTTTTTAAGGCAGAGTTGGATAGATTCTTGTTAAGCAAGGGAATCAAAGGTTATCAGGGTCGAATAACAGGACAGGCCAAAGATATTCCAAATTTTAAAGCTATATTTTAAAAACATGAACATAAAAGCTGTTAAGATGGCTGCAGCATACCATGTAACTTTTGGCATTTGAATTGTTGACAGTCTGTGGCCAAAAGATGATTAAACATGAGGCCCTGTGTGAAGGAACATCACAGCCACTTGTGAAATTCACATCCATCTCTTTGTTTTAAGGATGGATTAAAACCTGCGGTCAGTGAGGTTTGTAGACAACTCATCTACCTCACTTCACCAGGCTCAAAAAGAAACAAACTCAATTTTTTAATATTCATTCATGAGATGTGGGTGTTGCTGGCTAGGCCAATAATTATTGCCCTCATTCAGAGGGCATGTAAGAGTCAACTACATTGCTGTGGGTCTGGGGTCACATGTAGGCCAGACCAGGTGAGGACAGGTTTCCTTCCCTAAAGGGCATTAGTGAACCAGATGGGTTTTTATGACAATTGGCAATGGTTTCGTGATCATCATCAGAGCTTCAACTCTAGATATTTGTTGTTTCAATTTTCACCATCTGCTGGGTGAGTTTTGAACTGGGGTCCCCAGAGCATTACCCTGGGTCGGTGGAACACTAGTCCAGTGACAATGCCACTATGCCACCACCTCGCCCGAATGGGTGTTATACAAATGCAAAATGGATCCCTCTGACTTTCACTGTGATTGGATGAGGGGCCATCACAATGCAAAGAGCTTTCCTGTCTCAAGTTCTCAGTGTGAAAACCACAATGCAGGGTAGTTATTGGCCGAACACACCACCATTTTTGGAAAAGGACTTAGAACTTGTAACAAGTCAGATGGGTGAGACAGCCATGTTTGTTGCCAGCTTTTAAAACAGTAAGAATCAGCTCTGCAGAGACATTACAGACCAGCATAAAGCCACTGAACCAGCAGCAGTCAACTAAGCTGCCAAGATAATACGCAGCCAAAACTTCAGAATGGGAGGACTCTCTCCAACCTCCTGGAAGTTCACTTGAGAACCAACATCTTAGCAATACAACTGCAAGAAGCCTCACAGCTTACTGAGAATTCTATGCTTTAAGACCTTTGCACTAGCCAAAGCATCAACTCATCTAAGAACCTTAGAGGGCCTACAACGAAAGAGACTGAAACAATCCCAAATTCTAACTTTGTTTTTTGAGAGTGACAGCGTGAGAGACATTTTTAAATCTCCAGGGCAAGTCTGGGATAATAAATGACCTCTCTTATTTTAAAACTCACAAAGCAGCTTGCTGCTGGGATTATTTAAATTGGGGCAATGATTCCAAGGGTAAAATATACACACACCTGACATACAAAACAGTTTGATCACCATCAGTAAGAAAGCACAAAGTCTGACATTTATTTTTGCAACTTTACTCTTTTTGTGTCACTTAGTTTTTTTTTATATAGCTCTCTCGGTCTGCTGGATTTTCACTTATTATTGCATTTGTACAAGCCTTTTCCTTCAGCTTGGTACTGTCCCTCCATTTGTCAAGCGTGATTAGTTAACTACATGACAAGTTTTTGCTTTTTAGTGACATTTTACTGGTTTTGCACCATACCAAATATTTCTTTTAATACTTCCTATTGTTGCCTGTAGACATACCCATTAACAATTCAACCCAATTTACTGTGGTCAACTCATTTTTCATCTCTTGCCTTGGTCTGAGACTCCATTCTCCCTCTCAAACTCAATCATGTTGTGTCCAGAACAAAAACAGAAAATGCTGGAAAAACTCAGCAGGTCTAACAGCATCTGTGGAGAGAACGACAAAGACATATTGTGACCAGAATTGACTAAATGTTCTCTTGCTGTTAAGTTTGTTAACAAAGTGTTATGTTACTGATCTCTAAATCCGAAGGGCCATGAAGGCTCGAAACGTTAACTGATTTCTTCTCCGCCAATGCTGCCAGACCTGCTGAGTTTTTCCAGGTAATTCTGTTTTTGTTTTGGATTTCCAGCATCCGCAGTAGCTTTTAGCTTTTTGTTTTTATCTAAATCTAGTTTGGCTCGTGCCCATATGACTCT
Organism: Cetorhinus maximus; assembly: GCF_964194155.1. Lineage (NCBI taxonomy): Eukaryota > Metazoa > Chordata > Chondrichthyes > Lamniformes > Cetorhinidae > Cetorhinus > Cetorhinus maximus. The sequence goes on from NC_135883.1 coordinate 166,164,388, forward strand.
GGAAAACCATCTCAAAGATTTCTAGAAAATCATGGGGGGTTCTGGTGAGGATATTTAATTATTCTTTATTGATTGTGCTGTTCTACATCTCCTAGTCAGTGAAAATTAAAATCTCCCATTTTTGCCTAATTCCTTTTACTACATGCTTCCCTGATTTCTGTATTTCTATGTTCCTTCCCACTCTCACTCAGACAATCTGGAGTTTTGTAGACAACTCCCAGTTTTGCATCGTTTGCTATTCCCTTCTCACTGCTCTTACCGGATTGAAATCCCCTCTTTCAACAGCAGTACTTGGGTCTTCATCAATATTGCTAATCTCTCTCCTTTCCCTGATCCCAAAGGCTGGAATATTCAGCTCCCAATCATGCCCAAGTTGTAGTCAGGTGTCCAATGGGCGACTAGATCATATCCTTTAAGCACATTTGGGCTTCTCATTTATTTAACTCAATGTTAGGTGCATTTGTGTACAGAGTCTTTAGGGCAACTGACCATGTACCCTATTAATTTTTTCCACTTTTTAAAAGCTTAAGATGTGGATTTTCCCCTTCCACCCCATAATTAATTTAAATCTTTCCCTATCTACTTTTCACACAGAAACTCAGTTCATAGCACTTTTGCCTCTGGTTTCAAGTCACACTTAAGAACTCGCAGCACAACAATCAGTATTGAGGGAGTGCTGCACCAGAGTTGCCGTCCTTCAGACGAGACCTTAAGCAGAGGCCTCTTCTGCCCACTCAGGTGGATGTAAAAGATCCCATGGTGCTATTTCAAAGAAGAGCAGGGGAAGTTATCCTGTGTTCCTCAGTCGGCATCTCTCAAAAACAATGGTTATTTTCACATTGCTGTTTGTGGGAGCATGCTGTTTGCAAATTGGCTGTCATATATTACAAAATACTTTTCATTTCAAAATTACTTCACTGGGTGTAAAGTGCTTTGAAATGTGCGGTGGTGGTGAAAGGTGCCATATAAATGCATGTTTTTCTTCAAGAATCAGTGAGCGACTGGCAGAATGTCAATCTTTCTATCTCTGCGGCATGTGGTTGGAAGTAATCCAGACTTTACTACCCTGGAGGATCTGCTCTCTAACCTAGAGTTTTTAAAGCTCCATAATCTTTTTACAGAACCTTGAACCTATTTCTATCCATGCCATTGGTTCTCACCTGTGTAACTTCTGGCTGCTCACTCTTACATTCTTGAACTTTTTGTGTCTGCTGTGTGATATTCTGAAAGACACTTACAGAGCAACATACTTTGGGACTTTGAATCTCATCCTCCCCAACTCGAGAATACCCCACAATAACGACTCACCTGTACAGCTTACCATGGCCCTCAGCACCCAACAATCACTATTAACATTTTTGTTCATATCACCAGTGCCTAAACAGGTATACTTCTCAGCCAAATCCAGCTCCATTGATGATCATTCTACCCTCACCTGTTGCTTCCTACCCTGATGGTGGTCATAGTCTTCATTTAGAGCTGCTCCATCCCTAGCAACGTAAGATGATCACCCTCTGGAACAAATGCTCCAGAAAACTTTTTCCCTCCCGAACATTCTGGACCACGTCCAGATGCTTTTGAAGTTTTGCAACTTTCAACTGAAGAAGTGCATTCTGTGTAAACTTCATGTAGCAAAGTCTGTGGACCCTGACAACATTCCAGCTATCGTGCTAAAGAATTCTTGTGCTCTCGAACTAGCCATGAATTAGCAATTTGGAAAATTGTTCACAAGAAGCAAGGCAAATACAATCTGGCCCATCATCATCATATTCATTAGCTAACTGATGGAAGGTCTCATCTACAGTGTTATCAAGTGGCATTTACTCAGCCATAACCTGTTCACTAATGCTCAGTTTGTGTTCCACCTTGACCACTCAGCTCCAGACCTCAACACAGCCTTAGTCCAACTATGGACAAAAAGAGCTGAATTCCATTGGTGAGACAAGGATGACTACCTTTGACAAAATATGTAATTAAAGGGCCTCAGTAAAATCAGATTAATGGCAATGTGGAAAATTTCTACGCTCTAAGAAGCAATGGTTGTGATTGCTGGAGGAAATCATCTCAGGCCCAGCACATCGCTGAAGACTTCCTCTTCCCCCAGCATAAGATCTAAAGTGCTGATGATTGCTAAGTGTTCAGTTCCATTTGCAACTCCTTATAAATAATGAAGCAATCCATGGCTGCACGTGGCAAGATTTGGACACCATTCAGACTTTGGCTTCGACAGCACCTTCCAAACCTGTGACATTTCTTACCCAGAGGAACAAGGGCACCAGGCACATGAGAACACCTTCACTGAAGTTTCTCCTCCAAATCACAAAACAGACGTTGCATTATCTTTACTCACTTTTTGTTTCTTATGCATAAACCCACAAAGTGAATGTCAGCCAGCTGTACCACAAAAGGCACATCATCTTGACACTTGGGTGCTAACAGAGACATTGGTCAAAATCTATTTTGTTGGAGGTGGGGGGGGGGGGGGGAAAGAGAGAAGAGCAGCCATTTTATCAGTGAGATTTACTGCTGCTGCTCTCTGTACTCAGCTAAGGTATATTGAGAAAGTACAGGTGTACAATCAGCCATTCATCTCATTAGATGAGCAAATCCTGGTCTACTGTGAATGAGTTAGCACATTAATTCCAAATATCGAAGAAATTGTACATTTGGGTAGGAAAAATTAGACCATGTATTCCTTAGAAAAAGGAGTGTCTAAAGGGGGTGAATGCACGTTAATGAAGCCATAGAATATACAAACAATAGAATATACATTTCTAAGGAGATAGAAATCAAAAGTGGAGAAGGCAGGTTAAATCTTTACAAAGCTTTAGTTCGACCAGACTTACGAGTGCTGTGCACAGTTCAGGTGGCCCTATTATAAAGAGGATACAGCTCTGAACAAAGTGCAGTTTTGCAAATATGAATACAGAACTGAGGGAGGTTATTATTAGAAAAGACTGAACCCGACAGATGCTCTTTTCTCTGGAAAAGTTGACCTGATAGAGGTCTTTAAAGTTACAAATGGGTTCAATAAAGGTAGATAGAGATGTTTTGGGTTATAAGGTGTCCAAAACTAGAGACCATAAATATAAGATGGTTATAAATAAGTCCACTAAGAATTCAGGAGAAACTTCTTTATCCACAGAGTGGTGAGAAAGTGAAACTTGCTATCACATTGTTCATTTGAAGCAAGTAACATATATACACTTCAAACAAAAGTTAGATAGGTAACATGTGAGAAAGGAACAGAAGGATATATTGATAGGGCAAGATGAGGTTTATATGGAGCATCAATTTGTTGGGCCCAATGACCCATTTCAGTTCTACAAATTCTACGTAAAAGTCTGGTTTCATTAACATAGGATTCCAGGTAACGTGAACATTATTTTTCAGGTGAGTCATGGACCTTGAATATAAATAATGTACAGCATTGTCAATGGGGCATTTCTCCAGGGAAAATCAAGTTGCAAGGAGAGATTCTACACGATCTATCATGGTTTTCTGCACTTTGTACAATATTATATTCATGAGGCAGTACAAATATCTGACCCACAAGATTTCACCTATTCAGCATTGCCACATAATTCTGTAGCACCAAGCAAAGGAGAAATTAGAAAAAGGTTTGACTAAAAAGCTTGGTCAAAGAGGTAGGTTTTAAGGCATGTTTTAAATGAGAAGTTTAGGGATGAAATTCCAAAGCATGGGGCTTATATGGCTGATGACGCAGCCGCCTATGGCAAGTGATGGTAGTAGACAGAAGCCAAAATTGGAGACTTCTCAGAGTTGAAAGGCTGTAGGAAACTAGAGGGGGTGAGGCAATGGAGTGATTTGGACATGAGGATGATAACTTTAATATCAAGAGATTGGTGGACTGGGGAGCCAATGTCGAACACCAAGCATAAAGGTAATAGGTAAATGGAACTTGATATATTAGGATATGGACAGTGGAATTTTGGATGAGCTGCTTTACCAAGGGTGGAAAATGGGAGGCTCGTCAGAGTTCTCACCTGATTTGAATTTAGCTACAACTACTTTTGTTATCACATTGGCTGAAATCACCACTACTATCAAATATATTGCCAACAGAGTGGTTTAAGCTCACTCACACATGGACAAGGTCACTCAAATGATGTAATGGCAGCCACCCAATGGACAGCATAATAAAAAGCATCTTTGGAAAGGACACAGGACATAAGTTTAAACGGCTGGAGTTCTGATTCCTAAATGTTATTCAATCGTTTCACAATTGCAATTAATGTGGATCTTGTTAAATAATTTCACAATAAGAACTAATAATGCAGTGTTATTGCGTCTGCAAAGCAAATTTGAGATTGCTTTAAACAAGTATATGAAATAAGTCTATCCAATGATTTACCTTGGTCCTTGCAGTTTTCTTGATTTTGCACCACAAAATCTTCAGCATTTAAGAAAGAGAAATCAAATAATGGGAGGAAGCAAGTTTGGAATAAAAGGATCATCTTCAGGTTAATTTCCTTGGAAGGAATTTGAATGATTTATAACAAAGACAAGTCACTAGTATTCCTGAAGCTGCATTTTATTCAGATAAATCCACTGGCAAAGATTTGTCTCCCAAGTGGCAATGTTCTGTTCAAAGGATCATGCCAGTTGATGAAAGTACAACAAAAGACAATTGATTTTTAAAAATCAGTATACAGTTTTCAATAAATGAGTTTAAAACAAAAGACCAGTTTTCTTTCAAAGAGTCTTGAAATAAGTTACATGAAAACGTTGCTGCGAAGGGGGATCTTTCATTACTTTTCAGTGGCAAGGAAAATGACTCAAAAGGAATCGGGCACATTGCTGGCAACATTCAAATTAAGGTTTCCCCCACAAAAAAATAAGTTCCTAGAAGTCCCATGCCAATTTTCCAAGTGAAGATGTTTAAATTCATTCAAAGCCACAGGGCTTAATTTTTTTTTTAGAAATGTTCAATCTTCATAACGAGTTCATTTGAGTCAACAAGTGGATACAACGGATTCAATGAAAATCAGTCGATTAAAAGAAAAATAACTCGAGTGATCGTATTCTCGGAGACCAGTCAGTCATCTTAAGAATGGCAGTCCGGGTTCCCAAAGATAAGATGGTGCCGAAGGACGGGCCAGACAGTGGGAGTGAAGTGCTTTTCCGCGCTCTTTCATTCTTTGCACCGCATGGAATTGTGGAAAAATCTCACCAGAAAGCAAAACGATTTCGACAAATTCCAAAAGGAGCTGACGAAAGGAAACTCAGTGGCGATTTAAGTCGCCAATTTAAAGTCCAAATGAACATCGGTCTTATTTTAAAATAATATAGAAAACGACATGGTATTTGAGGTTCAGAGTCGAAAGCCCCGACAAAAGGCAGTACTCCAGGCTAAACAACAGGTAACAAGATTAAATCATGACAATGGTGAAAATGGGTTTCTAGCATTTTAACATAACAGGCAAATCAAATTCATCAGATACTGCTTTCTGCGGTTCCAAGAGCCATTTAATTAACAAGGTGGGAGGTTGATCCTGAATCTGGCAGAAATGCTTCTCTAGATTTGATCAGTCATAGTCCCTGTATGAGCGGCCTCCATAACCACCACCTTGGCTCTTGTACCCACCCGAATAGTTGTCCCGGTCTCCCGTATCGTACCGGCCTCCGCCGCTATAGCCGCTGCTCCTGTCACTATCCCAGTAGCCGCCGCCTCCTCTCCTGCGGCTACTGTAGCCGCCACCGCCTCGGCCTCCACCATACCCGCGGCCGCCTCCCGACTTTTTCTCGGCGTGACCCACGCGGATCTGCCGCCCGTCGATGGATTTTCCGTTCATCGCCTGCAGCGCGTCCCTGGCGTCCTCCGGGTTCTCGAAAGTGATGAAGCCGAAACCGCGGGACGTCATGGTGTCTCTGTCCTTAATCACTCTCACCTCAGAGATCTGCCCGTACTTGGAGAAAACCTCTTCCAGGGACTGCTCGTCTGTCTCGAAGTTGAGGCCGCCGACGAATAACTTTCCTTCTTCAGACATGGTGGCGGTGGCGGGGTTGCTGCGCACTTGAGTGTGTGAAGCTGCAGGAGTTGAAAATGGCGCCGGTCCCTCCACACAAACAGACAAAGAGGAAGCGGAGAGCGGAAATTGCCTCATTTGAATGGCTCCTTGGCCGTTTCTCTCTTTTGTCTCTCTCGCCCCCTTTCGTTCTGTGTCGGGACAAGTTTTCCTCTCGGGGCGGCTGCAAAAGAATGAAAGCAGCGGCCAATGCAGGTAAAAGAACAAAAGGCATAAGGAGGAAAATAATTCATTTGTGACCCCAATACAACAAGTTAAGAGCTGGGAAAAGTGAACCCATTTGCAGGTGTTTGATAAGACCCGCAGCATCATATTATAGTGTTTGAATAGAATTACCTCTAATTTAAAACACAAATTAGCCATTCGGTCTAACTCGTCTATGTCCGTGTTTCTTCTGATCCACAGGCGTTTTCTCCCTCCACTTTAACATCGTCATCAGCAGCAACTTTTATTTATAGGACACCTTTAATGGAGTAAAAATTCCTAAAGAAGGTCAACTGAGAGCTTGTGTAGGCCAACGAGCACAGATATAAATGTGAATGGGACTTGGTGCGCGATCGGATGCCAGTCTAAAGAGTTTTTAATGAACTCAAGTTTACAAACGGTGCAAGATGGGAGGCTGGTTCGGAGAAATCTGACAGAAACACCTGTAAGAAAAAGTAGGCCCTTCGACCAGTATTTCATTGTGTTATTGTGTCCATCAGGAACCACTAACTGAAGTTAATTTGCTTTGATCATTTTTTGTTCGGCAGTTTATATTGTGGTTTTGATGGTATTAATGTCAGGACTGTCAATATCAGGGAAATGTTACAAACATTATTATGAGTTGTAAGAGGGACACAAGTAGGAGCGATGACCAAAGGTCCTTTCTTGTTAGGCAGTCCCTTGGAATGACTTGCTTCCACTCTGATTGGATGTGTTCTGAAATGGTTGATAAGTCCAAATGTGCAATCTGCAGATTTTGCTACATGTGGCAGGTGATGCTTGAAGGATTGGATATATGGATTGTTTGGAGGTTTGTGTGCTCTCTCTGATGCCTCAACTTCACTTCTTCCTGTTCCTGATGAAGTCGCTCGATGTGTTGGTGCCTTCTCAAATGAGCTTGTTCCATTTTGGTTGGTCACAAGCTCGGGACGCCCATGAGTCAGCCGGTAAGTTTGACCTTTAGGGATGCTTTTGAGGGTAAAGCATTTCTCTTATCCACCTGAGAGTCTTCTGCTGCGACTGGGTTCTGAGTAGGGCATTTGCTTTGGGAGTCCGAACGACATGTCCCACCCAGTGGAGCTGGTATTGAGTGATTAGCGCCTCAATGCTGGGCAAGTTCAGTTGGGAGAGGAGGCTGCTATCAGTCTTTCACATCACTGGATTTGGAGAATCTTGCACTGGTGGTACTTCTCCAGTATTTTGAGGTGCCTACTGTAGGTCGTCCAAGTCTTCAAAGCATGCAGGAGTACGAGGATCACTGCAGCTCAGTAAACCACAGGAATGAGTAATTTCTGCCAAATGGCAGATTTCTAATTTTTTGATTATGGAATTCTGCCGTTTGGAATGTTTCTCTGACCGCCGCCGCCCCCTATCCACAGTCCATTACTTCAATTCTCATATACATCATCGAGCACAGGTTTTGTTCTGCTTCTGCCTGATCCATTGCATCCACTGACTGGCTGCTTTGGACACTACCAGAACAACAGCAATTATTGGCCGAGTAGGACACACCAGATTTTCCCGTTCTGCCTTTCTTGCTTGCCTCATGTGAGGAGAGTTCTGTTTGTTGGGAGTTAGTAGCAAGTTTTGTTGTTATACGTGCAGAGGACTTGGCGGGTGCTTTCTTTAGACCTGGAGAGCAAGATAAACTAGGTAAAATGCCTGCCTTTGTGTTAAGTTACTGACCAGAGAAATTGACTATTCCAAATAACGTCTAGGTCAGAAAATCACAGCCACAACCTTTAAAAAGCTGCAGGGGTAAAATACCGTGATTGCACTGAGACATCATATAGCCATGACATGAAAACGAACCAGTGGAGCTAGGCTGGGGGACATCACAATCCACTGGGATCCTGCGTTCACAGGATCTTTCCAGCAGTGGGTAAACAGGTCACTAAACGATTGGCTGATTTTGCCCACTGTCCTGAGACCGAGCATAAAGGACTAACATATCAGCCTTCGCATGTCAATCAGCTTCTGTGCAAATGGGTAGTTAAAAATTAGAGTCCTCTTAAGCCAATGGCTCAGTTATGTGTTGCCTTTACCAGCTAAGCCATCTAGAGAGGTTGAGTTGTGCTGTGCTACAGACCCCGAATGTTGAATCATTGCCCCACACCCTCCCCGTTGGACGTGCAAGCGCAAAACGTTACTTAGTGTTGATTCAGTTTGGAGGCTGCAAGTGCTGGGGAGTTCAGTTGTTGAGCTGTTAGCAGGTGGTAGTTTGCACTGTGATTTGTTCAATAGTCTGCTCTTTTTAACAATGAAACAAGGTGCTGGTTTGAATTACCATACTGTGTCGTGCCACTTTTAATTGATTGTTGAAGGTCAGGCCTGTGAGGATCCATGTGAGGAGAAGTCAATTAAAGCGTCGATCAACTCCTATTATGTGCAGCCTGCCCTCACCATTTTTTTGCCTGGTTACAAATTCAAGGGACTGAAATTGAATGAAGGGTTTCAGCCCACCCTGAATACAAAACCGCTGAACTGGTTAAAAAAGAACTCCAGTAATGACGGTGTTCGATAATCCTGAGATACCTGCTGACCCGACATGAGCATCTGTTAATGTTGGCTGTCAAGTGAAGGAGGCACAACCCGCTCTCAACACTCAAGTATTACAGATATTTTAGTTTGGTTCATATTCTGTTCTTTTATAATGACGTGACTGGAAAGTCAGCATCTTGGCCAGATCAGGTGACTGTTAGATTTAGAGTCCAAAAATGAGCCCAACCGTATTCGTCTCATGGTACTTTTGCAATTCCTGGTCTGTCAGATGATATTAAAAGGTTTGTTGGTCCAAAGATACCAGTTTACAGTAGTTAATAGGTGAACAAATCCAGTAATTAAATCACTAGCACCTGCAGTCGTCGTTAAATGGTTGCTACCAGTGTTTAGAGCAGATTGCCATTATTCTTGTGTGGAACGTGGTCAGATACAAATATTTCCCTTGGTTTTGCTGATTTCTCTTTTGACTTAAAGTTCTTAGTAAAATACTTGATAGTGTGTAGGACAATGTGTACATGTATTGAAATGCTGAGATCACTTTGGTGATTTGATACAAATACATTGGTCCACAGTCTTGACAGTAATAGAAGGTAAACAAAGGAAAAACACGTTTCTACACACTTGAAATCTAATAATTCTACCCATTTGAAGTGGTCTAGCATCATTTACACTCACTACAGATCATAAAAAATGTTATAATTATATGATTCCTTGTCACAAAAAAATTTCAGACTCTTTTGTCTTTGCCCACTCTCGTCCCTGAGATCATGACCTTCATCTCAGGTTTGAGATCCTGGCCTTTGAAACATCCTTTTCCTCACTCACAAGAAATAGGAACAGGGGTAGACTGTATGGCCCATCGAACCTGCTCAACCATTCAATTCGATCATGGCTGATCTTGGGTTTCAACTCCATTTTCTTGTCCGTTCCCCATAAGCTTTAATTCCCTGAGAGACCAAAACTCTATCTGTCCTGGCCTTAAATGTATTCAACAATGGAGCATCTGCAACCCTCTGGGGTAGAGAATTCCAAATATTCACAAGCCTTTGAGTAAAGTAATTTATCCTCATCTCAGTCCTAAATGATTGGCCCCTTATCCTGAGACTGTGCCCCATGTTTTAGACTCCTGACACCAACGGAAACAACCTCTCAGCATCTATCCTATCCCGCCCCCTCAGAATTTTGTAGGTTTCAATGAGATTGCCTCTCATTCTTCTAAATTCCAGATAATATAAACTCAATTTACTTGGCCTCATCATAGGACACCTCCTCATCCCAGGGACCAATTTAGTGAACCTTCACTGTACTGCCTCAAATGCAAGTATATTCTTAAATGTGGAGATCAAAACTGCACACAGTACTCCAGATATGATCCCAACAAAACCTACAACTGTAGTAGTACTTCTTCATCCTTGTCCTCCAAACCCCTTGAAATAAAGGCCAACATGCCATTTACTTTCCAAATTGCTTGCAGTTAACTTTCTGCGTTCCTTGTACAAGTACACCCAGGTCTCTTTGATTCTCAATGCTTACAAGCTTCACACCTTTTAAAAAATATTCTGCTTTTCTATTCTTACGACCATAGTGAATAACTTCACACTTCCCTAAATTATACTCCATCTGCCATCTTGTTGCACACTCACTTAACCTGTCTATATCTCTTTGCAGCCTCTGTGTCCTCCCCACAGCTTACCTTCCCACCTAGCTTGGTATTATCAGCAAACCTTGATATATTACTCTATCTTTTCATCAAAATCATAAGAGCTGGGCCGAAAGCTGAGCCTGCACATTGGAGGTGATGATGGATTTTGTCATCTACGTATGCCTTCATCAATAGGAGCCTCCCAAAATACGTAAAAAGGGTCCATGTTTTATAAGATCTCACTGTTGATCTTAATCATATGATCATGCACAGAATGAACCAGACATCATGGCAAAGTGGTATGCGGTCAGGAGGGAGGGACCCTGACAGACCTCAGTGTTGATTCCAGACCCCATGAGGTCTCGTGACATCAGGTCAACAATGGGCAAGGAACTCTGCTGATTTCCATCTACTGCTTCCTTCAACTGATGAATCAGTACTTTTCCATGTTGAACACCACTTGGAAGAAGCACTGAGGGTAGCAATAGTACAGAATACAGAAGCACTTCCATGTCCATCATCAAAAGTGGCTTGGAAGCACCACTACTGACTAAGTTGGCTGAGTCCTGAAGGACAAGTTTGCTTGACCAGTTCAGCAACAGATGGTGAGAGAATCAACAAAAGGTAAAAATCTACTTGATCTCGTCCTCACCAATCTACTTGTCAGAGATGCATTTGTCAATGGCAACATTGATAGGAGTGACCACCATACAATCGATATGGAGACAAATTCCCATCTTCACACCGAAGACACCCTCCATCGTGTTGTGTGGCACTATGACAGTGCTCAAAATTGGGGATCTATGAATCGCTGTGGGATATCAGCAGCTGCAGAATAATATTCAACAAGTACCTGTAACCTTAGCCTGCCATATCCTTGGATCTACCATTACCATCAAGCAGGGGACCACCACTGGTTCAATGAGGAGCAGCATTAGGCATACCTATACACGAGGTACCAATATGATTGTTGGCTCTCCTAGATTTGAGGATGATGTCAGTTCTGGGTCGCAAATTTCTTCTATGGTTCTTCATGGAGTCATATGATAAAAAATAGAAGCAGGAGTAGGTCATTTGGCCCATTGAGTCTGCTCCACCATCCGATAAGATCATGGATGATCTAATTGTGGCCTTAACTCCACTTTCCTGCCTGCCTCCATAACCTTTAACTCCTCTGTCTAACTCAGCCTTGAATATATTCAATGAGTCAGCCTCCACTGCTCTCTGTGGAAGAGAATTCCAAAGAATAACGACCCTCTGAGAAAAGAAATCCCTCCTCATCTCCATCCTAAATTGGAGACCCCTAATTTTTAAACTAGTTCCTAGTCCAAGATTTCCCCACAAGAGGAAATATCCTCCCAGCATCTACCCTGTCAAGTCCTTCAGAATGTTATGTTTCAATATGATCACCTCTCATTCTTCTAAACTCCGGTGAGTGTTGGCCCAACCTTTCCTCATAAGACAAAACCCTTCATCCCACGAATCAGCCGAGGGAACCTTCTCTGAACTGCTTCTAAAGCAAGTTTATCCCCCCTTAAATAAGACCACCAAAACTGTGCACAGCTCTCCAGGTGCAGTCTCACCAATGTCCTGTTCATTTGTAGCAAGACTTCCCTACTTTTATACTCCAACCCCCTTGCAATAAATCGTGTGATTCCATTTGCCTTCCTAATCACTTGCTTTACCTGCACGCTAACGTCCTGTGATTCATGTACAAGGAAACCCAGATCTCTGTACTACAGCATTCTGTAGTTTTTCCATTGAAATAAGATTCTGCTTTTCTATTCTTCCTGCCAAAGTGGACAACCTTACGTTTTACTTATCTGCAAATTTTTTGCCCACTCATTGAACCTATCTATATCTCTTTGCAGACTCTTTGTGGTCACAACTTGTTTTCCTATCTATCTTTGTATCATCAGTTTGGTTAGAATACAGTCTGTCCCTCAGATAAATCATTAATATAGATGGTAAATAGTTGAGGTCTCAGCACTGATCTCTGTGGCATTCCACTAGTTGCAGTTTGCCAAACTGAAAATGACCCATTTATCCATAGTCTGTGCTTCCTGATAGTTAGCCAATCCTCTATCCATATTAGTATATCACACCCAATCCTATGAGCTCTGACATTGTGTAATAACCTTTTATGCGGCACCTTAACAAATGCCTTTTGGAAATCCAAATAAATTACATCTTTGTCCACTTTCCCCTTTATCCACCCTGTTTATTATATTCTCAAATAATTCTAATAAATTTGTCAAACACAATTTCCCTTTCACAAAATCATGTTGACTCTGCCTGATTGTATTTCGATTTTCTAAGTGTCCTGCTATTACCACCTCAATAATGGATTCTAGCCTTTTCCCTAAGACAGATGTTAGACTAACTGGCCTATAGATTCCTGCTTTCTACCTCCCTTCTTTCTTGAATAGTGGTGATATAGTTGCATTTTTCCAAACTGCTGGGACCTTTACAGAATCTAGGGAATTATTGGAAGATTTCAACCAATGAATCCACTACTTCTGCATTCACTTCCGTTAAGACCCTAGGATGCAGGCCATCATGTCCAGGGGGCTTATTAGCTTTTAGTTCCGTTAGTTTTCCGAGCACTTTTTCTCTAGTGTTAGTGATTGTTTTAAGTTCTTTGTTTTGAGAGTGATAGAATGGTTGTAGCTCGAGAGGAGGCCATTCGGCTCATCGTTTCTGTGCTGGCTGTCTGCAAGAGCCATTCACCAAGTGCCACTCCCCTGCCTTCCCCACCCGCTCCCCCACATATTTTTCCTTTTCAGATAATGATCCAATTCCCTTTTGAATGCTGCAATTAAATCTGCCTCCACCACTCTCTCAAACAGTGCTTTCCAGTTCCTATCCATTTGCTGTGTAATAAAAGGTTTTCATGTTGCCATTGTTTCTTTTGCCAATTACCTTAAATCTGTGCTCTCTGGTTCTTGATCCTTACACCAATGGGAACAGTTTCTTCCTTTCTACTGTGAGCAATCCCCACATAATTTTGAACACCTCAAAAAATCTCCCCTCAGCCTTCTCAAAGGAGAACAGTCCTGGCTTCTCCAATCTATCTCTTTAACTGAAGTTCCGCATCTCTGGAACCATCTTCGTGAATATTTTCTGCACTCTCTCTAATGCCTTCACATCTTTCCTAAAGTGTGGTGCCCAGCACTAAATGCAATACTCCAGCTGAGGCTGAACCAGTGTTTTGTACAGGTTTATCATAGCTTTCTTGCTTTTGTACTCTATGACTCTATTTATAAAGCCCAGGATCCTGTACACTTTATTAACTGCTCTCTCAATCTGTCCTGCCACCCTCAATGATTTGTGCGCATATACCCCCAGGTCCCTCTGCTCCTGCTGACCCTTTAGAATTATACTTTTTAGTTTATATTGTCTCTCCATTTTTTTCTACCAAAATGAATCAATTCATACTTTCTGTATTAAGTTTCATCTGCTATTGTCTGCTCATTCCACCAATTTGTCCATGTCTTTTGAAGTTTAACACTAGCCTCCTCACAGTTCACAATACTTTCAAGTTTCATGTTGACCACAAATTTTGAAATTGTGCCCTGTATACCAAAGTCTAGGTCATTAATATATATCAGGAGGAGCAGGGGTCCTAACAGCCACACATGGGGAATTTCACTATAAACCTTTCTCCAGTCTGAAAAATGTTCATTAACCACTACTCTCTTTTTTTCCTGTCACTCAGCCAATTTCATATCCATGTTGCTACTGTTCCTTTTATTCCATGAGTTCTAACTTTGCTCATGAGTCTGTTATGTGGCACTTCTTCAAATGCCTTTTGGAATTCCATGTATACAACAACTGCATTACCCACATCTACCCTCTTTATAATCTCATCAAAAAACTCAAGCAAGTTAGTTAAACACAATTTGCCCTTAACAAATCCACGCTGGTTTTCCATAATTTACCCACATTTGCCCAACTGACTATTAATTTTGTCCCAAATCATTGTTTCTAAAAGCTTCCCCACCACTGAAGTTAAACTGACTGCCCTGTATTTGTTGGATTTATCCTTGCACCCTTTTTTGAACAGGATCCCTTTGCAATTCTCCAGTCCTCTGGCACTCTGAGTTGAAGGAAGATTGGAAAATTATGACCAGTACTTCCAACAGTTTCCACTCTCACTTTCCTTTGTATACTTGGATGCATCTTTATCATGTTCTGGTTCTTTATCAAATTTAAGTACAGTCAGTCTATCCAATACCACCACTGTATGAATTTTAAAGCAATCATAGGCAGCATTTTCTTCCTTCGTAACAACCAAAGCATTTAGTCTCTTTCTCTTAGGCAGTCCCTTGCGATCGAAAATGACTTGCTTTCACTCTGGTTTGATGGGTTTTGGGATGGTTGATGAGTCACCTCTTTCTCCAAAACCTTAAATCTGTATCTAATCCTTGTATGATCAGCTAATATCAGCTGGAAACAGCTTTTCTTGGTCTATCTGTCATAATCTTGTACACTGCGATCAAATCTCCCCTCAATCTTCTGCGCTCCAAGGAAGCGCAGCTTCTCCAAACTAGCCTGGTACTGTGTAGCTAAAACCCCTCATCCCAGGAAATGCTCTGGTAAATCTTCTCTGCACCCTCTCAAAGACCTTCACATCTACCCTAAAGTGTGGTGACCAGAACTGGATATGATACTCCAGTTGTGGCCCAACCAGAACTTTATAAAGATTCAGCAGTAATTCCCTACTTTTGTTCTGAAAATCTCGATTTATGAATCCCAAGATCCCATATGCTTTGCAAATTACTCTCAATATGTCATGTCACCTTCAATGATCTATGTACATGAACCCCGGGTTCCAATATCCCTGCACACTCTTTAGAGCTATGCCATGAAATGTATGTTGCCTCTCCATTGCACTTCTGCCAAAATGCATCACCTCACATTCCTCTGTATTAAATTCTATCTGCGATATATACATAAATATATACATGTGTGTGTATATGCATATGTGTGTATATATGTATAGTGGACGTAGCACTGACCCCTGGGGAACACTGCTGTCTACCTCCTCCAGTCTGAAAAACAACCATTTACCACCACTCGCTGTTTTCTGTCCTTAAGCCATTTTTTAATCCAACCTGACACTAACCCTCCAATTCCATGAGCCAGAATTTTGTTAACCGGCCATTTATGTACCAGATATACACCATTGCCTTGCCTTCATCTACCTTCTGATACAGGCACACCACACTTTGAAACCAAGTGACAGATGCCACCCCAGACAGATGCTATGGATCTCTCCTCAACTCCCCCCAGACACTTGTCATACCGTGAGCCAATCAGTCTCACTGAACTCTGTCTTTCACACAAGGATTTCTAATCTCCACTCTCCAAGAACTCTCCCTGGACAGATACGTTCAAGACAAACTGAACAAAAACAACTTCCAAATCAAACAGCTGCTTCCAGCTTCTTCATTGTGTGTGTCTGTGGGAGGTCCTGCGTCTCTGGACCCTCGTTGCCTGGCAACAGCCCAGCTTCTCTACTTATGTTTGTTTAACATAAACTGCAACATTTGTAAAACTCTCATTAGAAATGCAGGCACCCTGCAAAGCGAAACAAAACTCAACCTGACCCCCCTGCTCCCAACAAATGATACAGAAACACAAATCAAACTAAAACTCATTCCCAACACCCACAAACACCAAAGACAACCCACTCAAACCACCTCTCTTTCCCAACATAATATTGAGTTACCTTCCAGACAAGTGTCAAAGCGATTTGGAGAAACTATTGCAGTCACACAAAGCTATTTACGGGAATAAGCTCGGGAGAACAAATTTAGCTACACATGATGTAAATGTGGAGGATTCAGTTTTCCTTATGGATTAAATCCAGCAAAATTATCACAAGAACAGAAAGAAATCGAATTCATGCTTCAAAATGACATAATTGAGTCTAGTTGCAGTAACTGGAGTTCGCCTATTAAGCTGGTGCCAAAACCAGATGGAACACAAAGACTGTGTGTAGATTATTGAAAAGTAAATGTAGTGACAAAAGTGGATTCATGTCCTATTCCACGGTTGGATGATTGCATTGAGAAAGTGGGACAATGAAAGTTTATTACAAAAATTGACTTGGCAAGTACCATTATCAGAGAAAGTAAAGGAGATATCAGCTTTTGTGATACTAGATGGACTATATCAATTTAAAGTTGTGACATTTAGTTTGAAAAATGCACCAGCAACATGTCAAAGATTGACAAACAAAGTGATTGCAGGGCTCAGCAATTGTGCTGTTTATATTGACGACTTGATAGTTTTCAGTCAAACATAGGTGGAGCATTTACAACATCTGAAAGAACTGTTTGATTGACTGCAAGAAGCTAATTTGGTGAAGTTGGCTAAGAGTGAAGTTTGCAAAAGCGCTAGTTACATATCTAGGCCATACCATTGAACATGGTAAGGTGGCTCCAAGATATGTGAAAGTAAAAGCCATCATGAATTTCCCCAACAAAATGAGAAGTTTTGAGATTTCTGGGTGTGAGTGGATTTTACCAGAAGTTTGTACCAAATTTTAGCAGCGTGGTTTCTCCATTGACTGAACTACTAAAAAAGAACAAGAAGTTTCAATAGACACAGGAGTGTCAGAATGCATTGGACAGTTTAAAAATTGTATTGACTAGGACACCAGTTTTGGCAGTACCTAGTTGGCAGTTTAAGTTGGCAGTTGATGCAAGTGATGTCGACATTAGTGTTGTATTGTCGCAAGAAGATGAAACTGGAATTGAGAAACCGGATAGGGTATATTTCACGAAAGCTGCATGTACATCAGAGAAGATATTCAACCATTGAAAAGGAGACTCTGGGTCTGGTGTTAGCACTGCAGCATTTCGAGGTTTATGTTGCAAGCAATTCTTCAGAAACAATTGTTCGTACAGACCACAATCCTTTAAAATTTCTGGACAAATTTCGAGACCGAATTGCAAGGCTGTTCAGATGGAGTTTATTACTGCAACCGTTTAATTTACAGATTATACATGTGGCTGGATGAGAAAATCTAATTGCAGGATTTGTATATATATTATGTTAATACATGCACTTGGTAATGTAATAGCTTGTGTATAGATAAGTATAGTAAGTAGTGTAAGATAGGTTGAGAAAATGAAGCCATCTTTTAAAATTATGATGGTTCATTTTTCCATAAGGATGGAGGTGTTACGAAACTATAATAATTTTCATATTATTATGGTTTATTGTAAAGTAAGTTAATAGGTGTGAGTGTAGGTGTCTGTGTGTGATTTAATTTAATTGGAGTCAGCTAGACTGCAAGCTTGAAATTATTAAAAGGAGTTAGGTGTAGAGGGGTACTTGAAATGCTAATGAGTAAACATGGATGAGGCCTTAGCATATAAGGTGTGAAGGAAATTTGCATTCTTGGTTAAGTGAAGGAGTTGTTTGGATTTCAAAGGGATGGTAGGATGTTTACAATTGGTAAGATAAGCAAGTTCAAGAAGTGTGTTTATTTTTCCCCAAAAGGAAAGAGGTCATGTTGGCAACATGAAAGATTTTTATTTATGGGAAAAGTAAATTTGCAAGGGCATACGGAACAATGGAATTCACAGATTAAAGAGAGAGAAGCATATATAAAGAGGAACAAAAGGCCATGCTGTGGGTGGGTAGGGCGTGTAAGATCTAACTGGAGTGTGTGACACAGCCTTGAAGAAGCCTCCGGCCATTTTTGCAAAAAGTTGCTAGACAAAGAGCTTGTAGAATTCCACTGTTGAGCGGATGCCATGGTAATTTGTTGGCTTGCTTTTTAAATTTAAAATCTATTTTGGACAGTTGTCTTAAAGGGGGTGTGTAGTTGGGAGTTAGCTTAATTAAGAATTTTAGGATTTGTCATAGCATTAAATAGCTGTAATCTTACGTATGTGCTTGAAATCTTTTTTGTTAATAAATGTTTTCATTTAATTTTTAAAATCTCTGAAGGGATTTGTTAGTGAATTTGTTACTTCTGCTCCAGCAACACTTAAGAAGCTTGACACCATCCAGGGCAAAGCAGCCCAAAAACGTTCACTCCCTCCACCGCCGATGAACAGTGGCAGCAGTGTGTACCATCTACAAGGTGCACTGCAGAAACTCACCAAGGCTCCTTAGGCAGCACCTTCCAAATCCATGGCTGCTACCATCTAGAAGGACAAGGGCAGCAGACATCACCACCTGGAAGTTCCCTTCCAAGCTACACACCATCCTGACTTGGAAACATGTCGCTGTTCCTTCACTGTCGCTGGGTCAAAATCCTGGAACTCCCTCCCGAACAACACTGTGGGTGAGCCTACACCACATGGACTGCAGCGGTTCAAGAAGGCAGCTCAAGATGACCTTCTCGGGCAATTAAGGATGGGCGATAAATACTGGCCTAGCCAGTGATGCCCACATCCCATAAATGAATATTAAAAAAAATTCTAATCTCATATTCTCTCTTTGGCACTCTTATTTTCCTCTTCACTTATCCTCTCAACATATTGGCCCAAATCTTCTGATCAGAGTTGGTACGCTGATCAAACTGAAAACAACCCACTCACCTGGATACATTTAAAAAGGGGACTTCCAATCCACAGTGCAGAAGTCCCTCAATGCAGAAATCTACGCAGAGAGCAGTGAAGAGAATCAGAGTCTTTAAGCAATTGTATAGAAGGTTGAAGAAATTCAATTTGGGAATCCCTGGATCAGTACCAGCATTTCAATTGCTGGATTGTGCTAAGGTCTCTCATATGAACATATGTTCCATTTTTGGAGATGGAGACCCAATTGGATAAGATGTCTGCTGCCTTGAAAGAATTCTTAGGAAAACAGACATTTTCTCAGCCTTCATGGAACAAATGTTGACTCAAAGACTAGAGGGCTCAATGATTGCCAGATTTTGAAATGGTCCATATACTGATGCAGGTGTCAATACAATGAAAAGATTAGAGCCAAACAGAATTAGGATGAAAGCGTCTTTAGTAGATTTGGCTATTACAGCAAAAGACTGAATTGGAACAGCACTAACAGGCAAAATAATACCAGGAATGCCCAAGGAAGTTATTGGGTTCAGGGTGACCCTTGGGTGACGAGGAAGATAGAGAGGTGATGTGGTCTACATGGACTTTAGCAAGGATTTTGATAATATCCCTCATGGCAGACTGGTCAAGAAAGTAAGAGCCCATGGGGTCCAAGGCAAAGTGGCACGTTGGATCCAAAATTGGCTGAGAGGCAGGAAGCAGAGGGTGATGGTAGAGGGATGTTTCTGTAACTGGAAGTCTGTTTCCAGTAGGGTTCCGCAGGGCTCGGTGCTGGGGCCCTTGCTATTTGTGGTGTACATGAACGATTTGGACTTAAATGTATAGGGTATGATCCAGAAGTTCGCGGATGACATGAAAATTGATAGGGTGGTAAATAGCGAGGAGGATAGCTGTAAACTGCAGGAGAATATCAATGGACTGGTCCAGTGGGCGAGCAGTGGCAAATGGAATTCAACCCGGAAAAGTGTGAGGTAATGCACTTGGGGGGGGAGGAGGGGGGGGGCTAAGAAGGCAAGGGATTACAGTATGAATGGTAGGACCCTGGAAAGTACTGACAATCAGAAGGACCTTGGTGTGCATATCCACAGATCCCTGAAGGTAGCAGGGCAGGTAGATAAGGTGGTTAAGAAGGCATATGCGATACTTCCCTTTATTAGCCAAGGCACAGAATACAAGAGCAGGGAGGTTATGCTGGAACTGTATAAAACGCTGGTTAGGCCACAACTGGAGTACTGTGTGCAGTTCTGGTCATCACATTATAGGAAGGATGTGATTGCACTGGAGAGGGTGCAGAGGAGATTTACCAGGATGCTGCCTGAGCTAGAGGGTCTGAGCTTTGAGGGAAGATTGGGTAGGATGGAGTTGTTTTCCTTGGAGCAGCAAAGGTTGAGAGGGGACCTGATAGAGGTGTATAATATTATGAGTGACATAGGGTGGAGAGCAAGGTACTTTATCCATTTGTAGAGGGGTCAATAACCAGGGGCATAGATTTAAGGTAAGAGGTAGAAGGCTAAGAGGGGAGTTGAGGAGAAATTTTTCACCCGGAGCGTGGTGGGGAGTCTGGAACTCACTGCCTGAAAGGGTGGTTTAGTCCGAAACTTTCGTAAAATTTAAGAAGTATTTAGATATTCATTTCCATCGCCATAGTTTCTAGGGCAATGGGCGAAGCACTGGAAAATGGGATTAGTGTAGTCAGATCTTTGTTGACCAGCACAGATACAATGGACCAAATGGCCTCCTTCTGTGTTATAAATGTCTGAGAGTCTATGAGATAACATGAAGAAAGAAAAACAAAGAGGGTGTATGATGCACATAAGGTGGATTCTTTAAGCAAGAACCAGGCTAAATACAACGGCCCAGATCTTCCAGTCTCTGGATCATCAGAGACCAGACGTAAGACCAGAAATGCATGTTGGGACCCTCCAAGGGTCCTGACGCGCTGACTGCATGGGAACTCCCCAGGAAATGTGAACTTCCGATGGGCAATTCCCTTGCTCCCCAGGCCCTTTGTCAGGAAGATATAATAATATTTATAATGTGATTGGAATTTATTGTAGAGTAGAGTAACAGTTGGGCCTGTGTTTGTGTGTGTGTGGTAGTGGGGTACTTAATTGAATTAAAGGCAGCTGGTCTGAAGTCTTTGATGTATCAGAAGATTAGCTAGGTTTGAAATGTTAAGTAGGTAAACATGGGGGAAGTTTTAGGATGTAAGGTGTAAAGGGAACATTTGCATTTTTAAATAAACCAGACAAGCTTGAATTCAAAAGAGGGTGTGAAATGTTACACCTAGCCAGAAGTTAAGAAACTGTGTGTTTATTTTTCCCAAAGATTACTGGTAAAATTGGTACTATGATAGATTTTATTATTAGAGAGGTAAAGTCCAAAGACATAGTGAAACAATGGGAATTTGCATTCAGAGGGGAAAATATGTATAAAGGAGCGAAGGTTGTGTGTAAGGGCAGGCATTCTAAGATCTAACACAAGTCTGAAAAGCCTCCAGCATCTGAGCCTCAAGCTGCTGTCTACAAGGAACTGAAGCTGAGAAAAACTCACTTTG
The DNA here is from genome assembly GCF_964194155.1 of Cetorhinus maximus. Classification (NCBI taxonomy): domain Eukaryota; kingdom Metazoa; phylum Chordata; class Chondrichthyes; order Lamniformes; family Cetorhinidae; genus Cetorhinus; species Cetorhinus maximus. Next base: position 166,185,886 of record NC_135883.1, read on the forward strand.
AATTCGACTGGGGTATTGTGTGTTACTTTGCCTGGGTCTTTTAAAATTTATGTGTCTCACTGTTGCTTTAACGGAGGTGTAACAGGGGTTTAGATTAATTAGGGGATTTAGAAGTTATCATAATAGTAATTTATAGATCTATGTATTCTTAAAATAATTTTTTATATCAATAAAAGGTTTAATTTAATTTTGTAAGAAATCTATAAGACTTGCTGGGCTTCTTTTTACTGAATTCAAAGCCCGCATCTCAAAATAAGTACAAATTGGAAATAGTTGTGGTAGCTGCTTCAAGTTTCCCTCTGGTATTTGGGCAGCTTGGCATTTAGCATCCGCCTGCCATAACACTTTCGAAAAAGGCTGACTCTGAGCAGGATTTGGAGACTTTAGACAGTTACCCAGGAAATGCTAGACAGAAAAATCCTAGTCTAACTCCTGGGTAACTATACAACCAACCCAACCCCAATCACTGACCACCCCCCACCCCCCCTAAACTCTCCCTGACCACCTGACTACCCCCAACTCCTCCCCGAACCGACTAGTCCACACTATTTGACTACCCCCACACCTGAAAACCCATCCCAACCTGACCCGACAACCCCGCCAACACCTACTAATCCACCTGCTACTCTACCACCCTACCCACCTGCCACCCTACCCACCTGACTATCCACCCATCTGCCACCCTACCCACTCAAGCACTTAGCTCACTCACCCTACCCACTTACCTCACCCACTTAGCCAACCCACCAGCCTACCTATTCACTCATTCATCCATTCACACATTAACTAACATTCACACTGGACATTTAAACTTGCCTTACAGCAGCTAGTGCTGTAAAAAGGGGGCATGGTTTCTGCCATCACTTAAAGACTCTGATTTATTCATCCATTAAATGACAATCTGTTTTTCAAAATATATCAAAGTCTGACCATGCAGAAGTCTGATTGCAGAACTCTGAGATGCAGAGGGATCTGGGTGTCATAGTGCATGAATCACAAAAGGTTTTTATGCAGGTACAACAAGCAATTAGGAAAGCTAATAAAATGTTATCGTTTATTGCGAGGGAAATTGAATACAAAAGTAGAGAGGTTATGCTTCAGTTATACAGGGCATTGGTGAGACCACATATGGAGTACTGTGTACAGTATTGGTCTCCTTATTTCAGGAAGGATGTAAATGATTGGAAACAGCTCAGAGAAGGTTTACTAGATTAATACCTGGAATGAGAAGATTGTCGTTTGAGGAGATGTTGGACAGGCTAGGCTTGTACCCGCTGGAGTTTAGAAGAATAAGAGGTGACTTGGTTGGAAATATAAGATTCCGAGGAGTCTTGACAGGGTGGATGTGGAGAGGATGTTTTCTCTTGTGGGAGAATCTAGAACTAGGGGTCACTGCTTAAAAATAAAGGGTCACCTGTTGAAGACAGAGATGAGAAGAAATCTTTTCTCTGAGGTTTGAGTCTTTGGATCTCTTTCTCAAAAGGCAGTGGAAGTAGGGTCTTTGAATATTTTTAAGGCAGAGGTGGATACATTCCTGATTAGCAAGAGAGTGAAAGGTTATTGGGGTAGGTGTGAATGTTGAGTTGAGGCAACAGTAAGATCAGCCATGATCTTATTGAATGATGGAGCAGGCTTGAGGAGCCGAGTGGCCTACTCCCGCTCCTAATTTGTATGTTCGTATGTATGCCTGATAAGCATTTTAAGAGATCATCTTATTGTAGGGTTTGATCCAAGAAATCTAACTGAAGCCCCAAAACCCTAATCAACATTCAACTGTCAGGCAGTCTTCTCACAAGATACTTTACTTCTGATTTTACTTCTTCATGGAAGCGACAACACCAAGGCCATACCTTGTTTCCTTTTGGGTAGGGACATAACCTGTATCAACATATCCACTTAATTCTTCCACTGGTCATATGGTTCAGAATCTGAGAATATTGGTGGGTATTCAGTCCATAACAATTTACACTTGCTTTCTGCCATTTTCCACAGTGGTCCCTAGGATTGTAGTTTTTTGTCTGAAATTTTTTTTCTTAGGTTTCCAATTTCACCATGAGGCAACCAACTTCTGCTATCATGTTCTATAACAGAAAGCAAGTTGGTCAAGAATAGAGCTGGGACCTTTCTTTACACATTTTTATAAGTGTTTATTAGACATTATAAGCACACATCTTCTAACTCAACAACTACAGTTTCGGTCTGTGTCTCTAGGGTTACAAGTGAATCTCTAGTCAATGCCCACCACCTTGCATAGCATCACAGAATGGTTATAGCGCTGAAGGAGACCATTCAGCTTGTCATATCTGTGCTGGTTCCCTACAAGAGCAACTGAGCTAGTTCCACTCAGAATTACTGAATTGTTACAGAACAAGAAGCTATTCGGCCCATTGTGCAATCATCAGTGAACATGCCCACTTCTGACCTTATGGTGGAGGGTAGGTTATTGATGAAGCAGCTGAAAATGGTTGAGCCTAGGACACTACCCTGTTCTTCTCACTCACTCACCAACACTCTGGAGGAGAGGCGATAGCATAGTGGTATTGTCACTGGACTAGTAATCCAGTGACCCAGGGTAATGCTCCAGGGACCTGGGTTCTATTCCCGCCTTGGCAGATGGTGGAATTTGAATTCAATAAAAATCTGGAATTAAAAGTCTAATAATGACCATGAAACCATTGTCGATTGTTGTAAAAACCCATATGGTTCACTAAAGACCGACATGACCCCCAGCAATGACTCTTAATGCCTTGCAAAAGGCGACTCAGTTGTATCAAACTGCTACAAAGTCACAAAAAAAAGAATGAAACCGGACAGTCCCACCCGGCATCAACCTAGGCACTAGAAACAATGGACATAGCTGCTAGACTGGGTCTGTGGCATCTGTGGCAGGTGGTGAGGGAACCAACAAGAGGGAAAAACATACTTGATCTCATCCTCACCAACCTGCCTGCCACAGGTGCATCTGTCCATGACAGTATTGGTAGGAGTGACCACCGCACAGTCGTCGTGGAGACGAAGTCCTGCTTTCACATTGAGGGTACCCCCCCATCATGTTGTGTGGCACTACCGATGGGATAGATTAAATGGGATAGATTTTGAACAGATCTAGCAACTCAAGACTGGGCATCCATGAGGCACTGTGGGCCATCAGCAGCAGCAGAATTGTACTCGAACACAATCTGTAACCTCATAGCCCGGCATATCCCACACTCTACCATTACCTTTAAGCCAGGGAATCAACCCTGGTTCAATGAATGCCAGGAGCAGCACCAGGCATACCTTAAAATGAGGTGTCAACCTGGTGAAGCTATAACACAGGACTACTTGCATGCCAACCAGCATAAGCAGCAAGTGATAGACAGAGTTAAGCGACCCCACAACCAATGGATCAGATCTAAGCTGTGCAGTCCTGCCACATTGAATCATGAACGGTGGTAAACAACTCACTGGAGGAGGAGGCTCCACAAATACCCCCAATGATGGGGGAGCCCAGCACATCAGTGCAAAAGATAAGGCTGAAGCATTTTCTACAATCTTCAGCTCGAAGTGCCGAGTCGATGATCCATCTCGGCCTCCTCTGGAGGTTCTCAGCATCAAGATGCCAGTCTTCAGCCAATACGATTCACTCCATGCGATATCAAGAAACAACTGAAGGCACTTGATAGTGCAAAGGTTATGGGCCCTGACAACATTCCAGCAATAGTACTGAAGACTTGTGCTTCAGAACTTGCCGCGCCCTAGCCAAACTGTTCCAGTACAGCTACAGCACTGGCATCGACCCTGGGAAAATTGCCCAGATATGTCCTGTACACATAAAGCAGGACAAATCCAACCCGGCCAATTACCTCCCCATCAGTCTACTCTCCATCATCAGTAAAGTAATGGAAAGGGTCATCGACAGTGCTATGAAGCGGCACTTGCTTAGCAATAACTTGCCCACTTAGGCCCAGTTTGGGTTCCACTCAGGTCCTGACCTCATGATAGCCTTGGTTCAAGCATAGACAAAAGAGCTGAACTCCCGAGGTGAGGTGAGAGTCACTGCCCTTGACATCAAAGCAGCATTTGACTGAGTGTGGTATCAAGGAACCCTAGCAAAACTGGAGTCAATGGGAATCAGGGGGTAAACTCTTCACTGGTTGGAGTCATACCCAGCACAAAGGAAGATGGTTGTGGTTGTTGGGATGTCAATCATTTCAGCTCCAGGACATCACTGCAGGAGTTCCTCAGGGTTGTGTCCCCAGCCCAACCACCTGTAGTTGCTTCATCAATGACCTTCCTCCATCATAAGGTCAGAAGTGGGGATGTTGCTGATGATTGCACAATGTTCAGCACCATTCACGACTCCTCAGATACTGAAGCAGTCCATGTCCAAATGCAGCAAGACCTGGAAAATACCCAGGCTTGGACTGACAAGTGGCAGGTAACATTCGCGCCACACAATTGCCAGGCAATGACCATCTCCAACAAGAGAGAATCTAACCATCGCCCCTTGACGTTCAAAGGCATTATCATCACTGAATCCCCCACTATCAACATTCTGGGGTTTACCATTGACCAGAAACTGAACTGGACTAGCCATATAAATACTGTGGCTACAAGAGCAGGTCAGAGACTAGGAATCCTGTGATGAGTAACTCACCTCCTGATTCCCCAAAGCCTGTCCACCATCTACAAGGCAAAAGTCAGGAATGTGATGTAATACTCCCCACTTGCCTGGATGAGTGCAGCACCCTCAATACTCAAGAAGCTTGGCACCGTCCAGGACAAAGTAGCCGGCTTGATTGGCAATACATCCACAAACTTTCACTCCCTCCACCACCGACGCACAGTAGCAGCAGTGTGTTCCATCTACAAGATGCACTGCAGGAATTCACCAAGGCTTCTTAGACAGCACCTTCCAAACCCATGACCACTACCATCCAGAAGAACAAGGGCAGCAGATAGATTGGAACACCACCACCTGGAAGTTCACCCCCCAAGCCACTCACCATCCTGACTTGGAAATGTATCGCCGTTCCTTCACTGTCGCTGGGTCAAAATCCTGGAATGCCCTTCCTAACAGCACTGTGGGTGTGCCCACACCACATGGACTGCAGTGGCTCAAGAAGGCAGCTCATCACCACCTTCTCCAGGGTAACTAGGGATGGGCAATAAATGCTGGCCCAGCCAGTGAAGTCCACATCCCATGAATGAGTAAAAGAAAAACATGAGCGATCTGGACAGCCTAGATGGAGAGAAATTGTTTCCATTGGTGGAATGGCTGCAAACCAGAAAACACCTCTTTAAAATAAATGGCATAAGAACTAACAGTGACATGAGCAAAAACGTTTTCATGAAGCAAATGATTAGGATCTGGAATGCAATGTCTGAGAGTGTGGTGTAGGAATTGTGGCTTTCAAAAAGGGATTGGATAAGTACAGGAAGAGGAAAAAAATTGCAGAACTAGTGGGAAAGGGAGAGGTATATGGGGAGAACGTGGGAGAATGGCACCAAATTAAATGCTCACTTGGAGGGTCAGTGCAGACACGATGGGCTGAATGGGAGAATTGATAAGCAAAGGGACTTAGGTGCCATGATAGACCTTTAAAGGCCGTTGGACTGCAAAATATGATCAAGACTAATGGGAAGCTGTATGATCACATAGGCAAACCCCATGGTAGGGGAGAGGCACTAGCCAGTTCCTGTGGAGCTATACCCAATTAACAGGCAGTGCTCTTTGAAGAGGCTTAGGATAAAGCTTGGTGAAAAGATGGTGCTTCTGGAGAAATGAACAAGATGAAATTGGAATAAAACTGAAAATATTGTTAATACTGAGCAACAATAGCACCTGGGGAGAGAGAAACAATTAATATTTCAGGTTGATGACCTTTTGTCAGAACTGGATTTGATTTCCTTTTTGTGCTGTTCTTGATATTCATCATGTTATTGTTGATGTTCATAGGGTGATCTGAACACAGACTTAATTCAGAAGAACTCATACTGTTCTGTACATTTAACAACCCAACACTCCATTTCCTAAGAGTGCAATGTCTCGCATTACATTGGAGGATCTAAATGCATTGGAAGATGATGTTGCTGAGGACATCCCTGAACACATGGAGGAAGACAATGACGAGGAGGAGCAACTCTTTGTTCATTGGCAAAGCATTGCCAATGCACATCAAGTGGAGCTTCCACGGGGTAAGTGGTTAAACAGAACAAAGGGAATGTAGAACTGTATTCTCAGTTTGAGAGTAGTAATTTAAATCTTGTGGATTGATTACATTCAACGGCCCAACCATCTTCAGCTGCTTCATCAATGACCTTCCTTCCACCATAAGGTCAGAAATGGGGATGTTCGCTGATGATTGCACAATGTTCAGCACCATTCGTGACTCTTCAGATACTGAAGCAGTCCATGTCCAAATGCAACAAGACCTGGACAATATTCAGGCTTGGGCTGAGAAGTGGCAAGTAACATTCGTGCCACATAAGAGTAAGGCAATGACCATCTCCAACAAAGGTGACATGCTTCAGGCCTTTGTGTGAAAGAACAAGCTAGGGTAACTTTCTTTCTGTGTCTCCCTCCCAATGACGTCGTGTCTGGCTTTTCCTCTGTGGCCTCTCTGTAGAACCTTCGCCTCTTGACATTCAATGACATTACCATCACTGAATCTCCCACTGTCAACATTTTGGGGGTTACCATTAACCAGAAATTGAACTGGACTAGCCATATAAACACTGTGGCTACAGGTGCAGGCCAGAGGCTAGGAATACTGCAACGAGTAACTTACCTCCTGATTCCCCAAAGCCTGTCCGCCATTGACAAGACACAAGTCAGGAGTGTGACGGAATACTCTCCACATGTTTGGACAAGTGCAGCTCCCACAACACTCGAGAAGCTTGACACCGTCCAGGACAAAGCAGTCCGCTTGATTGGCACCACATCCACAAACATTCACTCCCTCCACAATCGATGCACAGTAGCAGCAGTGTGTACCATGTACAAGATGCACTGCAGAAACTCACCAAGGCTCCTTAGACAGCACCTTCCAAACCCACGACCACCATCTAGGAGGGTAGAGCAGCAGATGGATGGGAACACCGCCACCTGGAAGTTCCCCGCCAAGTCACTCACCATCCTGACTTGGAAATATATCACTGTTCCTTCACTGTTGCTGGGTCAAAATCCTGGAACTCCCTTCCCAACAGCACTGTGGGTGTACCTACACCACATGGACTGCAGCGGTTCAAGAAGGCAGCTCACCACCACCTTTTCAAGGCAAATTAGGGATGGGCAATAAATGCTGGCCCAGCCAGCGAAGCCCACATTCTGTGAATGAATAAAAAAAAAAGCTTTTGTTTCTGCTGTCCCTGAATTCTGTGTCACCATGCTAACTTTTCTCCTTGTTTTTATCTTTTTCCTTTATTAACCTCTTATCTGAAGATGATCATTCTTGCTGGGGTAGAGATGCTAATTGGCCCTCAAGTACCTTGCCCAAATTGCCAGTCTTCATGTATAAGCATAGACAGGTTCACAATTACAGTTTGTAGCACCTGTCACTGGCTGGCGATCTGGGAGGGACGTTGGTGGGAAGGCAGAATCCTGCTGTGTTTTCCTTCCTTCTTTAAGCCAAGAGTGATGAGATCACTGTTAACATTCATATTATCACTCCATTTGAGATTAATATATATATTAATATATATATATTAAAATATATTCTAGACATCAATCCCACAGTAACTTTAAAATGCTTCATATGAGATCACTGCATTGGTGCAATTTCATGACTTGCCATTGTTCCTTGCTGTGGAATGTATGATCTAATTTGTGCCTTGATTTCCGGTTCTTGGCTCTGTGTAATGGAAAGCCACAGACCAGAAGCCAGACGCGACGTAACTGGGAGGGAGACACAGAAAGTTACCCTAGTTTGTTCTTTCACACAAAGGCCTGGAGCATGTCACCTTTGTCAGGCAATGGTAATGACCTAGAAGGATCTAAGAAGATAAGAGAGTTCAGAAAGAGAAAAGGCTATTTGGCAAATCAGGTTTATCAGGGGACCAGGCAAAGGAAGTCTTGCTCAACTGGTTAATGGAAGTGAGGACTTGGAGGAGGATGGTGTGGTCAACCATATCAACGGCTGCAGAGGGATGACGAGAAAGTGCACCAGGGTCACAGAAGACGTCATTTGTGACTTTGATAAGGACCCTTTCGGTGATGTAATAAAGTGGGAGAAAATAAACTTTTGAGGGTAAACTAGCAAGTAATATAAAAATGGACAGTAAGAGCTTCTCTAAATATATAAATAGGAAGAGAGAGGCCAAAGTGAACATAGGACCCTTAGAGAATGAGGTTGGGGAAATAATAATGGGGAACCAGGAAATGGCAGAGGAGTTGAATAAATACTTTGCATCAGTCTTCATGGTAGAAGACACAAATAGCATTCCAAAAATACTAAATAATCAAGGGGCAAAATGGGGGGAGGAAATAAATACAATAACTATCACTAGAGAAAAAGTACTAGGGAAACTAATGGGGCTAAAGGCCGATAAGTCCCCTGGACCTGATGGGTTACATCCTAGGATATTAAAGGAAGTAGCTACAGAGATAGTGGATGGACTGGTAGTAATCTTCAAAGAGTCATTAGATTCTGGAAAAGTCCCAGAGGATTGTGAAACTGCCAATGTAACACCCTTATTCAAGAAGGGAGGGAGACAAAAAACAGGTAACTATAGGCCAGTTAGCTTAACATCCGTTATTGGGAAAATGTTGGAGTCTATTATAAAGGATGCAACAGCAAAGCATTTAGAGATGCATAATATAATCAAGCAAAGTCATCATGGCTTCATGAAGGGGAAATCATACCTGACAAATTTATTAGAATTCTTTGAGGAGGTGCCAAGCAGGATAGATGAAGGGGAACCAGCAAATGGAATATATTTGGATTTCCAAAAGGTGTTTGATAAGGTACCGCATGTGAGGCTACTTAATAAGAGCCCAGGGTGTTGGGGGTAGTATATTAGCATTGATACAGGATTTGGCTAACTAATAGGAGACGGAGTTGGGAAAGGGGGGCATTTTCAGGATGGCAACCTGTAACTAGTGTAGTGCCATAGGGATCAGTGCTGGGGACACAATTATTTACAATATATATTAATAACTTGGATGAGGTAAGTGAATGTACTATCGCAAAGTTTGTAGATGACAAAAATAGGTGGGAAAGCAAGTGGTGAGGATGACACAAAGAGTCTGCAGAGGGATATAGATAGGTTAAGTGAATGGGCAAAAACGTGGCAGATGGAATATAATGTGGGAAAATGTGAGGTTATGCACTTTGGCAGGAAGAATAGAGGAACTGAATATTATTTAAATGGAGAAAGACTGCAGAAAGCTGCAGCACAGAGAGATTTGGGGGTCCTCGTGCATGAACCCCAAAAAGCTAACATACAAGTTCAGCAGGTAACAGGTAAGGCAAATGGAATGTTGGCCTTCAAATCAAAGGGAATGGAGTATAAAAATAGGGAAGTCTTGCTAAAACTATACAAGGCATGAGTTAGACCACACCTAGAATACTATGAACAGTTTTGGTCCCCTTAGCTAAGGAAAGATATACTGGCATTGGAGGCAGTCCAGAGAAGGTTCACTAGGTTGATCCCGGGTATGGAGAGGTTTTTTTATGAGGAGACATTGAGTAGGTTGGGCCTGTACTTATTGGAGTTTAGAAGAATGAGAGGCGACCTTATTGAAATTTATAAGATTCTTAAGGGGCTTGACAGGTAGATGCTGATAGGCTGTTTCACCTTATGGGAGAATAGGACCAGAGGGCATAATTTCAGAGTAAGGGGTCGCTCATTTAAGACAGAGATGAGGAGGAATTTCTTCTCTCAGTAGGTAGTGAATGTACGGAATTCTTTACCTCAGAGGGCTGTAGAGACTGGGTTGGAGATAGACAGATTTTTAATCAATAAGGGAATCAAAGGTATGGGGAAGAGGCACGAAAGTGGGGTTGAGGATTATCAGATGAGCCATGATCTCATTGAATGGCAGAGCAGACTCGATGATCCGAATGGCCTACTTCTGCTCCTATGTCGTATGGTCTTATGTGGCTGGAGCAGAAACTAGATTGGAGGTTTAAACATGGAGTTGTGGGAAATTAGATTTTGGTGACAACAAGAACAGGTTCAAGGAAAGGGAGGTTGAAGATATGGTAGTTTGTAAAGCCTGGGATCAAGGGTATTTTTGGCGGGGGTACAGTTATGATGAAGATTTCAAAGGGACAAGGACAGTATCTGAGTAAGGGGTACCATGTACAATATTTGTTAGCATAAGGGCTTGGTTGAAGACGGAAAATAAGAAGGGAACAATAAGAAAGACATTAAATTAAAATCAGAGGGGCATGGTAGGATGAAGTTGATTTGTAGAGTGGGTGGAATCAACTTGAAGCACCTGTGAACTGATGTGGAGGGTGAGTGAATCCAGGAGCTCTTTGAAGGGTAAGTGAGAACACTGCTCAAAATATGCCTGTGGAAAGTAGAGAGCCAAAGAAGTATGGAGAATCATGCATGTTCTAGGAGGTTCAGCAGAGGAAAGCAGTGGCCTCTGATTAGTAGTGCACACCAGCAGATGCACGACTGTGAGCCAGAATTTACTGTCTGATTACTCTCCAGTGCCACCTGCGGGTAAGTGTGTGTGCCTCAGTGAAAAGGAAAAGAAAAACTTGCGTTTATAGAGCACCTTCCACAATCACAGGATGTCCCAAAGCACTTTACAGCCAATGAAGTACTGATGAAAAGTCATCACTGTTGTAATGTAGGAAATGCAGCAGCCAATTTGTGCGCAGCAAGCTGTCACAAATATAATGAATAGATAATCTGTTTTTGTGATCTTTATTGAGGGTTCCGAGAGGACAGGATCAGGTTTGCCCTATTGCTCTCTGGATTTGACTAGTTGCTGATAATTGGGTTAGTTATCAGAAGATTCCTGACATCTGTAGAAACAAATCCCAACATGAGCCATTAGCTACATGAGAAGAAGAGGAAATTGTGGGAGAATAATGTTTCCATTGGGTAAGTAATAGTTAACGTCTATCTGCTTCACATTGGAGTGAAACTTTGACAAGGATTCTGCTGATATCTTGCTCAGTACTCCTCCAGCTACCAAAAACAGATTATCAGAGGTAAGGTGAGAGTGACTGCCCTTGACATCAAGGTAGCATTTGTCCGAGTGTGACATCAAGGAGCCCTAGCAAAACTGGAGTCAATGGGCATCGGGGATTTTTTGGGGTCGGGGCGGGGGGGGTGTAGAGACGGACTCTCCGTTATACCTAGCACAAAGTAAGATGGTTGTGGTTGTTGGAGATCAGTCATCTCGGCTGCAGGACATCACTGCAGAAGTTCCTCAGAGTAGTGTCCTAGGCCTAACCATCTTCAGCTGCTTCATCAATGACCTTCATTCCATCATACAGTCAGAAGTGATGTTCACTGATGATTATACAATGTTCAGCATTGATTGCGGCGACTCAGGTACTGAAGCAGTCCATGCCCAAATGCAGCAAGACCTGGACAATGTCTAGGCTTGGGCTGATATGTGGCAAGTAATATTCATGCCACACAAGTGTCAGGCAATGACCATCTCCAACAAGAGAGAATCCAGTCATCATCCCTTGACATCCAATGGCATTACCATCACTGAATCCCCCACTATCAACATCTTGAGGGTTACCATTGACCAGAAACTGAACTGAACGAGCCATAAATATACTGTGGCTATAAGAGCAGATCAGAGGCTCGGAATCCTGCGGCGAGTGACTCACCTCCTGACTCCCCAAAGCCTGTCCAACATCTTCAAGTCAGGAGTGTGATGGAATACTCACCACTTGCCTGGATGAGTGCAGCTCCTACAACACTCAAGAAGTTTGACACCATCCAGGACAAAGCAGTCCGCTTGATTGGCACCACCTCCACAAACATTCACTTCCTCCAGCACCGACACACAGTGGCAGCAGTGTGTACCACCGACAAGATGCACTGCAGAAACTCCACAGAAACTGACAGCTCCTTCCAAACCCAGACCATTACCGTCTAGAGGGTCAAGGGCAGCAGACACATGGGAACACCACCATCTGGAAGTTACCCTCCAAGCCACACACCATCCTGACTTGGAAGTATATCGCCATTCCTTCACTGTCGCTGGTTCAAAATCCTGGAACTCCCTTTCTAACAGCACTGTGGGTAGTTCAAGAAGGCAGCTCACCACCACCTTCACATGAGCAATTAGGGATGGGCAATAAATGTTGGCCTAACCAGTGACGCCCACATTCCATGAACGAACGGAAAAAAAGGTCATTCATTCATTTTCTATTTTGGAACCCTGCTTTGTGTAAATTGGCTGCTGTGTTGGCCTACAAAACAAGTGACTGCACTTAACTCATAATTCATTAGCTGTGAAATATTTTAGGATATTCTGGTGACATTATACAGGTCTATGTAAATGTTATCTCTTCCTCTCACAGTTATTGCATTACTTTCTCTGTGAATGTGACTTACAGAGATGACAGGCCCAATTCAGCAATTATCAAGAAACAATCAAGCACGGGAGAATGTGCCCTATCAACCCATCACATGCCTTGAGAAGGTAAGGGATTGAAGTTCACGCTTGGATGCTGGGTTTGGATGATTGTTTTGCTGTGTTGAGCATGTATGTAAAGAATTACCTAATCTAATTAATGTAATATAAGTTACGTACTGATTGTATAAAGAGAAGCACAATTGGACCTCAAAAGGGTGAGGTTTCAGCACAATTTTTGCTGCTAAAGGTATATTTAAAAAATCACTGTGGCTTTTAAATGGGTAACTCCAAATCTTTTGTAAAGATTACGGGGGAGGCAGTGGTATAGTGGGCTATTACTGGACTAGCAATCCAGAGGCCAAGGCTAATGCTCAGGGGACACAGTTCAAATTCCACCATGGCAGCTGATAGAATATAACTTCAATAAATTGATCTGGTTTTAATTAAAAGCTAGCCCTTTAGGGAAGGAAATCTGCCATTAAATGGCCTCTGAAATGGTGAGGGAAAAGCTTACTTGACCTCATCCTCACCAGTCTACTTGTCAGAGATGAATCTGTCTTTGTCAGTACTGGTAGGAGTGATTACCCATCTTCATATTGAGGATACTCTCTATTGTGTTTTGTGGCATTACCACTGTGCTAAATGGGATAGATTCCAAACAGATCTAAAACTGGGCATCCATGAGGCACTGTGGGCCATCAGCAGCAGCAGAATGGTACTCGAACACAATCTGTAACCTCATGGCCCGGCATATCCCCCACTCTACCGTTACCATCAAACCCCAGTTCAATGAAGAGAGCGGGAGGGCATTCCGGGAGCAACAACTGGCATATAAAAATGACATGTCAACCTGGTGAAGTAACAACACAGGACTATTTGCATGGCAAACAGTGGAAGCAGTGTGCAATAGACAGAGCTAAGCAATTTCACAACCAATGATGTAAGCACTGCAGTCCTGCCACATCCAATTGTGAATGGTGGTCGACAATTAAACAACTAACTGGAAGAGGAGGCTCCACAAATATTCCCATCCTCAATATTTAGACAAGCTGAGTGAGTGGGCAAATGCATGGCAGATACAGTATAAAGTGGATAAATGTGAGGTTATCCATTTTGGTAGCAAAAACAGGAAGGCAGATTATTATCTGAATGGCTATAAATTGAGAGAGGAGAATGTGCAATGAGACCTGAGTGTCCTTGTACGCCAATCGCTGAAGGTAAGCATGCAGGTGCAGCAGGTGGTAAAGAAGGCAAAAGGTATGTTGGCCTTCATAGCCAGAGGATTCGAGTACAGGAACAGGGATGTCTTGTTGCAATTGTACAGGGCCTTGGTGAGACCATACCTGGAATATTGTGTGCAATTTTGGTCTCCTTATCTGAGGAAGGATGTACTTGCTATAGAGGGAGTGCAGCAAAGGTTTACCCGACTGATTCCTGGGATGGCGGGACTGACATATGAGGAGAGATTGAGTCGATTAGGATTATATTCGCTGGAGTTCAGAAGAATGAGGGGGGATCTCATAGAAACCTATAAAATTCTAACAAGACTAGACAGGGTAGATGCAGGAAGGATGTTCCCGATGGTAGGGGAGTCCAGAACCAGGGGTCACAGTCTGAGGATACGGGATAGACCATTTAGGACTGAGATGAGGAGAAATTTCTTCACCCAGAGAGTGGTGAGCCTGTGGAATTCGTTACCACAGAAAGTAGCTGAGACCAAAACATTGTATGTTTTCAAGAAGGAGTTAGATATAGCTCTTGGGGCGAAAGGGATCAAAGGGTATGGGGAGAAAGCGGAAGCAGGCTATTGAGTTGGATGATCAGCCATGATCATAATGAATGGCGGAGCAGGCTCGAAGGGCTGAATGGCCTACTCCTATTTTCTATGTTTCTATGATGTGGGAGCCCAGCACAGTGTATAAGGCAGGAAGCATTTGCAGCCATCTTCAGCCAAAAGTTCTGAGTGGATGATCCATTTCGGCCTCCTCTGGAGCTCCCAACTTCACAGATGCCAGTCACAGCTTCACAGATGCTGGGCGTCGCTGGCTCGGCCAGCATTTATTGCCTATCCCTAATTGCCCTTGAGAAGGTGGTGATGAGTTGCCTTCTTGAACCACTGTGGTCCATGTGATATAGGTACACCCACAAGTGCTGTTAGGGAGGGAGTTCCAGGATTTTGACCCAGCGACGGTGAAGGAATGTCAATATATTTCAAAGCCAGGATGGTGTGTGGCTTGGAGGGGAACTTGACATCAAGTCAGCATTTGACTACGTGTGGCATCAAGGAGCCCTAGCAAAACTGAAGTCAATGAGAATTGGGGGGAAAACTTTCCACTGGTTGAAGTCATTCCTAGTATGAAGGAAGATGGTTGTGGTTGTTGGAGATTAATCATCTTAGATCCAGGAAATCACTGCAAGAGCTCCTCAGGGTAGTGTCCTGGGCCCAAACTTCAGTTGCTTCATCAATTACCTTCACTCCATCATAAGATCAAAATCTTCTGTACCATTTGTGACTCCTCAGACACTGAAGGAGTCTGTGTCCATGTTTAGCAAGACCTGAACAATATTCAGGCTTGGGCCAATAAGTGGCAAGTAACATTCAAGCCTCACAAGTGCCAGAAATTGGCCATCTCCAACAAGAGAGAATCTAACCATCTCCACTTGACATTCAGTGGCATTACCATTGCTGAAACCCATTCTATCAACATCCTGGGGGTTATCATTGACTAGAAACTGAACTGGACTAGCCATATAAATACTATAGCTACAAAAGCAAGTCAGAGGCTGGGAATTCTGCAGCGAGTAACTCACCTCCTGACTTTCCAAAACCTGTCCACCATCTACAAGGCGCAATACAGGAGTGTGATGGAATACTCTCCACTTGCCTGGAGGAGCGCAGCTCCAATAACACTGAAGAAGTTCAACACCATCCAGGACAAAGCAACCTGCTTGATTGGCACCCCATCCAGCACCTTCAACATTCACTCCCACTGCCACCGACGCACAGTGGCAGCAGTGCGTACCATCTACAAGATGCACTGCAGCAACTCATAAAGGCTCCTTTAACAGCCCGCAACCTCTACTACCCAGAAGGACGAGGACTGCAGATGCAGGGAACGTCACCGCCTCCAAGTTCCCCTCCAAGCCACTCACCATCCTGACTTGGAACCATATTGCCGTTCCTTCACTGTTGCTGGGTCAAAATCCTAGGACTCCCTCCCTAACAGCACTGTTGGTGTACCTACAGCACATGGACTGCAACGGTTCAAGAAGGTGGTTCATCACCACCTTCTCAAGGGAAATTATGATTAGCAATAAATGCTAGCCTAGCCAGTGATGCCCACATCCCACAACTGAATAAAAAAAAAAAATTAGGCCTGTTTGTCTGCACTCTGTTGATGTCTTTGAAGTGGAGCGGCTCCATTTATTTGTATTGTAGCTTCACACTTGACAGGTCGCCAATCCATTGCATCGATTCCCAGTAGCAATGTGCTATCAGTGAGGACATTGTGTTCTGAAGCAGCTTTGATTTTTCCCAGCATCAGATGGCTCTGTATCCTGCCCCATGACTGCCTACCCTTTTATTTTAACAATCGTCAGGTGTTATTGTCAATCAAAAAGGGTAGTAAATGCCCCCCTCTTAAAGGAACACCACGAATTAACTGTAACAAAGGAAAACAAACTAAGGGGACAATTTCTCAAGAGATGGTTCTACCTCTTCTAGTTTCACGATTGACAGGACTGATTATAATCGCAACCTCTTTCTTCACCACACCACCAAGGGTGAGTGTAGATGATTCAGAGGTGCACAGCTACAGAAGGAAGGAGACTTAACATAGAGCTGTAGATTTAAATTATTTTCCCCTATAGTAAATATTCTCAACTACAATATTCATATGCATTGGGAATATTTTTCTTTCAAGGGAGATTCTAATTAATATTTCATCGAAATAATTGAAAAAGTAGAGAGATCTACAAGGCTGTAACATGTGAAATTCATAGACGATATATGGACACAGGGTTAATCCATGTTGAGGTATTTTCTTATTGAAAATACAGTATGAGCTTGATCCAGTAGATTTTCCTTCATAACATTTGTTCCCATTGTGAGCATCTTGAATAAGAGTGCCCTCTACTGGCCAGTTACAATTTACCCATCTTTTTTAAATTTCAATTTGCATTTTTCTATTCATTCCTGAAACAGTTGTACTTTGCCACTGCTTTATTCAGGCTGTTGCTTCTCACATTTTGAAACAAGTAAGTTGGGAGCACTCCTCTGGTTGGAGTCATACCTAGCACAAAGGAAGGTGGTTGTGGTTTTTGAAGGTCAGTCATCACGGTCCCAAGATAACGTTGCAGGTAGAGAATTTTCTCCCCGTCAGGTGGGCTGGGCGGGAGCGGGCGCTGGCAGGCACGCAGCCGATTGCCACCCGCGATCGGCTGCATGTCACCATTTTACGTGGGCGGGCCAGTTAAAGCCCGCCCAGCGTAACGTGCACCAGGAAGTGCTCAGCGCTACCTGTGCAGGCGGGGGGAGGAGGGAGAGTCGGGGCCTGCATTCTTGCGCGCACGCGCGCGAAAGAACGCAGAAATCTCCCTGAGGCATGGAGCTGCCTCAGGGAGATTAAGAATGGTCATAAAGATTTGAAAAATAAAAGAAAAATTATTCAGACATGTCCCCTCATGTGACATTGTCACATGAGCTAGGACATGTTTATGAATTTACATGAAACATTTTATTTTATTAAATTAATAAACCCTTCATGAAACCTCATCCCGCCCGTGGATGAGGTTCCATGAAAAATGCGAAGCCTGTCTGGGCTCTTCGCCTGCTGCCAACTTTAAGGTTGGACGGGTAGCCCTGACAAGTACTTTAATAGTTGATTAATGGCCTTAACAGGCCTTTGACAGTTGGCGGGCGCGCAGCTGACTCCAGTGCACACCCACCAAACTGAAGATCAGAATGACGCATACCCAACATCACCATGTGTCATTTTATGTGTCGGCATGCAGGCACCCACCCCCCCACCCCCCGCACACCGACCAGAAGATTCTGCCCCAGGAGTTCCTCTGGGTGGTGTCCTAGGCCTAACCATCTTTAGTTAATTCTTCAATGACCTTCCGTCCACCATAAAGTCAGAAATGAGATGTTTGCTGATGATTGCAGAATGTTTAATGTTATTCACAACTCCGCAGATACTGAAACATTCCGTGTCAATAAGCACCAAAACATGCACAACTTTCAGGCTTGGGCTGAAGTATGAGTGGCAAGTAGCGTTTGCACCACATATATATACCAGGTAATGATCATCTGCAAAGAGAGAATCTAACCATCTCTGCTTGACATTCAATGACATAACCGCTGCTGAAACCCCATCTATCAACATCCTTGGGGTTACTATTGACCAGAAGCTTAACTGGATCAGCCTTTTAATACAGTGGCTACAAGAACAGGTCAGAGGCTGGGAATTATGTGGCGAGTAACTCACCTCCTGACTCTGCAAACCTGTCCACCATCTCCATTTCTTCTTAGGATGTCCCTTGGAATTGAGGATAATCCACTGCTCTAGTTTGATTGGTTCTGAGATGGCTGATAAGTTCAAATGCACAATCTAGTTTCTGCTACATTGCAGGGCAGATGGTACTTGAAGGGTTGGGTAGATGAGGTGTTTGGAGGTTTGTGTGCTTCTTCCAATGCCTCGACTTCACCTCTGCACATTCTGGATGAAGTCTCCCAATGTATTTGGTGCCTTCTGAGCTGAGCCTTCTCCATTTCGGTTACTCACAAGCCAGGGACTCCCATGAGTCTACAGAGATGTTTGACTTCTTTAGGGATGCTTTGAGGATATCTTTAAAGCATTTCCACTGTCCTCCTGGGCATCTCTTGCCACGGCCAAGTTCTGAGTAGACTAATTGCTTTGGGAGTTTGGTGTCAGGCCTATGAATGACGTCCTGCCCAGTGGAGCTGGTTTTAAGTGATTAGAGCCTCGATGCTGGTCAAGTTGGCTTGGGAGAGGATGCTGCTGTTGGACTGTCTGTCTTATCATCAGATTTGAAGGATTTTGCAAAGGCACCATTGGTGGTATTTCTCCAGTGCTTTTCCTTAATCGGTGGAAGGCTGAGTTGGCATGTTGGAGGCAATTTTTTTTTAGCGAATCTTCACACGCTTTTTTACCCTTGGGAAATAATGGGGAGGTGGTGATGGGATCCCTGGGCTAATTTTCAGGCCATTGAGCAGCGTCATGAAAGTTCCTTCCATGACCAACAAGTCTTGGCATGGGACTTGAACCAGAGCTTCTGGCACAGAGGCAGGGACGCTACTACTGTGTCACAAGATCTCCTATTGGAGGCAATGATGGATTTCATTATGTATATTTGCCATCGTCAGGAGGAGGCTACCAAAATATGGAAAATGGTCCACATTTTCCAGGATCTCGCTGTTGACTTAATCAATGGTGGGTGGGGGTTGTGTAGAAGGTGCAGGTGTTCTGCTGTGGGAGCTGGTTGGAAGAGAACCTTAGTTTTCCGGTGTTTAGTGGAAGGCCCATTTTCCCATATGCTTCAGAGAACAGTTGACAATTACCTGGAGCTCAGTGCCATCTACATACTGAAGCTCTATGTTTGAGGTTGGAGTGGTTTTGGTTGTAGATTGAAAGTGGCGTAGGTGAATCGGTTTCCCCTCTGTCCTGAAGATTATCTCCATGCCTACAGGTAATTTTCTGGAGGTGAGGTGCAGTATTACAGCCAAGAAAATGGAGAGGAGAGTTGGTGCAATGAAACAGCCTTGTTTGACCCCAGTTTTCACTGACATTGGGTTTGTGGTGGTTCCATTGATGAGCATAAGACATAGGAGCAGAAGTAGGCTATTCGGCCCGTTGAGTCTGCGCTGCCATTCAATGGGACCGTGGCTGATCTGATAATCCTCAACTCCACTTTCCTGCCTCTTCCCCATAACCCTTGATTCCCTTACTGATTAAAAATCTGTCTATCTAAACCTTGAATATACTTAATGACCCAGCCTCTAGAGCCCTCTGTAGTGAAGCATTCCACAGATTGACTACCCTCTGAGAGAAGAATTTCCTCCTCAGCTCTGTTTTAAATGGGCGCCCCCTTACTCTTCAGATTATGCCCTCTGGTCCTAGACTCTCCCACAGGGGGAAACATCTCAGTTTCTACCCTGTCAAGCCCCCTAAGAATCTTATATGTTTCATAGAAACTAGGAGTAGGCCATTCGGCCCTTCAAGCCTGCCCTGCCATTCATTATGATCATGGCTGATCATCCAACTCAATAGCCTGCTCCTGCTTTCTCCCCATATCCTTTGATCCCTTTCGCCCCAAGAGCTACATCTAACTCCTTCTTGAAAACATACAATGTTTTGGTCTCAACTACTTTCTGTGGTAGTGAATTCCACAGGCTCACCACTCTCTGGGTGAAGAAATTTCTCCTCATCTCAGTCCTAAATGGTCTACCCCATATCCTCAGACTGTGACCCCTGATTCTGGACTCCCCCAGCATCGGGAACATCCTTCCTGCATCTATCCTGTCTAGTCCTGTTAGAATTTTATAGGTTTCTATGAGATCCCCCCCTCATTCTTCTGAGCTCCAGCGAATATAATCCTAACCGACTCAATCTCTCCTCATATGTCAGTCCCGCCATCCCAGGAATCTGGTAAACCTTCGCTGCACTCCTTTTATAGCAAGAACACCCTTCCTCAGATAAGGAGACCAAAACTGCACACAATATTCCAGGTGTGGTCTCACCAAGGCCCTGTATAATTGCAGCAAGGCATCCCTGTTCCTGTACTCTAATCCTCTGGCTATGAAGGCCAACATACCATTTGCCTTCTTTACCGCCTGCTGCACTCCAGCTTGCAGAGCTTCAGCGACTGGTGTACGAGGATACCCACGTCTCGTTGCACATTCTCCTCTCTCAATTTATAGCCCTTCAGATAATAATCTGCCTTCCTGTTTTTGCTACCAAAGTGATTAACCTCACATTTATCCACATTATACTGCATCTGCCATGCATTTGCCCACTCACTCAGCTTGTCCAAATCACACTGAAGCATCTCTGCATCCTCCTCACAGCTCACCCTCCCACCCAGCTTTGTGTCATCTGCAAATTTGGAAATATTACATTTAGTTCCCTCATTTAAATCATTAATGTATATTGTGAATAGCTGGGGTCCCAGCACCGATCCCTGCGCTACCCCACTAGTCATTACCTGCCATTAGGCAAAAGACCTGTTTATTCCTACTCTTTGTTTCCTGTCTGCCAACCAGTTGTCTATCCATCTCAATACACTACCCCCAGTCCCATGTGCTTTAATTTTACACGCTAATCTCTTGTGTGGGACTTTGTCGAAAGCCTTCTGAAAGTCCAAATAAACCATATCCACTTGCTCCTTCTCATCAACTCTACTAGTTACATCCTTGAAAAATTCCAATAGATTTGTCAAGCATGATTTCCCTTTCATAAATCCATGCTGACTCTGTCCAATTCTACCACTGTTTTCCAAGTGCTCAGCTATGAAATCTTTTATAGTGGATTCTAGAATTTTCTCCACTACTGACATCAGGCTAACTGGTCTATAATTCCCTGTTTTCTCTCTACCTCCCTTTTTAAATAGTGGGGTTACATTAGTTACCCTCCAATCTGTAGGAACTGTTAGAGAAAGGTAAAAGTGGACATTGGCCTGCTGGAAAATGACGCTGGAGAAGTAGTAGTGGGGAACAAAGAAATGGCAGAGGAACTGAATAGGTACTTTGCGTCAGTCTTCATGGTGGAAGACACGAGTAACATCCCCAAAGTTCGAGAGAGTCGGGGGGCAGAGGTGAGTATGGTGGCCATTAGCAAGGAGAAGGTGCTAGGAAATCTGAAAGGTCTGAAGGTGGATAAATCACCTGGGCCAGATGGATTACACCCCAGAGTTCTGAAGGAGATAGCTGAAGAGATAGTGGAGGCATTAGTGGTGATCTTTCAGGAATCACTGGAGTCAGGGAGGGTCCCAGAGGACTGGAAAATCGCTAATGTAACCCCCCGTTTAAGAAGGAAGTGAAGCAAAAGACGGGAAATTACAGGCCGATTAGCCTGACCTCGGTTGTTGGTAAGATTTTAGAGTCCATTATTAAGGATGAGATTTCAGAATACTTGGAAGTGCATGGTAAAGTAGGGCAAAGTCAGCAAGGTTTCATCAAGGGGAGGTCATGCCTGACAAATCTGTTAGAATTCTTTGAGGAGGTAATGAGTAGGTTAGACAAAGGAGAGCCAATGGATGTTATCTACTTGGACTTCCAGAAGGCCTTTGACAAGGTGCCGCACAGAAGGCTGCTCAGTAAGATAAGAGCCCATGGTGTTAGAGGCAAGGTACTAGCATGGATAGAAGATTGGCTGTCTGGCAGGAGGCAGAGAGTGGGGATAAGGGGGTCCTTCTCAGGATGGCGGCCGGTGACTAGCGGAGTTCCGCAGGGGTCAGTGTTGGGACCACAACTTTTCACTTTATACATTAATGATCTAGATGAAGGAACTGAGGGCATCCTGGCTAAGTTTGCAGATGATACAAAGATAGGTGGAGGGACAGGTAGTATTGAGGAGGCAGGGAGGCTGCAGAAGGATTTGGACAGGTTAGGAGAATGGGCAAAGAAGTGGCAGATGGAATACAACATGGGGAAGTGTGAGGTCATGCATTTTGGTAGGAAGAATAGAGGCATAGACTATTTTCTAAATGGGGAGAGAATTCAGAAATCTGGAGTGCAAAGGGACTTGGGAGTCCTAGTCCAGGATTCTCTTAAGGTTAACTTGCAGGTTGAGTCGGTCGTTAGGAAGGCAAATGCAATGTTGGCATTATTTTGAGAGGACTCGAATATAAAAGCAGGGATGTGCTGCTGAGGCTTTATAAGGCTCTGGTCAGACCACATTTAGAATATTGTGAGCAATTTTGGGCCCGTATCTCAGGAAGGATGTGCTGGCCCTGGAGAGGGTCCAGAGGAGGTTCACAAGAACGATCCCAGGAATGAAAGGCTTAACATATGAGGAACGTTTGAGGACTCTGGGTCTATAGTCGATGGTGTTTAGAAGGATGAGGGGGGATCTGATTGAAACTTACAGAATACTGAAAGGCCTGGATAGAGTGGACATGGGGAAGACGTTTCCATTAGTAGGAGAGACTAGGACCCGAGGGCACAGCCTCAGAGTAAAGGGAAGACCTTTTAGAACAGTGATGAGGAGAAACTTCTTTAGCCAGAGAGTGGTGAATCTATGGAATTCATTGCCACAGAAGGCTGTGGAGGCCAGGTCACTGAGTGTATTTAAGACGGTGAGAGCTAGGTTCTTGATTGGTAAGGGGATCAAAAGTTACGGGGAGAAGGCGGGAGAATGGGGTTGAGAAACTTATCAGCCATGATTGAATGGCGGAGCAGACTCGATGGGCCGAATGGCCTAATTTCTGCTCCTATGTCTTATGGTTCCAGAGTCTATAGAATCTTGGAAACAGGCGCAGGGGATTTATCGGCCTTCAATCCCATCAATTTCCCCAACACTATTTCCCTACTCACAGAATCACACAGTGCAGAAGAGGCCCATCGACTCTGCATCAACACGTGAGAAACACCTGACCTACCTACGTAATCCCATTTACCAGCACTTGACCCATAGCCTTGAATGTTATGACGTGCCAAGTCCTTTTTAAAGGATGTGAGGTAACCCGCCTCCACCACCCTCCTGGGCAGCGTATTCCAGACCGTCACCACCCTCTGGATAAAAAAAGTTTTTCCTCACATCCCCCTTAAACCTCCTGCCCCTCACCATGAACTTATGTCGCCTCGTTACTGACCCTTCAACTAAGGGGAACAGCTGCTCCCTATCCACCCTGTCCATGCCCCTCATAATCTTGTACACCTCGATCAGGTCACCCCTCAGTCTTCTCTGCTCCAACGAAAACAACCCAAGTCTATCCAACCACACTTCATAACTTAAATGTTTCATCCCAGGCAACATCCTGGTGAACCTCCTCTGCACCCCCTCCAGTGCAATCACATCCTTCCTGTGATGTGGCGACCAGAACTGCACACAATACTCCAGCTGTGGCCTCACCAAGGTTCTATACAACTCCAACATGACCTCCCTACTTTTGTAATCTATGCCTCGATTGATAAAAGCAAGTGTCCTATATGCCTTTTTCACCACCCCACTAACATGCCCCTCCACCTTCAGAGATCAATGGACACACACGGCAAGATCCCTTTGTTCCTCAGAACTTCCTAGTGTCATGCCGTTCATTGAAAACTTCCTTGTCAAATTACTCCTTCCAAAGTGTATCACCTCACACCTTTGAGGGTTAAATTCCATCTGCCTCTAATCTGCCCATTTGACCATCCCGTCTATATCTTCCTGTAGCCCAAGACACTCAACCTCACTGTTAACCACCCGTCCAATGTTTGTGTCATCCACAAACTTACTAATCCTACCTCCATACTAATACTGATTTCTTTCAGTTCCTCCCTCTCTCTAAACCCTGTGGTCCCCAACATTTCTGGTTTGTATTTGTGTCCTCCTTTGTGAAGACTGAACCAAAGTATATATTTAGTTGGTCAGCCATTTCTTTGTTCCCCATTATAAATTCCCATTTCTGACTGTAAGGGACCTACATTTGTCTTCACCAATCTTTTTCTCTTCACATACCTATAGAAACTTTTACAGTCAGTTTTAATGTTCCCCGGAAGCTTACTCTCGTGCTCTATTTTCTCCTTCTTAATCAATCCCTTGGTCCTCCTTTGCTGAATTCTAAACTGCTCCCAATCCCCAGGTTTGTTGTTTTTTCTGGCCAATTTGAATGCCTCTTCCTTGGATCTAATACTATCTCTAATTTCCCTTGTAAGCCACGGTTTGGCCACCTTTCCTGTTTTACTTTTTGCACTAGACAGGAATAAACAGTTGTTGCAGTTCACCCATGCACTTTTTGAATGTTTGCCATTGCCTATCCACCGTCCTCCCTTTAAGTAACGTTTCCCAATCCGTCATAGCTAATTTGCGCTTCATACCTTTGTAGTTTCATTTATTCAGATTCAGGACCCTAGTCTCAGAATCAACTATGTCACTCTCCATCTTGATGAAGAATTCTATCATATTATGGTTGCTCATCCCCAAGGGGCCTCGCACAACTATGCCAATTATTCCTTTCTCATTACACAATACCCAGTCTAAGATGGTCTGTTCTCTAGTTGGTTCCTCACCGTATTGGTCCAGAAAACCATCCCATATACACTCCATGAATTCCTCCTCTACGGTATTGTTACTAATTTGATTTGCCCAATCTATATGCAGATTAAAGTCACCCATAATTACAGATGTTCCTTTATTGCATGCGTCTCTAATTTCCTGTTTAATGCCAATCCCAACATCACTACAGTTTGGGGGTCTATACACAGCCCCCACTAACGTTTTTTGCCCCTTAGTGTTTCTCGGCTCTACCCATACAGATTCCACATCATCGGAGCTAATATCTTTCCTCACTATTGCGTTATTTCAATTAGGTCATTTCTCATTCTTCTAAACTCCAATGAGTACAGACAGGCCCAACCTACTCAATCTCTCCTCATAAGAAAATCCCTCCATACCGGGGATCAACCTAGTGAACCTTCTCTGGACTGCCTCCAATGCTAGTATATCTAACTAGTGCCTTGTATAGTTTTAGCAAGTTTTAGCAAGACTTCCCTATTTTTATACTCCGTTCCCTTTGAAATAAAGGCCAACATTCCATTTGCCTTACCTATTACCTGCTGAACTTGTATGCTAGCTTTTTGTGATTCATGCACGAGGACCCCCAAGTCCCTCTGTGTTGCAGCTTTCTTCAGTCTTTCTCCATTTAAGTAATATTCAGCTCCTCTATTCTTCCTGCCAAAGTGCATAACCTCACATTTTCCCACATTTTATTCCATCTGCCACATTTTTGCCTACTCACTTAACCTGTCTGTATCCCTCTGTAGACTCTTTGTGTCATCCTCACCACTTGCATTCCCACCTATTTTTGTGTCATTTGCAAACTTATTGATAGTATATTCATTTTCCTCATCGAAGTCATTAATATATATTGTAAATAATTATGTCCCCAGCATTGATGCCTGTGGCACTCCACTAGTTACATGTTGCCAGCCTGAAAATGCCCTCCGTGTCCCAACTCTCTGTCTTCAATTAGTTCGCCAGTCCTCTATCTATGTTAATGTACTACCCCCAACACCATGGGCTCTTATTAAGTAGCCTTATGTGTGGTACCTTATTGAACACCTTTTGGAAATCCAAATATATTACATCTACTGGGGATCACAGCTTGCATGTTCATCATGGAATAGGTGCAGGATGGTGACAAATTTCTGGGGGCAGCAAAATTTGAGACACATCTACAAGGCACAAGTTAAGAGTGTGATGGAATATTCTTCGTATGTCTAAATGTATGGGACTCCAACAACACTCAAGACACCATCCAGGACAAAGCAGCCTGCTGGATTGGCACACCATCCACCACTGAAGCACAGTAGCAGAAATGTGTACCAGACAAAAGATGCACTGCAGCAAGTCTCCAGGCATCCTTCCAGCCCAGGGATCAATTTAGTGAACCTTCACTGTACCCCTTCCACTGCAAGTAATCCTTACTTAAATATGGAGAGCAAAACTTCACACAGTATTCCAGATGTGATTTCATCAAAGCCCTGTACAATTGTAGCAAGACTTCTTTATTCCTGTTCTCCAGTCAAGGCCAACATGTCATTTGCCTTCCTAATTGCTTGCTGTTCCTTCATTCTTTCTGCATTCCTTGTACAAGTACTCCAAATCTCTTTGAACATCAACATTTACAAGTTTCACACTTTAAAAAAAAAAAATAATTCTGTTTTTCTATTCTTACGACCAAAGTAAGTAACTTCACATTTGCCCACATTATACTCTATCTGCCATCTTGTTGCCCACTCACTTAACTTGTCTATATCTCTTTGCAGGCTCTCTATGTCCTTAGCACAGCTTATCTTCCCACCTAGCTTTGTATCGTCAGCAGCCGGGCTGATAAGTGGCAAGTAACATTAGTGCCACGCAAGTACCAGTGAATGATCATCTCCAACAAGAGAAAACCTAACCATCTCCCGTTGACATACAATGGCATTACCATTGCTGAATCCCCCACGACCAATATCCTGGGGGTTACCATTGACCAGAAACTGAACTGAACCAGCTATATTAATACTGTGGCTACAAAAGCAAGTCTCGGACTGGGAATTCTCCAAGCCTGTCCACCATCTGCAAGGCACAAGTCAGGAGTGTGATGAAATATTCTCCACTTGCCTCGATGAGTGCAGCTCCAACAACACTCAAGAAGCTTGACACCATCCAGGGTGCCCGCTTGATTGGCACCCCATCCACAAGCATCCACTCCATCTACTACTGACGCAAAATGACAGCTGTGTATACCAGCTACAAGATGCACTGCAGGAACTTATCAAGGCTCCTTAGACAACACCTTTCAAACTTGCGACCTCTGCCATCTAGACGGACAAGAGCAGCAGACACATGGGAACGCCACCACCTGGAAGCTCCAAGCCACTCACCATCCTGACTTTGAAATATATCGCTGTTCCTTCACTGTCACTGGGTCAAAATCCTGGAACTCCCTTCCTCAGCACTGGGGTGGCTCAAGAAGGGGACACACCACTGCCTTTTCAAGGGCAATTAGGGATGGGCAATAAATGCTTGCTTAGCCAGTGACATCCACATCCCGTGAAAAGAATAAATAGAAAAACTTAGATTACCCTCTGTTTATTCATGTAGGTCAATAATATAGATTATAAATAGCTGAAGCTCCAGCACTCCGATAGTCACAGCCTGCCATCTTGAAAGTGCCCTGTTTATGCTCAATCTCTGCTTTCTGTCCATTAACCAATTCTCTATCCATGCCAATATATTACCCCAACTGCAAGAGCCCTTATCATGCCTATTAACCTTTTGCGCAGCACTTTATCGAATGCCTTTTGGAAATCCAGGTATGCTATATCTTCTGGTTTCCTTTTATCTACCTTACTAGTTACATCCTCAAAAAACTCTAATAAGTTTGTCAAACATGATTTCCCTTTTGTAAACTCATGTTAACTTGTTCGAATCATACTATACTTTTCGAAGTGCGTTGTTATAACTTCCTTAATAATAGATTCCAGCATTTTCCCAACAACTGATGTTAGACTAACTGGCCTGTAGTTCGCTGTTTTCTCTCTCGTTCTTGAAAAGTAGTGTTACATATGTCAACTTCCAATCTGATGGGACCATTCCCAAATCTGAGGAATTTTGGAAAATTATAACGAGCACATCCAGTATCCCTGCAATCATCTCTTTTTGAACTTGGGTGTAGGCCATCAGGTCCTGAGGTTTTTGTTGGATTTGAGTCCGTTAAGTTTCTCCAATACTTTTCCTCTGCTGATATTAATCACATTAATTTCCGCACTCTTTTTAAGACCCTAGGTTACCCTATTCCTGGTATTTCTAGATCTGGACAGACATTTGGTGAGAGAATCAGTTGAATGTTGCAGACAGTGTACTGCATATTCTCTGAATTCTGAGGACCATGGACCAAAATTAACTTCTATGGTCTTGTACTTGTGCCAAGTTCTTTTGAGTGACCAGTTTATTTGTTTTGCTGGATGGTTGAGGAAGCATGTTCACCAGGACACCAGCAGAACTCCCTGCTCTTTGAATAATGCCATTGGATCTTTACAACATAGAATGACAACAAATATACAGCAGAAACA
Organism: Cetorhinus maximus; assembly: GCF_964194155.1. Lineage (NCBI taxonomy): Eukaryota > Metazoa > Chordata > Chondrichthyes > Lamniformes > Cetorhinidae > Cetorhinus > Cetorhinus maximus. Next base: position 166,214,217 of record NC_135883.1, read on the forward strand.
GGCCAGTCTGCCCAATCAGTCCACGCATTTATGCTCCATTCAAAGCTCCTCCCGTCTCTCCTCATTAAAGGGATGCAGGAGCAGGGGACCAGGGGTGGAGTGGTGGGGGGAGGGTGGGTACATGTGCATAAATCATTGGGCAGGGCAGTTTCAGAATATGGTTAATAAGTCATATGGGATCCTGAGATTTATAAATAGAGGCAGCAAGTACAAAAGCGAGGATGTTATGATGAACTTTTGTAAAACTCTGGTTCAGCCTCAACCAGAGTAGTGTGTTCAATTCTGGGCACCACATTTTATGAAGGATCTGAAGGCATTGGAGAGGGTGCAGCGGAGATTTACAAGAATGGTTCTGGGGCTGAGAGACTCAGTTAAATGAACAGATTGGTGAAGCTGGGGCTGTTCTCCTTAGTGAAGAGAAGGTGGCAGGAGATTTAATAGAGTTGTTCAAAATCACGAGGGGTCTGGACAAAGTAGATAGGGAGAAATTGTTCCCATTTGCGGAAGGATAGAGAAACAGAGGGCACCGATTTAAGGTGATTGGTAAAAGAACCAGAGCCAGATGAGGAAAACTTTTTTTTTACACAGCAAGTGGTTTGGATTTGGAATGCACTGCCTGAATTATGGTGCAGGCAGATTCAGTCATGACTTTAGATAGTACTACAGTTCTGATCTAACCACAGTTTGATACAAGTTTAGCATAACTTCTCAATTCGATCCCTCTAGAAATAAACCGTAGTGCTTGGTTTGTTTTTGTTAGGGCCTGATTCACCAGTGTCACAACTTTTAGTGATTTATTACATAGATTATAGAATGCGCATCATGAACCAAGTCTTTTGGCCTTACGAATTCATTCAGATGTTTATACTGCATGTGAGCTTCCTCACTTCAGTAGATAGCATCCCTGCCTCTGAGCCACAATTTCCGGGTTCAAGTCCTACTCTAGGACTTGTTGGCCACAGAAGAAGCGTTAATGACATAGCCAAATATGTTGATAATCAACCTGCTAATCATTTCAACAGACTCATGGCAGGTGGTAAGAGTGGGAGGGATTCCTGCTCAGCTTCACTTGATGCAGAGTAGTGTCCCTCAAGCAATAACCATTTGTCTCTCTATAAAAGAAAAAGATGCCTACGGTCCATCATGGACTATGGCTAATTATGGACTGAAGGAGCTTCCTTACCTATTTGCACATCCTACTATCACTTTCTCCCTCTTGTGTTTATCTAGCTTACCCCTACTGTGTTGATTTACCATTTCAAGGGAACAGGGAGAGCAATGCAGCACTTTGTTTGAACTACATGGTAGAGCCACCTTGATTATGCTCTTGTGGTGAAGTATGGTATGAACTCAACTTTCTGACTCAGAGCTACGAGTGCAACTAACTGAGCCAAGCCAATAACTAAGTTTTGTACAAAGATATTCCAGTTCACAGAATTATAGTCATAGAAATTCTACGCATACAACAAAGTGTATAAAATACATTCCTTGTTTAAATGGCAAGAGATATAAACAAATGTATGATTTCAATTTTTTGTGTCATAGTGCAATGAAATCATTTATGAGGAACGCTTCTACCCTTCTGGAAAATGGGCTCATGTAATCAAGGGGGAAAAATTATATGAACAAAGCATATCACTGGCATTCATGAAACTGATGCGTTATATCTGTGGCGAAAATTCAGCAGGTAGGAGGACCAAAGACTTGTAAAATATGTACAAGAAGATTTGCAGAAACATTTGTACCTAATTGTACTATGCATACTGGTACTGTTTTTCTCAAACTAAAATCCCTTTATTAATTGTTATATTTTCTATTTTCCTGCTCATTTGCCCTCTCTCCCTGAAGGTACGCTGGCCAATTATTCAATGGACGGCTGCAGCCCTTTGATATGCTACCCAAGTAGCCAACCTTTGTAACTTATATTTGACAAAGTGCTAACAGACAACTCTATCTTGGAGAGCTTCACAGCCTAATGTGATCCAGTTCTGCCCTCATCTGATAATCTTACTCATGTACTTTCTCACAGAAGTTACTGGTTAGCAATCAAAAGTTTACCTGATTTGTCCAAGTGATGGTAAGCCTCCTAAGATAAAAGCAAAGTACTGCGGATGCTAGAAATCTGAAATAAAAACAGAAAATGCTGGAAAAATATAGGTCTGGCAGCACCTGGAGAGAGAAACAGTTAACCTTTTGAGTCTGTATGACTCTTTTTCAGAGCTAAAGAGAAGTAGAAATGTGATGGATTTTATACCGTTTAAGAGAAGGTGGAACAAAATAGAAGCTCTGGGATAGGTGGGAGCTCAGGAGACATTGACATGGGCACAAGACAAAGGGAGTGTTACTGGTAGGTTTTTTTTATTTGTCCATGGGATGTGGGCATCATTGACTAGGCCAGCATTTATTGAACCTTAGGTTGCCAACAGGTTTATATGGATTGCGTGCTTACTGTGAACATTAAAGTACAAGATAGCTTTTGTAACTTGTGTTATCCTTACAAATCTGTATATATCTGTAAAGGTATAGTTGTGGATGAAGAAGTATTGTAATATAGTTAATCTTTTCTTATTTAATCAATGTTGTTTTCTTTTGTTAAAAGTTCATTAGCTGACTCCGGTGACTCTGTTCATTACCCTCTCCACGTATCTAAACAAACAAATAAAAGTTAGGATCTATCAAGCTGGGTTCTACCCTGGGAATCAGGCTTATCCAGTGGTAACCTCAGCTGGGGATCATAACAGTAAACATTCTGTCACCAGAAATGGAGTCAGAGAAGTCAAGGAAGGGAAGGGAAGTGTCGGAGATGGACCATGTAAAGGTGAGAGAGTGGTGGAAATTGGAAGCAAAATCGATAAATTTTTCCAGGTCCAGATGAGAGCATGAAGTGGCACCGATACAGTCATCGATATACCTAGAAAAGAGTTGTGGGAGGGGGCCTGAGTAAGACTAGAATAAGGAATGTTCAACATAGCCCACAAAAAGACAGGCATAACTGAGGCCCATGCGGGTACCCATAGCCGCACCTTTTATTTGGAGGAAGTGAGTGAGACAAGTTAAAGGTGAAATTGTTCAGTGAGAGAACAAGTTCAGCCAAGCGGAGGAGCGTGGTGGTGGATGGGGATTGTTCAGGCCTCTGTTCAAGGAAGAAGCAGAGAGCCTGAAGACCATCCTGGTGGGGGATGGAGGTGTAGAGGGATTGGATGTCCATAGTGAAGAGGAAGTGGTTAGGGCCAGGAAACTTATCCCAGAAAAGTTATAGGTACCCACATGGGTCCTGGTTATGCTTGTCTTTTTGTGGGCTATGTGGAACATTCCTTGTTCCAATCCTACTCAGGCCCCCTCTCACAACTCTTTTTCTCGGTACATCGATGCCGTATTGGTGCCGTTTCAAGGTCTCGTCTGGACCTGGAAAAATGTATCGATTTTTCTTCCAATTTCCAGAACCAGATCCTCACTTTTCACCCCACCAGCCTCCACATTCAAAGGATCATCCTCCTCCATTTCCTCCAACTCCAGCATGATACCACCACTAAACACATATTTCCACACCCGCCACCTCCCCCCACACACACCCACCCCCCCCAACCCACCGTCAACATTCTGTAGGAACAGTTCCCTCTGTGACCCCGGTCCACTCCCTCATCACCCCCAACTCCTCATCCTCTTCCAATGGCATCTTCCCATGCCATTGCAGAAGATGCAACACCCCTTTTACCTCCTCCTTCCTCATCGTCCAAGGCTCCAAACACTCCTTTTAGGTGAAGCAGTGCTTTACATGCACCTCCTTCAATTTGGTCTACTGTATTCGCTGCTCCCAATGTGGTCTCTTCTACACTGTGGAGACTAAATGCAGACTGGGTGACCACTTTGCAGAACACCTTCGCTCAGTCTGTGAGCATGACCCAGACCTTCCTGTCACTTGTCATTTCAACACACCATCCTGCTCTCATTCCCACATGCCTGTCCTTGGCCTGCTGCAATGTTCCAGCGAAAACCAACGCAAACTGCAGGAACAGCACCTCAGCTTCCAATTAGGCACTTTACAGCCTTCTGGACTGAACATTGATTTCAACAACTTAGACCATAAACTCTGTCCTCCATCTTTAACCCTTTTTAATGCAATTTTTAAAATTTTTAATTATTTTTATTTATTTATTATATTTTTAAAATCTTTTAAAATCCTTTTTCCCCAACACCCCCTCCCCTCCCACCTCCCCACCTCCTTGTCATCTGTCTCTTGTTTCTATATTGTACTTTCACAGAGCGCTGACCCTTGTTTTGCTTTTTAACACATTCTGTTATCGTACCTTTATGCCACTATCTGCACCTTCTTTAGTCTTCAACACTACCAGTAACACACCCTTTGTCCAGTGGCCATGACATCTTTGTCAATCTCTCATGAGCTCCCACCTATCCTTGACCTTCTGTTTTGCTCCACCTGTTCCACCCCCACTTAAACAGTATAAATTCCATCACATTTCAACTTCTCTTTAGCTCTGAAAAAGAGTCATCCAGACTCAAAACATTAACTCTGTTTCTCTCTCCACAGATGCTGCCAGACCTGCTGAGTTTTGCCAGCATTTTGTGTTTTTATTTTAGTAAGCCTCCTACCCTTGTTAAGATCAGTTAACTTACCTTGCTTACATGTTGGTCCATGTTATCTTTTGATCTGTATGGTTTACTGCTATGTAATGGATGATGCCTTTAACCATTAAGCCATTGGAGACCTGGAATGGAATATTCAATTTATTAACTATCATGTGCCCATACTTCCTCATTATTTTTCTCCAGTGCAACTTCCCTCCTGTTATTTTACCCATTTCTTCTCCTATTGTCTAGGCCATTATCTTGGTATGACCATTCCCATCATAAATGAATTACAAATGACAGAAGAAAGGAACAGTTTTGTCCAAGACATTATCACTGGGTATTATCTGCCAGAACAGTTTCAAGACCATCCACCTCAGCCCGTGGACCCAGACGTTATAATTGTAGACCGTCAGGACATGAGCATCATTAGCAGGTGAGCAGATTGGCTATTGTGGAATTATCTGCTTCAGTTATTTAACCCTGTTCTACATAAACTAACTGAAGATAGATAAATATTGAAAGAGAAAAAAATTGCAGGGATATGGGGAAAGAGCAGGGAACGGGACTAATTGGAATGCTCTTTGAAAGAGCCAAATGGCTCTTGAATTGGCCAAATGGCTGCCTCCTGTGCAATTCGATGATACTATTCTGAAGCTAAATCATGATTCCAGAATCATTGGCAAACAAGGGGAGTGGGTCCCTATTGGTGGTTGAGCCATTGGGCAGTTTACTGTATGAACTCCATTGATTTCAGTTTTGCTCCTTTGTGCAATACTCTTTTAATGATGAGGGCAATTACTTTTTATCTTTGGTCTGGTATTCAGTTCTTGCATTGAAGCCTGGATTAAGACATCTGATTATTAGTCAAGTGGTTCTGGTAAAAACTGAACTAAACATCAGAGTAGCTATTGACAATTTGATGTTTATTTATGGTACTATTGATCACTCCTTCCATCATTTTACTGATGATTGGAAAGAGGCAGGTAGGGTAATAATTAGCTGGGTTAGGTTTATTTTTGTGTCCAGGACATATTTGGATAGTCTTTCACATTTTTGTATTGTGTCAGTATCATATTTGTACTGGAAATGGTTAGGGAGCAACTTGCTCTGGTGCACATTTCTATAGCACTATAACAGGGATATTGTCTTGGTTCACTGCCTTTGCTGTGTCCAGTGCCCTTCGCTGTTTCATGGTGTTACGTGGAGTGAACCCAACTGAACAATACATAGGAGCAGGAGTAGGCAATTTGACCCTTCGAGTCTGCTTCACCATTCAATAAGATCATGGCTGATCTGGTTGTGGTTTCAGCTCGACTTGCCTGTCTGCCCCCCATAACCCTTGACTCCCTTGCCCGACAAAAATCTGTCTAACTCTGACTTGAACAAATTCAAAGACCCAGCCTCCCCTATTTTCTGGGGAAGAGAATTCCACACATCAAGGTCCCTTTGAGACAAAAAGTTTCTCTTCATCTCTGTCTTAAAAGGGAGACTTCTTATTTTTAAACTATGTTCCCTAGTTTTAATCTCCCCCACAACCGGAAGTATCCTCCTGGTGTCTACCCTATTGAGTCCCCTCAGGATCTTGTATGTTTTAACAATAGTTCAAGAGAGTCGGGGGGCAGAGGTGAGTATGGTGGCCATTACCAAGGAGAAGGTGCTAGGAAAACTGAAAGGTCTGAAGGTGGGTAAATCACCTGGACCAGATGGATTACACCCCAGAGTTCTGAAGAAGATAGCTGAAGAGATAGTGGAGGCATTAGTGGTGATCTTTCAGGAATCACTGGAGTCAGGGAGGGTCCCAGAGGACTGGAAAATCGCTAATGTAACCCTCCTGTTTAAGAAGGGAGTGAGGCAAAAGACGGGAAATTACAGGCCGATTAGCCTGACCTCGGTCATTGGTAAGATTTTAGAGTCCATTATTAAGGATGAGATTTCAGAATACTTGGAAATGCATGGTAAAATCGGGCAAAGTCAGCATGGTTTCATCAAGGGGAGGTCATGCCTGACAAATCTGTTAGAATTCTTTGAGGAGATAGGTTAGACAAAGGAGAGCCAATGGATGTTATCTACTTGGACTTCCAGAAGGCCTTTAACAAGGTACCGCACAGGAGGCTGCTCAGTAAGATAAGAGCCCATGGTGTTAGAGGCAAGGTACTAGCATGGATAGAAGATTGGCTGTCTGGCAGGAGGCAGAAAGTGGGGATGAGGGGGTCCTTCTCAGGATGGCGGCCGGTGACTAGTGGAGTTCCACAGGGGTCAGTGTTGGGACCACAACTTTTCACTTTATATTAATGATCTAGATGAAAGAACTGAGGGCATCCTGGCTAAGTTTGCAGATGATACAAAGATAGGTGGAGGGACAGGTAGTGTTGAGGAGGCAGGGAGGCTGCAGAAGGATTTGGACAGGTTAGGAGAATGGGCAAAGAAGTGGCAGATGGAATACAATGTGGGGAAGTGTGAGGTCATGCACTTTGGTAGGAAGAATAGAGGCATAGACTATTTTCTAAATGGGGAGAGAATTCACAAATCTGGAGTGCAAAGGGACTTGAGAGTCCTAGTCCAGGATTCTCTTAAGTTAACTTGCAGGTTGAGTCGGTAGTTAGGAAGGCAAATGAAATGTTGGCATTTATTTTGAGAGGACTAGAATATAAAAGAAGGGATGTGCTGCTGAGGCTTTAGAAGGCTCTCAGACCACATTTAGAATATTGTGAGCAATTTTGGGCCCCGTATCTCAGGAAAGATGTGCTGGCCCTAGAGAGGGTCCAGAGGAGGTTCACAAGAACGATCCCAGGAATGAAAGGCTTAACATATGAGGAACGTTTGAGGACTCTGGGTCTATACTCGATGGAGTTTAGAAGGATGAGGGGGGGATCTGATTGAAACTTACAGAATACTGAAAGGCCTGGATAGAGTGGACATGGGGAAGATGTTTCCACTAGTAGGAGAGACTAGGACCCGAGGGCACAGCCTGAGAGTAAAGGGAAGACCTTTTAGAACAGAGATGAGGAGAAACTTCTTTAGCTAGAGAGTGGTGAATCTATGGAATTCATTGCCACAGAAGGCTGTGGAGGCCAGGTCCTTGAGTGTATTTAAGACGGAGATAGATAGGTTCTTGATTGGTAAGGGGATCAAAGGTTATGGGGAGAAGGCGGAAGAATGGGGTTGAGAAACTTATCAGCCATGATTGAATGGCGGAGCAGACTTGATGGGCCGAATGGCCTAATTTCTGCTCCTATGTCTTATGGTCTAAGATCACCTCTCAATCTTCTAACCTGTTCAACCTTCCTTCATAAGACAACCCTTCGTCCCAGGAATAAATTCAGTGAATCTTCTCTGAACTGCATCTAAAGCAATGATTCCTTTTTTTAAAATAAGGAGACCAAAACTGTACACAGTACTCCAGACGTGGTCTCACCAAGGCCCTGTACAGCTGCAGTAAAACTTCTCTACTTTTATATTCCATTCCTCTTGCAACAAATGCCAATATTCCATTTGCTTTCCTAATCACTTGCTGTTCTTGCATACTAACTTTATGATTCATGTACCAGGACACTAAGATCCCTCTGTACCACTGAGTTCTGCAATTTTTCTCCATTTATATAGTATACTGCTTTTCTATTCTGCCTGTCAAAGTGGACAAATTCACATTTACCCACATTATGCTCCAGTTGCCAAATTTTTGCTCACTCACTTAACCTGTCTATGTCCCTTCATGGACTCAGACTCCTCTTCATAACTTACTTTCCTACCTATTTTGGTGTCAACAGCAAACTTAGCTACCATACATACGCTTCCTTTATCCAAATCATTCATATAGATTGTAAATAGCTAAGGACCCAGCACTGATCCCTGTGGCACTTCACTAGTAGCAGCTTGCTAATCTGAAAAAGACCCATTTACCCTACTCTCTGCTTCTGTTAGCTGTTACCACCTACACCATGTGCTTATATCTTGTGTAGTAACCTTTGATGTGGTATCTTATCAAATGTCTTTTGGAAATCCAAGTACACCAAACCTATCAGTTCCACTTTATCCAGCTTGAATGTTATTTTATCAATGAACTCTTGACAGATTAGTTAAACACAATTTCCCTTTCACAAAGCCATGTTGGCTCTGTCTGATCGAATCATGATTATCTAAGTATCCTTCTGTAACAGGCTTGCCCAACCTTTTCTTGCCGAGAGGGCACATTTCAATTTTTCTCTCACTTTTTGGGGAATGGGGGGCCGATGAACAAATTTCAGAAAGATGAGGTTTGGCGCAACATTAAACGTGAATTTCCAAAAAAGCTGACATATAGTTGGAAACAACTTGCTGGACAAAAAAAAATCACAACAATAAATTGATAATTAAAAAATGAGTAATAAAGATGACCAATCGAGTGTGAAAGGGCGAGAGTGTTTGTGTCCAGCTAGCTCTGAGTCTCAGGGTGCTCACTTACCCACTGTGAGTGTGCCTGTTGATGTGTGGGGGTAAGGGTCAATGAGAACCCTGCAACTGGGAGTGAGCCAGACACACACGCACCCCTCCCTATCACCCCACCTCTCTCTCTCTCTCTCACACACACACACACACACACACACACACACACACACACACACATGCACACACAGGCGCACATGCTCACACTCTCTGCCACACATACATGTGCTCACTCTCTCGGACACACTCACCCTATCTCTTGGGAACCCTCACCCTCTCTGTCATGCACACGCACTCGCCCACCCTAACACTCGCCCACCCTCACCAACTCGCCCACCCTCATACTCACCCACCTTCACACTCACCCGTCCTCACACTCTCTCCCTCACCCTCAATCACTCTCACCCTCATTCATTCATCCTCACCCACACTCACCAGCCCTCACACTCCCTCACCAACATTCTGGAGGAGAGGCGATGGCATAGTGGTATTGTTGCCAGACGAGTAATCCAGAGTAATGCTCGAATCCCGCCATGGCAGATGGTGGAATTTGAATTTAATAAAAATCTGGAATTAAAAGTTTAATCAAACCATTGTTGTACAAACCTATCTGGTTCACTAATGCCCTTTAGGAAAGGAAATCTTCCCGCCTACATGTGACTCCAGACCAACAGCAATGTGGTTGGCTCTTAAATGTCCTCTGAAACGGCCTAGCAAGCCATTCAGTTATATCAAACTGCTACAAAGCCTCACAAAAGGAATGAAACTTGATGGACCACCCGGCATCGACCAACAACTTTCAACCCTGCAAAGTCCTCCTTATGAACTCCTCTGGGGGCTAGTGCCAAAATTGGGAGAGTTGTCTTACTGACTTGTCAAGCAACAGCCTCACAGAATCAAACCTTACAGATAATGTCCCAGACATCACCATCACTGGCAGGACAGACCCAGCAGAGGTGGCGGGATAGTGATATATAGTGAGGAGGGAACTGTCCTGGGAGTCCTCAACATCGACACTGGACCCCATTAAGTCACAGGTCAAACATGGGCAAGGAAACCTGCTGATTACCACGTACCACCCTCCCTCAGCTGATGCATCAGTACTCCGCCATGTTGAACACCACTTGGAGGAAACACTGAGGGTGGCAAGGGTGCAGAATGTACCCTGGATGGGTAACTTCAATGTCCATCACCAAGAGTGGCTTGGTAGCACCACTACTGACTGAGCTGGCTGAGTCCTAAAAGACATTGCTGCTAGATTGGGTCTGCAACAGGTGGTGAAGGAACCAACAAGAGGGAAAACATACTTGTCCCCATCCTCACCAATGCATCTGTCCATGAAAGTATCGGTAGGAATGACCACTGCAAGTTGTTGTGAAGACGAAGTCCCGCCTTCACATTGAGGATACCCTCCGTTGTGTTGTGTGGCACTACCACAGTGCTAAATGGGATAGATTTCGAACAGATCGAGCAACTCAAGACTGGGCACCCATGAGGCACTGTGGGCCATCAGCAGCAGCAGAATTGTACTCAAACACAGTCTGTAACCTCATGGTCCCGCATATCCCCCACTCTACCATTACCATCAAGCCAGAGGATCAATCCTGGCTCAATGAAGAGTGCAGGAGGGCATGCCAGGAGCAGCACCAGGCATACCGAAAAATGAGGTGTCAACCTGGTGAAGCTATGACACAAGACTTCGCATGCCAAACAGCATAAGCAGCAAGTGTTAGACAGAGCTAAATGATCCCACAACCAATGGATCAGATCTAAGCTCTGCAGTCCTGCCTCATCTAGTTGTGAATGGTGGTGGACAATTAAACAACTCACTGGAGGAGGCGGTTCCTCAAATATCCCCATCCCCAATGATGGAGGAGCCCAGCACATCAGTACAAAAGTTAAGTCTGAAGCATTTGCTACAATCTTCAATCAGAAGTACCAGGAGGATGATCCATCTCGGCCTGCTCTGGAGGTCCCCAGCATCATAGATGCCAGTTTTCAGCCAATTCAATTCACTCTGTGATATCAAGAAATGACTGAAGGTACTGTTTGCTGCAAAGGCTATGGTGTCTGACAATATTCTGGCAACAGCACTGAAGACTTGTGCTCTAGAACGTGCCGCACCCCTAGCCAAACTGTTCCAGTACAACTACAACACTGGTATCTACCTGGCTATCTGGAAAAGTGCCCAGGTATGTCCTGTACACAAAAAGCAGGACCAATCCAACCTGGCCAATTACTGCCCCATCAGTCTACTCTCCATCTGGGTTCCGCCAGATCTACTCAGCTCCTGACCTCATTACAGCCTTGGTTCAAACATGGACAAAAGAGCTGAACTCCAGAGGTTAGGTGAGGGTGACTGCCCTTGACATCAAGGCCGCATATGACCAAGTGTGGCATCAAAGAGTCCTAGCAAAACTGGAGTCAATGGGAATCAGGGGAAAACTCTCCACTGGTTGGAGTCATACCTAGCACAAAGGAATATGGTTGTGGTTGTTGGAGGTCAGTCATCTCAGCTTCAGGACATCACTGCAGGAGTTCCTCAGAGTAATGTCCTGAGCCCAACCATCTTCATCTGCTTCAACAATGACCTTCCTTCCATTGTAAGGTCAGAAGTGGGGATGTTCGCTGATGATTGCACAATGTTCAGCACCATTCGTGACTCCTCAGATACTGAAGCAGTCCATGTCCAAATGCAGCAAGACCTGGACAATATCCAGACTTGGGCTGACAAGTGGCAAGTAAGATTCATGCCACAGTAGTGCCAGGCAATGACCATCTCCAACAGGAGAGAATCTAACCATCACCCTTGACGTTCAATGGCATTACCATCACTGAATCCCCAACTATCAACATTCTGGGGATTACCATTGACCAGAAACTGAACTGGACTAGCCACTGTGGCTACAAGAGTGTGTCAAAGGCTAGGAATCCTGCAACAAGTAACTCACCTCCTGATTCCCCAAAGCCTGTCCACCATCTACAAGGTACAAGTCAGGAGTGTGATGGAATTCTCCCCACTTGCCTGGATGAGTGCAGCTCTCACAGCACTTAAGAAGCTTGACACCGTCCAGGGCAAAGCAGCCTACTCTATATGGCACCACATCCACAAACATTCACTCCTTCCACCACCAACAAACATTAGCAGCAGTGTGTACCATCTACAAGATGCACTACAGGAATTCACCAAGGCTCCTTAGACAGCACCTTCCAAACCCACAACCACTACCACCTAGAAGGACAAGGGCAGCAGATAGATGGGAATACCACCACCTGGAAGTTCCCCTCCAAGTCACTCACCATCCTGACTTGGAAATATATCACCGTTCCTTCACTGTCGCTGAGTCAAAATCCTGGAACCCCCTTGCTATCAGCTCTGTGGGTGTACCTACACCAGATAGACTGCAGTGGTTCAAGAAGGCAGCTCACCACCACCTTCTCTAGGGCAACTAGGAAGGGGCAATAAATGCTGGCCCAGCCAGCGAAGCCCACATCCCGTGAATTAATTTTTAAAAAACCCTCTCACTCACTCACTCACCAACCCTCACTCACTTATCAACCCTCACACTCACCTTCACCCTCACTTACCAGCCCTCACACTCACTCACCATCACTCACAAAATTGGCTTCGGGTGCAGGTAGGTGCAATGAGAGCTGGAGCGAGGCAAAGTGGCACCTCAACATGGGTGCCCACCAAGGGGAGAGCTGAGAGCCGGGGTACACGGCGGGGGGAGGGGGGGGAGAACTAGTGGGACATGGGGAAAGCAGTCGAGCCAGAGCACCGGCAGTCAGGAGAAAGCAGTTGCAGCCGGGGAAAATAGTGAGCCTATCAGCAGTAAACAAGAAAAACAGGCTGTGATTGGAGGAGCAGGCCCCTGAAGATATCTTCAAACGCACTGAGCCTCTTACCGTTTTTCAATAATTGTTCCAGGGGCCACATGGAGGAGGTTGAACAAGATTGTTCTGTAACCTCCTTAACAATGGATTCTAGCACTTTCCCTATGACAGATGTTAGGCTAACTGGCCTGTAGTTTCCTGCTTTCTGCCTCCTTTTTTTTAAATAAGGCTGTTAAATTAGTTATTTTCCAATCCGCTGGAATCTTTCCAGAATCTAAGGAATTTTGGAAGATTTTAACCATTGCATCTGCTATCTGTGCCCCCACTTCTTTTAAGACCCTAGGATGCAGGCCATTCGGTCCTGGGGACTTTAGGTCGAATAGTTTTCTGACCACCCTTTCCCTGGTGATGGGGATTGTATTAAGTCCATCCCTCCCTATCACCTCTTGATTTTCAAGAACCTTTGAGAAGTTTTCTAAGTTCTCTACCATGAAGATAGATAGAAAATACCTGTTCAACGCCTCTACCATTTCTTTGTTTTCCATTATCAATCCCCCAGACTCTTTCTCTAGAGGACCAACACTAGCTTTAGTTATTCTTTGTATTCAAACACTTGTAGAAACTTTTGCTATTTGTTTTTATTTTACTAGATAGCTTTCTCTCGTTTCCTGCTTTCTCCCTCTTATTATGTTTCTAGTCATTCTTTATTGGTTCTTAAAGTTGGTTCTTAAAATCTGTTCAATCCTCTGACCTACCACTAATCTTTGCAGATTTGTACAATGTTTTTTTCAATTTAATACTATTCTTAATTTCTTTACTTAGCCACGGATGTGCATCCTTCTCACAGTCTTTCTTTCTCACTGGGATGTCTTTTCTGAGTGTTATTAAATATCTCCTTAAAAGTCTGCCACTGCAACTCTGTGCTACCTTTTAACCAGTTTCCCAGTTCACCTAAGCCAACTCTGCCTTCATACTCTCATAGTTACCTTTATTTAGGTTTAAAACAGTAGTCATGGACCCATGCTTCTCCATTTCAAACTGAACATGAAATTCTATCATGTTGTGATTGTGACTCATCTAGAGTCTCCTTTACCATGAGGTTATTGCTTAATCCTGTCTCATTGCATACCACCAGGTCTAGGATAGCCTGCTCCCTGGTTAGCTCCACAACATACTGCTGTAAGAAATTGTCCCAAAAACACTGTATGAACTCATTTTCCAGATTACCTTTGCCAATCTGATTTTCCCAATATATATGTAAAGTCACCCATGATTATTGCGAAACCTTTCTTACACACCCCATTTATTTATTCCCGTATGCTCTGTCCTACAAGTGTGACTACTGTTAGGGGGCCTATAAACTACTCCCACAAGTGACCTCTCACCTTTACTATTTCTTATCTCTATCCAAACTGATTCTATATCTTGCTCTTTCAAGCTAAGGTCTTCTCTCAGTATTGAACTAATGCCATCCTTAATGAACAGAGCTACCCCACTACCTTTTCCTAGCTTCCTGTCATTCTGATATGTCAAATACTCTTCAACATTCAGGTCCCAGCCTCTCAACAATGTCTCTATCAGGTCATACATTTTTATCTCTATCTGCGCTAACAGTTTATCCCTTTTGTTACAAATGCTATGTGCATTCAGATATAGGGCCTCAAGCTCTTTTTTATACCATTTTCGGCTTTACCTGCTGGTGCACTCTACGATTGTATGTTCCGTCCCTTCCTGTCACACTCTGGTACTCATTACCCAAATTGATGCTCTGCTGTATTACTTTGTTGCTACCCTTTACTATATCTCCTCTCACATGATCCCTTCCCCCACTATTTAATTGAAAGTTCTCTCTACCGCTTTAGTCATACAATTCACCGTAACACTGGTCCCAGCACAGTTCAGGTGTACGTCGTCCCAATGGTACAGCTCCCACTTTCACCAGTGCTGGTGCTAGTGCCCCATGAATCAAAACACATTTCTCCCACACCAATCTTTGAGCCACGCATTCATCTAATGCTATTTACTCTACACTAATTTGTTGATGGCTCAGGTAATAATCCACAGATTATTATCTTGAAAGTTCTGCTTTTTAATTTAACCCCAAGCTGCTCATGCTCCCTAAGCAGAACCTCTTTCCTAATTCTATCTGTGTTGTTGGTACCAGTATGGACCATGACAACTGGATCCTCCCCTTCCCACTACAAGTTTTTCTCCAGCCCTGAGCATACATCCAGAACCCTGGCACTGGACAAACAAAATAGCTGTCTGGACTCTTGCTCTCAGCTGCAGAGAACTACCTTACTATGCTGTTCCATACTACCACTACATTCCTATTAAGTCCCCCCACTTGAATGGCATTTCTGTACCATGGTCAGTTTGCTCATCCACCCTGCAGCCTCTGCCCTCATCCAAAAAAGCTGCCAGAAGCTCAAACCTGTTGGACAATTGCAAAGGCTGAGACTCCTGCCTTTTGGATCACCTTACCTGCCTCACTTGCAGTCACACATTCTTGTCCCTGACCGCTGACCCAATCAGAAGATCCTATCCTAAGGGGTGTGACTACCTCCTGGAATAAAGTGTCCAGGTAACATTCCCCCTCCCTACTGTGTCTGCAGCTCAGCCTCCAGTTCAATGACTCTGAGCCTAATCTCCCCTAGCCGCAGACACTTACTGCAGGTGTGTTTGCCCTGTGTTAGGAAATAGAGATAGTTTAAGTAAAATATGTGTGTGTTAGGAATAAATATATCTTTAAGTTTAAATTTAATTTGTATTTTTTTCTATTTGTGGGTTAAAAGGTGAAACCTGGGATCTAGTTTTATTTTTGAGTGGAGACAACAGGTCTAAAGCTCTGTTTATATACTTCCATTTCCAATGAGTTTTACGACTCCTGAAGAGAAGTTAAAGCAAACACAAGAGTAGAAAAAACTGCGCTGTTGCCAAGGAACAGGGGTCCAAAGCCCCACACACACATACACACACAGAGTAAAAACAGCAGTTTGAGTGCAGTTGAAAGAAGGTGTCAGGACAGGCAGGACATGAAAAGGGGCAGATAGGTTCCAAACTAAGGAAGAAAGTCCCCAAATCCCCAAAACAAGAAGGGAGTGGAATAGGAGAAGGTCCGAAGCAGACTTTCTAGTCCTGTTAAGTGAAGTTGAGTGAGGAGCAGGGGAAGGCTCCAAGCTTCAGATTTAAAGAGTCAAAAGCTGCAGGAAACAGATTTAAAGTGAGAACAGCTTGTAAGAAGTCAAAAGGTCCAAAGAGACAGCTGAAGATCTGTAACTCCTTGCCATGGGCATGTGAAGCATTGGTGTACTGTTGACGGCTAAGTCAGTGAGAGAGAGAGTGCGTGGAAGAAAGCTTGAATGCACATGGTGAGCCAAGGGAGAGGAACATCGTAAGGAGAGTTTGAAACCCTAGTGGTCTTTTGGAAGCCATCTGAGAGAAAACGTCGGTTTGGAAGACGATTCCAGAGCAAGTTCTTGGAGAGTGGAGATTGGAAACTCTCGTTTGAAAGACGGAGTTCAGTGTGACTCATTGGCTCACTGTGTGGCAGGCGTTGAGGAGAGATCCACAGCCTCTGTTTGGGGCGGCATCTGTCACTTGGGACAGAATTTTGTCCTGGTCGGGTGGGCTCGTCGGAGGCGGTCAGGAAGCCAACCGATGCCTGCATTCAGGGCCGGGCCATGATTTCACGCTGGCGGGCCAATTAAGGGCCATCGTTCTCACTAAGGCAAAAGCAAAATACTGTGGATGCTGGAAATCTGAAACAAAAACAGATGGCCCTGTGGTGGGGGGTGTGGAGGAGGAGGTTGTTGGGGAAAAAGGATTTTTAAAAAATGAATATAAACAAATAAATAAATTTGAAAAAAGGATTAAAAAGGAAGTAAAGGTAGAGAGAGTTCATGGTCTGTAGTTGTTGGACTCAATGTTAAGCCCAGAAAGCTGTAAAATGCCTAGTCGGAAGATGAGGTGCTGTTCCTCCAGTTTGCGTTGGGCTTCACTGGAACATTGCAGCAGGCCAAGGATGAACATGTGGGCATGACAGCAGGATGGTGTGTTGAAATTACAAGCAACAGGAAGGTCTGGGTCATGCTTGGTGACTGTGTGAAGGTGTTCCATAAGTCTGCGTTTGGTCTCCCCGATATAGATGAGGCTGCACTGGGAGCAGCGAATGCAGTAAACCAAATTGAAGGAGATGCAAGTGAAGCACTGCTTCACCTGAAAGGAGTGTTTGGCCTGTTGGACTGTGAGCAGGGAGAAAGTAAAGGGGCAGGTGTTGCACCTTCTGCAATTGCATGGTAAGGTGCTGTGGGAAGGGGTTAAGGCGATGGAGGAGTGAATGGAGGGAATGGTCCCTATGGAATGCCGACAGGGTGTTGAGGGGAAGATGTGTTTGGTGGTGGCATCGTGCTTGAGTTGGCAGAAATGGCAGAGGATAATCCTTTGAATGCAGAGGCTGGTGGGGTGAAAAGTGAGGACAAGGGGGCTCTGTCTCCCTAACCTCTGCCCTTGTCCTCCCTTTGCAGAACACCTTCGATCCGTCCCCAACCATAACCCAGACCTTCCTGTCGCTTGCCATTTCAATACACCACCCTGCTCTCATGCCCACATTTCCATCCTTGCAATGTTCCAGTGAAGACCAACGCAAACTGGAGGAACATCACCTCATTGAGTTCAGCAACTTCAGACCATGAACTCTCTCCTCTATCTTTACCCCTTTCTAAATCCTTTCTTAAATTTTTCAGCTCACCACCGCTTTCTCAAGGGGGATGGGCAATAAATGCTGGCCCAGCCAGTGAAGCCCACATCCTATGAATGAATAAAAAAATATTTATTTTTACTTTTTATTTTTTTAAATCTTTTTTCCCCAAACACCTCCCCGCCCCTCCACCCTCAACCACCACAGGGCCATCTGTCACTTATTTCTATGTTGTTCTTTCACAGAGTGCTGACCCTTGTTCTGCCATTAAAACATTCTGCCTTCTTACCTTTATGCCACTATCAGCACCTTCTTTAGTCTTCACCATTACCATGAACACTCCCTTTCTCTTATGTCCATTACATCTTCGTCAATCTCACCTTAGCTCCCACCTATCGCTGACCTATCTTGCTTCACATGTTCCACCCCCCTTAAACAGTATAAATTCCTTCACATTTCTACTTCACTTTAGCTCTGAAAAAAAGTCACATGGACTCAATGTTAACTTTGTTTCCTTCTCCACAGATGCTGCCTGACCTGCTGAGTTTTTCCAGCATTTTCTGTTTTTGTTCCATTGTTCTCAAACCCTTCCAAATAAAAAATCTTTAATGGCCAGGATTTTCCCCTCGGTGATTTGGGGGTGGGGCCCGCTCGCCGAGGGGAAAATGACGCGGGATGACGTTGGGAGGAACCCCAGATGTCATCCCGGTCCCTTTAAATATTCACAAAGGCAGGCGGACAGCGAAATCAGCTGTCCGCCCGCCGACCTGTCAATGGCCAATTAAGGCCATTGACAGGCTAATTAACCTTATTAAACAACCTGCCCGGCCAACCTTAAGGCTGGCGGGCAGGCTAGGAACCCCAGCGGGCTGCAGATTATTAATGAAACTTCATCCACTGGCGGGATGAAGTTTCATGTCTGTTTTTAAAAAATTTAATAAATTTTATGTGTTTATTATTAACATGTCCCATCTCATGTGACATTGTCACATGAGGGGGACATGTTAATTTTAATATTTATTTTTAGAGTTTACTTACCTCTCACGAATCTCCCTGAGACAGGACTTTGCCTCAGGGAGCAGTGCGCTCTTTTGCGCGAAAGAGCGCACTTTGACAGATGGGGATTCCCTCCACCCATAGCGCTTCCTGTCGGGCAGGCCACTGGGCGGGCCTTAATTGGCCCACCCACTCAAAATAGCGGTGGGGTTCGGCTGCCCGCCCGCCGCCGAACCGGTGGGGCCCGCCCGCCCATTGAGGTAAGAATTCAGCCCAATGTCTCTATCTTGTCTTTGCTTTCAGGTCAATAAAATATAATTACCGCCAGCCTCCCCCCCCTTCTATTTATTTCTGAAACTCCTGCAAGATGCAAACATATATCTTGGAACCTCTTGACTCCCCTTGATATTCAAACAAACTCTCAACTTATCAAAAAATGCAAATGTTAGATCTAACCTATTTTCTTGTACCTCAAACTTAACACCTCTATCCTTTTCATGTTTAAACCTCCACAGACAACGTGCCTCCTATTAATTTCTGCCCAGCTTAATTAAATCATCCACATGCAAAGACACACACCACATTTTCCACAGAATAACACAATATTCCCCAAAAATATTTTTAAAACATCCATTTCTCACAAAGTATATATGCAATTTCCCTTTTTTTGAAGTTATTACTGAATCTGCTTCCACCAGCCTTCAGGCAGACCATAACAACCCACTATGTTTAAAAGCAATTCTCATCTTCTGTCTGGTTCCTTTGCTAATTATCTTAACAGTGTGCTCTGGTTACTGTCCCACCTGCCAGTGAAAACAGTTTCCCCCTGTATCTTCTTTCTCTATTTTCTATCAGTACAACCAGTACTTCAGTTATCCTTATATAAAAGCAAAATGCTGCGGATGCTGGAAATCTGAAACAAAAACAGAAAATGCTCGAAAAACTCAGCAGGTCTGACAGCATCTGTGGAGAGAGAAAAACAAAGTTAACATTTCGAGTCCATATGACCCTTCTTCAGAGCTGAAGAGAAGTGGAAATGTGATGAAATTTATACTGTTTAAGGGGGTTGGGGCAGGTGGAGTTGGATAGAAGGCCAACGATAGGTGGAGACAAAGGAGGGATTGACAAAGGTGTCATGAAGTAAAGGACAAAGGGATTGTTAATGGTAGTGGTTAGTGCTAAAGAAGGTGCTAATAGTGGCAAAGCTAAGAAAGCAGAATGTGATTATAGCAGAACAAGGATAGCATTGTGTGAAAGAACAACATGGAACAAGTGAAAGATGGCCCTGTAGGGGATGGGGTGAGGGGAGGGGGTGGAGGTGGGGAGAAAAGAGGATAAAAAGGGATATGAAGAAAGACTCTAGGAGGAGTTTGCACCATCTGTGGCTAAATAAAGAAGCTAAAGATAGTATCAAATTGAAAGAAAAAGTGCACAATTCTGTGAAGATTATTGGTAGATCAGAAAATAGCTTGCTAGGCCATTTTAGAGGGTAGTTATGAGTCAACCACATTGCTGTGGACCTGGAGTCACATTTAGGCCAAACCAGGTAAGCTCAGATTTCCTCCACCGTCTCCCACTACAGCCCCTACAGCAAGTGATTAGAAAGTGATTCTAGGGGCATAGATTTAAAGTGATTCGTAGAAATATTAGAGGAGAGATTATGAAAAAACCTTTCACCTAGAGGGTAGTGGGGGTCTGGAACTCAGTGCCTGAAAGGGTAGTAGAGGCTGAAACCCTCAGCTCATTTAAAAGGTTTCTGGATATGGACCTCAAGTGCCGTAACCTGCAGGGCTACGGCCTAAATACTGGAAAGTGGGATTAGGCTGGATGGCTCGTTTTGCAACTGGTGCAGACACGATGGGCCAAGTGGCTTCTTTCTGTGCCGTAAACTTTCTAAATGATTAGGAAATGTTAGGATATGGCAGGTGGTATTTGCCAGGCTGACCAAATCCACAAGGGAAACTTGGCCATGCTATCACAATGATTTAGCAATTTGTATTTATTACGAGCAGGCTTGTGCACCAAAGTCAGAAGCAATGATTAAAGATCAAATTAAAACATTTGTTAACAAAAGAAGAAAAAACGTACACGCACAAGATTACAGTTACACAGTTATAGCAGTTCCCAAAATTTCTACTTAACCAGATTCCCAACCACACAACCCCTTTAAGGCAACAGCCCAAATAGATTCCAAATTTATAAAGTCATCCAGCAATATTACCACAAGCACTCACTGGACAATGGACTTCCAAAGGCTTTTAATACAACTTTGGTTACTGGAACAGCAAACTTCTGCAGGGTGGCTAGAGGCTTCTTTCCCAAGTCTGTTTCACATAATCACCTTTCAAGATCTCACACAGCCACCCCTCACACGGCCTTCCATCCTTCCTTAAATATATTTCTCCCTTTTTGAGCTGTAAATCCCATTGTTTCAACTTACCTTTAAAAGTTACTTTTCCCAGAATATAAATAAATCTTTCATGTTATCATTATGGCCAGCATTTTTGGGAAAAATCAACATAATAACCTTGCCTTATTTATCTTGCTAGTTG
Source organism: Cetorhinus maximus (assembly GCF_964194155.1). Taxonomy (NCBI): domain Eukaryota; kingdom Metazoa; phylum Chordata; class Chondrichthyes; order Lamniformes; family Cetorhinidae; genus Cetorhinus; species Cetorhinus maximus. The sequence continues at coordinate 166,235,313 of NC_135883.1, forward strand.
TAAACATTTTCCATGTCCCTTTGAAAATCTAACACCTCCACTTACCAAAAAATGCAAATTTAATTCACACCGTCTCTGCTGAGAGCTTACCCTAGTTTACTCATCTCCATTTCAAATGCCTGTTTTGCACCTTACTTCTTTGATAATTTAAACCTTGCAGTCTAACCATCTCTAGTTTAATTAAATTAGCCACACACACACACACACACACACACACAAGCCTGCTTTAAAGTATCCCACAGTAATATTAGGACAAATATAGTTCCTTGACAGAAGGCAAATGGAGTATTGTCATTTACTGATGGGGGAATAGAATATAAAAATAGGGAAATGTTGCTACAACTGGTGCTGTGTACAGTTTTGGTCTCCTTACCTAAGAAAGGATAAAATTGCATTAGAAGCAATTCAGAAAAGGTTCACTTGACTGATTCCTGGGCTGAAGAGCTTATCTTATGAGGAAAGGTTAAACAGGTTGGGCTTATACCCATTGGAATTTAGAAGAAAGACTTGAACTTATTTGAAACATATAAGATTCTAAGGGGCCACATTCAAATCAGTCATGATCTTATCAAAAGGCGGAGCAGGTTCGAGGGGCTGAATGGCCTAGTCCTGCTCCTAATTTGTAAGTTCGTATGTTGCTGCTCTTAACTCATTGTCTCCCAGGACCATAAAACTGTGAACATTGTCTCCTTGAATGTTTCTTTCTTGCTTTAATCTGGGAAGAAAACCTAACTTTATAGTGGCCTAATCACGAGTTCCTGATTTACCTAAATTTTCTTTATTTTTAATTTAACAATTCTGCATTGTGGGTCTCAGTCCATCATCTTCATGTCTCAATTAAAACATAACAAAGGAAGTGGAATGGGAAGAGCTGCAATTCTGACTTGAAAAGAATAGCTGAAGAAAAATGTTGTGGGTTTCATCAATTACAGATTCATTGCTGCCACTTACAGATTGCACCATCACAAGACATTAGTGGATTAGGAAAAATGTAATTTTCTCTTGAAAAATGTTGTGGTTTGAAAATGGTACCATGAACATAATTGCTACAAATTTACATAAATGAAAATGAATGAACTTTGCATTAAAAGCTACTTTTAGTGTCTGATTTATATTTAAATATTCTCTCAAAAGTTTACCTAAAACTAACAGACATGTGGCAACCCTAAAGCTAATACCTTCACCATCCAATGCCTTGTGGGATACCATTCGGTAGGTCTTAATGAAGTCTTTGTCTTTAATAGGTTAACTGTATGTATACATTAACCTCAAGAACTATGACAGTAAAGGGTTCAAGCTAGGAGCTGTCTCCATGCTTGCTTGTGCACACAGCTGTACAGGCTAGACTGGCCCCTAGATGTGGATCATGTGTTCATTGTCTAAGACCTTTCTGCCGTAGTGCACCGGGGGCTGTATGGCTCACAATAAATGTATGCATTGTATACATGCATACTATTTATTCATGTATAGTATATATGAATAAATACATATTTATTTATAGAAATTATAATTGTATTGAAGCACCTCAGAGTGCAACATGATGTATGTTGATAACTCCAATGCCATTGCACTGTCTGACTGTCTGTAATAACCATATTGAAATGACTGTAATATTCATTGATTGTGTTGAAGCACCTCGTGATCCATGTGTAAAAGTTAAAATCTGATTGCACTTTTTGTGATGGCGATTTAGAAATGTGTTGTAATGTTTTTTCAGATATTCTATGAATAAAGTATATTTTTTGGAAATAAACATGTTCTCTTACATCACTGTGTGGGCGATACTGTACTTAGTACCACATTAACCCAAATGTGCCAGACCCTTATATGACTCCTTCCCTCAAGTCTTTCTCCAATGTATTTCAAGTTATTCTAGTTTACCCCATGTACTTATTGCTATTACTACCCATCTCCCCCTTCAAGTCTCTGAGTTCATAGGTTCAGGCAGTCTGAAGGCCTTATGACTCTTACATATCTTGTTTGCACTACTGTCAGAGGAATGATAGGCTCTGTAATTGCTGGTAAACTCTTGTTGATTTGGAGGTTGTTCTGGCATCTGAGTATTTTTTTATCCTCTTTTTCCATTCTTTGTAAATGAACTGCGCTTTGTCAGTATAGCAGTTGCGCAGATAGGTGATTGTTGTACTCAGTCCCATGTTAACCCTATATGTGCCAGACCCTTATACTACAGAAAGAACCCTGCAATGATATGACCATGTGTAATTTGTAAATTTGAATTGAAATTTTTTTGCAAAAATTGTTCCTTGTACAAACAAAATAATAGTGTAATTAATGACAGGAATAGACAACATTTCGATAAAGATTTGAGGAGAGATAAAAAAACTCACCTTCAGGTTCAACGGTCTTCATTCCTCAGATGAAGTTTTTTCTAATTCATTCATGAGATGTGGATGTCGCTGATAAGGCCAGCATTTATTGCCCATCCCTGATTTTCCTTGAGGAGGTGGTTGTGAACTGCCTTATTGAACCACTGCAGTCTCTATGGTGTAGTTACAATTCTATTAGACAGAGCTTTCCAGGATGTTAACTCGGCAATGATGAAGGAATGGCGATACAGTTCCAAGTCAGAATGGTGCATGACCTGGAGGGGAACCTGTAGATGGTGGGTGTTTTACCCATGCATCTGCTGCCCTTATCCTTCTAAGCGATAAAGGTTGCAGGCTTGGAAGGGGCTGGAGAAGTCTTAGTGAGTGCTGCAGTGCTTCTTGAAGATGGTACATACTGTAGCCAATGTGCATTGGTAGTGGAGAGAGTGAATGTTTAAGTTGGTGGATGGGGTGTCAATCAAGCAGGCTGTTTTGTCCTTGGTGGTGTTGAGCTTCTTGAGTGTTGGAGCTTCACTCATCCAGGCAAGTGGAGAGTATTCCATCACACTCCTGTCTTGTAGATGGCAGACAGGCTTTGTAGAGTCAGGAAGTGAAATACTCACCGCAGAATTCCTAACCTCTGACCTGCTTTTGTGGCTGGACCAGTTCAGTTTATGGGTCAATGGTGACCCCCCCAGGATATTGTTGGTGGGGAATTCAGTGATGGTAATGCCATTGAATGTCAAAGGAAAATGGTTAAATTCTATCTTGCTGGTGATAGTCATTGTCTGGTAGTTGTGTAAAGTGAATGTTACTTGCCACTTAACAGCCCACGATAAATGTTGTCCAGGTCTTGTTACATGCAGGCATGGGCAGCTTTGTCATCTGAGAAGTTGTGAATGAAGCTGAATACAGTGTAATCATCAGTGAACATCCCCACTTCTGAAGGAAGGAAGGTCACTGATGAAGCAGTTGAAGATGGTTGGGCCTTGTAGCTCCTGCAGCAATGTTCTGGGGCTGAGATGATTGGCCTTCAACAACCACAACCATTTTCCTTTGTGCTAAGCATGATTACACCCAGTGGAGAGTTTTCTCCCTTATTCCCACTGACTTCAATTTTATTAAGGCTCTTTGATGTTAAAGGCAGTCACTTTTACCTCACCTTGGAATTCTGCTCTTTGGTCCATGTATTGAGGGGTCTGGAGCCGAATGGTCCTGGCAGAACCCAAACTGAGCTTCGTTATTGGTGAGCAAATGTTGCTAGATAACGCATTGATACCTTATATTACTTTGTTAATGATTGAGAATAGGCTGATGAGATGGCTGGATTGGATTTGTCTTGTTCACTGTCACTGGGTCAAAATCCTGGAACTCCTTCCCTAACAGCACTGGGTGTACCTAGACCACATGGGCTGCAGTGGTTCAAAAGGCAGCTCACCGCCACCTTCTCAAGGGCAAATAGGGATGGGCAACAAATGCTGGCCTAGCCAGTGACGGCCGCATCCTGTGAAAGAGTATAAGAAAGATGTTAAAGGTATAATATAAATACGAGTTGTTGGTATTGTTGTACGAGAGGGGAAATGACAATGTATGACCCACTGTACCACCCAATCTGCAAGAGGAAACAACATTTTGTAATCAAAATTAAAAGCAGAAAATACAAGAAATACTCAGTAGGTCAGGCAGCATCTGTATAGGGTGAAACAGAGTTAACATTTCAGGTTGATGACCTTTCATCAGAACTTATTTTGACATTTTGTAACTATCTGGTTCCAGAGATTAAAGGACATGGTGTAACTCAATTTTGATTCCTTTTAAGAAAAAGTCCTAAGGAAAGAAGTTGTTTTATTAATACCCTCCACCTCGCTGATGCCTGGCTTGCAGTTAGCTGCCTCTTCTGTGAGCTAAGCCAAGATGAGTAATCCACTATTTATGTCTGAAAAGCTGTGTTCTACCACTTCATGATACTGTCTACTGGATACGTGCCACCATTGTTCTGTTTAAATAAAACATTTTATAAATGCTCCTCCAAACACTATTTTGATTCAAATTATATTTTCTGTTTTAGGGGTTTCCGTGGATCAACCACTGAGCAGATCATAATGCGGGAGATTGAGACACTGTCAGAGTTACTGGGTTCCACACATGCCTACTTGAGGGATACTTATATTGTGGCCACATATGAAAATCCTTCTGTCCCTCATCGAAGGAATGAAATTTGGTTTATTCGTCATTCTCAATGATGTTGTTTGGTCTCAATCAATGCAAAGATAAACACAAGTCATTTATATTTGAAACAATCATAAGATTTACAGCAGTCTGTACAAAGCTTAGCTGTTACTTGTGTCTTTTGATACTTTGCTTTTTGGTATTCTGCATTTGTACCTTTGTAAATTAAGGGACCCCTTTTTCTTCCCTTTTCCTTTTAGTAACTTATTGGTCTCCCTTATATTTTAGATTTTTTTTTTGCTAATGGGCTGGCTGAGAGAGAGTTGGCAATCCAGGTTTACCTTCCTTTCACCTAATGAGGGCAAATCACCTAAAGTGACTCACAACTAATTGAACCGTGGCCAGCTACAAAAGGAAAAGATCAGTTTTTATTCCTTTGCAATTCAACCAATAGGGGTTTTATTGCCTATTTGATGTCAGCAATGCATGTGGTATTCCTTCTACTGGTACTTTATAACAACAACTTACTTTTATATAATACCTTTAATGTATTAAAACATCTCAAGATGCTTCACAGGAGTGCAATCTAACAAAATTTTACACAGGGGACCAAAAGCTTAGTCAAAGAGATAGAAGCATCTTAAAGAAGGAGAAATAGAAATGTTATGGGGAAAAAAACTAGAGATTAGGGTTTATACAGCTGAAGGCATGGAAGGAAATTGGGAATGCACAAGAGGCCAGAATTGATGACACCAAGATAGGTAGGAAAGTAAGTTGTCAAGAGGAGGTAAAGTGTTTACAAAGGGATACAGATAGGTTAAGTGAGTGGACAAAAATTTGGCGGATGAAGTGTAATATGGGAAAATACAAACTTGTCTACTTTGGCAGGAAGAATAGAAAAGCCGTATTCTATTTAAATGGAGAGAGATAGGAAAACTCGGTGGTACAGAGGGATTTGGGTACCCTCGTACTTTTTAAAAATTCTTTCACGGCATGTGGGCATCGCTGGCTAGGCCAGCATTTATTGCTGATCCCTAATAGCCCTCGAGAAGGTGGTGGTGAGCTGCCTTCTTGAACCGCTGCAGTCCATGTGGTGTAAGTTTACCCACAGTGCTATTAGGGAGGGAGTTCCAGGATTTTGACCCAGCGACATCACAAAAAATTATTATGCAAGTACAGCAAGTAATTAGGAAAATAAATGGAATGTTGTAGTTTACTGCAAGGGGAATGGAATATATAAGTAGGCAAGTTTTAATGCAGGGCCACATTTAGGTGAGACCACATCTGGAGAACTGTGTACAGTTTTGATCTCCTTATTTGAAAAAGGGTATAATTGCGTTAGAAACAGTTCAGAAAGGGTTCACTTGACTCATTCTGGGTTGAGGGGGTTATCTTATGAAGAAGGGTTGATCAGGTTGGGTCTATGCCCATTGGAGTTCAGAAGAATGAGAGGTGATTCAATTGAAACATATAAGATCTTGAGGGTGGATACTAGTAGGATATTCCCTGTTGTGAGGAAGCTAGAACTAGGGGGCACAGCTTAAGAATAAGAGGTCTCCCTTTTAAGACAAAGATGTGGAGAATTTTTTTCTCTGAGGGTCAATAGCCTGGTGATTGAATCTATTCAAGACTGAGTTAGGTCGATTTTTGATCGACAATGGAGTCAAGGATTATGGGGGCAGTCAGGAAAGTGAAGTTGAGACCACAACTAGATTAGCCATGATCTTATCGAATGGCAGAGTTGGCTCAAAGGGTTGACTGGCCTCCTCCAGCTCCTAAGTCCAATTTTCCTAGGAAGGAATGCAGAGTTCTTGGAAGTCTGGTAGCAGTTACAGGGATAGGGAGAGGCAAGGTGGGGAGGGGCAAGGTGACCTGATGAAAAGTCACAGACCTGAGATTTTAACACTTTCTCTCTGAGTATTTCTAGTATTTCATATTTATTTAAATCCTGCGTTTGTTAGTTTCTGAAAATGAACTATATTATTATGATTAGAAACTAGTGTGCAAGTTATAGACTTAAGATCAGATGATCAAATACTCCATTATACATTTGGGAACAATTTCATTCCTGGCAGGTCAAGTCGGGAATACATTACACTCCTATGAACAGTCCTAGGCCCATCACGCTCTTGGCAAGCGGTGTCTGCATATTGATTATTCCCAGATGAGGAGTTTTGGGACCAGTTAAATTGGTTAATTAAATACTTATTCTCTGCTCATTTGAAAGAGCAAGAGATAACTATTTGGAAATTTATATTGTAGCATTTTTAATGGTTTGATGATTAGGGAGTGCACTTAAATGACAGACTACTTAAGCACCTCAGGCAGTTTTTTTCTTCCTGGACTGGATTATGGCCAGCATTTCCAATTAATAACCTTTGACTTTTGACACTTAACTGAGTAACTTTCTGTAAAGCAAATAGAAATTTAAGAAAAACTTGTAGATATGTGTATTGTGGTACATGGTATGTTGAAGATTACAACTATCTTGTTACCTGCCTTTGTCTTAATACTGCTGATTTTCTTCTTTGTCCCTCTCTTTCTCTTCTATTTCTCCCCTCCTCTTTCTTTTTACTTCGCTTTCTATTCTTTCCTACTGCCTGTTACTACTTTAGCTTGGGGAGTGGTATGGCGTGGCGGGCAAAGGAATCAATTATGGCTGCAGGCTACATTTGGATGAGAGTTGCAACAAGTTGTAGCTCCCTCTTCATTCTCTTCCCCAACTCTCATTTTCCTACTATGTGCCACCCTCTCCCATCACCACCATCTTTCCATTTGAACTACCTGCTCAATCCATTTAACCACCTCTCCCCCTTGATCCAGTTACTCAACTCACCTTTGGCCTCCATCCACTCTATTCCCCACAATATACCCACAATGTTTTCCTTATTCCCCATCTTCTATTTCAGTCTATTTCCCTTAGATTGTGTTTGCATCCAAAATTCATTTTTGAAGTTGTTAGAATAAGTTTAAAAAAAAAAATCTCATGTCTTTCTCTATGCCATCCTCTCCCTCTCACAGATGTCATAGAATCATAAAGGCATGGAAAGAGGCCATTTAGCCAATCAAGTCCATGCCGGCTCTCTGTAGAATAATCCAGTCAGTCCCATTCCCGCTGCTTTATCCCCATAGCCCTGCAAGTTTATTTCCCACAAAGTGGGCCGGGGACAGTGATCATTGTATCATTAGGTTTAGGCTGGCTATGGAAAAAGACACAGAACAACCCAGAGTAAGAATAATTAACTGGTGGAAAACCAACTTCAGTGGGGTAAGAACAGATCTAAGCCAAATAAACTGGAGTCAAATGTTGACAGGAAAAAAAATAGCTGATCAATAGGCTACCCTTCAAAGAAGAGATAGTTTGGGCACAGTCAAGGTATATGCTCTTGAAAAGGAAAGTATGGCAAACAAATTGAGAGCTCCCTGACTGACAAAAGAGATAGAAATTAAGATAAAGAAGAAAAAGTGTGCTTATGACAGAATCCCAAAGTCTTCTATCGGCATACAAATAGTAAAAAGGTGGTAAAGGGAGGAGTAGGGCTGATTAGGGACCAAAAAGGGGATTTACGCATGGAGGCAGAGGGCAGAGCTGAGGTATTAACTGGATACTTTGCATCTGCCTTTACTAAGGAGGAAGATGCTATCCAGGTCATGGTGAAAAAGGAGATAATTCAGAAGGGTTTAAAGTTGACAAGGAGGAGGTATTGGATAGGCTTTCTGTACTTAAAGTAGATAAAGCACCATGACCAGATGAGATGCATCCAAGGATACTGAGGGAAGTGAGAGTGGAAATTGCGGAGGCATTGACCATAATTTTTCAGTCTTCCTTAGACTCAGGGATGGCACCAGAACACTGGAGAATTGCAAACATTAGGTCCTTGTTCTAAAACAGATGAGCCCAGCAACTACAGGACCGTCAGTTTAACTTCGGTGGTGGGGAAACTTCTAGAAACAATAATTAGGGACAAAATTAATAGTCACATGGACAAATGCGGGTTAGTTAAGGAAAATCAACATGGATTTCTTCAGGGAAAATAATTTTTAATTACCTTGCTGGAGTTTTTTGAATAGGTAACAGAGAGACTTGATGAGGGCAATGCTATTGATGTGGTGTACATAGACTTCCAAAAGGCAGTTGGTACAGTACCATAGAACAGACCTGTGAGCAAAGTTATAGCTCATGGAATAGAAGGCACAGTAGCACCATAGACAAGAAATTGCCCGAGTGACAGTAAACAGAGAGTAGTGGTTAATGGATATTTTTTGGGCTGGGGGAAGGTTTGTAGGGGAGTTCCCCAGAGGTCAGTGTTGGGACAATTGCTTTTTCTGATATCTATTAAAGACCTAGACCTTGGTGTACAGGGCACAATTTCAAAATTTGCAGATGATATGAAACTTGGAAGCATTGTGAACTGTGAGGAGAATAGTGTAGAACTTCAAAAAACATAGAGAAGTTGGTGGAATTGGCGGACAGGTGGCAGGTGAAGTTCAAAGTGGAGAAATGTGAAGTGATTCATTTTGGTAGGAAGAACATAGAGAATATAAAATAATTGGCACAATTTATAAGGGGTTGCAGGAGGAGAGGGATCTGGATACATATGTATATCCTGGGGGTTAACCAGAAATTGAACTGGACTAGCCCTATAAATACTGTGGCTACAAGAGCAGATCAGAGGCTAGAAATCCTGGGGTGAGTAACTCACCTCCTGACTCCCAAAGCCTGCCACCATCAACAAGGTACAAGTCAGGAGTGTGATGGAATACTCCCCATTTGCCTGGATGAGTGCAGCTGCCACAACACTCAAGAAGCTTGACACCGTCCAGGACAAAGCAGCCCACTTAATTGGCACCCCATCCACAAACATTCACTCCTTCCAAACTCACGACCCCTACCTAGATGGACAAGGGCAGCAGATAGATGGGAACACCACCACCTGGATGTTCCCCTCCAAGCCACTGACAATCCTGATTTGTAAATATATTGCTGTTCCTTCACTGTCGCTGGGTCAAAATCCCTCCCTAACAGCACTGTGGGTGTACCTACATATGGACTGCAGCGGTTCAAGAAGGCAGCTCAGAACCACCTTCTCAAGGGCAATTAGGCATGGGCAATATTGAACGAATAAAGAAGTCATTGAAGGTGACAGAACAGTTTGAGAGAGCCATTTAAAAAGCATACAGTATCTCAGGCCTTATTAATAGGGGCATAGAGTATAAGAGCAGTGACATTATGTTGAACTCGAAACGATGCTAGTTCGGCTTCACCTGGAATATTGCATCCAGTTCTGGGCTCTGCACTATTTTGCTAGCCTATCTTCAGAGCGCGCTGCAGCAGTAGAGGCTACAAGGGAAAGGAATCACTGGTAAGTAGTGGGTAAGGTATTTACTACTTTAATCGCTTATAGTTTAAGGTCTTTTTGTGGTTTACAGTTTGTATACTCTACAGTAACGAGGATCAGGAAAGTAGGGCCCTAGAGTAATTGACTTAAAAGGTTTCATTTAAAGGGATAAGTCATGGCAGGAGCGCTCAAAGCCATGGTGTGCTCCATGTGGGAAGCCGGGGACATTTCCAGTGCCCGGGACCAGCATGTGTGCAGGAAGTGTGCCCTGCTGCAGCTCCTGGAAGCTCGGGTTTCAGAGCTGGAATGGCGGCTGGGGACACTGTGGAGCATCTGCGAGTCTGAGAGCATCGTGGATAGCACGTTTAGAGAGGTGGTCACACCACAGATGAAGGGACTTGAGGAAGGAAGGGAATGGGTGACCACCAGGCAGTCCAAGAAAAACAGGTAGTTCAGGAGTCCCCTGGGGTCCTGCTCACAAATCGGTATTCCGTTTTGGAGGCTGATGAGGGCACTGGTTCCTCCAGGGAGTGCGGACAGAGCCAAGCTTCTGACACCACAAGCAGCCTGTCTGTACAGGAGGGAAGGAAGGGAGGAAGAGCAATAGTAATAGGGGATTCTATAATCAGGGGAATAGATAGGCACAACTGTGGCCGTCAACGTGACTCCAGGATGGTATGTTGCCTCCCTGGCGCCAGGGTCCGGGATGTCACTGAACGGTTGCAGGGCATCCTGAAGGGGGAAGATGATAAGGCAGAGGTCATGGTACATGTTGGTACCAATGACATAGGTAGAAAGAGGAACGAGGTCTTGCATCAAGAATTCAGGGAGTTAGGCAGTAGACTAAAAAGCAAGACCTCTCGGGTTGTAATCTCTGGATTACTCCCAGTGCCACATGCTAGCGAGTTCAGAAATAGGAGAATAGCACAGATGAAAATGTGGCTTAAGAGTTGGTGCAGGAGGGAGGGTTTTAGATTCCTGGATCACTGGGACCGTTTCTGGGGAAGGTGGGACCTGTACAAGCGGGACAGTCTACATCTGAACCAGAGTGGGACTAACATTCATGCGGGCGGGTTTGCTAGTGCTGTTGGGAGGAGTTTAAAGTAATTCGGCAGGGGGAGGGGACACAGAATGTTAGCAGAATAGGGACACATCATAATACAGTAAAACAATCAAGTCAGAGGGAGTACAGCTGCAATAAGCTTCAAGGAAGTAAGGCAAGGCTGGATGGCCTCTACTTTAATGCCAGGAGTATTACAGGTAAAACGGATGAGTTAAGGGTGAGGATTGACATGTGGAATTGTGATATTGTAGCCATCACTGAGATGTGGTTGAGGGAAGAGCAGGATTGGCAGCTCAACATTCCGGGATATAGAATCTTCAGGCGAGACAGGGGAGTGGGCAAAAGAGGAGGAGGTGTTGCATTATTAGTTAAGGAGTCAGTTACTGCAGTAAGGAGAGATGATATTTTGGAGGGGGCATCGAATGAAGCTTTGTGGGTACTTAGGAATAAAAAAGGGGCAACCACATTATTAGGTGTTTATTATAGACCCCCAGATAGTCAGCGGGAAATTGAGGAGCAAATGTGTGCACAATTTGTGGAGGTGTGTAAAAACAATAACAATAGGGTAATTAGGTGATTTCAACTTTCCCAGCATTAATTGGGATAGACATAGTGTTAAGGGCTTGGATGGAGTGGATTTCTTGAAGTGTGTACAGGGGAACCTTTAGGTCAATATGTAGAGGGTCCAATAAGGGACGGTGCAGTGCTGGACCTAATTCTGGGGAATGAAGCCGGACAGGTGGCTGAGGTGGTGGTGGGCAAGCATTTTAGCGATAGCGACCAGAAAATGGTACAGTTTAAGTTTGTTATGGACAAAGAAATCGACAAGTTGCAAAAAAATGTTTTGGATTGGGGGAGAGTGGATTTTAGTAAAATAAGGCAGGATCTGGCCAAGGTAGACTGGGAACAGTTACTTGTGGGGAAATCTACAGAGGAACAGTGGGTGGTGTTCAAAAAGGAAATGGGGAGGGTACAGGCTCAACATGTTCCCTCTAGGGTGATAGGAAGGAGTAACAAGCCCAGAGAATCATGGATGACCAGAGATATTCAGGTTATGATGAGAAGGAAAAGAGAGGCTTTTAGCAGGTACAAGGGAAGCAAATCAGCAGAGGCATTAGTGAAGTACAGACAGTGCAGGGTGGAGCTTAAGAAAGCAATTAGAAGAGCAAAGAGGGGATATGAGAAAGCTCTGGCTGGTAAAAGTATGGAAAATCCCAAGATGTTCTATATATCAATGGGAAAAGGATAACCAGGGAAAGAGTAGGGCCTGTAAGGGACCAAGGGGGCGATCTATGGGTGGAGCCAGAGGACATCGCTAGAGTGTTGAATGAATATTTCACGTCCGTCTTCACCCAAGAGAATGAGGATGAAGGTATCAAACTCGGGGAGAGAGACTGCGAGGTTTTTGAGCAAATTGATATAGGGAGTGACAAGGTATTGGAGGTGTTGGCAGGCTTAAAAGTGGACAAATCTCCAGATCCGGATGATTTGTGTCCCAGACTACTGGGGGAGGCAAGGGAGGAGATCACAGGGGCTCTGACCCGAATTTTTAATTCCTCTCTGGCCACGGGGGAAGTGTCAGAGGACTGGAGAACAGCTAATGTGGTTCCGCTATTTAAGAACGGTTGTAGAGATAAGCCAGGGAACTACAGGCCAGTGAGTCTCACATCAGTGGTAGGGAAACTATTGGAGAAATTTCTGAAGGACAGTATCTATCTCCACTTGGAGAGGCAAGGTTTGATCAGGGATAGTCAGCATGGCTTTGTCAGAGGGAGGTCATGCCTAACAAATTTGATGGAATTTTTTGAGGAGGTGACCAGGTATGTAGATGAGGGTAGTGCAGTTGATGTAGTTTATATGGATTTCAGCAAAGCCTTTGACAAGGTCCCACATGGGAGACTTGTAAAGAAGGCAAATGCACATGGGATACAGTGTAATTTGATAAGGTGGATTCAAAATTGGCTTAGTTGTAGGAGGCAGAGGGTGATGACAGAAGGATGCTTTAGTGACTGGAAGCCAGTGTCCATTGGCGTACCACAGGGATCTGTGCTGGGTCCCCTATTATTTGTCATTTATATAAACGACATAGATGACTATGTAGGGGGATAGGATTATTAAGTTTGCGGATGACACAAAGATTGGCCGGGTGGTTAACAGTGAGGTTGCGTGTCTTGGGCTACAGGAAGATATAGATGGGATGGTGAAATGTGCAGATAAGTGGCAGATGGAATTTAACCCTGAAAAGTGTGAGGTGATACACTTTGGAAGGAGTAATTTGACACGGAAGTATTCAATGAACGGCATGACACTAGGAAGTTCTGAGGAACAAAGGGACCTTGGCATAAGACCATAAGACATAGGAGCAGAAATTAGACCATTCGGCCCATCGAGTCTGCTCCGTCATTCAATCATGGCTGATAAGTTTCACAACCTCATTCTCCTGCCTTCTCCCCATAACCTTTGATCCCCTTACCAATCAAGAACCTATCTGTCTCCGTCTTAAATACACTCAATGACCTGGCCTCCACAGCTTTCTGTGGCAATGAATTCCATAGATTCACCACTCTCTGGCTAAAGTTTCTCCTCATCTTTGTTCTGAAAGGTCTTCCCTTTACTCTTAGGCTGTGCCCTCGGGTCCTAGTCTCTCCTATTAATGGAAACATCTTCCCCATGTCCACTCTATCCAGGCCTTTCAGTATTCTGTAAGTTTCAATCAGATCCCCCCTCATCCTTCTAAACTCCATCAAGCATAGACCCAGAGTCCTCAAACGTTCCTCATATGTTAAGCCTTTCATTCCTGGGATCATTCTCATGAACCTCCTCTGGACCCTCTCCAGGGCCAGCACATCCTTCCTGAGATACGGTGCCCAAAAATGCTCACAATATTCTAAATGTGGTCTGACCAGAGCGTTATAAAGCCTCAGCAGCACATCCCTACTTTTATATTCGAGTCCTCTCAAAATAAATGCCAACATTGCATTTGCCTTCCTAACTACCTTCCTAACTCAACCTGCAAGTTAACCTTAAGAGAATCCTGGACTAGGACTCCCAAGTCCCTTTGCACTCCAGATTTCTGAATTCTCTCCCCATTTAGAAAATAGTCTATGCCTCTATTCTTCCTACCAAAGTGCATGACCTCACATTTGCCCACGTTGTATTCCATCTGCCACTTCTTTGCCCATTCTCCTAACCTGTCCAAATCCTTCTGCAGCCTCCCTGCCTCCTCAATACTACCTGTCCCTCCACCTATCTTTGTATCATCTGCAACCTTAGCCAGGATGCCCTCAGTTCCTTCATCTCGATCATTAATGTATAAAGTGAAAAGTTGTGGTCCCAACACTGACCCCTGCGGAACTCCACTAGTCACCGGCCGCCATCCTGAGAAGAACCCCCTTATCCCCACTCTCTGCCTCCTGCCAGACAGCCAATCTTCTATCCATGCTAGTACCTTGCCTCTAACACCATGGGCTCTTATCTTACTGAGCAGCCTCCTGTGCGGCACCTTGTCAAAGGCCTTCTGGAAGTCCAAGTAGATAACATCCATTGACTCTCCTTTGTCTAACCCACTCGTTACCTCAAAGAATTCTAACAGATTTGTCAGGCATGACCTCCCCTTGATGAAACCATGCTGACTTTGCCCGATTTTACCATGCACTTCCAAGTATTCTGAAATCTTATCCTTAATAATGGACTCTAAAATCTTACCAACGACCGAGGTCAGGCTAATCGGCCTGTAATTTCCCATCTTTTGCCTCATTCCTTTCTTAAACATTAGCGGTTTTCCAGTCCTCTAGGACCCTCCCTGACTCCAGTGATTCCTGAAAGATCGCCACTAACGCCTCCACTATCTCTTCAGCTATCTCCTTCAGAACTCTGGGGTGTAATCCATCTGGTCCAGGTGATTTATCCACCTTCAGACCTTTCAGTTTTCCTAGCACCTTCTCCTTGGTAATGGTCACCATACTCACCTCTGCCCCCCGACTCTCTTGAACTTTGGGGATGTTACTCGGGTCTTCCACTGTGAAGACTGACGCAAAGTACCTATTCAGTTCCCCCCCATTTCTTTGTTCCCCACTACTACTTCTCCAGCGTCATTTTACAGCGGCCCAATGTCCACTTTTGCCTCTCTCTTACCCTTTATATATCTAAAAAAACTCTTGCAATCTTCTTTTATATTACTGGCTAGTTTACCCTCATATTTAATCTTCTCCCTCATTTCTTTTTTAGTTGTCCTCTGTTGGTCTTTGTAGGCTTCCCAATCCCCTGGTTTCCCATTGCTCTTCGCCGCATTGTGTGCTTTCTCTTTAGCTTTTATGCTGTCCCTGACTTCCCTTGTCATCCATGGTTCTTTGTCCTCCCTTTAGTATGCTTCTTCTTCCTAGGGATGAATTTTTGCTGTGTCTCCCAAATTACTCCCAGAAACATCTGCCATTGCTGTTCCACTGTCTTTCCTGCTAGGCTCATCTCCCAGTCAATTCTGACCAGCTCCTCCCTCATGCTTCTGTAGTTGCCTTTATTCAACTGTAATACCGTTACATCTGATTCCAGCTTTTTCCTCTCAAATTGCAGGGTAAATTGTATCATATTATGGTCACTTCCTCCTAAGGGTTCCTTCACCTTAAGCTCCCTTATCAAATCTGCCTCATTACACATCACTAAATCTAGAATTGCCTGTTCCCTAGTGGGCTCCACCACAAGCTGCTCTAAAAAGCCATCTCGTAGACATTCCACAAATTCCTTTTCTTGGGATCCACTACCAACCTGATTTTCCCAGTCTACTTGCATATTGAAATCCCCCATGATCACTGTAACGTTGCCTTTCTTACACACCTTTTCTATCTCCTGGTGTATCTCGTGCCCCACATCCTGACTACTGTTCGGAGGCCTGTACATAACTCCCATTTGGTTTTTTTTACCTTTGCAGTTCCTCAACTCTACCCACACAGATTCTGCATCATCTGATCCTACATCATGTCTTGCTATCGATTTAATTTCATTTCTTACTAACAAAGCAACCCCACCCCCTCTGCCAACCTACCTATCTTTTCGATAGGATGTATATCCTTGGGTATTTAGCTCCCAGTCCTAATCCCCTTGCAGCCATGTCTCTGTAATGCCCACCACATCATACCTGCCAATTTCAATCTGCGCCACAAGCTCATTTACCTTATTTCGTATACTGTATGCATTCAGATACAACACCTTCAGTCCTATATTTCCCGTCCCCTTTCTCATTGTCGTCCATTTATCTGATGTGCTTGAAGTTAGATTCCTAGCCCTTTCCAAACACTCTGTCCTATTTTGTGTTCTGGAGACTTTAATAGCCTCTCCTGGGCTCTCCTTTCTTTTCAGTTTTTAAATAATTTTCCATGAAGTTGAATCCACTCCCCCACAGGGTAACCTGCTGCTTTGTTTCCCATTAGTCATACTTCTTGGAGTTTTACCCTTCCCTCCCCCCCCATGTGTGTCCATAGATCTCTGAAGGTGGAGGGGCATGTTAGTAGGGTGGTGAAAAAGGCATATGGAACACTTGCCTTTATCAATCGAGGCATAGATTACAAAAGTAGGGAGGTCATGTTGGAGTTGTATAGAACCTTGGTGAGGCCACAGCTGGAGTACTGTGTGCAGTTCTGGTTGCCACATTATAGGAAGGATGTGATTGCATTGGAGGGGGTGCAGAGGAGATTCACCAGGATGTTGCCTGAGATGAAACACTTAAGTTATGAAGAGAGGTTGGATAGACTTGGGTTGTTTTGATTGGAGCAGAGAAGACTGAGGGGCGACCTGATCGAGGTGTACAAGATTATGAGGGGCATGGACAGGGTGGATAGGGAGCAGCTGTTCTCCTTAGTTGAAGGGTCAGTCACAAGGGGGCATAAGTTCAAGGTGAGGGGCAGGAGGTTTCGGGGGGATGTGAGGAAAAACTTTTTTAACCAGAGGGTGGTGATGGTCTGGAATGCACTGCCTGGGAGGGTGGTGGAGGCGGGTTCCTCATATCCTTTAAAAAGTACCTGGATGAGCACTTGGCACGTCATAACATTCAAGGCTATGGGCCAAGTGCTGGTAAATAGGATTAGGTAGGTAGGTCAGGTGTTTCTCATGTGTCGGTGCGGACTCGATTGGCCGAAGGGCCTCTTCTGTACTGTGATTCTGTGATTCTATGCATTTCCTGTTGCAGTCAAGTTGTATCATCCTTACTGTTTTCCACACTACCAAGTTTGTGATCATTGGCAAATTTTGAAATTTGACTCCATTCAAATATGCAAATAATTTCCATTTGTAAAAAAAGAAGCAGTCATCATATCATTGGCCCTCGGGAACACCACTGTCTACCATCCTTCAGTCTGAAAAGCAACCATTTACAATTCATCGTTTTCTGTCCTTAAGCCAATTTTTAATCCAAAGTGACACTGACCTTCCTATTCATGAACCTAAGTTTTGTTAACTAGCCTTTTATGTGGAACTGTGTTTTTCTTAAACTCATATAGAGAACATTCATTGCATTCCCATCATTAGCCTTTTCTGTAACTTCATCAAAAAGTGTAATCAAACACAGTCTGCCTTTTAAAAAATCATGCTATCTCTCCATAGTTAACTTAAACTTGTCCAAGTGTCTGTTGATTTTGTTCCCTGATAATTGTTTCTAAAACCTTACCCACCACTGATGTTAAACTGACCAACTGGTAGACAATACAATTGAGAATCAGTCTCAATATAAAAGCTTCAGACGAGAATTGAAGAAACAAATAAGAGAAACAGACAGTTTGAGAAGAAAGTGGAAGCTAATAAAAAAAGGAATCCAAAAATTGTATTAAGGCATATAAGGAAGGTAAAAGGAGGAGTGGGGCCTAAAAAGGGAAATAATGCATGGAGGAAAGGGGCTTTGCATCTGTCTTTACCAAGGAAGAAAATGCTGCCCAAGTTGTAGTGAAACAGGAGGGAGTTGAGACACTTGATGTGTTAAAAATTGCTAAGTAGGAGGTATTAGATGGGCTGGCTGTACTTAAAGTTGATAAGTATAAATTGATAAGTTGCCAGGACCGGATGATATACATCTAGGAATACTGAGGAAATCGAAAATTGGAAGGCACTGGCCATAATTTTCTAATCCCCCTGAGATACAGGGTGGTACCAGAGACCTGGAGAATTGCAAATGTTACACACTTGCACAAAAGGGGTACAAAGATACAACAGGGCAGTCAGTTTGACCTTGGTGGTGGGAAAGCTTTTAGAAATGATAATTCAGGACAAAATCAACAGTCCCTTGGCCAAATGCAGATTAAGGAAAACCAGCACAAATTTGTTCAGGGCAAATCATGCCTAACTAACTTGCTTGAGCTTTTTTGATGAGCTAACAGGGTAGATGAGGGTAATGCAGTTGATGTGATGTACGTGGACTTGTAAAAGGCATTTGATGAACTGCACAACAGACATGTGAGCAAAGTTAGAGCTCATGGAATAAAAGGGATGGTCGCAACATGGTTTCCCGAAATTGACTGAGTGACAGGAAACAGAGAGTAGTGGTTAACAGTTACTTTTCAGACTGGAGGAAGGTTTATAGCGGGATTCTCCAAGGATCAGTGTTAGGACTCCAGTTCCTTCCCTGGGTGTAAAGGACACAATTTCAACATTTGCAGGTGACACAAAACTTCAAAGTACTTTGACTTAAAAAAGGACATGGACAGGGTGGTGAACAACTGGAAGACGAAATTTAATGCAGAGAAGTGTGAAATGATACATTTTGGTCAGAAGAAAGGGGAGAGGCAATATAAAATAAAGGGTACAATTCTAAAGGGGTGCAGATCAGAGAAACCTGGGTGCATACATGCACAAGTCATTGAAGGTGGCAGGGCAGATTGAGAGAACGGTTAATAAACCATACAGGACCCTGTGCTTAGCGTACAAAAGCAAGGAAGTTGTGATAAACTTGTATAAAACATTGGTTCAGCCTGAACTGAAATAGTCCATCCAGTTCTGTGCAGCACGCCATAGGAAGGATGTGAAGACATTAGACAGGGTGCCGAAAAGATTCATGAGAATGGTTCCAGGGATGAGAAACTTCAGTTACTTGGATAAATTGGAGAAGCTGGGGATATTCTTGAAGAAGAGAAGGTTCAGCCTAGATTTAATAAAGGGGTTCATGGAGTGTCTGAATAGAGTAGACAAGGAGAAACTGTCTCCATTGGTGGAAGGATAGAGAACCAGAGGACACCGATTTAAGGTGATTTGGCAACATGAGGAAAAACAGTTTTTTACATAGCGAGTGATTGATTTCTGGAATGCCTGAGAGTGTGGTGGAGGCAGATTCAATTGTGGTTTTTCAAAAGAAAACTGGATTATTATCCGAAGAGAAAAAAATTTTAAGGCAACGGGGGAAAGGTGGGGGAGTGGCATTAGGTAAATCTTCCTTGCAGAGAGCCAGCATGGACCGCTTTGCAGAACACCTTCGGTCTGTCCGCAAGCATCACCCAGACCTCCCTGTCGCTTGCCATTTTAACACTCCACCCTGCTCTCTTGCCCACATGTCTGTCCTTGGCTTGCTGCATTGTTCCAGTGAAGCTCAACGCAAACTGGAGGAACAGCACCTCATCTTCCGACTAGGCACTTTACAGCCTTCCAGACTGAATATTGAGTTCAACAACTTTAGATCTTGAACTCCCTCCTCCATCCCCACCCCCTTTCCGTTTCTTCCCCCTCCCTTTTGTTTTTTCCAATAATTTATATAGATTTTTATTTCCCACCTATTTCCATTATTTTTAAATCTATACCTTTTATGCCCTTTTAGTCTTATTTCACCCCACCCCCACTAGAGCTATCTGTACATTGCGTGTCCTGCCATCCATTCTTAATTAGCACATTCTTTTAGATAATATCACTACCTTCAACACCTCTTTGTTCTTTTGTCTGACATCTTTTGATTATCTGCTACTATCACTGCTTGCTTATCCCTACAACCACCCCCCCTCTTCTCTCCCCCTAACCCCCACCTTAAACCAGCTTATATTTCACCCCTCTCTTACTTTTACTTAGTTCTGTTGAAGGGTCATGAGGACTTGAAACGTCAACCTTGTTCTTCTCCACCGATGCTGCCAGACCTGCTGAGTTTTTCCAGGTATTTCTGTTTTTGTTATGGACTGTAAGCATTCTGATTCTAGTTACTACGCATGTCCTTACACCCTTTCTTGAAAAGTAAGGAAATTCAGAAGAAACCCGTTTACTCAAGAGGTTGGAATGTAAAATTCTGCCAAAGAGAGTAGATGCATTTAAGGGGAAGCTAGACAAGCATTTGAGGGAGGAGGCTTGAGTGGAGCGGCATGGACTGGTTGGGCCAAATGGCCTGTTTCTGTGCCATATATCTGATGTAACGGTGTCCCATTTGCCACTCTCCAGTCCTCTGGCACCTCTGTATCTAGGGAAGATTGGAAGATGATCACAAGCGCTTCCGCTATCTCTAACCCCACTTTTTTTAGCAACCTAGAATGCATGTGACCAAATGACTTGTAGATTCTAAACATAGGCAGCCTCCCAGTTCTGAAGAAGAGTCATATGGACTCGAAATGTTAACTCTGTTTCTTTTTCTTTCCACAGATGCTGTTAGACCTGCTGAATTTTTCCAGTATTTTCTGTTTTTGTTTCAGCCTTCCAGTACATTCTTGCCAATCAATTTTCACCTAATCCATTATCTCTACCATCTTCACTTCCACTGACATTTTGCCAGCATCCTGTACCTAGTAACCACTGATACAAAGTACTCATTAAGTATTCTAGACTAGTCCTGCACTTCTAAGCATGTATCATCCTATTTGTCCCTAATACCACTCCACCTCCTATTACCCACTTAGATTTTACATGCCAGAAGAAGATTTTTGGGTTCCCCTTTATGTTGACTGCCATTCTATTCTCATATTCTCTCTTTGCCGATCTTATTTTCCTCTTCACTTCCCGTCTCAACTTATTGTATTTCATCTGTGTCTGTGATTGCTATTGACCTTGTGTAACAGGTAATGGTGTTAATTGGCAGTAAAATCTCGACAACTTTTTTTTTGAAGCAGCAACTAATGGTGCAAGAAGGGACCGTATCAGAGAGTTCCAGATTTCTACTAACCATTGTGTGGAGAAAGTGCTAACTGATTTCACCCAGCTCTAATTTTAAGATTAAGATGCTTTGCTCTGAATTCCCTGACCGGATCATATGAACATACGAACAAGGAGCAGGAGTAGACCATTCGGCACCTCAAGCCTGCTTCGCCATTTAATAAGATCATGCTGATCTGATAGTAACCCCAATTCTGCATCTCACCCAACCCGATAACCTATCACCCCCTTGTTTACCAATAATCTATCCACCTCTACCTTAAAATTATTCAAAGATTCTGCTTCCACCGCCTTTTCATGAAGAGAGTTCCAAAGACTCATGACTCACGACATTATACTCCATTTGCCAGATCTTTGACCAATCACTTAACCTATCTCGAGATAAAATTTTGCCTCATCTCCGTTTTAAATTAGTGACCCCCTTATTTTTAAACAGTGACCCTCTAGTTCTAGATTCTTACACAAGAGGAAACATCCTCTCCGCATCCACCCTGTCAAGACATCTCAGGATCTTACATGTGTCAATAAAATTGTCTCTTACTCTTCTAAACGCCACCGGATACAAGCCCAGCCTGTCCAACCTTTCCTCATAAGACAACCCGTCTGTTCCAGGTATTAGTCTGGTAAACCTTCTCTGAACTGCTTCCAATGCATTTACATCCTTTCTTAAATAAGGTGACCAATACTGTACACAGTACTCCACATGTGGTCTCACTAGTGCACTGTATAACTGAAGCATATCCTCCCTATTTTTGTATTTAATTTCCCTCGCAGTAAATTATAACATTCTATTAGCTTTCCTAATTACTTGCTGCACCTGCATTCTAGCCTTTTGTGATTCGTGTACTAAGACACCCAGATCCCTTTGCATCTCAGAGTTCTGCAATCTCTCGCCATTTGGATAGTATGCTTCTCTTTTATTCTTTCTTCCAAAATGGACAATTTCACATTTTCCCACATAATACTCCATTTGCCAGATCTTTGACCAATCACTTAACCTATCTATATCTTTTTGTAGCCTCCTTATGTCCTCTTCACATCTTACCTTCCTACCTCTCTTTATGTCATCAGAAAACTTGGCAACCATCCCATCCATCCTTCATCCAAGTCATTTATATAATTGTAAACAGTTGAGGTCCAAGCTCACCACTTGTTACATCTTGCCAACCTGAAAAAGACCCATTTATGCCTACTCTCTGCTTCCTGTTAGCCAGCCAATCTTCAATCCATGCCAATATGTTACTCCCTATACCATGAGCTTTTATTTGCTCAATAACCTTCGATGTGGTGCTTTATCAAATGCCTTCTGGAAATCTAAGTACAGTACATCCACCGGTTCTTCTTTATCCACAGCACATGTTACTTCTTCAAAGAACTCCAATAAGTTGGTTAAACATAATTTCTCTTTCACAAAACCATGTTGAATCTGCCTAATTACCTTGAACTTATCCAAATGCCCTGCTATAGTTTCTTTAATAATAGCTTCTAACATTTTCCCTGTGACAGATGTTAAGCTAACTGGCCTGTAGTTTCCCGCCTTCTGTCTCCCTCCCTTATTGAATAATGGAGTTACATTTGCTATCTTTCAATCTAATGGGACCTTCCCCAAATCTAGGGAGTTTTGGAAAATTAAAACCAATTGTCAAGAAGATATAATAATGTTATTGGAAATTATTTTAAAAATAGAGTTCTAGTGGGATCTGTGTCTAGGTGTGTTTCTGTGTGTGTCTTAATTGGATTAAAGCCAGCTAGTCTGGGTGCTTTGATGTATAGTAGTTTTGAGATGGGAATTTGGTAAACGTAAGGAGGGTAGAAGGTAAAGTGTAAATCTGCATTTGTTAAAAAAAACCCATTCAAGACTGTGGGTGAAATCTTGCACCTTGCTAGAAGACACCAAGCAATGTGTTTATTATTTTCAGTTTACTAATGAAATTGGTGGGATGAAAGGATGTTATTGTTAGAAGAGGTAAAGTTAAAAGCCTAGTGATACAATGGAAAATTTACATTCAAAGAAAAAGATATGTGTAAAAGGAGAAAGAAGATTGGTGTAAGGTAGAGGCATTTTAAGATCTAACAAGTGTGAGAAGCCTCCAGCCTGTAAGCTTCAAGCTGCTGTTTGCAAGGACCCAGAGCTGAAAGAAACTCATTTTGAATGTCCAGGGTGTGCTCTGCCAGATGTCTGTTTAAATTTATGAGATTTATTGTTGCCTTAAAGAGGGTGTAACTGAGAGTCTGATTAATTAAGGGGATTTTTGTAGTTATTAGAGTCGTAATTTTGTAGACATATGTATGTGTTTACAATCTTTCTTGTATTAATAAATGTTTAATTTAGTTTTATAAAAAACCACTTCAGATTCGGCGGTCTTATTACTACTGAATTCAAAGCCTGCATCTCAAAACATACAAATTGCAAACATCAACTATGACAGTTGTTTCAAGTTTCCTTCTGGGATTTGAACAACTCAGCTTTTACCATCAGCTGTGTCATAATATTTGGGGGTTCTTAGCAGGATTATATTTGAAGTTCCTTGATTTTTTTGGATTGGTGAATCTTAAGGTTACGAGAATTCAGGAGTGGGTGTGAGGTATTTTTGAAGTGGTGAGACTGCAAAAATGGCTGTATCCATGGCTAAATCTTTTTTGGAAGAAGATATAACTCTGATTGGGTCACAATTTGCAAAGGCTCATCCACGGGCCGGTTAAGAAGGGTCAGCAGCATTGTCAATATGAGTTGTGAGGAGTCTTGGAGATCGTGTACTGCTGGTTGATTTTGTGAACTGGACAGCTTCATCTTGCTTCAGAGCTGCATTCTGAACATTTCTCGGCTTCATTTCAGGACTCATTGGTGTCTTCCAGGCCCCTGGAGGATTCAGACCGTGTGGGCCCATCCAGGTATCAGACAGCCTTTCATAACCCTGGTAATGGGGATTGTGGTCTCCACTGGTGGCACCTCCTCTGAGGAGGAAGAGAGGGGCAGAAGGGAGAGGAGGCCAGGTGCAGCTTCCTGAGGAGCGACCTGTGGGAGGAGAGGTGCAGGCACAAGGGCAGCAGGGCCAGCTGGCTGTCCAAGGTGGAAGGGGTAACAGAAGATGGCACTATCCTGCTGCCAGGGTTTACAGGTGGTGATGCAACTACCTCAATATGTCCGAGGTGCAATGCCGATGGAGGCTCCATCTCTCAAGGGAGATAGTGACCTCCATTTGTCAGAGGATCGGGCCTACAATCAGCTCCAACTGTGGGTGGACACCCCATTCCAGTGGCTCTGAAGGTCACAGTGGCCCTCAACTTCTAAGCCTCCAGCTCTTTCCAGGGGTCAGTGGGGGATCTGTGTGGAGTCTCCCAATCAGCTGTCCATAGTTGCATCAAACTGGTGACAGAAGCTTTGCTCAGGCGTGCATTGACTTTCTTACATTACTGTATGGACGAGGCCTGCCAGGCCGAGAGACCCAGAGACTTTGCGGTGATTGCTGGGTTCCCCTGTGTCCAGGTTGCCATCGACTGCACACATGTTGCCATCAAGGTGCCAGTGGGTCAGCCGGGTGCTTTTGTCAACAGGGAGGGATTCCACTCCATGATAGTGTGTGATCACAAAATAAAGATTCTGCAAGTCTGCGAGGTCCCATGATGCTTAGATCCTGAGACACTCCCAGATCCCAAGGCTCTTCAGTGCTCCAGCCCGACTGGATGGATGGTTACTGGTTGACAAGGGCTATCCCCTGAAAAGGTGGCTCATAATGCCTCCCCGTCACCCAAGAACAGAGGCCGAGCAGCGATACAACAGGAGCCATGCCTCCACAAGGGTGGTGGTAGAGAGAACCATAGCTCTTCTCAAAATGTGCTTCTGATACCTGGACCGTTCAGGGAGCGCACTGCGGTACCCTCCAGATCACATGTCACTGATAATGGTTGCATGTTGCACTCTGCACAATCTGGCACTGGCAAGGGGGGACCCAGTGGAGGAAGAGGATCTTGAGGCAGCTGCGCAGGCCACAGATGATGAGTCCAGTAGTGAGTCCGAGGACGAGCATGGTGAGGAGAATGCTTAGGGCATGGACGCTGACCTGGGTAACCTCCAGGGAGGCAGGGATACCGGGATGCTTTGATACGATGCTCCTTCAACTAGCCTACCAAATAAGAACCACCATCACGTGCAAGGGCTGCAGGCTCCATACCCGATCCCAGAGAGGACCATTTCCTTGTCCACCAACATACATTCTGTGCCTGTGCAATAAGGTTTCAGAATACACATGTCCATCATTACATAATGGCTTACCCTGCATCTACAGAACAAATGAAGCATACAGAGTCCAATAGCACAAATAAAATCAGATTCAATTGTGCACGTAAAACAGAACTGAAATGAACATAAACTGGTGTTCTTAATCACACCATTAATAAAGCTAAAGCAAAATGGGGGAACAAAATATCACCCGTGATAAGTCCATCTTGTGCTTAAGGTGCTTTACATTTACATTTGCGGGTGCTACGTCTAGGTGCTCCCCCTTCACTGGCACCGGCATTGGAGGCAGCCTGCTGACTCTGCTGTCTCGTTGGCCTTGATGACCTTGGCAGTCGTTCTCTGGCCTGTGGAGCCTGTGAAGGCCCTGTCTGGGAGGGAGCGTCCAGTGCAATGGCTGGCATCTCCCCAGTCACAACAGCCTCATCAGATGCCACGGTCTCTGGCAGTGGGGTGGAGGAGCTGCTGGCGTCATCTGGAGTGCCCTGAGAGGAGCCCACAGAGACGACAGGCAGCTCTTGTGCCAATGTGAAGTCGCTTTGGACCTCCCTGCTCACCACTGATGGACAGGCATCTAGCTGGGATACTGGATGCCCAGTCCATCTCCCACACTGACACTGACCAGCTGAGGTCATTGCTGGTGTGTGGGCTTGCAGGTTCGAGTGCATCCTCAGGGACCTTTGATTGTGTACCTGGAGTAGCCTCTCCATGAGTTACCACTGTCTCCATGGAGGAGGCATTGTGCTCGGCCATGAGGCTCAACGAAGTTGCCATGCACTGCAGTGTCTCCTCCCAAACAGACATCATGGCACACATTACCTCATGTATCTCCGCCAGATCCTCCTGGACTTCCAGCATCTGCTGCCTAATGGATGACTCCAGAGGCCCATCATCAGTCATCGACTGAGCATTGTCCTGGTCCTCAGCAGTCCTCTGACTGTCGGCGCCCTGGGCACTCTCTGCCTCCGCTTGCACCTCAAGCGAGCGTGAAGTGCCCTCACCAATGTGCACCGAGATACTAGATGACGATCTTATGCCCACCGAGGTGCCGGTATCTGCGCTGGTGCCTGCTTGACAGGAGGGTGTGACACAGGTGCGTGCCGAGCATGGTGGTCCTCCGGGGTCAGGGGTGGGCCTTCAGGGTCTCATGGCGAGCACCTGCTGGTGAGCCTAAAAGGGAGAAGGACATATCATTAGTTTAAGTCATGACACTGTCACTGTGCATGCCAGGCACCCCAGTGAGACAACAGATATCTGCATCATGGTCCCCTCATCTTTCGATTATCTACGGGAACTCCAGTTTCAAGGCTCACATCAATATAGAGACAACGCTACAATGATTGCAATAGCCGACATTCTCACCTCAGTACACTGCACTCTTACCTTCGTCTGGCACCCCAACCTCACCGCGGCCGGTTGACCGAGGTGCACGCCGCCTCTTGAGCTCCAGTGCTCCCTGCACATAGTGCATCAGGATTAGGAGCTGTGGAGGTCCCCTGCCAGTCCGCACCTCTCAAGATTGTTATGGGATGTCTTCTCCTGAAAGGATAGAGGAGCATTGATTAGTCCACTCTGTAACTGCATCGCCATTGGCCAGCTTTAGCATCATTGACAGTTGCCACTCACACTCTAACACCCCTTAGGTCCACAGGGGGATGGCCAGCCCTTAACTGTTCTACACACTGACCTGCGTCAACATGGTACTCACCCTTCCCGATTGCAGCAGATCGTTGAAGTGCTTCTGGCACTGCACCCATGTGTGTCTCACCACGTCGTGGCTACTCATCCTAGATGCCACCTCCTCCCAGGCCTTTTTGGTGAAGTGCGGGGTCCTCCTCCTCCCTTCTTTGGGGACAAGGGTTTCCCTCTTGGCTGCCACCTTCTCCAAGACAGCAGCAAGGAGAAATGCGGAGCCGATGGCCCCGCCAACCTGCCCTCCCACCTGCTGTGGAATCCATTAACACTTCAGCATCCTTCCACGGCAACCTTCCAAGGGCTGCCTGGGCCGCTTTTGAATCGGCTGCCGGGTCACCATTGGACCCAGAGGACATCATGTCCCCGCAGCCACCCGCCCGCCCTTTCTTGGAGCTTCCCCAGCTGCCTTTCACGCTGGGCAGGCCCACCAGCATGAAATTACGGTGCCATGCCAATCACAGGTGGCGGTTGGCTTTCCAACCGCCCCCGCCCACCCCACAAAGCCCACCCGTCAAGGGCAAAATTCTGTCCATAGGCTTTAAGACATCAGGCAAAGCTCATTTTATCTTATGAGTTCAAAATGATGTTCCTTTCAGTTTGGTTCCTTCGCAGGCAGTTGTAGGCTTATGGGCGGCTTAGATCTTCCATGCCTCTGACTCACACACCAAAACTCTTTTCTGTATATACCTAACCTTCCCATTGAATGTAAATTCTCACTGTATCACCAGGCCCTTTGAACTCCACCTCTTCTGACAATAAATCCCCTTTCATAGTACCAATTTTATTAGTGATATAAACATATCGCTTGGTGTCTCCTAGCTAGGTGCAAGATTTCACCCCCAGTCTTTCAATGGTTTATTCAATAAAATGCAAATGTTACCTCTACCTTACTCCTTTAACATCTCAAAGCTACTTTATATCAAAGCACCCAGACTAGCTGGCTTTAATCCAATTAAGACACATACTCACACCCACAGACACATACCCTACTACTAGTCCAATTTAAAAATAATTTCCAATAACACTATATACATTAATATCCTCATAATGTCCCCCGGCCTATCGAAAAATGAACCGTCATAATTCTAAAAGATGGCTTCATTTTTTAATAACCCATCTCACACTATCAGATGCATGCATTAACATACCAAGGACTTGTGTACATATTGTTATCAACGGAAATCATTCCAGTTCAGCGTCCAGGTTTTTTTTAAAAATGTCCAATTTTCCTTTAAGCTTTAAACTCTTGATAACGCATCTGTGAACAGATTTTCTTTACCAGCAACATCTATAACCCGCAAATTAAATGGTTGTAATAATAGACTCCACCTTATACATTTGTCTCAAAATTTGTCCAAAAACTTGGAAGGATTGTGGTCTGTATAAACAATTGTTTCTGATGAATTGTTGGCAACGTAAATTTCAAAATGCTACAATGCTAAAACCAAACACAAGGTCTCTTTTTCAATTGTTGAATATCTTCTCTGTTGTACATTTAGCTTCTGTGAAAAATACCCGATTGGTTTTTCAATTCCAGTGTCATCTTATAACAGTACAGCCCCAATGCCTATATTGCTTGCATCAAAAGCCAACCATTGAAGGGGCGATGGTTAGATTCTCTCTTTTTAGAGATGGTCATTGCCTGGCATTGTGTGGTGTGAATGTTACTTGCCACTTGCCAGCCCAAGCCTGGATATTGTCCAGGTCTTGCTGAGTTTGGACATGGACTGCTCCAGTATTTGAGGAGTCGTGAATGGCGCTGAACATTGTGCAATCATCAATGAACATCCCCACTTCTGACTTTATGATGGAAGGAAGGTCATTGATGAATCAGCTGAAGATGGTTGGGCCGAGGACACTACCCTGAGGAATTCCTACAGTGATGATCCTGAGGGGTCTTGATGGGGTTTATGTGGAGAGGATGTTTCCTCTTGTGGGAGAATCTAGAACAATGGGTCACTTTTTAAAAATAAGGGGCCTCTTATTTAATACAGATGAGAAATTTTTTTTGAGGGTTGAGGGTCTTTTGAACTCTCGCCCTCAAAAGGCAATGGAAGCAGAGTCTTTCAATATTTTTAAGGCAGAGCTAGATAGATTCTTGATTTAACAAAGGGGTGAAGGGTTATACCGGGGTAGGCAGGACTGTGTGGTTAAGGTTACATTCAGATCAGCAGTTATCTTATTGAATGACGGAGCGGGCTCGAGGGGCCGACTGGCCTACTCCTACTGCTAATTCATATGTTCTTAAGACCTCCAACAAGCACAACCACCTTCCTTTGTGGTAGGTTACCACTCCAGTCAGTGGAGAGTTTCTTCATCCTCCCCCTGCGCCACCCCAATCCCTGAATTCCATTGATTCTGATTTTCACAGGGCTCCTTGATGCCACACTTGGTCAAATGCTGCCTTAATGTCAAGGGCAGTCACTCTGACCTCTCCTCTGGAGTTCAGCTCTTTTGTCCATGTTTGA
Organism: Cetorhinus maximus; assembly: GCF_964194155.1. NCBI lineage: Eukaryota > Metazoa > Chordata > Chondrichthyes > Lamniformes > Cetorhinidae > Cetorhinus > Cetorhinus maximus. The sequence continues at coordinate 166,264,706 of NC_135883.1, forward strand.
ACCAAGCTGTAATGAGGTCAGTAGCTGAGTGACCCAGGTGAAATCCAAACTGGGCGTCAGTGAGCAGGTGAGCTGAGTAAGTGCCGCTTGATAGTACTGTTGATGATCCCTTCCATCACTTTCCTGACGATAGAGAGTAGACTGAAGGGGTGGTAATTGGCTGTGTTGGATTGGCCCTGCTTTTTGTGTACAGGACATAACCTGGGCAATTTTCCACATAGCCGGATAGATGCCAGTGTTGTAGCTGTACTGGAACAGCTTGGCTAAGGGCGCGTCAAGTTCTGGAGCACAAGTCTTCAGTACTGTTGCCGGAATGTTGTCATGCCCATAGCCTTTGCAGTATCCAGTGCTTTCAGCCGTTTCTTGGCATCACATGGAGTGAATCGAATTGGCTGAAGACCGGCACCTGGAGACCTCCTGGAGAAGGCTGAGATGTATCATCTACTCGGCACTTCTGGCTGAAGATGGTTGCAAATGCTTCAACCTTAACTTTTGCTGATGTGCTGGACTCCTCCATCATTGAGGATGGGGATATTTGTGGAGCCGCCGCCTCCAGTGAGTTGTTTAATTGTCCACCACCATTAATGATTGGATGTGGGAGGACTGCAGAGCTTAGGTTTGATCTGTTGGTTGTGGAATCACTTAGCTCAGTCTATCTCTTGCTGCTTAAGCTGTTTGGCTTGCAAATAGCCCTGTGCTGTAGCTTCACCAGGTTGACACCACATTTTTAGGTATGCATGTTGCTGCTCCTGACATGCCCTCCTGCACTCTTCAATGAACCAGTGCTGATCAACTGGGTTGGTAGTAATGGTAGAGTTGGGTATATGCCAGGCCATGAGGTTACAGATTTTGTTAGAGTATTATTTTGCTGCTGCTGATGGCCCACAGCACCTCATGGGTGCCCAGTCTTGAGCTGTTAGATCTGTTCAAAATTTATCCCATTTAGCACAGTGGTAGTGTCACACAACACGATGGAGGGTATCCTCAATATGAAGGCGGGACTTTGTCTCCGTGAAGACTGTGCAGTGGTTACTCTTACTGATACTGTCATGGACTGATGCATCTGCGGCAAGCAGGTTGGTGAGGATGAGGTCAAGTATGTTTTTCCCTCTTGGTTCCCTCACCACCTGCCACAGACCCAATCAGCAGCTATGTCATTTAGGACTAGGCCAGCTCGGTCAGTAGTGGTGCTACCGAGGCAGTAATAGTGTGTTGGGGGACTGTGAAATAAATTCAACATTCTAGCATCCACAGTAATGGCTCTTGTAAATGTAAGCACTAATCAGATCAGGCAGTTTTGTGGAGTGAGAAATGGTTAACACTTCCAGTTGATGACCTTTCATCAGAACAAATGAATTTCTGTATGGACAATAAAGTGAAACTGAATTACGTACTTTTTGAGAATTTGTGTATGAAAATTCAGTGGTTAGCTTGGCTCAGTTAGTTGTACCCTTGGCTCAACTCAGGGTCAGAAAGTTAAGTTCAAACCCCACTTCAGCATAAGGACACAGTTGAGGCCAACTCTACCAGCATCGTTGGAGGTATTTCCCTTAAGATGAGATATTAAATCAACATGGGGGAAACCAGAAACACAAGGGATGAAGCAGGGCATACAGATAGGGTTATATAGGAAGGATGCAAAGAGACTTGCATGGTAAATAAATGCTGGCATGGAGCAGTTGGGCTGAATAGCTTGTTTCTGGGCTGTGCATTTTATGATCTATGCAATATAAATAACAAAGTTGTAGTGCAAGTCACCTAAAACTCTTGGCTTCTTGGCATATAATACACAGGCTCTGTTTCCTATCACCCAGCCATAGTTCAGATGATCTCAGCTGCATCAACAGTGTCAGCTGTTACTAGCAGCTAATATTTCTTGCAACAATTGTTTGTAGTTTATATGGATTTTAATGAAGTCTAAATCTGCATTGTCAACCCATCTGCACCCTTAATTATGCTATCATCTCTTGGATTGGCATTTATTTCGAGAGGACTAGAATATAAAAGCAGGGATGTGCTGCTGAGGCTTTATAACGCTCTGGTCAGCCCACATTTAGAATATTGTGAGCAATTTTGGGCCCCGTATCTCAGGAAGGATGTGCTGGCTCTGGAGAGGGTCCAGAGGAGGTTCACGAGAATGATCCCAGGAATGAAAGGCTTAACATATGAGGAACATTTGAGGACTCTGAGTCTATACTCGATGGAGTTTAGAAGGATGAGGGAGGATCTGATTGAAACTTACAGAATACTGAAAGGCCTGGATAGAGTGGACGTTAGGAAGATGTTTCCATTAGTAGGAGAGACTAGGACCTGAGGGCACAGCCTCAGAGTAAAGGGAAGACCTTTTAGAATAGAGATGAGGAGAAACTTCTTTAGCCAGAGTGGTGAATCTATGGAATTCATTGCCACAGAAGGCTGTGAAGGCCAGGTCATTGAGTGTATTTAAGACGGAGATAGATAGGTTCTTGATTGGTAAGGGGATCAAAGGTTACGGGGAGAAGGCGGGAGAATGGGGTTGAGAAACTTATCAGCCATGATTGAATGGCGGAGCAGACTCGATGGGCCGAATGGCATAATTTCTGCTCCTATGTCTTATGGTCTAACTTGAATTGCTTGGCATAATTGGGTACTGTCAAAACTGGTGTTGTCATTAATACAGTTTTCAAACCATGAAATGACTTCTGACACTTCAGTGTCCATTGAAACTTCTTGGGCAGGATTTTGCCCCTGGCGTGCGGGATCAGCGGGGGTGGGCAGGGGCAGTTGGAAAGCCGACCGCCAACCATGATCCACAGCGCACCGCAATTTCATGCTGATGTGCTAATTAAGCACTCCGTCACTTGAGCAGGGACATGTTTTTAATTGAAAATTAAAGTTTTTATTTCATTGGTATTTACTTTTAGAAACTTCATCCCGCCCATGGATGAGATTTTCAAAAAAAATGCAAAGGCCGCTTGGCCTTTTCGCCTGCCTGTCAACCGTCAGGTTGAACAGGCAGTGAAAATTCAGGACAATTGATAAGTTAATGGCCTTAATAGGCCTTTTAATTGTCAGTGGGCGCGCTGCTGGCTCCGGCGCACACCGACGGTACTGACTGAACTATCGTGCGACTACGTGTTAATATTGGCATGCTCAGCCGACATCAATGCGCATCATTTCACGCTCGGTTGAGTTGGGCGCGTGCCCACCTGCCGAGCTAAAAATTCTGGCCCTTGTTCTTTTTTAATAATTCAGTCAGTGGAGCAACCATACTGCTAAAATTTGGTACAAATTTCCACTGAATTCTCAAAGCTTCTCGTTTTGTTGTAGGCACGATAGCCTTGACTTTCATATCTCTCGGAGCCACCTTACCATGTCCAATGGTATGGCCTAGATACATATCTTATGCTTTTGCAAATTCACTTTTAGCCAAGTTCATCACCAAATTAGCTTCTTGTAATTGAGAAAATAATCCTCCCAGATGCTGTAAATGCTTCTTCCACGTAGGACTGAAAACTATTAGATCATCATTATAAACAGCACAATTGCTTAGACCTGCAATTACTTTGTTTGTCAGTCTTGAAATGTCGCAGGTGCATTCTTCATACCAAATGGCATGACGTTAAACTGATATGGTCTATTTGGCATCACAAGAGCTGATATCTCCTTTGCTCTCTCTGACATCAGTACAAGCCGATTTCCTTTTAGCAAGTCAATCTTTGTGATAAATTTCGATATCCCACTTTCTCAATGCAATCTTCCAACTGTGGTATGGGATATGAATCCGCTTTTATCACCACATTCACCTTTCGATAGTCTACACGCAGTCTTTGTGTTCCATACAGTTTCGGTACCAGCACAATAGGCGAACTCCAGTTACTGCAGCTAGACTCAAATATATCATTTTGAAGCATGAAATCAATTTCTTTTCGTACTTGTGATATACGTTTATAGCTAAATATGTCTTTCCCAATTTATTCCCACAGATAGGTTTGTGTGACTGCAATAGCTTTTCCAAATCACTTTGACACTTGCTTGGAAGGTAACTCAATATTTCATTTAAATTTTCAAGCACGCCATCATTATCCAATTTGATTAGAGGAAAATCAATTTCAGAGTCCTGCACTTCTACCAATTTCTCATCATCCACCATCACTAATACCTCTTTTTGTTCCTCTTCCCTGTCAAAGTACTTTTTAAGCATATTCACATGACACACCCTCTGCCTCTTTCTTCTATCTGGAGTATTTATTAAATAATTTACTTCACTCAATTTCTTTTCAATCCAGTAAGGCCCACTAAATCTTGCATTTAATGAATCACCTAGTACTGGTAACAAAACTAATAATTTCTCTCCAGAAACAAAACTGTGAGCTTTAATTTTCTTATCTGCCTTCACTTTGATCACTTGCTGTGAGATCTTTAAATGGTGCCTAGCCAACTCACATGTTCTGTTCAATCTTTCCCTGAAATGTGATATGTAATCCAAGAGAATAGTTTCTGAATTTTGACCCATCAATTTCTCATGAATTAATTTCAGTGGTCCCCTTACCTCATGACCATAAACTAGTTCAAAAGGGCTAAAACCAGTCAATGCATTAGGAGCGTCTCTAATAGCAAATAACAAAAATGGAATTCCTTTATCCCAGTCTTGTGGATAATCCAGACAGTATGCTCTCATAATAGTTTTTAAAGTTTGATGCCATCTTTCCAAAGCTCCTTGTGACTCTGGATGATAAGCTGTTGACTTGAACTGTTTTATCCCCAAACTGTTCATTACTTCCTTAAACAGCTGTGACATGAAATTTGACCCCTGATCTGATTGTATTCCCTTAGGTAAACCATATCTTGTAAAAAAATGTAATTAACTCCTCCACAATCATCTTAGTTGTAATATTTCTTAAAGGTATCGCTTCAGGAAACCTGGTAGATACATCCATTATTGTTAGTAAGTACTGATTTACACTTTTAGTCTTAGGGAGGGGTCCTACAGTCATGACCCTAGTAAAAGGATCTTCAAATGCTGGTATTGGGATTAAAGGCGCCAGATTAATCACTGCTTGTGGTTTCCCTGTTACTTGACATGTATGACGGTTTCTACAGAATTTGACTACATCCCTATGCAATCCTGGCCAAAAAAACTCCTCTGTATCTTTTCCTGTGTTTTCCTAATTCCTAAATGTCCCCCCATTGGAATTTTATGAGCAATCCTCAGAATCTCATTTCTATACCCTAATGGGATAACAATCTGATGCACCTTACTCCAGCTTTCATTTGCTGAGATTTGATCTGGCCTCCATTTTCTCAATAAAATACCTCCCTTAAGGTACATACTGGAATACATTTTGCTTCTGTTTCTGAATAAGCTTTCTGATATAACTGCTTTAATTGCAACTCATTTTTCTGTAACTCCATTAACCTCCTTGAATTAAACACTTCAGCTGAATTGTCCTGTAGTCTTTCCTCCTGAGATCTCATTATCACACAATCAGGAAACAATCAAAGATGCTCCTTCTGCAACACCTCTGTTGAATACACTTCTACAGGCTGCTCAACTACCTTAGGCATCACCCACATTTGATCCAACTGTATCATTACCCAGGATAAATTGAACCCCTGCAATGGGCAATTTTTCCACTAATGAACAATAACTTCACCTGTCTCCTTTTGCTCTTTAAATTTACCTTCCACAACGGAATAGATTTCGCATCTCCATGAACCCCACTTATTATTACCTGGTCCTGCAATACTCTCTCTGAACAAGAAATATCACTATCTCACAAACATCACAAGATTGATTAGCCCCTGTGTCTCTTAAAATTTTAAGATCTTTCCCTGCTCCACCCTGAACACATGGGAAGACTTTCCCTTCACACACAAAGCCTTTAAACATTTCTGCAACCTACTCCTCAGAATTCTCAAGTAAATTGTGAACACATTTCCACTTCTTTACCTACCACAGATTTACTTGTACACAAGCCATTGGTTTTCCTGTGCCTGAACCTCAGAACCCAGAGTACTTTTACTTGCAGAATAATTCCAACAGATTTTCCCAGTAATTTCCAACAGACTAACTTCGTGTGCCCCACTTTATTACAATGAAAACACCTCAATTTTTGAATGTCACTCCTACCCTCAGCATCTTCCTTTTTACTCTGAGAAAAAACTTCCTGGGAATTCCCAGCCACTCCTTCTCTTCCCTGACTACCTACCTTTCCACTTTCTATCCTTTTTCCGATTTGAAAGTGTGACGAAAAGGAAGTTTAGCTCTGTGAACTAACTCATAATCATCAGCTATCTCTGTTTGTCTTCCAGTTTGAACCCTCTGTTCCTCCACATGAGTTCTCACTACCGAAGGGACTGAGTCTTTAAATTCTTCCAAAAGAATTTCTTCCCAAAGAGCTGCATATGTTGTCTCTATTTTTAATGCCTGTCTCCACCAGTCAAAATTACTTTGTTTTACTCTTTCAAACTCAATGTAAGTTTGCCCAGGCAGTTTTCTCATGTTCCTAAATTTCTGCCTGTATGCTTCAGGAACCAATTCCCAGGGATGGTGTAGTGTTGTTGCTGGACTAGTAATCCAGAGACCCAGGGTAATGCTCTGAGGACCTGCATGCGAAGCCTGCCACGGCAGATGGTGGGATTTGAATTCAATAAAAATCTGGAATTAAAAGTCTAATGATGACCATGAAACCATTGTCGATTGTTGTAAAAACCCATATGGTTCACTAATGCGTTTTAGGGGAGGAAATCTGCTGTCCTTATCTGGTCCTGCCTACATGTGACTCCAGACCCACAGCAATGTGGTTGACTCTTAAATTAGGGATGGGCAATAAATGTTGGCCTAACCAGCGATGCCCACATCCCATGAATGAATTTTTAAAAATGCACTCAAAATAGCTATTTTCACCGCTAACTCTATAGACAGCGAAGCATATACCTTATGCGCTCTACCCAGCAACTTAGACTGTAATAATAATGTGTAATACTCCTGTGGCCATTTCATCTGTTTAGCTATCTTCTCAAATGAAATAAAGAATGCTTCAACATCTTTTCCCTCAAACTTTGGAAGAGCTTGTACAAATCTAAACATCTCCCCACTGGGTTTTTGGCTAAAGGTTTCTTCATCATCAGAACTCTCCTCAGAAGCTGAGATTTTTTTTTTAACTTCCAGCCTTTTAAGTAGGTATTCTCTTTCTCTCTCTTTCTCTTTTTCCTTAAATTCCAGTTCCAGCTTCCTTTCTTTCTCCTGCCTTTCTGATTGCACCCTTTAGTAACCATTTCTTTTTCCTTTGCTTCCAATTCAAGTTTTTTCAGTTCATTTGCTTGTTCAAATTCAAGCTTCTTCATTTTAAACTAAAGTCTCAGTATCTCCAGTTGTGGCTCACTGGTGTCAGGTATCACTTCCAACTGTAGATGCTGTGCTATACTTTTAATTATATCTCATTTCCTAGGCCCCCACAGGTAACCCCAATTTTAATATCTGCCAACTCTATTAACTTACTCTTGGTTATTTTTTCAAGCCAATCAGAGCTTTTTTCTTCTACTCCCAGACAAGTCTTAGCAATTTCCAGAGCCATCTTGCAGTCTCACCACTTCTAAAAAACTCACCAACTCCTGAATTCAAAGTGCTTCTTGTACTCGTAACTTTAAGATTCACCAATTCCAAACTAATCAAGGAATTACAAATATTACCCCGTCAAGAACCCCCAATTGTTATGACACAGTAGTTGGTAAAGGCTGAGTTATTTAAAATCCCAGAGGGAAACTTTAAGTAACTGTCATAACCTATATTTTCAATTGGTATGTTTGAGATGCAGCTCTGAATTCAGAAATGAAACCACCAAGCCTCCGGAGGTTTTTTATATAAATTAAATTAGACATTTATTAATTTAACAACAAATTTAAACACATACACATGTCTACAAATTACTACCATAATAATTTTTAAACAAATCTCCAAATTAATCATTCCCAGGTAATCTTCTCCAAGGCAACAATAACCCACAGACTTAAACAGACACCAGGCAAAGCACATTTTATCTTACGAATTCAAAATGAAGTTCCTTTCAATTTGGTTCCTTCACACAGTTGTAGGCTTACAGGTGCTTAGATCTTCCATGCCTCTGACTCACACACAAAACGCTTTTCTGTACATACCTAACCTTCCCTTTGAATGTAAATTCTCATTATATCACCATGCCCTTTGAACAATAAAACCCCTTTCATAGTACCAATTTTATTAGTAAGATAAACATATTGCTTGGTCTCCCCTAGCTCGGTGCAAGATTTCACCCCCATTCTTTGAATGATTTATTCAACAAAATGCAAATGTACTCTTTACTTTAACTTCCTTACTATTTAACATCTCAAAACTGCTATACATTAAAGCACCCAGACTAACTGGCTTTAATCCAATTAAGACACACACACTCATACCCACAGACACAGACCCTATTACAAGTCCAATTTAAAATAATTTCCAATAACATTATGTACATTAACATCTTCAAGACAGTAAATATCTCAGTCCAACATTCCGAACAGGTGCTGCATACTCAACAATGGGTCTTATGTAACTATTGAACTCAGTGAATAGGTCAGTTTGAGATATGTTGCGATGCTGGAGAAAATGTAGCATGTGAATCTTCCATTTGCTCTCTTAAGCATTTCACGTTCTTGGTAATCCCATCTGACATCACTTTGAATGTAGATTCCTAATAGTTTCATGCACGCTTGTTGCGCAATCTTGGCATCATCTAAGTTGATGAGAGGGGAATCAGAGGGGTTTGCATGAAACACAATTTTGATCGTTCAATCTCATTTGATTTGCTGTTGTCCATTTTAATTCATGTGCAGAAGTGTCATCAACTGGAGCAGCTTGAGTTTCAGAACTTGAGTAGCAGCTGGCATCCCTGAGACCATGTTTTCATGGATAGCACATTTCTGGATCTGGTTACACTGCAGATTAGGGATAAGCAGGGAGACAGGGTGAACTCTGGGCAATCAAGGAGGACCGTTGTAAGAGTTCTGTGCGCGCATCTCGCTTTCCAACTAACATTCAGTTCTAAATGCTGGTGAGAGTGATGGTTCACCTGGGAAATTGTCATGAAGAGATATTAATGTCTATTATGTTATTGGAAATTATTTTTAAATTGGAATTGTAGTGGGGTCTGTGTCTATGTATGTGCCTTAATTTGATGAAAGCCAGCTAGTCTGGGTGCTTTGATTGAGATGTTAATTAGATAAACGTAAGGAGGATAGAAGGTAAAGTGTAAATTTGCATTTGTTGAATAAAGCATTCAAAAGTGGGAGTAAAATCTTGCACCTAGCTACAAGATGCCAAGCAATGCATTTATTATTTTTCAGCTTACTAATAAAATTGGTGGAACGAAAGGATATTATTGTTAGGAGATGTAACGTTAAAAGCCTGGTGATACAATGGAAAATTTATATTCAAAGGAAAAGCTAGGTATAAACAGAAAGGAGTTTGTGTGTGTAAGACAGAGGCATTTAAGATCTAACCAGCCTGTAAGCCTCCAATTGTGTCTGCAAAGGAACCAAATTGCAAGGAACCTCATTTTGACTTTGTATGGTGAAATGTGCTTTGCCTGGTGTCTGCTTAAAGTCTATGGGTTACTGATGCCTTGGTGGAGATTTACCCGGGAGTGATTAATTTGGGGATTTGTTTAAAAGTTATTCTGGTAGTAATTTGTAGACATGTGTACATGTTTAATTTGTTGTAAATTAATAAATGTTTAATTTAGTTTTATATAAAAACCCTCTTGAGACTCGGTGGTCTTATTCCTGAATTCAGAGCTGCATCTCAAACATACCAATTGAAAACACAGGTTATGACAGTTGTTTCAAATTTCCCTCTGGGAATTAAACAACTCAGCCTTTACCAACTGCTGTGTCATAACAGGAGTGCAGCCACAGCCAAGCCAATGGCACTATGGGTCGCTCAGCTCTACCAAGGCACGAGTGAGTGGGGTGAAGGTCGCAGAAGGAAGATTGGGAAAACAATGGTCTTAGGGGAGTCTATAGATAGAGGAACAGACAGCTGTTTCTGTGGCCACATATGTGAATACAGAAAGACATGTTGTCTGCCTTAGGGTGGGGCCAATTGAGGGAGGAGGATGAACACCCAGCAGTCATGGTCCATACCAGTACCAAAAAACACAGGTAAAAAGGACAATACCTGCAGGCAGAATTTAGGGAGCTCAGAAGACCAGCAAGCAGGACCTCAAAGGTAGTAATCCTTTGGATTACTGCTGGTGTCACATGCTAGTATTGAAATAGAAGGATAGAACAGATGAATGTGTGGCTGGATCAATGGTGCAGGAGGGAGGGAGGGCTTTATATTCCTGAAACATGGGGTGGAATCATTCCAGATTTGCACCAAGTACAGTAGCAGGCTGGAAAAAGCATATTTTACCTGCTGGCCACAATGGTGGGTTTTCATACCGTATCGTCCCAATCCTGCTTCATTAAACATGCATTCCCGGGAAACAAACTGGGTAGCTGCCAGGGTGTCCTCTCATTTGCCCTCCCTGACGTCACCTCAGTCCTTCAGTAAACTGGATGCCATATTTAAAGGCCACCCCTGCAAAGAGCTAACACTCTTTAAGGGATAAGAAGCTGCTGTGAACTGATGGCTGCTAAAGGGGGGAAACACGCTGCCCCCAGATTTAGTGCTGCCTTCCTTGAGTGCCTACTGGACACCCGCCACGATGTCCTCTACCCCTGTTCTGGGAGAAGGTCAGTAAGCAAGATCACCAATCCAGCATGGCCAGCAGTGGTCAGCGCCAACATCCTGCAAAAGAGGACAGCCACCCAGTGCAGAAAGAGGATGAATGGTCTCTTCCGTTCCGCCAGGGTAAGTCACTCTTCTTATCACTCTCAACTCACACTTCCAAACCCAACACACATCCACAGGGATCTCGCACCTCAAGGGACACTAACTCTCACACACACCCTCATATCTCCATCAAGCTCTGGAGCTCACATTCTCATCCCGTCCATGGCTCCGCTCATCACACAAACATTCCGTGCAGTGCCATGTGTCCTGTTCACACTCTCTCCATCTGTTTTCATGCAGGAGAAGCTGGCTCACAACAGCAGGGCAAGCTCCCAGACCAGGGTTGGAGTGGCCCACATTAGGTCCCTCATTCACTTAGAGGAGTGTGCCATCACGCTGACTGATGAGGATGTGGACCTCGCCTGCGGCGACGGTGAGGTCAGTGGCGAACATTCACGTGAGGTTCCTGCACCTCATCATCCCTCTCTCAACGCAACTGTGAGTGCTCTCTCTCCTGTTTATGACTCCGTTGCCATGCACTAATCATCTCTACTTTGGTTCACAGCAAGCTTTGCAAAATGATCAACACCCTCAGCCAGCCAGTCCCTCAGCTCCATCCAGGTCCTCGCCTCCAACCAAGAGGACACCTCCTCCATTGAAGAGCTGGAAATAAGCAGCCTGGAAGACCCGTCACAGCACTTACCCACACCCTCCACAAGCGCAGAGACACGCACCTCGGTAGGACCTAGATCTAGATAGGCTTGAGTTCACAATCTGGTGGTCACCGCATGGACACATGTCTGCAACAGGGGGAAGCAGGTTCAGCCGAGTTCCCCGGGACTCAGAGGACTGCTGGGGAAGAGGCATCTGTGAGGTCCGAGTCAGATGACGAGCCTCTGGATTCGGCCTTCCAACTCATCTTGGAGAGTCAGCAGAAGGCAGGAGAATATCATGCAGAGCTGTTGGAAGCCCTCAACAGAGTGGTACGCAAGTTGGACTGTGTCCGCCTGCTCTCTGATAAATTGGTGCCCACGTGCACTATTTTGGAGGTCTCCACGGGAAGGATGGCGGACTGAATGGAGACCCGGGTCCAGCAGAACATGGAGATGTGCGCAGACCTGCATTCCAGTGCTGTAGCCATGGGTGAGTTCCTGCAGTGGCAATGTGAGGGGAAACGGGGCACCTGGATGTTCTCCAGGTGCTCCTCCACTCAAGTAGTCAGGCTGGGGTCCTCGGGCACCCGAAGGGAGGAGGAGTAGCAGCTGGATACCCCAGGTCATCCACTCAGGAATCTCAGAGGCTGTCCTCTCCCTCCGAGTCCTCTCTGCCTGTGACCCCCTCAATCCCACCCTCTGTCACTGCAGAGGGAGCAGTTGGCCCACAGGAGGGCAGCCAAAGTGAGCCAGGGTCCCCAAGGCCTCGGATCTCCAGAGGACCCAGAAGTCCCCAAGTCATCAAGCAACAGGGTCAACCAAAGCACAGGCTGTCTCCACCCCTGCTGCGATGTCAGGGCAGTACCTAGAAGAATAGGTAGGTCTAGAAAAGTTAAGAATTTCTGATCAAAGTGGTTGCATGGGTGAACACATTTTGTCACTATAATCTGCAAACATATTCACTTTCACTGAATAATGTGTAATGGTGTCTTTCAGCTTCACTAATAGGCTTTGCAAGTTCTCCCCTGCATCCACCCCTCCCCCCCCTCCCCTGCCACTAGCAGTTCAGCTGTACATAGCTGGCCCACAAGTGATTCTGGAGGGAGAAGTGTGTGTTTGTGTGTGTGTGTGTGTGGATGGGCCATTTGAAGCCTCATGCAAGCACTCTGCCAAGCACACGGATCCTTCCTCCATCACACTCATCTCAATGTCTTGAGCATTTTTAATGCTGTCTGCTGGGGGTTCTTTCAGTTATCCATCTGAGCTGACCTGCATCTCTGTCCATCCACCGATTGCAATCCCATGCAGCAACTGTTCCTGCCCAATACAAAGCTCCTTTCGCTTTCAATTTTGCAAGATGGTTGTAGTGAACTATGTCTTCAGCTCCCCTGTCCTTTTCCCCTCCCCCAGTCACCCATGACCTTTCCCCCATCACTGTTGACCCCCCCTGGCAAAACCTTTCACCTCCCTACCATCACCTACCAGACACAACCCTTTTCTTTCTGGAATGTCCAGGTGAACGTAGATGTTCCCTTTCTTCCCAAGAATCTCACCCCTTCCACATTGACCTTCCCAACTTCCTCCCTCCCACCCCCAGGGTCCATGTCTGGCTCCGCGTCCCTACCAACCACCCTCGCTGTCCCCTCTACCGCAGCTGTTGCACCCTCACAGCTCACTTTGCACTCTCTAATTCTCACCATATCCTCCTACCATGCCCACCCTCAGTTCACTCCCAAGGAGGCAGTCATCGACTCCACAGAGTCCCTTGCACTTTCAACTGGACATCCTCCCCTTACTCCTTCCTCCCCTTAGACTCCTTCCCCCTCTGTAAACTCCTTCCTCCTCCCCCTGAACTCCTTTCCCCCTCTGAATTCCTCCCACCCTCTGAACTCCTTCCTCCCCCTGAAGTCTGACCTCACCGAACTCCTTCCTCCACCTGAAGTCCTTCCCCCCCCTCTGAACTCCTTCCCTTACACCTTTCTGCCCTCTTACACCTACCTCCTCAGTTGCTGAATTCTCCCCTCCCTTATACCCTCCTCCCACGTAATCCCTCTCCCCTCCCAACCTTACCCCCGACACCATCATTCCCCCCTCCCAACCTCACCCTCCTGACACCATCATTCCCCCCCTCCCAACCTCACCACCCCCCCCACACCATCATTCACCCCCTCCCAACCTCATCCCTCCCCCGGTACACCTTCCTCTCCCAGTCAAGCCTAGATCATCCTCTCCACCCCCTCATCCATAGAAGATCATGGCCAAGATACTTATGTCCCAAAACAGACTCTCAATAGTGACCTCCCACCTTTCATGAGCTGCTTCATGGTACAGTCATGTCCACCAGAATCCACCCAGCATGCGATGCACGTGGTCCGGTTGCTGCAGAGCTCCTTGGATGTCCACGATTGAGCAAGGCCCTGATGCTAAATCCCAAATTCTGCACGTCACTCTTTTCAAGATGTGTTCTGCACCGGTGTGGTTTCCCGCTAACGTGGGTGTTAAATTTGACGTGGTGGTGATTCCGGCGAGCAGGGCTCATAATGAAATGCTGCTATATTAAAATGACATTCCTGATGAGCGAAGCAGACAATCGCAAACTGGTTTTATGACGGTGTGAAAACTATTTTTGGCCTTCCCACTATATTGTCCGCTCAGGCCTGCCATGATGTTCGACACCAAGTGGGACGGAAAATTCCGGCCACTCACTCACTCGTTCGCACACACACACACGCACGCTCTCGCTCCCACACACACACGCTCTCTCTCTCGCTCCCACACACACACGCTCTCTCTCTCGCTCCCACAAACACACGCTCTCTCTCTCGCTCCCACACACACGCGCTCTCTCTCGCTCCCACACACACAAAGGTTGTCATCTTCTGACTAGGCACTTTACAGCCTTCTGGACTGAATATTCAGTTCGACAATTCTAGATCATGAACTCTCTCCTCCATCCCCACCCTCTTTCCGATCCCCCTTTTTTCCAATAATTTATATAGATTTTTCTTTTCCCACCTATTTCCACTATTTTTAAATGTATTTCCATCCATTGTTTTATCTCTACCTTTTAGCCTACTTCGATCCCTTCCTCCCACCCTACCTCACCCCCACTAGGGCTATCTGTACCTTGCTCGTCCTGCCTTTTACCCTTAATGTCACCTATTAGCACATTCCTTAGATAATATCACCACCTTCAACACCTCTTTGTCCTTTTGTCTATGACATCTTTTGGCAATCTCCACCTATCACTGGCCCTCTATCCAGCTCTACCTGTCCCACCCCCCACCCCTTAAACCAGCTTATATTTCACCTCTTTTCTATTTTTCCTTAGTTCTGTTGAAGAGTCATACGGACTCGAAATGTTAACTGTGTTCCTCTCCGCAGATGCTGTCAGACCTGCTGAGTTTTTCCAGGTATTTTTATTTTTGTTTTGGATTTCCAGCATCTGCAGTTTTTTGCTTTTATCTATGTATTATTGGAAATGGTGTTGGCTTATCAAGTGGTATAAGATTCTGTTGTCAATGATATTGTCTGGCATTTTGTTGCCTTGGCTTTCTTATAATAGATTTTTCTTGAGTCAACAAAACTTGGTATTTGTGCTTTCAGAGCAACACAATAGAAGTGATTAAATTTGAATATTTAATAGCTCATTACCACCCTTAAATTGATACAACACATCTTATTTGATATGTATATAATTTAATTTTCAAATTAAAAAGTGATAAGAACCACCTAAACGGCAAATGGATAAATTTATCATTGGGTGTGGCATTGAGCTTTACAAACCAATAGTGTCCCATGTACAAGCCAGTTAGCTGATTTTAACTTGGGGGGTGGGGGGGGAGATGCTACAAACAATCTTTAAAATCAATGCCATTGATCTCTTCTTGATCTCCACTCAATGATCCAACTGGGAAGTAGGCACTCGGGTGTCCTGCTAATGTATCGAACACATAATAAATTGTCACAAATAAAAACAGAAAATGCTGAAAATACTCAGCAGATCTGGCAGTATCTGTGAAGAGAGAAACAGAGTTAGTGTTTCAGGTCCTGACCTTTCATCGCCTAACCCTCAAAGAATGGGTGTACAGTACTGGAAAGTTGTTGGCCTCGGCGAGCCTTACCTCAACATGAGCCATGACTTTCAAGACATGCGAGAAATTAGCGTAGCAGGATATTATCATAGTGTTGAGTAACTGGAAGTGAAAATGGAATTGCTTCAATTTATTTGTGTCGTCCACGCTCCATATCAGGCTGGTGGTAATCCAGTTTTACAACAGTGATTACCCTTCAGAAGTGCGTAAAACGCTTTGGGACGTCCAGAGATGGTGAAAGGCGCTATATGAATGCAAGCTCTTTCCGTCTTTCTCGGTGCTCATTCTCTTGAACTACCTACGAGTTACAAGTCCTCTACGCCGAAACCGCTACGTGGAAACAAATCACAGCTTCGGATTGGAGTGACCGTTGTCAAGCGGGCAACACCCTCAAGTTTTTATTTAAGAAGTCTGACCGGGACTGATAGAAAATAACTGACATTCATAAAATATTGGAGATTTCAAAAGATTCAAGTCAAGGAACTATTTATCTTCAAGAAAATCTGAGTGAATACAGATTACCTATGGGCTCAGATGTTGATAGTTTTTGTCCCAAGTCATTATTGCACCTCTTCAACATTCACGGTTAACTCACCTTTTCCCCTCACTAACAAAGCACCAGTCACCATGCAACCAAACTTCATCCAACCGGAAGCAGCCGGTCGTCCTTTTAAAATCCTCATTGGACAATTCTTTTGATCCCGCCTCAGGAGCGGGCGGCGATTGGTCGGAGGGTCCATCAATCAAGCTGTTTCTGGGCTGTTTCCGGTGAGCAGGTTTGGTGCTGGTGGTGGCGGTTTTTTTTTTCGTTGGCCGCTCACTCGCTCGCGGGTCGGCTTGGAGCGCGAGCGCTGCCGGAGGATGGTAATGCCAGAGAAAGCAAAGCACAGCACCGAATAAAAGGCGACCGACTGGGAGCGATAAGAAGAAAATAAGCTGGTTTTGCCTTTCTCTCGTTCCTTCCGTCCATTCCCTTTTCCATGTATTTCTTGGAGCTGGCTTACGGATCTTCGATGGCGAAGAGGACGGCGGCGGTTCTTGGGGCCACGGCGCTCTTGGCGCAAGGTAAAGTGAGGGGACCTCGGGCAGGGATAATAAATAATAAATCACCGGCGGGAGTCTGCCTTTTGAAAAAAAGGACGAGATGCAAATTTGTTAAATCCCATCCTGGGTGGGTTGCCGCGAGTCTGGTTGGGTGGGGTTTAAGAAAACTGCAGGGATTGAGTTTTTCCTGGGCTGTTGGGAGATGGAGGAGTTTGAACTCGTATAAAAAAACCTCAGGAATTGGAGATGATTTTGTCCGTGTATTTAAACAACTAAAAAGATACTTTGTGGAGTTGCTGAAGTGAGCGTGGGACGTTTTCTCCTCATCTTTTAAAGAACTTCTCCCTTCTGCAACTCGCTGTTGATGCAGCTTGAAGCTATGTTAAAATTGCCCGTGCGTGTTTGAGACATTTTTATAACCCCCCAGGAAAGGAGAAACGAGCAGATCGTGAATCTAATTAAGCTTCGATGTTTTAAATTGCGACTTTCGGGAAAGACGAACGTTCTCAAGTGCAATGGTATTAAATCGAGGTGTCCTTTTGGGGTTTAAAAAGAAAGTGGGATTGTATCTTGGTTAAACCTGCGCTTTGTAATTTTTGTATGATGATTACAACCAGATGTCATTAAATGGGGCTTTGGAAAGTTTTACTTTTCAGTCCTTTTAAATAGTTTCGAGCTCCAATATATTAGAGCGCTGTGACTTGCTCTTCGTGGGGTGCATTCCAGAGTATGTGGTAACTGAGGAATAAAATACTGTACTCAGCGATTTTCATTGGGATAATTTTCCTGAAGAATTGGGAAGTCTCGTGGTCGGGGGAGGGGTGATGTCTCTTACTGGTTTGAATAGCTGCTGTGTAGAAAGTTGGATTTGTTTTTAGTTTCGTTCACCAGTGTTGGACGCTTACACATTTAACAACTTTCAACACCAATTAAAAAATTTCACTTTTCTTTAGTACTTAATCTGAGGCATTAGATTTGGATGTTCAACTCTAACGTTTCAATGTAGTCGTTTTCACAGCTAAACACATGCAAGAGAGCTCGACCTTTTCACACATAGAAAAGTGACATGTGAGTAGTAATGCTCAAGGCTTTTTGCAATTCTTGCCCTTCCCTGACAATGGTAACTTTAATATATGAAAAGTCACAATCTGAAAGGTTTTTCTTTTTCTCAGATTTCTAGCATCTGCAACATTTTGCTTTTGTATAGTAACTTCTTTTCTCAAATTTCTAGCATCTGCAACATTTTGCTTTTGTATGGTAACTTTCTGCCAGGGTGCAGTTTTGAAGGTGAACATAAAAGTTAAGGACAATTATGGATCCTTGTCTAAGTAGCTAACGACTAGAAAGAAACAAAATCATGATTTTCCCAAAGTGACATATGATAAGAAGCCTGCTCCTGATTTCTGTCAGCTGTGTCACAGTAGCAGAGCGCTTACCTCTGAATCAGAAGATTAAGGATTCACCTCCCATTCCAAAGACATGCACAAAATCCAAGTTGAGGAGTGTTGTACTGTCTGAGATTGCATCCTTTAGATTAGACAGACTGAGGTCCCATGTTCCCCCTAAAGTGGTGCTATTTTGAAGATTATCAGGCGATTTCCTTGTGCTGACCTGACTAATATTAATACCTTGTCCAACATTGCTAAAAGATTAAAACAAAAAACTACTGCGGATGCTGGAAATCCAAAACAAAAATAGAATTACCTGGAAAAACTCAGCAGGTCTGGCAGCATCGTTGGAGAAGAAAAGAGTTGACGTTTCGAGTCCACATGACCCTTCAACAGAACTGAGTGTAGTTAGGAGAGGGGTGAAATATAAGCTGGTTTAAGGTGGGGGGCGGGGGGAGAGAAGTTGAGGGTGGGCTGGTTGTAGGGACAAGCAAGCAGTGATAGGAGCAGATAATCAAAAGATGTCACAGACAAAAGGATCAAAGAGGTGTTGAAGGTGGTGATATTATCTAAGAGAATGTGCTAATTAAGAATGGATGGCAGGACACTCAAGGTACAGCTCTAGTGGGGGTGGGGTGGAAAGACTGACAAGGTATTAGTTGTAGATTTAAAAATAATGGAAATAGGTGGGAAGAGAAAAATCTATATAAATTATTGAAAAAAACAAAAGGGAGGGGGAAGAAACGGGGTGGGGATGGGGGAAGGGAGTTTAAGATCTAAAGTTGTTGAATTCAATATTCAGCCCGGAAAGCTGTAAAGTGCCTAGTCGGAAGATGAGGTGCTGTTCCTCCAGTTTGCGTTGGGCTTCACTGGAACAATGCAGCAAGCCAAGGACAGACATGTGGGCAAGAGAGCAGGGTGGAGTGTTAAAATGGCAAGCGACAGGGAGGTTTGGGTCTTTCTTGCGGACAGACCGCAGGTGTTCTGCAAAGCGGTCGCCCAGTTTGCGTTTGGTCTCCAATGTAGAGGAGACCGCATTGGGAGCAAAGAATGCAGTAGACTAAGTTAGGGGAAATGCAAGTGAAATGCTGCTTCACTTGAAAGGAGTGTTTGGGCCCTTGGACGGTGAGGAGAGAGGAAGTGAAGGGGCAGGTGTTGCATCTTCTGCGTGGGCATGGGGAGGTGCCATAGGTGGGGGTTGAGGAGTAGGGGGTGATGGAGGAGTGGACCAGGGTGTCCTGGAGGGAATGATCCCTACGGGATGCCGCCAGGGGGAGTGAAGGGAAGATGTGTTTGGTGGTGGCATCATGCTGGAGTTGGCGGAAATGGCGGAGGATGATCCTTTGAATGCGGAGGCTGGTGGGGTGATAAGTGAGGACAAGGGGTACCCTATCATGTTTCTGGGAGGGAGAAGAAGGCGTGAGGGCGGATGCGCGGGAGATGGGCCGGACACGGTTGAGGGCCCTGTCAACGACCGTGGGTGGAAAACCTCGGTTAAAGAAGAAGGAGGACATGTCAGAGGAACCGTTTTTGAAGGTAGCGTCATCAGAACAGATGCGACAGAGGCGAAGGAACTGAGAGAATGGGATGGAGTCCTTACAGGAAGCGGGGTATGAGGAGCTGTAGTCGAGGTAGCTGTGGGAGTCGGTAGGCTTGTAATGGATATTGGTGGACAGTCTAACATCAGAAATTGAGACAGAGAGGTCAAGGAAGGGAAGAGAAGTGTCAGAGATGGACCATGTGAAAATGATGGAGGGGTGGAGATTGGAAGCAAAATTAATAAATTTTTCCAGGTCCCGACGAGAGCATGAAGCAGCACCGAAGAAATCATCGATGTACCGGAGAAAGAGTTGTGGGAGGGGGCCGGAGTAGGACTGGAACAAGGAATGTTCCATATACCCCATAAAGAGACAGGCATAACTGGGGCCCATGCGGGTACCCATAGCCACACCTTTTATTTGGAGGAAGTGAGAGGAGTTAAAGGAGAAATTGTTCAGTGTGAGAACAAGTTCAGCCAGACGGAGGAGAGTAGTGGTGGATGGGGATTGTTCGGGCCTCTGTTCAAGGAAGAAGCTAAGGGCCCTCAGACCATCCTGGTGGGGGATGGAGGTGTAGAGGGATTGGACATCCATGGTGAAGAGGAAGCGGTTGGGGCCAGGGAACTGGAAATTGTTGATGTGACGTAAGGTGTCAGAGGAATCACGGACGTAGGTGGGAAGGGACTGGACAAGGGGAGAGAGAAGGGAGTCAAGATAACGAGAAATGAGTTCCGTGGGGCAGGAACAGGCTGACATGATCGGTCTGCTGGGACAGTTCTGTTTGTGGATTTTGGGTAGGAGGTAGAAGCGGGCCGTCTGAGGTTGGGCGACTATCAGGTTGGAAGATGTGGGAGGAAGATCTCCAGAGGAGATGAGGTCAGTGACAGTCCTGGAAACAATGGCTTGATGTTCCGTGGTGGGGTCATGGTCCAGGGAGAGGTAGGAGGAAGTGTCTGCGAGTTGACGCTCAGCCTCTGCGAGGTAGAGGTCAGTGCGCCAGACAACAACAGCACCACCCTTGTCAGCGGGTTTGATGACAATGTTGGGGTTGGACATGAGAGAACGGAGTGCAGTAAGTTCAGAGAGAGACAGATTAGAATGGGTGAAAGGAGCAGAGAAATTGAGACGGCTAATGTCATGCCGACAGTTCTCAATGAAAAGATCAAGAGAAGGTAAGAATCGAGAGGGAGGGGTCCAGGTGGAGGGAGAATATTGGAGGTGGGTAAAAGGATCCGTTGAACCGTTGTCTGTGACATCTTTTGATTATCTGCTCCTATTACTGCTTGCTTGTCCCTACAACCACCCCACCCTCAACTTCTCTCCCCCCGCCCCCCCACCTTAAACCAGCTTATATTTCACCCCTCTCCTAACTACACTCAGTTCTGTTGAAGGGTCATGTGGACTCGAAAGGTCAACTCTTTTCTTCTCCACCGATGCTGCCAGACCTGCTGAGTTTTTCCAGGTAATTCTGTTTTTGTTTTGCTAAAAGATTATTGGGTTGAGAGACATTTGACTGCTGTTCTGCATTACCACAACTATTTTAAAAGTACTTAATTGGCTGTAAGTGTTTTGGGGAAGACCTGAGATTGTGGAAACCGCTATATAAATATGTTTTTCTTCATACGTAGGAAAACCTGTCACACTTCTTCGTAGATTTGTATCAGACAAGAGCAGACCCTGAGTTAAGGTATAAAAAATGCAAGTCAGGTCTCTGTTGAAAGAAAATCTTTGTTTTTCTTCAGTGGTGCTTTGGACATTCCCTCACTTCATCCCACTACTGTGGCTGTGCCATCAGCTTCTCGGGGCCCCACACTTTGCATTTCCCTTCACCTAAGCTCTGCCTCCCTTTCTTTCTCCAGTGTAGAAAATTTACGTCACAGACGGAGGCTGGTTGTATCTGTGATGACCACAAAACAATTATCCAGCATAATCCCAGCTCTTGTTCCATAGCCTTGTAGGTTACAGCATTTTAAATGTCTATCAAGTGTTTAAATGTGTTCAGATCATGATTTTCCCCTGACCTTTACCACCTTTTTAGGCAATGAATTCCAGGCCCCACCTTCCTGTGGCTGAAATAATTTCTTCTCTGCTCCCCTCCTATCCTTCCACTAAATCCTTTAAATCTTGGCTCCCAAGTTATTGACCTTTCTGATAACTGAAGTACATCCTTCCTACCACTCTATCTTGGCCCCTCACAAATCTCCCCATAGCCTCCTCTGTTAAAAAGAAAACAAACCCAGTCTGTCTAATTTTTCCCCATGGCAAAAATTCTCTCTCCCTGGCAGCATCCATGTAAATTTTCTCTATGCTCTCTCGTGTGAACACTCCTTCCTGTAATGCAGTAACCAGAACTGTATGCAGTACGTTAGCTGTGGCTTAACAGGTTTTTTATACAGTCCTCACATAATCTCCCTTGTATTCTATCCTCGGCTAATAAGGCTCTCCTTAAAAACCCACATCTTTGACCAAGCTTTTGATCACCCTACAAATCTCCTTCCTTGACTCAGTTAATTTCTGTCTCATTTTACATCTGTGAAAATTTTTTGCACACTTTGAAAGAAAAATGCATTTAGAAAGAAGGTTTCACAATGTCACCACATTCCGAAGTGCTTTACAGCCAAAGTGCTTTTTGGCATGAAACGACAGTTGTAAGAAATGGCAGCCAATTTGCACACAGCAAAGTCCAACGAACAATTCGCAAGCAGCAATATGATGACCAGATAATCATATTGACCAGCTTTTCAGAAAATGATAAATGCAAGAGTGCTTCACACGTGCATTTTTGATGTCGGATCTCATAAGGTTATTCTTTTGCTGTTTTAAATGTAATTTAAACTTCTGGTGATGGGGATTCTAAATGGCACTGAGTGAGAAGAAGTGAACACCTGGAATGTGTTTTCAGTACAGTGGCTATGAATGTTTTCAGTGGAGTTAGTTGCATGCAAATTAAAGTGGGGCTGAAGGTTTTTGTGCAAATGAGCAGGAAGGTCAATTGCATTTCTGGACATGTGCTTATTGCTGTGTTCCTTGTGTTGATGCTTTCCCATTTGGAAAGGCTGAAGGACTGGTTTCCTCAAAACTGAATTGCTTCCAGCAGTCATGTTGATTTTATTGCATATTTTTAATTACTATAATTTGTACTTGTCTATTTCATTTCAGGCTGTTGTGAAATGCAGGTTTGGTCGTACATCTGGGCCAATGTGTTTTTGTTGTATTCAGCTGTCACTCATGACCAAGTTTCCCAAGTACCTTTTCCAGTTGTCCATAGGGTAACTTTACTGTAGCACTCTATTTAGTGCTTTTTAAAACATGTGAATCATGCTTATTGCCATTGTACATTTGTGTATTACAAAAATGTTTGTGGTTTATATTCTGCCACCTGATTGAATCTGAGGGAGGATTGTTGATGTAACTTATGAATCCAGATATTTCACGCACCTCATGTAATTATTGAAATTCTTAATTTATGAATGTTGCCGTGATCATTTTGTATTATAATTACACACAAAAATTAACATTTAACACATTATCCTCAATTTGATATGGCTTAACTCCAAGTAGATCAGGGTTTGTGATACAAAGATTTTAGATGGCCTGTTGCAGAAGAACTGCATTTCTAACTAACCCTCTCTTGCATGTATTGTACCTGCACAAATGTAGATGTTTAGTTAGATCTCTATGAGCATTGCGTTCATAATTGGATTCAGCATTAATATAAAAGCAAAATACTGGTCTGACAGGAAATTGACCTGAAACTCTGTTTCTCCCAACAGATGCTGATGAACATTTACAGCATTTTCTCCTTTTATTTGGGCCTTAGCATTATTTTGACACACTGGAGTGATAAGTAAATTTGTAAAGTTCTCTGGATGTACATTGGCACTTGTAAAATTTTGGTTACAGTACAGAAACAGACCATTCAATGATTAATTCGGCCTGTCATGCCCTTGCTGGCTCAGCTAGCCCCACTCCTTTGCCTTTTTCCCAAACACCTTACATTTTTTCTCTTCACTGAGATGGTGGTGCAATGGTAAAATCACTGGACAATCCAGAGGCCCAGGCTAATGCTTTGGGGCCATGGGTTGAAATCCCACCACGGCAGCTAGTGGAATTTAAATTCAGTTAATAAAAATTGGAATTGAAGCTTAGTCTCAGTAATGGTGACCATGAAATTATCATCGATTGTCATTAAAAGCCCATCTGCTTGAATACTTTTAAGACAGAGGTAGATAGACTCCCTTGTTAGTCAAGGATCTAAGGATATTGGGGGTAGGTAGGAATGTGGGGTTGAGGCCACAATCAGCTCAGCCATGATCGAATTGAATGATGGCCTCTTGTTCCTGATTCTTACGTTCAATGTCCTTTAGGGAAGGAAATCTGCCATCCTTACCTGGCCTGCCTACGTGTGACTCCAGATCCACAGTAATGTGATTGACCCTTAACTGTCTCTGAAATGGCCAAGCAAGCTACTCAGTTCAAGGGCAGTTGGGAATGGGCAACAATGCTGGCCTTGCCAGTGACACCCACATCCCATGTAAGAATAAATTAAAAAGTTAGGTGCTTATCCAATTTCTTTTTGAAAGCCATGATTGGATCTGCCTCCACCATCTCTCAGGTGTGCATTCTGCACCTTCACCATTCAACTGTGTTTACATAAAGTTTTTTCCTCATATCACCATTGGTTCTTTTGCCAACCACCATCCCCTGATTCTCAGCTGTTCTGTCAATGGCAATGGTTTCCGTCTTTCTACTGTGACTAGACTCCATGATTTTGAACACCTCAAATCAAATTTTCTCTCAACCTTCTCTTTCCCCAAGGAGAATAACCCGAGCTTCTCCAGTCTGTGCACATACCCAAAAACCCTCGTCCCTGGAAGGGCATTCTTGTAAATATTTTCTACACCCTCTAAAGCCTTCCCATCCTTCCTAAAGTGCGGTGCCCAGAATTGAAGACACCATTCCAGTTGAGGCCTTATCAGTGTTACATAAAGGTTCATCGGAACTTCCTTTTTTACTTTATGCCTCCACTTATATAAAGTCTAGGATTCTTAGGCTGTTTTAAGCTACTTCCTCAACCTGTCCAGCTGCGTTCAATGAATTGTCTACGTATCTATGTAACAGGTGTCTCTGTTCCTGCCAGTCCTTTAGAATTGTACTTGTTCTATATTGCGCCTCCTCACTCTTTCTACCGAGATGCCTCACTTCACGCTTCTCTGTATTAAATTTCATTGGCCACGTGTCCACCCATTCCACCAACCTGTCTATATTCTTTTGAAATCTATCACTAGCTTCGCAGTTCGCAATGCTTCCAGATTGTGTAAATTCCAGAACATCTGCAAATGTTGAAATTATGCCCTGCACCCCTAAGTCTAGGTCACTAATGTAAATAAGAAAAGCAGTGATCCTAATATTGGCCCCTGGGGAAACCAGTATATTACTTTCCTTCAGTCCAAAAAAACAACCACTTGCTGCTACTGTTACCTATCGTTCAGCCAACTTCATATCCAAGTTACCACTTTTTCTCTTTTACTCCATGGGCTTCAAGTTTGCTGGCAAGCTTGTTAGGTGGCACTTTATCAAATACATTTTGGAAGTCCATATACACCACATCAGCCACATTATCATCTTCAACCTCTTCTGTTACCTCATGGAACAATTTATTCAAGTTAATTAATATCGCTTCTCACTAAGCTGGAGTTGTATACCGAGTTTTATTCAGTCTTAAATAATACAAGCCTACACTACTTGCCTGGTTGATAATACGCTAACTGGTATTTTGCCTTTTTTGGAAATTGCACATCAGCAAATTACCTGTATCTAAGGTTACACCGATAATTCTACTTTTGGTTAATTCTTGATTTTTAGTTGGACATCAATGTTAGGGTAGCAATACAGCTTGAAATCTAAAGGGTATGAGTCGAAAACAGCATTTTTAATCATGAATGGGATGCGGGTGTCACTGGCAAGGCCAGAACTTGTTGCTCATCCCTAATTGCCTTTGAGAAGGTAGTGGTGATCGCCCTTGAACTGCAGTTCGTGTGATGTAGGTACATCCACAGTGCTGTTAGGAAGGGAGTTCCAGGAATTTAACCCAGTGACAGTTTAGAAACATGAGGGGAACTGGCAGGTATTGTTTCCATCTACTTGCTGATTTTGTCCTTACATGCAATTGAGATTGTGGGTTGGAAGGTGCTGCGGAGAAGCCTTGGTGAATTGTTCGGGTGCGTCTTGTAGATGGTAGACACTGCAACTACAGTGCACCAGTGGTGAAGGGAATGACTTCAAGATAATGAATGGGGTGCTAGTCAAGCAGGCTTCTTGCAGAATAGCCAGTTAAGCAGTTACTAGTAGACTATCCAGCCTCTGACCCACAGTATTTGTGGCTGGCGCTTTTATGTTTCTGGTCAATGATGATTTCACAGGATGTTTCTGATGGGGGAATCAGCAATGGTAATGCTACTTGAACGTCAGGGGGAGATCGTTAGTTTCTCCTATTGGAGTTGGTGCCTGAATGTTGTCCATGCCTTTCGGAAATAATGTCTTACCTTCCGGGAGTGGAAACAGCCAGACCTGAGAGGGACACCTCTACTCGGGCAGCAGATAAATAGAGGGCGAGGCTCGGCCTTCACTCACCTTCCAGGAGCGGAGACAGCTGGACCCACAAGGGACTCCTCTACTCTGGCAACAGGCTGAGTTTGAAAAAATCCAGAAGTAACACCACAGGAAAACTGTAAGCTCATTGGTTGGTGAGAAGCTGCTGTTAGGGAGTGTGTTTAAATAGCTTAAAACTAGAAAAATGTGTCATTTATAAAGTAGTAGCTACTTGGATTTCAGAAGGAACACTAGCAATAGGGAAGTAAAATTTAAATTGTCAAAGTGAAATAGAGTAAGCCAAACTAAGATAAAGTTAGTGTAAGTGC
This sequence comes from Cetorhinus maximus, assembly GCF_964194155.1. Classification (NCBI taxonomy): domain Eukaryota; kingdom Metazoa; phylum Chordata; class Chondrichthyes; order Lamniformes; family Cetorhinidae; genus Cetorhinus; species Cetorhinus maximus. The sequence goes on from NC_135883.1 coordinate 166,291,123, forward strand.
AGTAAAGATAAGTTAATAGTAATTTATTAGAACATTACAACATAAGAAATAGGAGCAGGAGTAGACCATTTGGCCCCTCAAGCCTGCCCTGCCATTCAACAAGATCATGGCTGATCTTCCCCAGGCCTCAACTCTAGGGAGGAGTTCTACTTACTCTTAAGTGTAATAAATAGTTTTTAGAGTTACGGGATGGCAGGTCAACTTGGCCAAGTGGAGTGCACATCCTGTGGTATGTGTGAAGTCGTGGACGCACCATGTGTCCCAGACGAATACATCTATAGGAAGTGTCACCAGCTGTACAAGCTTGAGCTCAGGTTTTGGAACTTGAGCAATGGCTGGAGTCACTGTTGTGCATCCGGGAGGCAGAGGACTGCGTGGATAGCGCATTTGGGGAGGTGGTCACACTGTAGGTCAGAAGCACACAGCCAGAGGGGGAATGGGTGACTGCCAGGCAGTCTAAGGGAACCAGGCAGGTTGTGTAGGAGTCCCCTGAGTCTATCCTGCTTGCTAATTGATTTTCCATTTTGGAAGCTGATGAGGGCGATGGCTCTTCAGAGTGGTGCAGCTAGAGCCAAGCCCGTGGCACCACAGGCGGCTCAGCTGTACTGTGAAGGAGGAAAAAGAATGCAGAGGCAATAGCGATAGGGAATCCTGTAGTCAGGGGATCAGACAGGTGTTTCTGTGGCAGTAAACGTGACTCCAGGATGGCATGTTGCCTCCCTGGTGCCAGGGCCAAGGATATCATGGAGCAGCTGCAGGACGTCCTTCGGTGGGGGGGTGATTAGTCTGATGTCGTTGTCCATATTGTTACCAACGAAATAGGTAAGAAGAGGGATGAGGCCCTGAAAGGAGATTTCAGGGAGTTAGGAAAGAAATTATAAAACAGGACCTTGAGCAGTAATCTTGTGGTTACTCCCAGTGCCACGTTCTAGTGAGCATAGGAATAGGAGGATTGGTCGATTAAATATGGGGCTGGATAACTGGTGTAGGAGGAAGAGCATCAGATTTCTGAGGCATTGGCACCAGTTCTGGGACCCACCCCACCCCCAAAAGGGCCAACTGTTGCTTGTTCCATGTTGTTCTTTCACAGTGCTTACCCTAGTTCTGCTATTATCACATTCTGCTTACTTGTCTTTATGCCACCATCAGCACCTTTTTGAGCCCTTACCACTACCATTAACACTCCCTTTGCCCTTTTATTCATGACACCTTTGTCAATCTCTCCTTTGTCCCCGCCTATTGCTGGCCTTCTACCCCAGCTTCACCTGTTCCACCCCTCTCAAACAGTATAAGTTTCATCATATTTCCATTTCTCTTCAGCTCTGAAGAAGAGTCATATGGACTCAGTGTTAACTCTGTTTCTCTCTCCACAGATGCTGCTAGGCCTGCTGAGTTTTACCAGCATTTTCTGTTTTTGTGCCCTTGTCCATAAGTCACTAAAGGATAGCATGTGGGTGCAGCAGGCTATTAGGAAGGCTAATGGAATATTAGCCTTTATCGCAACAGGATTTGAGTGCAGGAGTAGTGAAGTCTTGTTTCAATTGTACAGAAACTTGGTTAGACAGCACCTGGACTGCTGTGTGCAGTTTTGGTCCCATTATCTCAAAGGATATTATTGCCATAGAGGGAGTGCAACAAAGATTCACCAGACTTGTTTTGGGGATGGTGGGAGTGTCTGATGAAGGGAGATTGGGCAAACTGTGCCTGTCTTCTCTAGAGTTTTGAAGAATGAGAGGTGATCTCATTGAAACCTACAAAATACTTAAAGCAATGGACAGGTAAGATGTTTCCCCTGGTTGGAGTCTAGAACCAGGGGACACAATTTCAAAATAAGAGGGATGCCACTTAGGACTGAGATGAGAAGAAATTTCTTTACTTGGAGGGCTGTGAATCTTTGGAATTCGCTGCCCAGAGGGCTGTGGAACCTCAGCCATTGAATGTGTTTAAGGTAGAAATTGATAGATTTCTGATTGGCAATAACGTAAAGGGTTATGGGGATAGTGTAGGTAAAAGGCATTGAATTGTTTGATCAGCCATGATCGTATTGAATGGCAGAGCAGGCTTGACGGGCTGAATGGCCTTCTCCTGTTCCCATATTCCTGTGTCTTGCTGCATATGGACATGGCTACTTCCATATCTGAGGGGTTGCAAACGATACTGAGCACAGTGCAATTACCAGTGGGTATCCCCACTTCTGGCCTTATGGAGTGAAGGTAGATGATGAAGCGCCTGAAAATGGTTGAGCCTAGGACACTCCCCTGCAATAATGTCCTCGGGTTGAAACGATTGACCTCCAACAACTGCAACCATCTTCCTTTATACTATATATGACTCCAACCAGTGGAGAGTTTTCCCCCTGATTCCCATTGACTCCAGTTTTGCGAAGGCTCCTTGATGCCACACTCGGCCAAATGCTGCCTTGATGTCAAGGGCAGTCACTCTCACCTCACTCCTGGAGTTCAGCTCTTTTGTCCTTGTTTGGACCAAGGCTATAATGAGGTCAGGAGTCGAGTGGCCCTGGCAGAACCAAATGGAGCATTGGTGAGTAAGTGCTGCTTGATAGCACTGTCCATAACCCTTTCTATTGGTTTGCTGATGATTGAGAGGTGTCTGAAGGCGCGATGATTGGATTTGTCCTTTATTTGGGTAGGGCAGACCTGGGTAGATGGCAGTGTTGTAGCTGTACTAGAACAGTTTGGTCAAGAAGTGTGGCTAGCTCTGGAATACAAGCCTCTCGGGATGCACACTGACTTTCAGTTCTTAAACTTTGTATTAGGTGCAGTAAAGCTTCATCCTAGTCTGTAACCATATTTGCAAAGCTCTTACTCGATCCGTTAAGATTTCCTGACAACTTCAGCTTTCATTTAACCCTGGATTTCCACTTCTTGCATGATCATAACCTGCGGGTACAAGTGGGCTCCTGCACACCACAGATGGGAAACCAGGAAGAAAGTGAAACAGCGGGACAAGAGGGTCATCTAGAAGAGAGCCATTTGGAAGAAAATGCCAGAAGAAGCTGGACACAGGAAATGGACTGGGAGCATGTCCCAAAATAAAGACGACCAAAACCGGCAGTGGATGGGGTGGGACTGATAAAGGTCCCAGGAAGACAGTCAAGTTAAGGGACAAGGACAGGAATCTGAAACAGATCCTGTTAAGTGAAGTTAAGAGCGAGGAGCAAAGGAAAAGGCTCCGAATTAAAGAGGCAGAGCTGCAGGAGCAGGCTTTGAATGATGTGGGCTTGCAAGAAGCCTGAAGGTCTGAGGAGACAGCTGAAAGTTGGTGACTCCTTACTACAGGCCTTTGGAGCAGTGGTGTTTTGCTTGGCACAGCCGAATACTTGTGTGTGTGAGAAAGGTGAAGCTTGAATGCATGTAGAAATCCAGGGGAAGGGAATCTTGGAAAGAGCAGTTGAAACCCTGGAGGTGGATCCTCGTTGAAGACATCTGAGAGAGAGCATCGTTTGGGAGAGAATTTCAAAGCATGTTCTTTGAGTGTGGAGATTGGTCACCCTCGTGAGAAAGACGGTGTTTCAGTCAGACCGGTTGGCTGATGTGTGACGAGTGTCTGGGGGGGTTGACGAGAAATCCGTAGAAACTTAGTTTTGGAGTGTGGTCTGTGTGACCGCAGTTCACCTATTAGTTTACATGGGCTGTATGCTTTGAACATGAGTATAAGATTTTCTAACTTGTGTTATCTTTGAGTTTGAATTTGTATCTGTGAAGGTACAGTTGGGGTGAAGGAGTAGTGTAATATAGTAAATCTTTTCTTCAAAAAATGCTTTATTCTTTTGTTAAAAGTTCATCAGACTCCTGTGACTCTGTTTAGTAGCCTTCCTCCACGTTTCTAAAGAAAAATTAAAAGTTAGGATCGATCAGGCCAGGTTCCACCCTGGGGCCTGACTTGCCCAGCAGTAACATGAGTTAAGATTCATAACAATTTTATACATGAGTAAACTGACTTTGGCTTGACTAGTGCATATGCATTGCCAATGCATTGTGACACCACGATCGGTAAATACACTCCCATCAGTGTCGAGCTTTTACTAGCCGAAAAGGGTTGTGGGGTTACCGGACTTTGAGTAAGTTTATGGTCAAATTGCAGACAGACTGTGCTCAGTTATAAAAACAAAAAGCTAAAAGCTACTGCGGATGCTGGAAATCCAAAACAAAAACAGAATTACCTGGAAAAACTCAGCAGGTCTGGCAGCATCGGTGGAGAAGAAAACAGTTGACATTTCTAGTTCTCACGACCCTTCTGCAGAACTGAAGTATAGTTAGGAGAGAGGTGAAATATAAGCTGGAATGCTTCTTCCACGTAGGACTGTTTTCGTATTGAATGGCAGAGCAGGCTTGACGGGCTGAATGGCCTTCTCCTGTTCCCATATTCCTGTGTCTTGCTGCGTATGGACATGGCTACTTCCATATCTGAGGGGTTGCAAACGATACTGAGCACAGTGCAATTACCAGTGGGTATCCCCACTTCTGGCCTTATGGAGTGAAGGTAGATGATGAAGCGCCTGAAAATGGTTGAGCCTACGTCGTGAGGACTCGAAACGTCAACTGTTTTCTTCTCCACCGATGCTGCCAGACCTGCTGAGTTTTTCCAGGTAATTCTGTTTTTGTTGTGCTCAGTTATATCTGTTTCATTGAGTTTCATTCTTCTAGAATTCTATTGGCTTGTTGCCAGTGAAGCATCTAGTTATATTTTACTTGGGTCACTTGATATGTGATCATTTTGATCAGTACTGAGATGAGGTTTTTTTTTTGAAAACTGTTAGCTGATTCTGAGTATATTGTGCTTTTAAAGGTTCTGTGGTTTGTTATATGTGGCTAATTTGCCATTTTGAAACTGTAGACAGTCCTTGAAATGTGTGAAACCAGGTTAATAAGTTTAGTTTTGAAAGTTGCAACACATTGGGTCTGTGGTTAATTGGGTGATTTTACAGTAACTTCCAAATAGTTACTATTCCATGCAATCTTGAAAGATCAAACTAATGTTCAGGTGCTGTACGTAGTTTGATTCAAACGGTGACGGTTTTTAAACTTCAGAAAGCCAGTTGGTAAAAGATGAAACCAGAGCCAATCTTTACTGAGCTTAGATTTATACAGCATGAAATATATCAAGTATATGCCTCAACCCTCACCCCAATGTCACAAAGTATCTCTTTATACTCTTTTGACTACAGCGTTAAACATTAAAGGGCAAGTGTCTCTTTTTATATATGCTCAAATAATAACAACCCAATCAATACTGCCCTCCTGCATGCAGTTAACCACAATTGTTGTACAATAAACAAGCTGATGCAGTTCAATAATTCAAAATGATCATGGCTGATCATCCATTTCAATGCCTTTTTCCCACACTGTCCCCATTTCTCTTTGTCGTTGGCATTTAGAAATCTGCCAATCTCTGCTTTAAACATACTCAATGACTGAACTTCCACAGTCCTCTGGGGTAGAGAATTCCAAAGATTCCCAATCCTCTGAGCAAAAAAAAAAATGCTCCTCATCTTGGTCCTAAGTGGCTTTCCCCTTATTTTTGAAATTGTGCCCCTTGGTTCTAAGCTCCCCAACCAGGGGCAATGTCTCCTCTGCATCTACCCTGTCTATCCCTTTAAGTATTCTGTAGGTTTCAATGAGATCACCTCTCATTCTTCAAAACTCTTGGGAATATAGGCTCAGTTCCCCAATCTTTCTTCATAGGACAATCCTGCCATCTCAGGAACAAGTCTGGTGAACCTTTGTTGCACCCCCTCTTGACAATAATATCCTTCCTAAGGTAAGGGGACCAAAACTGCAGACAGCACTCCAAGTGCGGTCTAACCAAGGTTGTATTTTTATTCATTCATGGGATGTGGGCATTGCTGGTGAGGCCGGCATTTATTGCCTATCCCTAATTGCGCATGAGAAGGTGGTGGTGAGCTGCAGCCTTGAACTGCTGCAGCCCATGTGGTGTAGTTACACCCACAGTGTTGTTAGGGAGTTACAGGATTTTGACCCTGTGATCAGCGATTATAGTTCCAAGTCAGGATGGTGTGTGGTTTGGAGGGGAAGTTGTAGGTGGTGGTGTTCCCCTTGTCCTCCTGGATGGCAGTGGTTGTGTGGTTAGAAGGTGCAGTCTAGACGGCAGTGGTCGTGGGCTTAGAAGGTACAGTGCATTTTGTAGATGGTATGCACTGCTGCCATTGTGTGTTGGTGGTGGAAGGAGTGAATGTTTAAGATCCTGGCTGGGGTACCAATCTTTGTACTGGATGGGGTTGCTTTGTTCTGGATGGTGCTGAGCTGCTTGAGTGTTACTGGAACTGTACTCATCCAGGCAAGTGGAGAGTATTCATTGCACTTCCTGATTTGTGTCTTTGCAGATAGTGGACAGGCTTTGAGGAGTCAGGAGTTGGGCTCCTTGCCTCTGACCTGCTCTGTAGCCACAGTTTTTATATAGCTGGTCCAGTTCAGTTTTGGCCACTGGTAGCTTAGTTAGGATGTTCATGGGCAAAGTTTGAAATTTTCTTTGGTCAAAATCATCTCCTTAATGAGGTGGTCTCCATTCTATTTCATCTGCTAACGGGATGCGTTGTAAAGTATAATGGGAGATGTGTTGTGTGCTGTGTGTAATATTTTCTGGAAATAGTTGTTTCATGACTGGGTGGGTGGGGTTAAGAGTTTATTCTCAATTTATCATATCCCATCATGTGGTTGGGAGACACTTGTATAGCAGTCATGTCCTTTTTCCCCTTTTTGGATGTCTACTTGCACTTGTATTTGTAAATGTTCAGTAGTTTGAAAGTCAGAGAATGCTGATGATCAATGAACTTTAGTGAGCTCAAGTAATGCTGTGTATTATGTGAATGATGAATGTGTACAAGATTGCTTGGTATGCTTTTAATTAGGAGAGAAGGAGCATGAGTGATTCTAGAGTCAATAGTGGATTGTGCTGCAGAACAAACTAATGCAAGCCATACTGCTGAATTATAACTGGTATATAATTGCAACTTGGAAACAGCCCTCAGCCATAACCGCAGAGAGGAGGGCAATTGTCATGCCAAAGACTTGCAGCTATAGTACTCAAGTAATTTTGACGCTGACCATTTAGGAACTTAGCCCTCAGAACCAGAAATATAAACTAGAAAATGTGCTCGTAACTCTACACTGATCAGTCAATAAGGATCTTTAATGTCAGGCTGTGGGAATAAAGGAACGCACTTGTGGAGGAAAATAAAATTGAAACGAAGTTGGAGAAAAAGCATGTTTTGTGCTCGTGTCTTGACTATAAGGATTCTGTCAATTCGTCTTTTATGTGCTCTGCTAAAATTTGGCAGGTGAAATGGAATACTGTATATTGGAAAGAATTTTAAAATAAGGTTCATAATTCATTCAGCAAAGTACAAGTTTTTTAATTTGGGCAATAGTAATTTCTGATGTAAATGTTTAATTTTTTCTACGCACAGTCTTGCGTTTCATTTATTTTGAGGAGACAGGATTTTAATTCAAAATTTTAGCAGCTTTTTTCGGCATTTTCTTTCCTTCTCACCATTAAAAGGTGGCATTGATTGCCAGTTTTTTGTTTTATCCTATTGATCTGCAGCTAATTATTTTGAGCTTGATTATTTCTTAAAATGAGTCATTGAGCCAATACTATGCTTTTGACACATGATTAGAGTTAACAGTCTAAATTGAACTTTCAAATCAAAATTTGCAGCTTTTTGTTGGACTGTGTGAAGGGTTAATTTTGTGCTTCATGCATTCTGCTATAGTGACTTGAAATACTGTGGCAGCACAAAAAAAATCATTACATAAGACAAATGCTTATCAGTGAGCTAGCCATTATTTGAGGTTCTTCAGATTCTGTCTTAAGTAACAAAATAGACTCTGGGGGCATTGCAGCAGGAAACAACGTGAATTACAGTTTTAGTGCGTTTGAGTTTTTATCATTCATGGATTTTGTCATGAAGAGATCTTTATGTATGTACTGTTATTGGAATTTAATTTAAATTGGACTTGTAGTAGGGTCTGTGTCTGTGTGTGTGTTAATTGGATTAAAGCCAGTTTAGTCTGGATGCTTTGATGCATAGTAGTTTTGAAATGTAAACAGTAAGGTAGAGGGTGCATTTGCATTTTATTGAATAAACCATTCAATGATTGGGGGGTGAAATCTTGCACCTAGCTAGCAGACATCAAGCAATATGTCTATATTACTATAATAAAATTAGTATCATGAAAAGGGTTTTATTGTTAGAAGAAGTGGAGTTCAAAGGGCCTGGTGATGGTGAGAGTTTACGTTCAAAGGGAAGGCAAGGTATATACAGAAGAGTTTTGTGTGTGGAAGTCAGAAGCATGTAATATCTGTGCAGCCTGTAAGCCTACCACAGTGTCTGCAAAAGAACCAAATTGAAAAGGACCGCATTTTGAATTCTTAAGATAATATTTGCTTTGCCTGTTGTCTGTTTAAAGTCTATGGGTTATTGTTGCCTTGGTGAGGATTTTAGGAGTGATTAATTTGGGGATTTATTTAATAGTTATTATGGTAATTTGTAGATGTGTATGTGTTTAATACTGTGTAAAATTAATAAATGTTCAATTTAATTTATAGAAAAAACCTCTGGAGGCTTGATGGTTTTATTTCTGAATTCAGAGTTGCATCTGAAACATACCGATTGAAAATATAGGTTATGACAGTTGTTTAAAGTTTCCCTCTGGGATTTTAAATAACTCAGCCTTTACCAACTGCTGTGTCATAACAGATTTAAAATATTGTCTGGCACCATAGCCCTTTGAGCACAAATGCAGTGTCCAGCTCTAACTACTGACTGTGGCCCATGTTATCAGGAGGTCATGGTTGAGTATTAGGTGCTCCCAAATGGCCCCGTACTCAATCATGGAATGGTTACAACACAGGAGGCGGCTGTTTTGGATCGTCATGGCTATACTGGTTCTCTGCAAGAGCAGCTTGCCTAGTCGCACTCACCCACTTTTGTTTCCTGCAAATTTTTTCCTGTCAGGTAAATTATTCATTTCTCTTTTGAAGGCCTTGATTTAAATCTGCCTCCACCTCACAGCCTTAGGCTGTGCATTCCAGATCCTAACCACTCATTGCATAAACACTTTTTCCTTCATATTGCCACTGCCCCTTTTGCCAATTACCTTAAATAATTATCTACCCTGTCCAGGTCCTTCATGATTTTGAAAACCTCTATCAAATTTCCTCAATCTTAGATGAACAACCAGAACTTCTCTGAACTATCCACACAATTGAAATTGCTCATCCCTGGAACCATTCTCATGAATCTTTTCTTTATTTATTCACAGGATGTGGGCTTCACTGGCTGGGTCAGCATTTATTGCCCATCCCTAGTTACCCCTGAGAAGGTGGTGGTGAACTGCCTTCTTGAACCGTTGTAGTCCATGTGTTGTAGGTACACCCACAGTTCTTTTAGGGAGTTCCAGGATTTTGATACAGGACAGTGAAGGAACGGCGATGTATTTCCAAATCAGGCTGGTGAGTGACTTGGAGGGGAACTTCTAGGTGGTGGTGTTCCCATGTATCTGCTGCCCTTGTCCTTCTAGATGGTAGTGGTTGTGTGTTTGGAAGGTGCTGTCTAAGGAGCCTTGGTGAATTCCTGCAGTGCATCTTGTAGATGGTACACACTGCTGCTAATGTGGTTTGGTGGTGGAGGGTTTTCTGAACGCTCTCTAATGCCTTCATATCCTTCCTAAGGCATGGTTCCCAGAATCTGGCCTCAATTCCAGTTGAGGCCAGACCAGTGTTATTTTTTATAAAGGTTTATCCTAACTTCCTTGCTCTTGTAATCTATGCCCCTACGTATAAAGCCCAGCTCCTGTATGCTTTATTAGCCACTTTCTCAACCAGCCCTGCCACCTTCAGTGATTTGTGCACACATACCTCCAGGTCCCTCTGCTCCTGCACTCCCTTTAGAATTATACCCTTTGTTTTATATTGCCTCTCCTCTCAAATGTATCACTTCACTCTTCTCTGCATTAAATTTTATATGCTGCTTGCCCACCCATTCCACCAGCCTTCCTAAGTCCTCTTGGAACTTATCACTGTCTGACTCATAGCTCACAACACTTGTGTTACCTGTAAAATTTGAAATTGTTCCCTGCAAACCTGGGTGTCTATGGTAGAGGTACGGGAGCAAGTCACCCCCTTAGAAGTGACTGACGTTTTACTTAGAGGGAGATTTGTAGTAAACTTAATGTAAAAGCTTGTTCTTGTACAACCAGAAATCGCATTTGGTGCACAGTGCCATTTTGTGTTTGGGGGACAGTTGGAGAAAAATGATTCAATTGCTGCGCTGGCATCCCATACTGAAGTTGCAACAGCTTGTAGGTTGGCTCTCCTGGGGCTGCAAGGAGTTTGGACTGACGATTAATGTCAGAAAGACCAAAGTTATGGGCCAGGGTGTAGCCACCAACATTGTCAACCTCCATCAGGAGACTTGTCAGCAGTTTCACATCCCTTGGATCATCAATTACAGCAATCTGCCTCGACCCTGAAATCAATACCAGGATTGCTGGGGCTGCAGCTGTGTTAGAGTTGAGTGCGGGCCGACAACAAACTGAAAATGCAAAGCCCTGTCTACCAGGCTTATGTGCTCAGCACCTTCCTTTACAGTGAAGTATGGACAACTTATGCAAGCCAAGAAAAGCAGCTGAACAGTTTCCACATTTGCTACCTGAGATGAATATTGTGCATCTCCTGGCAAGCCAGAGTGCCAGATATGGAAGTACATCAGCATGCAGGAGCCCCCAGCATGTTTGCCCTTGAACCAGTGGCGATTCCGTTGGTAGAGTCATGTGAGCCGAATGGATGATGGTCACATCCCTAAAGACCTGGTCTACGGTCCTGTGATACAAGGATGTCTGTAAGTGAGACCTCGAGTTCAGTGGGATGGGAAGCCCTTGCTGTTGACTGGAGTGCCTGGAAGCGCACAGTCAAGGACGTGGAAGAAGCAAACAGAGGACAAAAGAAGTAACCAGATGGTCGACCGTTGCCAGCACTTTTCATCTGTGGAAGGGACTACCACTCATGAATTGGCCTCTACAACCACAACTGACTGTTCAGTCCAAAAGTGACATACGCAATACATCGTCTCCTGAGATGGGTGGTTGCTGTTATTAATCTGCTTGCAAGTCACTGCACTAAACTCTTCTCATTCCAGACTTGCAGTGGATCTAATTAATTAAAGACTGAATTGTAAATGAACCAAGTTAATTTGAAGGTGAACCACGTATGTGTAATTTAGTGTTTCTGCCCTCTGTTTTTCAGGTGAGTTTTTAATCTTAGCCTATTGTGTTGGGGTGGTTGATAGAGGAGCAAAATACAGACGGGGAAGAGGACCAAAGTGTTCCTCTCCTTTCCCCCTCTACCCCAAAACATGTGTTGTATTGCTTCGTATTCAGAATAAGTTTGTGCAATTGTAGCCCCGTTGTCTTTTTAGGTGAATAAATTGGAATGGGAAGGGGTGCTCGACTGTGATTGTGGTTTTTTATTTATTTACAGGGTGTGAGCATCGCTGGCTAGGCCAGCATTTATTGCCATTCCCTAATTGCCCTTGGGAAAGTGGTGGTGAGCTGCCGCCTTGAATCGCTCCAGTCCCTGTGGTGTAGGTGCACCCACAGTGGTGTTAGTGAGGGAGTTCCAGGATTTTGACCCAGCAACAGTGAAGGAATGGTGATATATTTCCAAGTCAGGATGGTGAGTGGCTTGGAGGGGAACTTCCAAGTGGTGGTGTTCCCATTTATCTGCTGCCTTTGTCTTTCTTGATGGTAGAGGTTGTGGAATTGTAAGTTGCTGCCATAAGGAGCCTCAGTGAGTTTCTGCTGTGCATCTTGTAGGTGGTACACACTGCTGCCACTGTTTGTTGTTGGTGAAGAGAGTGAATGTTTGTCGATGGGGTGCCAATCAAGTGGGCGGCTTTGTCCTGGATGATGCCAAGCTTCTTAATTGTTGTTGGAGCTGCACTCATCTGACTGACGATTCCATCACACTCCTGACTTGTGCCTTATAGATGGTGGACAGGCTTTGGGGAGTTAGGAGGTGAGTTACTCGCCACAGGATTCCTAGTCTCTTGACCTGCTCTTGAAGCCATAGTATTTATATGGCTAGTCCAGTTCAGTTTTCTGGCTATTGGTACACTCCTGGATGTTGATGGTGGGGGATTCAGGGTTGGTAATGCCATTGAATGTCAAGGGGCCATGGTTAGATTCTCTCTTTTTAGAGATGGTCATTGCCTGGCATTGTGTGGCGTGAATGTTACTTGCCACTTGCCAGCCCAAGCCTGGATATTGTCCAGGTCTTGCTGAGTTTGGACATGGACTGCTCCAGTATTTGAGGAGTCGTGAATGGCGCTGAACATTGTGCAATCATCAATGAACATCCCCACTTCTGACTTTATGATGGAAGGAAGGTCATTGATGAATCAGCTGAAGATGGTTGGGCCGAGGACACTACCCTGAGGAATTCCTACAGTGATGATCCTGAGGGGTCTTGATGGGGTTTATGTGGAGAGGATGTTTCCTCTTGTGGGAGAATCTAGAACAATGGGTCACTTTTTAAAAATAAGGGGCCTTTTATTTAATACAGATGAGAAATTTTTTTTGAGGGTTGAGGGTCTTTTGAACTCTCTCCCTCAAAAGGCAATGGAAGCAGAGTCTTTCAATATTTTTAAGGCAGAGCTAGATAGATTCTTGATTTAACAAAGGGGTGAAGGGTTATCCCGGGGTAGGCAGGACTGTGCGGTTAAGGTTACATTCAGATCAGCTGTTATCTTATTGAATGGCGGAGCGGGTTCGAGGGGCCGACTGGCCTACTCCTACTCCTAATACATATGTTCTTAAGACCTCCAACAAGCACAACCACCTTCCTTTGTGATAGGTTACCACTCCAGCCAGTGGAGAGTTTCTTCCTCCTCCTCCCCCCCGCGTCCCCCCCAATCCCTGAATTCCATTGATTCTGATTTTCACAGGACTCCTTGATGCCACACTTGATCAAATGCTGCCTTAATGTCAAGGCCAATGTTAATGTTAATGTCTGGCCACGCTGCTGCGGAATGCTCCAAGTAGTTGGACCGTGCCGTACCACCTGTCCCTCGTGGAAAAATTTATGCAGAGAAACACCTTTGACCACAAGTCCATCAGGCAGTGGTCGGCACGTAACGTCTTAGAGGCCCTGCGGGAAAAGGAGAGGGTGGATACTGAGGGATGGTTCCCCGAGCAGACTGTTAAAGTCATTTGGCAGAATGCCTCATCGCCAGAACTTTCCAACAAGCACCAAGACTTAGCTTGGCTGGTGGTGAGAAAGGCCCTCCCCGTCAGATCCTTCCTACATGCCAGGAGTTTCACACCCTCTGCACGTTGCCCTCGAGGTGGCTGTGGTGGGGACGAGACCGTTGTTCACCTCCCTGTGGATTGTGCCTTTGCAAAGAAGGTCTGGAGAGAGATGCAGTGGTTTCTGTCGAGGTTCATCCCGAGCAGTTCTGTGACACAGGACTCTGTGCTCTACGGGCTGTTCCCAGGGACACACACCGAGACAAACATCAACTGCAGCTGGAGGGTCATCAACTCGGTGAAAGACGCTCTTTGGTCTGCCCGAAACTTGTTGATCTTCCAGCGCAAAGAGTTGTCCCCGACCGAGTGTTGCAGACTGGCATATTCCAAGGTCCAGGACTACGTGCTGAGGGACGCACTAAAGCTTGGGGCAGCCGCCGCAAAGGCGCAATGGGGAAAGGTCGCTGTCTAAGACCTTTCTGCCACAGTGCACCAAGGGGCTGGGAACTGTTGAGAGCCCCTCGGGCTGTACAGCTCAAAATAAATGTCTGCATTGAATGCTAATTGTATTATAAAAGTATTGAAGCACCTCAGAGAGCAACATGATGTATGTTGATAACTCCAATACCTTTTGTCTGATTGTCTGCATTGACCATATTGAAATGATTGTAATATACATTGATTGTATTGATGCACCTTGTGATACATGTTGTAAAAGTTGAATCTGATTGGACTTATGTGATGGTGATTTGGAAATGGTTTGGAATGTTCTTCCAGATATTTTATGAATAAAGTATATTTTTCAAAAAAAATGTAAAAATGTTGCCACAGCAAATTGTAGGATGTTTAATTTTAATTTTCTTTGTGCTTGCATATAACTTGTGGATGCTCATTATAAATTTGATTTGGGCTTCAGAGAATCTTGTATATTCATAAACAATAAAAACTTCCAAGTTGGCAAATTTCTGCAAGACCATAACGTTCAGAGTGACAAAACAAGTCCTCCTTCGTTTCATTCTTTTCCCCACAGAAATGCATTAGATGCAACAGAGATGCCTCACAGTACACTACCGGTACTTATCAGAGTTACAAATGACATCCTGGGGCATATGCACTAACCACGGTGGCAAATTGATTCCTTGATAGTTTTAGATGAAGAACTGAGGCGCTCATCTCTTCCAAGAGGAAACTCACGAAGCTGGTTCAAAAGTTCATTCTTGATGTCAAATCCAACTGTGAACTCTGCGTTCTTCTTCTGATTTCCCTTTCGAGAAGAAAGTATAACCGCCTTGGAGTTCCTTGAGCTCTTCCTCTCCAGCTCGATGAGTCTCTCTCAGTGTGGTGATGTTTATGTCATATCTCTGGAGGAGTTAGGTGACAAATGCAGTGTGACGCTCTAGGCGTTCACTTGTGGTGATTCCATGAGGGTCCTGATGTTCCAGGTCCCAAACTTTTACTACTTAGTTTTTTGTATTTCTATTGCAGGAGGTGATCCCTCTGGACGTGGGTATCCAGTTGAACAGTTGAGGCAGACCACCTTTAGGGAACCTTTTCTAGTCCCCTCAATAAAGGGTGAGCAGAGTGGATCCTGAAGAGGGCTACTCAGTCGTCTTTGGCTGGTAGCTGAAAGGCTTGGAAGATGTGAATAAAAACAAAATACTACGAATGCTGGAAACAAACAAAAACAGAAAACGCTGGGAAAACTCAGCAGATCTAGAGAGATAGAGTTAACATTTCAAGTCCGTACAGAGTTGTTAACTCTTGTTTCTCTCTCCTCACGTGCTGTTAGACCTGCTGAGTTTTCCCAGCATTTTCTGTTTTTGTTGTGGCTTGGAAAGAAAGATGCCCAAGCTGACAACTTTTTAGTGTGGAGAAACCATTGCTCACCAGCTTCCACGTGTGTCTTGAGAGAACGAAACCATGATCCAGTGGCAAGGAAACCAAGATAATTGGAGGTTTCATTCTGCTGCAGCCTTCAAGTGCCAGAACAGCTATTGAGATATTCTAGATGGCAGATTTTCCTGTGCCTGTTCTGCCGTTGAGGACTTGTTTGCCAGAGCCCCATCTGCTGAGTATTTCTAGGTTCCTAACAGGCCTTCACGGTAACCGAAACGGCTCAGGACATAAGGAGTCCCACCATACTTCACTCTGTTCTGATCAGCCCTTTCTTATTCATTTCCCAAGTTCCTTGGTGATGACGAAAGGGTAGACTTTGGAACCCACCTCCAGCAGTATATTATGGCTGTAGTATGTACTATCTGCAAACGAAATGTAGCAAGTTGCCATGGCTTCTTTTGACAGCGTCATTGAAACCTGTAACCTACACCAGAAAGGACAAGTCGAGCAGGTTCATGGGAACGCCATGAATTCCAAGTTGCCTGCAAGTTGTACCCTATCCTGCTACCCATATCCTAACTTGCACCAAGTCTTATTCAGCCATTACCCCAGCTTGATGACCTATGTCGGCTCTCAGTTTGGCAACTGCTTAATTTTAAAGTTTTCATCCTTGTTTTCAATTAACTCTGACCTTGTCCCTCCCTTTCTCCCTCTAATCTGTTCCAGCCCTAACAGCCTTTGAGGTCACTGTGCTGCTGCTCTTCTGGCCAGTTGTGCATCCAACCCTTTATACATGCTGCTATTGGAGGCCATGCCTTCAGCTGCTGAGACTCGAATGGCCTACTCCTCCTATTTCCTATTTTCCTTCAGAATTGAGCCAGCAGCCTGCATGAGATCCAGCATTGTATTTCAGTGCTCCAGCTGTGTACATTTTTGGATGTATCTCCATCAGCATGATGTTTTCCAGTTCTCTCTTTTCCCCCCTCCCCCCACCCCGCTCTGAGGTGAGGAGGATGGAAAAATTGGTTCTGTCCTCATTGCTCTTGCAACAGTATTGACGGTGGATCCATTTTCCTCCTCTACTCCCCTCAGCCAACAAGCCGAGAGAGCAGTGAAGGGAAAGAAATATAGGGAAAGGAGTCATTTGCTATTTGAGTGCTATTTTCCTAGACTGTTTCTTCTAGCCGGTTTTTCAGTCGTGTAGGATTTTGTCTTGGATGAGTAGGAATGGCTCGAATCAAACTTCATCCTGGAGTAAATATACTTAAATGTGCAGGTTGTTCAGCAATCATCAACCAACATATCAGATTACCAAGACCTGAAGTGATGGGAAGTGACAATGGGGACAAGTAGAGGATGCTAATAGTCCTAGTCATAACCCTGCACGTAGGCGGCCTTGATGGCTACTCTCCACAGATAGGGGAGATGTGCAATTCGTCTTTCTTGTCTTCCTTTTTAGACACAGTTCTGCTCTCCTCAATATAGGGAAGGGGAAGAAAAGGAATAGTAGACACAGCATGTCCTCCTTGCACCTGCCTGCCTGGTCACCAATCACTGTGATTGAAATAAAGAAAACTCTGGGCAACTAACTACTGGATGACACTTGGCTCATGGAATATCAGAACGCTTATAGACAAGAATACAAGACCTGAGTGTAGAACAGCTGTCAGAGCCAGAACTTTGGGTAGGTACAATATTGACCACTCCTAGTGAAAGAAGGCTTGTGGAGGAGTCTTGCCTTGAGGAAGCGGGCACAAGCGACATATTCTGTTATCAATTAGGGACCAATAACGTTTTGTTTAAAGTAGATAAAAGTTGAGATTCAAAGCACTTATCCGCAAGATTCCACAGGTTTTGAACAAACAAAAATAAACTTGACTATACAAAGTCAAAAAGATAAAGCAATTTACAGTATCTATCTTGTAACATTCAAAGCCAATATGGGGCACATGTGAATTACCAGGCAAACTGTGATCGAACACTCCACACTGCACAATAAATTGCAAATGTAACTGAGACCACAGATTTCTCAGCACCCACTCAGACGTCAGTAAACACAATCAACCAATCTCATTGAAGAACTGTCTCCCTCACAAAGGACTCTTAACTTTTCACTTTTGAAGATCAAGCCTCTGAATTCTATTAAAGTCCCTTCAACTCAACTGCATTCCCCCCGCCCCCAAGCCCAGGATTTCAATTGCATCTCCCAAGGCTATCTTTCTTTGGATTTCCGAGTCTGCACTCCAGCTTTCACTTGTGCAATTTCAGCTCTTTAATAGCCAGCTAGCTTCACTGGGCTGGCAATGGCACTGCCCTTGGATTTCACCAAACTCCCCAGGTAGACCAAACTATAAATGGTTCCCAGGGCTTTTTCTGAGCCCTAATCCTTTCCAGCACAGAGCAAGTGACTTTCTCTGCTCCCCAGGGCTACTCCTGAGTCATAACTGCACAGTAGTAGCAAACGGCTTCTGGGGCTTCTCCTGAGCCCCAACGACACAGAGCCAGCAAACAGCAATACACTTGCTGTCTGGTGCCTACTAGCCTCCGTACTTTTTCAATATAGCCTTTTCCCCAGCTGCAGAACACTCAATCCCGCAGCAAACACACAGATAAATTGTAACCCAGAATTTTCTAAAGCTGCATCCATCTGCATGACAATGTAGCCCCCCAGGCCTCACTTTTAAAAAAAAAAATAATTGTAGCTTTAACTCCCAAAACAAAACAACTCTGGACTGCATTTCTTTACAAGTAGTGTAGACACAGTTTCCAGTTCTCCAACTAAGTAAGCCCACCTGTTTAATGATCTTTCTAGCTGTTAATCCCTTAAGTCAACATGGCCCCAACCTTTTAAGCGTAATAGACTCCAAGCTGCTTTAATTGCAATTATCCCATTTTCTACAATTAAACTTTAACCTTCCCAGAACTAAACTTGACTTCTAAAATATCACTATGAACCGTAAACTAGGTATTTAGGTATTATTTAAATTAGCTAAGGAGAGATTGACAAAGATATCATGGCCACAAGACAAAGGGAGTATTAACGGTAGTGGTAAATACTAAGTGCTGATAGTGACATAAAGGTAAGGGCAGAATGTGTCAATAGTATGACCCACATCTTCCTTCCACTTGCCATTTCAACACACCATCTTGCTCTCATGCCCACATGCCCGTCCTTGGCCTGCTGCAATGTTCCAGTGAAGCCCAACACAGACTGGAGGAACAGCACCTCATCTTCCGATTAGGCACTTTACAGCCATCTGGACTTAACTTGGAGTTCAATAACTTCAGACCATAAATTCTCTCCTCCTCCTTTACCCCTTTTTAAAATCCAATTGCTTTTTTTCTGTTTTAATTTTACTTAACGTTTTCATTTTTTAAAATGAATTTTAATTAATTTTTAAAATCCTTTTTCCCCCACTCCACAAGGCCTCTGTCACTGGTTTCTATGTTGTGCTTTGACAGGGCACTGACTCTTGTTCTGCTATTAATACATTCTGCTCTCACTTTCATGTCACTAGCAGCACCTTCTTTGTTCTTTACCGCTACCGTTAACACTCGCTTTGTCTTGTGTCCATGACATCTTTGGGGGCTCCCACCTAACCCTGACCTTCTATCTTGCTCCACCCCCTCCTAAACAGTATAAAATCCATCACATTTCTTCTACTTAGCTCTGAAGAAGAGCCATACGAACTCGAAATGTTAACTCTGCTTCTCTGTGGTGCAGTGATATTATCACTGGATTGGTAATCCAGAGACCCAGGGTAACGCTCTGGGGACCTGGGTTCAAATCCCACCACAGCAGATGGTGGAACTTGAATTCAATAAAATTCTGGAATTAAAAGTCTGTTTCTCTCTCCACAGGTGCCGTTAGATCTGCTGGAGTTTTTCCAGCATTTTTTGTCTTTATATCTGAACTTGCCATTGTTTCTGATGCTTAGGTCAATGCTAGGTGGTCCGTCCGATTTCATTCCTTAAAGACTTTCTAGCATTGAAATACAACTGAGTGGCTTGCTAGGCCTTTTCAGAGGGCATTTAAGATTCACCACGTTGCTGTGGATCTGGAGTCACATGTAGGCCAGACCCCAGGTAAGAACGGCGGATTTCCCTCCCTAAAGGATATTAGCAAACCAGATGGGTTTTTATGACGATCAACAGTGGTTTCATGGTTATCAGTAGACTTTTTATTCCAGATATTTATTGATTGAATTCAAATTCCACCTTCTGCCATGGTGGGGTTCGGGTCCACAGAGCATTACCCTGGGTCTCTGGGTTACTAGTCCAGTGACAATACCACTACCTTCCCCATAAGGCCGAAATTGAGTGACATTAGAATTGTAATTAGCTGATGACTACCCTTGTGTCACACTGGGTGTGGCTTTCAAGAATTATGGACTGTACCTCAAAAGCTGCTGACGCATATGGGCTAACCATCAGTTTAAGGAATACAGAGATGATATTCCATCCACCACCAAATTAACTATCCTCTATCACCTATGACTATCAATAACATAACCCTGAAGGCTGTCGATAACTTCACCTATTTTGGAAGCACAATCTCCAGAAATGTTTGCATTGACAGCGAGGTGGCAAATTGAATTGCCAGGGCAAGCTCAGTGTTTGCCTATTTATGTGAGACTGAACAAAACTTGCTGTGTACCAAGTTGTAATGGTGCTTAGCCTTCTATATGTCTGTAAGTCATGGACTGTCTACTCCAGACATGTTAAGCAGTTGGACAGGTTCTGCATGAGATGCATTTGGAACACGGGTATCAAATCGGAGGACAAATTGACCAAAACCGAGGCACTTCAAACAGCAGAAATGTCTGAAATTGAAGCATTCATCAGAGCCCAGCTTAGGTGGAGTGGCCATGTAGTACATATGACTGATAAAATCCTTAAGGTGGTCATGTATGCACAGCATAAACTTGGACACTGCCTGCAAAGTCGGCTGAGATTAAGGTCCAAGGATGCCTTGAAGGCGAACTTCAGGAAATATGGCATGTCCACCTTAAAATGCACAAAAGGAAGTACCTGGGAGCGATCTGAAGTGGAGCTGTTGTATCCTTTGAGCAGCGAAGGACAAAGGGCAAGCTATAAAGACTGGGCAGTCTCAACAAAATCAGACAATTCATTCTTACCAGCACTGAAAACCTGTGCAAGTCTGCAATCTGTCTCCACAGCCGTGTTAGAATGTTCAATCAATGACTATATGCATGCAAGAAACGGTCATCTTCAAAAACTAAGGCAAATTAACGACAACTAGATGATGTGCACCGAAGCTCTCAGATCCTACATATATCCAACAAAAAGTCACCAAGAAAGGCCAGATACCAAAGGTGATATTCTACACGGAGCTATGCACTCAAACCTGCATCATAGGATGTCCAAAATTTAGATACAAAGACATTCTGAAAGCCTGGGGTTGGATCCCACTAAAGGCAACCCTAGAAAGATCCAAATGGAGAAGTCTCTGTTATCAAGCAGCCTCAACATTTTGAGGAGAACAGCCAGGTTCCTCCAGAACAAGCAAGCACGCCGCAAAGTCAGTACCTTCACCTGCACCTTCAACAGTGACTTCACATGTAATATTTGCAACCTGATCTGCGAATCAAGATTCGGTTTAACATCAAAATTGAGACCGCATCAACCTAGATGATGAACAATTGGTTTCCTGGCTGACCTGTTGGAAGTGTCAGGAGAATCCATCATTGTCTAATCTGTCATTTGGTATAATTGAACTTTTTTCAGTCAGAATTCTTTAGTCACCTGTGCATCGTGGTAACGGTTTAGACTTTGCTGAATGGATTGTATAGTCACCAGAAATGTTTAATCTTTTAATCTGTCCAGTGTACTACTGGAATATTAAACAGATGGTCATGCATGCTTGCTTTGTGGAATGTGAAGTGAGGCTACAGCTTTCAGCTTGCTAAGTTGCAGTGTTCCTTTCAAGTATTATACCAACAATTTGTAAACTAGATTACTCGAGTGCATGAAGATATGTTTTTAATGTCAGCATTTGCCTCAATACTTAAATGTACAAAGTTTACATTTATTTGCTGTCAGGTTTTCCCCATCACATTCCCTGGGTGGGAGCATAGACTGGAGATCTGCACAAAGGTTATCAGTTTGTGCCATTACAAAGCGGGCTTGTTTCTAATTGGTGTGTTTTTAGTTAGCATTGAGAATGAGACAATTATCCAGATTTCAGTACTTGCTGTAAAAATAGGAATTGTTCCAATTGTGCCAGGAAACTTTGCCGAATTATTTATCACCTCCCTTCGGGCATGCTGCATTCTGTACTGAGGTAGCCAAGTGAGCTTTGTTGAAATGGAATTGTAGTGAAGTTGTTTTAATGTCAGTTGGTGGTTGCTTTGTGATTTTCCTTGTCAGCTTCGCTCAGTGGAGCTTTCAACTCTGAATTTGAGTGTTTTTGGTAAAGCCACAATTCAGGCTTTAGCTGATGTACTGTGAACAATTCTCAGTACTACAAGTCAGGAATATGTGAAGACCTTCGAGTACAGAGCAGGTTTACCAGGATGTTACCAGAAGCCAGTTATAAAGAGAGATTGGAAGAGTTAGGGTTGTTCTTCTTGGATTAGAGATGGTTAGGCAATTACCCAATAGAGGTTTTCAAGATGATTAGAGATGTTGCAAGAGTAGGTTGGTGAGTAGTCAATAGCTATAGGTCATGGATTCAAAATCAGTGGCGAAAAATCTCGAGGGGAGATGAGCATTTTTTTCACTTCAGTTATTGAGGTCTAGAAGGTGTGACCTGGCTACCTTTCAGAGTTATGGAGAGAAAGCAGGGGATTCGGACTTAACATACTGCTTTTTCAAAGAGCCAAAACAGACATGAAAAACTGAATTCTGTGCTTCAAGTTTTTAGGATTCTATAATTTTGCAACTTGGCTTTGCTTCTAGGCTGCTGCAGTATTATGTTGTTTGAAGTGCTGTCAAGCTGGCAATGAGAGAGAGCACCCACCAGTAAGCTCTGGGATATCTGGAAGGATATTATTTGGAGGCCATCTTGTTTGGTTCAATGGATGAGTTGAATACATGTTTATGAAAACTTGAATTTCAGTGCTTTAAATTTTTCATGTTAAATTATGTATGAAATTGTACCTCCTCAGCCATTGAACTACTGGGGCCTTTGGGTTCCACCTGTGCACATTGGGAGAAGATGCAGCCTGTGTACATCAGTTTCTTTGTCCATGTTTAGATTTCAACTTTAGTGTGCCTGTTAATTGGTTGTGGTAAATAAAGCACTTCCAAGTTTTTATCTGGTGTTTTAAATGTAATTTTTAAAAAAATTGGCTTCAATCAGTAGAATTTCTGGATTGAAGCTTATTGTATCTATGATGTGGTTTGCCAATCGGATATTCTCTATATGTTTAGATATGTGTATATATTAGCCCACAGCCAAAATATTGGTTACTTGTTAGAATGCAGTCATCAATTTTTCAATTCCTCTACCCACCCCTCTCAGAATATAATGATGCCCTCTTTCCACTGGCAAATGTATTGAGTACCAGGACAGAGTAATGTCTTTGGTATAAAACAAAGTGCTGGAAAAGCTCAGCAGGTCTGGCAGCCTTATTGGGGATGTGGTGGCATTGTGGTATTGTCACTGGCATTCAAGAGACCCAGGGTAATGCTCTGTGGACCCAAGTTCGAATCCCACCAAGGCAGATGGTGAAATTTGAATTCAATAAAAATCTGGAATCAAATGATGACCATGAAACCATTGCCGATTGTCATAAAAACCCATTTGGTTCACTGCTGCCCTTCTGGGAAGGAAATCTGTCCTTACCTGGTCTGGCCTGCTCCAGAGTCACAGCAATATGGTTGACTCTTAACTGCCCTCTGAACAAGGTCAATTAGGGATGGGCATAAAGTGCCAGTGATGCCCACATCCAGTGAATGAATTTTTTAAAAAAAATCTGTGGAGAGAGAAATGGAGTAATGTTTTGAGCCCAACATGATTCTTACAACATATTTTGTATTCTTGACACCAAACCTGGTCTAAGTAATAGAAAAAAGATAATCATAAGCACAGCATTTCAATTTACCTGTCTGTTGAATGTGCATTGTTTACATTACATTAGAAAATATTGTATCGGCATGTAAAAGAGCCACAAGGTTAATTCCAAGTTTAAAACCAAGTTGCCTAGACAGGCTTAAAGAGCTATGTCTTTATAACTTGGAGAAAAGTAGACCAGGGAGTAAAAAAGGTTTATAAAATAAAGAAGGGAACTGAATGCATTGATGACTCATAAGCATGACTTCTAGTCGTGTGAAGGCAGATCTCCTTTAGATATTTGGTTTTTTTCCCATAGATTAATGAAGTGTGGAATAGGTTTGTCTCCTTGTGCAGTGAATACTGATCTCTCTTCCTTCGAGAGCACTAAACCTTCTGATTGGGGTGGATATCACCCTATACACGAGGTAGGCATCCTGTAATATAAATTCTGGCCTTTGTGATCTCTGGGATGAGTTTTGATTGCCTGAAAGAGCCAAAGAACAGTTTTCCAGATTCTTTCCCTAATTCCCTATTTTTTTTTCACGTCACCCATGAGAATGCGACTTTGGCAGTTGCCTACATTGTGACATTGGGCATTATTATTATATGGATGAGTGGGTGGTCTTCCTTATGTTATTTTCGTGTATTTGATTCTGTTTCATTGTCCTTTTCCAGATATTGGAGAATTTATTATATGTTGGTGATCAATTGTGTAGCGTTCAATGTTGAAATTGGAGCTGCTTTGAAAGGTTTAACTGAGTGCAATGCAAATGCACAACTTCATTCCTTCTGTGCCAAACATAGTCCATCCTTGCAATAAATGCATTGCCTTTCCTAATTAGCTCCGAAAAGGCAGCACAAAAGAAATCAGTAACTTGACCATTCCAGAGTTCATTGAGTTTTACTTAACCTGGTTGAAGCAGTTTGGCCTCACTCTCCTCTGCACGTGACAATGTCATTTATGGCACAGTGGGCAGCACTTTTGCCTCCTGAGTCAGAAATGGATTCGAGTCCCATTTTGGAGACTGGAGCACAAAACCTTTCTGATGAGGCGTTAGACAAAGGTCCTGTCTGCCTTCTTAGGTAGACATACAAAATCTCATGGCACAAGATCCCATAGCACTATTTTGAACAAGAGTACAATTTTGTTCTCACTTCAGGAGGAGATACTTACATTGGATGCAGTTCAGAGAAGGTTCAGAAGGTTGTTTCCTGGGATGAAGGTGTTGCCTTTGAGGAAAGGTTGAGTAGGTTGGGCCTATGCTCTTTGGTGTTTGGAAGAATACGAGGTAACCTTACTGAAACATATAGTACTCTGAGGGGCCTTGGCAGGGTAGATGCTAATGGGGGGTCTAGAACTAGAGGGGCACAGTTTCAAAATAAGAGGTCTCCTATTTTAAGACTGAGATGAGGGATTTCTTCTTGGAGGAGCCTTAATCTTTGGAACACTCTACCTCAGAGCACTGGAGGCTTGATTGCTGAATATATTCAAGGCTGAATTGTACAGATTTTTGATAGACAAGGAAGTCTAGTGTTATGGAGAGAAGGCAGGAATATGGAATTAAGACCACAGCCAGATCAGCTATGATCTTATTGAACGGTGGCCAATGGCTTACTACTCCTATTTCTTGGGTTACATTTTTGAGAGCAGTGAAGTTATCCACGGCTTCCTAGTCAATATTTATTCCTTAATTCACTGTCGCTGGGTCGAAACCCTCAAACTCCCTCCCTAACAGCACTGTGGGTGTACCTACACCACGTGGACTGCAGCGGTTCAAGAAGGCAGCTCACCACCACCTCACGGGCAACTAGGAGTTGGCAATAAATGCTGGCCCAGCCAGCGAAGCCCACATCCCATGAATGAATAAAATAAAAAATTAACATCACTAAAAAACAGATTTTCTGGTCATTATCATATTACTGTTTATGGGAACTTGATATGTGCAAATTAGCTGCAGTGTTTCCTATATTACAGTAGTCACTACACCTCAAAAATTTTTCATTAGCTGGCTGCAAAGAACTTTGGGATGTTCTGAGGCTGTGAAAGTTATTGTATAAATGCAATCTTAATTTTTGCCAAAGCAATCCACCACTCCAGGATCATGCTGAAAAACCCAAATAACATTAACCACCCCTCTACCATGAATCATCTCATCAAATCACCTCTTTCACTCTCCACCGCCAACTTGTGATGAGCTCATTCATGATTTTCTCATCTTAATGACCTCTGCCGCCCCATTTCCCACTCCTCCACCCCCGCCTTCATAATCAACCAAAATAAGCATCCCCAAGCTCCCCTTGAACCTGATTAGATTTTTGCCTACCTCTTACCTCAGTTGAGAATCCCCTGGTTGAAATTTGGGGTTCAGGGAGTTAATTATTAACCCTTTATCCCCTTTTCTCAAAATCTGAAATTATTTAAAGTGATATGTTGGTGGCTGTACTTAAGTTCATTTATTCAGTACAAGTGAAACTTGACACATGCTGATGTCTGAACAGCATTATTAAAGCAAAGCAGCATTATCATTACAATCTGGGTAGGAGTCTGACCTCCACTTAGTCACTGTCTGCTTCTACCAGCCAGTGTAGCACTTTCAAGTGTGGACCCTCCGCTAGCTGTGTCTGCTTGAACGTTTGGAAAACCTCTGCTCAATTACTTTGTTATACAGTGTTACAGCATTACTGTATGTTCTTTTATTAGTTTGGAGTCATGTCACTGCTAGAGCTGGCATCTCTACGTCCCACAACTCATTTCTCAACTTCACAAATCCTGTAGGATTTTTTTTAGCAGTGAAGGCCCAAGCCATAATCTTGCCCTGATGCACCCCCACCCCCCACCAAGGCACCTCTACTGTTTTTACCTGGAGTCAGGAATGAGAAATATTTGCCATTTGATGGAATTCTGACTTGTGGGTAATGGAATTTCACCCTTTAAATTTTTTTTCCCAACCTTCTCACCTTGGCCGCTGCTGCTACTTCCAATGTGCAGCTAAAGCTGGGAGGAGACAGCCTCAGGCATCAACCAATAAGGAGACTGGGAGCAGGCCAGGGGGTGGGGTGGTTCACCACTCATTCCCCCAGGAGTGTATGCTCGGCTGGTGGCTGTTTGGGTGCATTTGCAGTGATGCAAATGTGTCAGCATAGAAAAAGTGCTAACTGGAAGCTTTTTGGCACCTGAAGGATCTTGGAAAGAAAAAGTTAATGCTGTCCAAACCTAACTAGGTCACTATGCTTGAGTTCTGCTGGCTCATCAGTTGGTATGCAGTTTACTAAAATGCAGGCATTCAGGGATGGCTCCAATATAGCTTGTTCCTCAACATAGTGACTCTATTTATTTGAACGTTTAATCCTTTTAATTTTGTAGTGCAGAGAAAGGATATTGGGTGATGACAAGCTTTGCTGAGACTATCTATTGTCCAATGACTTATTTCTCATAATCTAGAGGGTATACCGAACGATCCTATGAAAACAAAGTCCAGGGGCCACATGTTTCGCATTTTTACTCGTTTAAACGTAGAGTTCTAGTGTTGCAACCAAGACTATCAACACAATTACAGTAAAAAGTCATTTACTGGAACATCCTGAGGGCCGGAAAAATCTTGCATCTATCTTTTTAATCGGCAGGATTCAGCAAGTTGCGAGATTGGGGGGGCGCAGGGGAGCCAGAATCTTGGTGGAGTTGGGAAGCAGGCTGGGAAGAGGATCTGCTGAGTGAGTGAGTTAGGGGTGGGAGGGGTTTTGAGGAGAGTGGCTGCTGAGTTAGTGGAGGTGGAGGTTGCTGGGGAGAGGAGGTGGAAAGAGAGGTGTTGTCATGCAAATTTTTTTCCCTTCAAGCACTTGTCTAATTTCCTTTTGAAAGCCATGATTGAATCCATCTCCTCCACCCTTTTGTAAGGAAATTATCTTTTTATTTTCTGTTGGACTGGGGGTTAAAATTACAATGACTGCAGGTTGAAAGACATGTCCACTGGAACAGGATGAGAGATATGTACACTGTTGCAGTCCTGGAACAGAGTGTTCCATGAAAGACAGGGTGGTGCTGGAAAGGAGTCCTAGACCAAGGGAGCTGCCTGGCATTAATGTTTTAATTGGCTTCTCACCAGGTGACCAGGTTTTGTGTGAGCAGTGCAGCAGAATAGCTCCTAGCCTGGAAGGAACAAGACCTAAAACCTCTTTCTCCTGTGTGTGGAAGATTCCAGTAATTCTACAACAATAGCTAGTTGGCGTTTTCTCCTCATAACTCTATAACCTGCTCTCTCTCTAAGAAACCCTGTCAAGAGGCAAAGGGGAAAATCACTGTTGGAGACATTGAAAGGCAAGTACTGAACCAATGAACTAAATACTGTAAGTGCTGGAAGACTACCTTGTGTCATCAACAAGAACTTGGAATTTGGAAGACATCGATCAAAATCAACCCATCAAATCCTGTATGCTGGAATTGGTGCTTTTGAACTGTTTTATCCCACCCTTAATCCATGTTTTCTTGTGTCTGGTGTGTGTATATAGAGATTTAAGAAGGGGTAGAGTTTAAGTTATAGTGTTAGAAATTCATAGTTCTTTTGCTTTCTTACCTTTATGCCACTATCAGCACCTTCTTTAGCCCTTACCACTACCATTAACACCACCTTTGTCTTTTCATCCATGACATCTTTGCCCAGCTTCACCTGCTCCACCCCTATAAACAGTATAAATTTTATCACATTTCTACCTCTCCATAGCTCTGACAAAGGGTTATACAGACTCAAAACGTTAACTGTTTCTCCTAAAACCTAAAATAAACAGTTAGGTAGAATTGGGGCAATCTGGTGGTTTGATCAAACTTTTTGCATTTGTCGTGCCACAGGAATAGTGGGGCTTGATATTACAGCCCAGTGAGTTGTGACAATTCAAGGTTCTAACCGCTCGCTGCATTTTTTTAAAAGAAAAGCTTCCCTCATCTCATCTGAGTTTGGGGATTTGTGCTTACTTTTCTCCTCCATTGTCCAGCTAATTGGGGCTCCCCTCGATTAGTTTCAAGCAGACCCAGTTGTAGCCAGAGTATTTCCAGCAACAGTTTCCTTTCCTGCCTACTCGCTATATCTCGATGTATTCTCACCTTCCTCGGCTATATGTCAGCCCTCACAGTTATCATACAAGGCCCCTGGCCCTGCTTCCCCAAAGCCTGTCCACCATCTACAAGGCACAAGTCAGGCGTGTGATGGAATACTCCCCACTTGCCTGGACGAGTACAGTTTCCACAACACTCCCTACAGCACTCTGGGTGCACCTATGCCACATGGACTGCAGTGGTTCAAGAAGGCAGTTCACCACCGCCACCTCGAGGGCAACTAGTGATGGGCAATAAACGCTGGCCCAGCCAGCAAAGCCCACATCCTGTGAATGAATAAAAAAAACCTTGTGCCATGTGGATGATGGACAGGCTTTGGGGAGTCAAGAAATGTTAACATGTGACTATGGACATTTATATTGTGTTTGATTTTGTGACCAAAATTTAATTAGACATGGACCTGAGTAAGGGTACTTATAGAACTACCTATTAAGTCTACACAATGGTTCATCCTGCAACGATACAATGTTTGAGGAACATTGGATCTCTAGACTGTTGGTCTCAGGGTGCTACATTGAACAAAGGACAATGTTTGAGTGCAAGTGGGGGCGGGGGTAAGAATGAATGCCCATTGTCAACTGCCATTGTATCGTGGTGGCCTAGACCCTAAAAGAGTCATCCCTGCAGTTATGCGCCTGAAACTTACTTGCAGGGGAGAAACCCCTTAAAGTCTTCTAGTTCAGTAAAGTATTGTACTTTTTCCACCTTCCAAATCCATCTGTTAACCAGTGTCCTGGCTGTTCATCTACAAGAGGCTTCACAGCTTCATGAGGATCCTTTGCTTCTAAAAGGCCTTACTCTAACTAAAGGATCAACTGAACTAAGATGACATCAGGCCTGTATCAACATAGATACTGAGGTATAAATTCTGTTATAATTACTATTTAACTTCACCTGTATCTCATCCTTGTGTGATAATGATAGAGACCTTAGGTTTCAAACCTCCAAGAGAAGTGTGTGATCATAAATAACCTTTATTTTTAAAATCACCTAAAAGCCTACTTCAGAAATTTATTTTAAATTAGGAAAAATCACTGAAGGTAAGAAATTACACATCTTGCATACCAACAGCCTAATTACAGATTGGGAGGGACCACACACATTCTGTCCATATTAAAATTGGGGGCTGTCATTTGGGATTTAAATTTATTGCAAGCAAGCCAAATCTGACTTGAAAAGAAAATTGGAAGTAGAAGGGAAAAGTAACATAGCCCAAAATTGTTGGAACAAGAAACATAAAAAGCGATTCCAGCAATAATCTTTGTGAACACTAACAATGGAAAGAAAGATGGCTGCACACTTATCCTTCACTCCAGAGGCAGAACAGGTAGAAGATCATTGGTGAGGTGGGCCAGATGTCCTTTGTTCCTTTGTCAATGTTGTTTAAAGCTAATTGTTCTTTGCAAAGACTAGAAAGTGACTATGGTTCCAATTTTTAAAAAAAGATGAGACCGATCTGGGTCACTATCTGCCCATTAGTTTGTCAGTAATAGGGAAGATATATGAGGGAATTATCTGAAATGCAGTATATATCTACTTAGAAAATATTGGGGATACCCGATTATGACTTCAAAGTCTTCAAAGTGAAGAAGTCACCAGGAGAGTGGATAAGAGCTACATGGTAAATGTCTAGCTAGATCTCCAGAAAGCTTTTGATAAGGATGAAACATTTAAGTTATGAAGAGAGGTTAGATAGACTTGGGTTGTTTTCATTGGAGCAGAGAAGACTGAGGGGCGACCTGATCGAGGTGTACAAGATTATGAGGGGCATGGACAGGGTGGATAGGGAGCAGCTGTTCCCCTTAGTTGAAGGGTCAGTCATGAGGGGACACGAGTTCAAGGCGGGGGGCAGGAGGTTTAAGGGGGGATGTACCCAGAGGGTGGTGACGGTCTGGAATGCGCTGCCTGGGAGGATGGTGGAGGCGGATTGCCTCACATCCTTTAAAAAGTACCTGGATGAGCACTTGGCACATCAATAACATTCAATGCTATGGGCCAAGTGCTGGTAAATGGGATTTGGTAGGTAGGCCAGGTGTTTCTAACGTGTCAGTGCAGACTTGATGGGCCGAAGGGCCTCTTCTGCACTGTGATTCTGTGATAAGGTTTTACATAAGCAATGCAAGATCAAAGCAAAGAGTCTCAGTTGCAATTTACTGTGCTGGTTTGAGAACTGGCCCAAAAGGCTGCAAACAAAGTCACCATGAGTGTCCTGCAATAATTGATGTTGGGACAGAAGCCATTTTCTATTATTAATGATCTGGAATTAAGTGTTGGAAATGATCTGCAAGTTTGAAGATGACACCGATATTTGCTAGAATTATGATTGTAGACTATGAATATTGCTGGCAGAGCTAGATTTGCTAGGGAACTGGGTTAGTGAATAGTAAATGCTACGTAGCGCTGCACTTATCTAAGATAAACGTAGGTAGGGAACTGCTTGAAAATACATACAGCCTTCAGTGGAAAAGTACTAAAACTAGTGGAAAAAGGGAGAACTGGGCATTTTGGTGCAATAAATCTTGAAAGGTTTGTGGCCAATACCCATAAAGCAATAGCTAGACTGAGTAGATGCTCGGCTGTATTTACAGGACAATTAACTAAAAACAAAACGCCTACTATTCTGTCTTTGTACAAAACCTTGGTCAGACCTCCACTGAAACGTTCAGTTTTTGTCCCTTCACGTGATGACCAAAAACAATTTGGGAAAGGATGCAGAGGAGGGCCACAAAATTAATACCTGGTGTAAAGCATATTATTTATCAAGATGGGCTTAAAGAGCTGGTTTGAAGTGCTGATTTGATTGAAGTTCATAAAGCAATGAAATCAATAGATTGCATTTATGTAGACATTTTGTTTGGGGACTGAAGGATATAGGGAAATTGCTGGAAGGTGGAGTTGAGGTAGAAGATCAGCAATGATCTTGTTGAATGATGGAGCAGTTCAAAAGGCTAATTGGCTTACCCCTGCCCCTTCTGAAGTTCTTCTGTATGAAGAGGGCATGGGGTCAGAATCTTAAGTTATACAAGGCCAAATCTAACTAGGTTTGATGTCAGGAAGTGGTTCCTTTCCCAGAGAATAATGGATCTGAGGAACAGACTGCTGGTTTGTGCTGATTGACTAAATTCTCATAGTCATAGTCTTTGAAATAAGAGCTGGATCTTTTCCTTGCTGGTGTGGAGATAGATACTCGGCAATGTTGATCAGAGCCTCAGTGACCTCCTGGATTGGTTTTGATCACCCAAGAGGTTGGAATGGAATTTTCCCCAAATTGTCCTGGGTTTTTAATCTTTTTGCCTCTCCCAGGAGTTTGCATGGCTTTCAGTCTCAATTACAGGATCAGTAGTTGGTTATATAGGACTGAGATGAGGGAAAACATCACTCAAACCTTTGAAATTCTCCATTTTGGAGAGCTGTGGATGCTTTGTCGTTGAATATATTCAAGACAGAGAACAATAGAACTTTGATTACTAAGGGATATGGAAATAGTGCAGAATGGTGAAATTGAGGTAGATGAGCCATGATCTTGAATGGTGGAGCAGTCTCAAAGAACCAAATGGCTTCCTCAGCTCCTATTTTTTTAGGTTCTTAAAACTGCAATCCCTTTGGGGAGTGGCGGGAAAATGGAGTTGAAGCCCAAGATCAGCCATGATCATATTGAATGGTGGAGCAGGCTTGATGGGCCGTAGGTTGTCTACTCCTCTTTCTTGTATTTCTGTACATTGTATGGGACAATCTAGGTGAATCAGTAAATCTCTTTTTGTTCATGATTGTCTGATAGTTATTTCAAAAGCACATCTCTTATTACTTTAATGTTCCAATTGATTTTTGTAGTCCAGCATCTGGAAGCCAAGTATGAGTCAAAGAGTCTGCTACTGGACTATGGAAAATGAACTTGCCAGCATAGGGGAGATGGTGGTAATGTCACTGGACTAGTAGCCCATAGACCCTGGTTAATGCTCTAGGGGCACAGGTTCAAATCCCACGAAGGCAGTTAATGGAATTTAAATTCAATAATAAAATCTAGAATTGCAAGCTAGTCTTGGTAATAGTGACCATGAAACTATTTTTGTTAAAAACCCATCTAGTTCACCAATGTCCTTGGGCAAGGAAATCTACCTCCTTAACTGGCTGACTCCAGACCCACAGCAATGTGGTTGATTCTTAAATGCTCTCTGAAATGGCCTAGCAAGCCACTCAGTTGAAGGGCAGTTAGGGATGGGCAACAAAAACTGGTCTTGCCAGTGATGCCCACATCCCATGAAAGAAAAACAAACATTAGGAGCTTCCTTAGAGATACCTGATTCCTGCGCTTCAAATTCAGAGAACATGTAAAAACAGCTGCAGTGCACGAGTATGGCATACTACCTACAATATCTTACCTAAAAAGTGGTAATGAGGCCAGTTTTACTCAGTAAGAACTGGGCTAAGACTATCCAAAATTGTTCTTTATTCTTTAACAGAATGTGGGCATTGCTGGTTAGGCATTTATTGCCCATCCCTTATTGTCCTTGAAGGTGGTGGTGAGCCAGCTTTTTGAACCGTTGTAGTCTATGGTGTGTGTACACCCACAGTGTTGTTGGGAAGGGAGCTCCAGGATTTTGACCTAGCGACACTGAAGGAACAGAGATATAGTTCCAAGTCGGGATGGTGTGTGACTTGGAGGGGAACACGCCGATGGTGGTGTTCCCATGCATCTGCTGCCCTTGTCCTTCTAGGTAGAGATTGCGGGTTTTGAAGGTGCTCTCAAAGGAGGCTTGGTGAGTTGCTGCAGTGCATCTTGTAGAAGATACACATTGCTGCCACTGTGCGTCGGTGGTGGAGAGTGTGGCTGTTGGAGGTGGTGCATAGGGTGCCAATCAAGCAGGCTACTTTGTCCTGGAAGGTGTCGAGCGTCTGAAAGGTTGTTGGAGCTGCGCTTATCCAGGCAAGTGGAGAGTATCCCATCATACTCCTGACCTGTGCTTTGTAGATGGTGGACAGGCTCTGTGGAGTCAGGAGGTGAGTAACTCACTGCAGGATTCCCAGCCTCTGACCTGCTCTTGTAGCCACAGTATTTATATGGCTAGTCCAGTTCAGTTTTTCATCAGTGGAGTAACCCCCAGGATGTTGATAGTGACTACTATTGTGATAGTAATGCCATTGAATGTCATGTGGCGATGGTTAGATTCCTTGTTGGAGGTGGTCATTGCCTTATGTGGTGCAAATGTTATTTGTCAATTATCAGCCTGAATATTGTCCAGTTCTTGCTGCTTATGGACACTGCTTCAGCATGAGTTGTGAATAGTACTGAACACTGTGCAATCCTCAGCGAAACTTGTTTCATTAGGGTCCTTCAAGCCATGAGGGACAAATTCCTACTATCAGTGGAGCTGGATTTGGAAAAAGTTGAAAAGCATTTTGCAATAATGATTTTTTTTCCCCCCACTCGCTCAAAGCAGCTATTTGCCAAATGTCGCACTGCATGCTTCTGCCAGAGCAAGACAAGCAGAACGGCTGCCTTCTTAAAATAGTCCCCCTTTTAACAATCTCCTTTTACCTGTTTTTGTGCTATGCATCAGTCCCTGGTTGAAAGAGCAGGCATCATCATGTCCAATCAAGTACGCAGTCATGGCCAACGAGAGTTAACAAAGTGTACTCAACTTCTGTTTATTTTCTTCTTTTGGGGAGGTGCTTGATTTCTACTGTCCTCTTGTAAGATTGAAGGAAAAAAAATAAATGTTCAAGTTCTAGATGTAACATTTCTGTGATAAATTATATTCTGCACCTTTTTATAGCCCAGTCTAGTTACAAAAGGCAACAAGCTCTTTTCAGTTTTTCTGCACAATAGAGGTTGGACCAGTGTTAATGTTTTTTTCCCCACTTATTGTCAAATATGGTCAACTGAGTGTGATGATTTTCAACTAAACTAGCTCTTGTTGGTTTTGCATTGGCATTGATTGAAAGATCTTCTGAGCTTAACCCATATAAAACAACCCGTACCATTCCCATTAAGGTGCCCCAGTTGCAGCACCATTACTACCGGAAATTAGCTGGATATCAAAGAGATTTCTGTTGTGGAGGAGTAATTTGGAGATTGGAATTTTACTTCACCAGACTTAACAAAATAATTGAACTGAGTAGGGATATTTTTTAAACTGTAACATCTGTTTTTGTCTGGATGTCCTTATGACCTCTGAGAAGGGATTGTGTCTGCAATTTTATTGCAGCAACTGTTTACCATCATCTCCAATTTGAAGTCACCTTGGATCTCTGCCTGGTTGATGATTGCATTAACCCTTTGAGATATGAAGGCTTTTATAAAGTTGAAATGAACTTGTTGTAATACCATGTAAATGTGTCTGAACAACTGTGATTCAGTTTGTACACCAAGGTCAATGCAGTCTACCTAGAAGGACAAGGGCAGTAAATGCATGAGAACACCACCTGGAAGTTCCCCTCCAAGTCATTCACCATCCTGACTTGGAAATATATTGCCGTTCCTTCACTGTCACTGGATCAAAATCCTGGAACTCCCTTCCTAACAGCACTGTGGGTGCACCTACACCATATGGACAGCAGCGGTTCAAGAAGGCAGCTCACCAACACCTTCTCAAGGGCAACTAGGGATGGGCAATGAATGCTGGCCCAGCCAGCGAAGCCCACATCCTGAGAATGAATAAAAAAAAAGGTCATCTTGGATGTAGAAGTAACTTTTGTACCTGGTAGCATAGTATAGATAGTTTGAAATCTTAGTTCAAGGAAAGATCTGGAACTTTTCTCTCGTTCACTCCGTCTCTCAATATCCCCTCTCCCCCTATAATTGTGCACTGATTATTTGCGTTCTTGTTGTGGCAAGTGGATGGTAAATGCTAAGCTGCCCAAACCCCAGAGGGAAACTTTAAGCAGCTGCCACAGTTATTTGCAATTTGTACTTATTTCAAGGTGCGGGCTTTGAATTCAGTAAAAGAAGGCCACCAAGTTTTTAGGTTTCTTACAGAACTAAATTAAACCATTATTAATGGAAGAAATGATTTTGAGCACATACATAGATCTACAAGTTAGTATTATAACTTCTAAATCCCCTAATTAATCTAAACCCCAGTTACACTTCTGTTAAGGCAACAGTGAGACACACAGATTTTAAAAGACCCAGGCAAAGTAACACACAATATCCTGAACAGTCAAATTCAAAGTGAATTTTTCTCGGCTTCAGTTCCTTGTAGACAGCAGCTTGAGGCTTTGATGCTGGAGGCTTTTCACACTTGTGTTAGATCTTAGAATACCTTCCCTTACACACAACCTTTTCTCCTTTATACACATTTTCTCCTTTGAATGCAAAATCCTATCGTTTCACTGTCTTTGGACTTTACCCCTCTAATAATAAAATCCATCAAAGTACCAATTTTACCAGTAATCTTTGGGAAAAATAAACACACTGTTTCTTAACTTCTCCTGGCTAGGTGTAACATTTCACCCCTCCTTTGAATTCAAGCTTGTCTGGTTTATTTAAAAATGAAAATGTTCCCTTTTTACACCACACAGTCTTCCCCTATGTTTACCTACTGAACATTGCAAACCTAGCTTATCTTACAGGGGCTCTGACACTAACTTTCAAATTCTCTCTGGCCACAGGAGAGGTGCCAGAGGACTGGAGGACAGTGAATGTGGTACCACTATTCAAGAAAGGTAGTAGGGATAAACCAGGTAATTACAGGCCAGTGAGTAGGGAAACTATTGGAAAATATTCTGAGGGGCAGGATTAATCTCCACTTGGAGAGGCAGGGATAGTCAGCATGGCTTTGTCAGGGGAAGATCATGTTTAAAAAATTTGATTGAATTTTTCGAGAAGGTGACTAGTTGTGTAGATGAGGATAGTGCAGTTGATGTAGTCTACATGGACTTCAGTAAGGCTTTTGACAAAGTCCCGCATGGGAGAATGGTCAAGAAGGTGAGAGCCCATTGGGATCCAGGGAAATTTGGCAAGTTGGCTTAGCGGCAGGAGGCAGAGGGTGATGGTCGAAGGTTGTTTTTACGATTGGAAGCCTGTGATGAGTGGTGTTGGTGCTGGGACCCTTGCTGTTTGTAGTGTACATTAGTGATTTAGACATGAATATAGGAGGTATGATCAGTAAGTTCGCAGATGACACGAAAATTGGTGGTGTCGCAAATAGTGAGGAGGAAAACCTTAGATTACAGGACGATATAGATGGGCTGGTAAGATGGGCAGAGCAGAGGCAAATGGAATTAATCCTGAGAAGTGTGAGGTGATGCGCTTTGGGAGGACTAACACGGCAAGGGAATACACAATGAATGGTAGGACCCTAGGAAGTACAGAGGATCCGAGGGATCTTGGTGTACATGTCCATAGATCCCTGAAGGCAGCAGCACAGGTAGATAAGGTGATTAGGAAGGCATATGGGATACTTGCCTTTATTAGCCGAGGCATAGAATATAAGAACAGGGAGGTTATGTTGGCGCTGTATAAAACACTAGTTATGTCACAGCTGGAGTACTGTGGGGGGTTCTAGTCGCCACACTATAGGAAGGATGTGATTGCACTGGAGAGGGTGCAGAGGATATTCACCAGGATGTTGCCTGGGCTGGAGCATTTCAGCTGTGAAGAGAGACTGGATAGGCTAGGATTGTTTACCATAGAGCAGAGAAGGCTGAGCGGGGAGCTGATAGAGGTATACAAAATTATGAGGAGCATAGATAGGGTAGATGGGAAGAAACTTTTTCCCTTTAGTGGAGATGTCAATTTCCAGGGGGCATAGATTTAAGGTAAGGGGCTGGAGCTTTAGAGGGGATTTGAGGAAAAGTTTTTTCACCCAGAGGCTGGTTGGAACCTGGAACACACTGCCTGAGGGGGTGGTAGAGGCAGGAACCCTCAACATTTAAGTATTTAGATAAGCACTTAAAACGCCATAGCATACAGGGCTATGGGCCAAGTGCTGCAAAATGGAATTTGAATGGAGAGGTGCTTGATGGCTGGCATGGACACGATGGGCCGAAAGGCCTCTTGCTGGATAACTCTGACTCCATCTTCTGTTATATCAAAGTCTTCAAGACACACGCGCGCACACACACACACACACACACTATTACTTTACAATAAATTCCAATAACATTACGAAAATTATATCTTTCTGCATTTTTATTGTTCCCTTTTGCGCATGCGTGCACACATTCCTCCTCGTTATTTTCTTGCAATATTTTTCCTGTCAGCAGACTAGACAATTCCTCTGATCATATTAATTAACTTGAGTGTGTTCTAGTTCCATGCAGCGACACAGTTCAGACTAGTCAGGGCCTCTAAATTTAGAGAAGTCAATGTACAATCCACACTAAAGGAAGTGGCCTGGAAATATTGGATGCATTGGTGGTCTTCCAAAATTCTATAGACTCTGGACAACTCCTACAGATTGGAGGGTGGCAAATGTAATCCCACTATTTAAAAAAAGGAGGGAGAGAAAAGACAGAATTACAGACCAGTTAGCCTAATATGAGTAGTGGGGAAAATGCTAGAATCAATTATAAAAGATGAGGTGACAGAACACTTGGAAAACATTAATGAGATTAGACAAAGTCAGCATGGGTTTATGAAAGAGCAATCATGCTTAACTAATTACTGGACTTTTTTGAGGATGTAACGAGTAGAACAGATAAGGGAGAATCAGTGGATGTTGTGTGTTTGGATTTCAAGAAGGTTTTTGATAAGGTCCCACGTAAGAGGCTAGTGGGCAAAATTAAAGCACCTGCGATCGAGGGTAACATCCTGGCATGGATTGAGAATCAGTTGACAGACCAGAAACAGAGGGGGAATAAATGGGTCTTTTTCTGGATGGCAGGTGGTGACTGGTGGTGTACCGCAGGGATCAGTGCTTGGGGCCCAACTATTCACAAAACATATATATATATATATAAATGACTTGGACAAGGAAACCAAATGCGATATTTTCAAGTTTGCTGATGCCACAAAACTGGAAGGGGTTGTGAGTTGAGGATGCAAGGAGGCTTTAGGGCGATTTAGACAACTTGTGTGTGTGGGCAAACGCATGGCAGATGCAGTATAACGTGGATAAATATGAAGTGATACACATCGGTATGAAAAACAGAAAACCAGAGTATTACTTAAATGGTGATATATTGGGAAATGTGGTTATACAAAGGGACCTGGGTGTCCTTGTACACCAGTCAATGAAAGTAAACAATGAAAGGTGCAGGAAGGCAAATGGTATGTTGGCCTTCATTGCAAGAAGATTTGGATTCAGAAGTAAGGATGTCTTACTGCAGTTGTACAAGGCCTTGGTGAGACCACACCCTGGAGTATTGTGTGCAGTTTTGGTCTCCCTGCCTAAGAAAGGATGTACTTGCCATAGAGGGAGAGCAGCGAAGGCTCCACTGGGCTGATGCTGGGGATGGCAAGACTGTCGTATGAGGAGAGATTGGATTGACTGGGTCTGTATTCCCTAGAATTTAGAAGAATGAGAGAGGATCTGATTGAAACATATAAAATTCTAACAAGGCTAGATGCAGGGAGGATGTTTCCCCTGTTTGGGGAGTTGAGAACCAGGGACCACAGTCTCAGGATACGGGGCAGGCCATTTAGGACTGAGGTGAGGAAAAATTTCTTCACTCAGGGTGGTCAACCTGTGGAGTTCTCTACCACAAAGGCTGTGGAGGC
Organism: Cetorhinus maximus; assembly: GCF_964194155.1. Taxonomy (NCBI): domain Eukaryota; kingdom Metazoa; phylum Chordata; class Chondrichthyes; order Lamniformes; family Cetorhinidae; genus Cetorhinus; species Cetorhinus maximus. Next base: position 166,330,035 of record NC_135883.1, read on the forward strand.
CAGATCACTGAGGTATATTCGAGAAAGAAATTAATAATTTTTTGGATATTAGGGGCATCAAGGGGTATGAAGAGAAAGTGGGAATATGGCGTCGAGATATAGGATCAGCCATGATCATAATGAATGGAGGAGCAGGCTCAAAGGGCCGAATAGCCTACTCCTAGTTTCTATGTTTCTACGCCTGAGTATTGACACTTTGCTTTGTCTATGTATGAACAAAACATTAGTCTGTAGAAATGGTAGGATGGTTAGTTTTGGTATGTCAGTTCTTTGAAAGATTTTGCCTGTGTAATTACATAGAACTATGTAGCCTGTAGAGAGCTTCATTGAGGCCCCCCCCCACCTTGCAATGTAATACATGCCCATTCTGGTTTATTTTTGTCAAACAGTATTTGCAGCAGTGAATATTCAACAGGGTTGAGCAAGTGAAACCTGATTTTTTTTTTGCTAAATTCCATCCCCCACCCAAAGTGAAAATTACTATCCAGCATGGAGTATTAAACGTTCCTATAGCCTGGCTTTTAGAGTATTTAATGTAGAATATAAGTCTTCCAAATATATATTGATTTCCATTTCTCAAACTTCTCTACTCTAGTCATGAGACTGATTCTCTACTACATCTCAGCAGTGTTGTCATTAATCGGAGAAGTGTGCATGCCCGCCTGCTCCCACTCCCCACTACACCTTTTTGTGACATTTGTCTTTTCCACATCAGCATGCTTTGTGCTGAGTGAGACTGCTAGTCTGTGCTGAAATATCCTTAATTTTGTTTTAACTTTGCATTTGGTTGAAATTCTCAAACCTGACTAGAGAGTCTAGTATTTTTTTTCTGGTTGACCTCTTTGATTTCTCAGTCAGAATGAAGGCGGCAAGTCGGTTCTTCTGTAATGGAACTGAGAAGCTGTTGCGTAATTGAGAAATTTCTCGAAGGAAGTGCTTTCCATAGCCGACTACTGAGATGGGGAGCTTGCTCAGATCCTTGGAAAGCTTGGTGCTTGTAGCCAGCATGGTTCTAAGCCTTAAGATAAAAGCAAAATACTGCGGATGCTGGAAATCTGAAACAAAAACAAAAATTGCTGGAGAAACTCAGCAGGCCTAACAACATCTGTGGAGAGGAAGACAGGGTTAACGTTTCGAGTCTGTATGACTTCTGATGAAGAGTCATACCGTCTCAAAACATTAACCCTGTCTTCCACTCCATAGATGCTGTCAGATCTGCTGAGTTTTTCCAGCAATTTTTGTTTTTGGTTCTAAGCCTTGTCCATTTAGGGTGCAGTGTGTCCATGAACATCAAGCTGGCTTAATTTAATTTACCTATACAATAAAGAAATGAAAATTGTTAATCTTTGTGCTGTAGACATGATGAGGATGCCAATGGAATCCTCCTGGAATTAGCGAGGTTGACTTGACATTGACCAAATATTTAGAAGAGGAAAATACAGCTGCATAAAGGGAGGCGATGGCGTAGTGATATTTTCACTGGGCTAGTATTCCAGAGACCCAGGGTAATGCTTTAGGGACCCGGGTTCGAATCCTGCTACAGCAGATGGTGAAGTTTGAATTCAATTAAAAATCTGGAATTAAAAGTCTGATGACCGTGAAACCATTGCCGATTGTCGTTAAAACCCATCTGCTTCACTAATGTGCTTTAGGGAAGGAATCTGCTGTCCTTACCTGGTCTGGCTTACATCTGACTCTAGACCCACAGCAATGTTGTTGACTCTTAAATGCCCCCTGAACAAAGTCAATTAAAGATGGGCATAGACGCCCACATCCCACGAATGAATAAAGAAAAAAAAATATGGCCTTGAGAGTTTGATTACCTGCAGTGAGCAAGCTAACATTCCAGTTTTTAAATATGCCTTGTATTTGTCATAAAGTAAGGAATACTTAAAGGATTTTGAAATATTAGTTCAAGTCAAATTTTTGGCTCGCTCTTCTGTTTTGTTTGTAACTGCATGTAAAAAGAATATGTTAATGTAAATGCCAAACTTTTAATTAAGGTGACAAAATAATGTGTCCAGTATCTACTGGTTATTTTTTTTATCAAGTATGTAGCAAAAGAAAAAAAATTGCATGTATATTTTTTAATTATACAGATGGATGTCAGTAGACATGTGGACGACATGCTTCATATGTGCTAATGCCACCCAGCTGTCCCTAACCACCATCAGTCTCGACCCCTTCACTGCCTCTAATTTGTCACAGTGCTTCTCTGGCAAGCAATAATGAATGAGCGGAAAGTTCACTCTACTAAATATTGGCAAGACCAAGGCCATTGCCTTTGGCCCCTCCCATGAACTCTGTTCCCTGGGCACTGACTCTATTCCTTTCCTGGCTGTTGTGTCAAATTGAATCAGGTGGTTTGCAACCTTGGCGTCCCATTTGACACTAAGATGAGCTTGTGACTCCATATTCGCTCTATCACCAAGACCAACTGTGTCCACTTCTGTGACACTGCCACCTTCAATCCTGCCTTAGCTCATTTGCTGAACCCCTCAACCATACCATTTGTTATCTCTAGACTAGAGTATCCCAATATTTTCCTAGCCAGTTTCCCACTCTCCACTGTCTGTTAATTATGTATTAATTATGTTTACCTTTATGCAGCTGGTGCAGATTGACTTGCACTCTGGACTATAGATTCCTGGGACACGGAATGGTTCTGGGGAGGTAGGACCTATAGAGGCTGGACGGATTAGTCCCAAGAGTCTGGACCAATGTCCTCGTGAGGAAATTTTTGTGTTTTTGGGGCAGGGTTTAAATTAATTTGGGAAGAGGATGTAGTTATCGGAAGGATAAACAAGGTACATAAAAAACTGATACCACAAGAGTAAGAAAAAGTAAAGGCATTAGATGGGGTCAGACTAAGGCAAATAATGAAGTCTAATTTAGGTTTACAGTGCATAGTATATAAGCATATAAATGCACAAAGCATGATAAATAAGGCTGGTGAGTTTCAGGTGCAATAGATGCATGAGAATATGATGTCATGGTGATAATAGAGTCCGGGCTCAAAAAAAGGCAAGACTGGGTACGAAATATTCCTGGATGCAAGCTGTTCGGGAAAGATGGTGAAGGAAAAGAATCAGGATAGCAGGATTGATTGAAGAATATTAGAGTGGTGGAGAGGGGTGAAGATCAGTTGTTTGGTTAGAGCTGGGGATTAATAGAGGTACTGTTATCCTAGGTACATTTTCTAGGCCAACAACGGGAAAGATATAGAAAAGGCTTGTCTAATCTTATCACTTGGAGGGGCCACATTTCCATTTTTTTCTTGCTTAATGGGCTGATGAGCAAATTTTGGAAAGATGAGGTTTGGCACAACGTTCAACATGAATTTCAAAATAAAGTTGAGGTAGGAAGAAAAGAAACCACTTGCTCAAAAATAAAGCAATGTCAAAGCAATAAATTGATAATTAAAAAGATCACAATTGGATTGTGAGGGGGACTGGCTCACTCCCAATCTCTTGATGCTCACTCACCTTCACCCACTATGTGAATGGGTGTGATTGTGTGTTGATGTGATGGTGAGGGAATCCTGAGACTGCGAGTGAGCTGCACGCATGCACACAAGTCCTCCCTCCCTCACTCACTTTCCCTGCTGCCGCACCCCTTGTGCTCCCCAATTGCTTGCCTCCCACATTGACTGCTAATAGGCTCACTGATTGGAGGCGTGGTTTCTTTCGGAATCTTCCACTCCACTTACCACTCCACTCCCTCCGGGGCTATATTGGGGTCTTTGCAGGCTGTGCATTGGACCAGCCTGGTATAGAGGAACAAATTTGCAGGTATATTGGAGAGGTGCAAAAAAATAGTGATAATGGAGGTCTCCAATTAACATAATATAGCCATGTAACATGAGAAATAAGAACAGGAGTAGTACGCCATTGGGCCCTGGAGCCTGCTCCGCCATTCAAGAAGATAATGTCTGATCTGGTTGTGGCCTGAACTTTACTTTTCTGTCTGTTTCCCATAACTCCCTTGTGGTTCAGAAACCTATCTAACTCTGCCTTGAATATATTCAATTACCCAGCCTCCACTGCTGCTCTGGGGAAGAGAATTCCAAAGATTAACTGCCCTTCAAGATGAGGAGGAATTTTTTCTCAGTCTTAAAATAAGAGACCCCTTATTTTGAAACTGTGCCCCCCGGTTCAAGATTCCCCAGGGGGAAACCTTTTCCCAGCATCTACCCTGTTAAGCTCCCTCAATATGATTCAATAACAAAACCTCCCATTCTTCTAAACTCCAAGGAGTATCGACCCAACCTGCTCAACCTTTCCTTATGAGACAGAAGCTGCATCTCAAGGGTCAATCGTAAACCTCTGATGCGCCTCCAATGCAAGTCTATCCCTCCTTAAAATCTCTGTGCAGCACTTAGCACCAACGCCCTGTATAATTGTTAGAAAACCCCCCTGCATTATTCTCCATCCCTTGCAATAAAGGCCAACATTTCATTTGCCTTCCTAATTACTTGCTGTACCTGCATGCGACGTTTTTGTACTTCATGTACAAGGACACCCAGATCCTTCTGAATTGCAGAATTCTGCAGTCCTTCTCCACTTAAATAATCTGGTTTAGTATTCTTTCTGTCAAAATATTTCCTGACTTTGTACTCCATATTTCAAATTTTTGTCCACTCACTATCATTATCCCTTTGCACACTCTCTTTATTTTCCTCACAACTTGCCTTCCTACCTGTCTTTTGTATTGTCAGCTAATTTGGCTATAAAACACTGCTGAATCTGGTTTTGGGGAATGGGGTAAATCAGGTGGATCCTAGTGTCAGTAGGACAACATTTAGGAGATGGTCATCATTGGTTTAGTTTCTTTTTTTATTATTTGGTCACGAAATGTGTGTCTCTGGCTAGACCATTATTGCCCATCCCTAATTGCCTTTGAGGTGATGGTGAGATCCACCTTGAACTGCTGCAGTCCATCTGGTGTAGGTACACCCACAGTGCTCTAAGGGAGGGAGTTCCAGGATTTTGATCCAGCCACACTGAAGGAAAAATGACATAGTTTGAGTCAGAGTGGGGTGTGGTTTGGACGGTAACTTGCAGATGATGGTGTTCCCATACATCTGCCCACCTAGTTGGTAGAGGCTGCAGGTTTGGACGATGCTGCTACAGGAGCCTTGGTGAGTTTTTGCAGTGTATCTTTTAGATGGATAACACTGCTGCCACTGTGTGTTGGTGGTGGAGGGAGTGAACGCTCAAGGTGGTGCACGGGTGCCAATCGAATGGGCCGCTTTGTCCTGGATGGTATCGAGCTTCTTGTGTTGTTGGAGCTGCATTCATCCAGGTAAGCGAAGAGCATTCTGTCACATAAGAACATAAGGGAAGAGTCAGCATGGTTTTGTGAAAGGAAAATCACGTTTAATCAATTTATTGGAGCTTAGGAGTGACATGTGCAGAGGAGCAGGGAGCCTGTAGATGTACTGTACTTGGATTTCCAGAAGGCATTTGATAAGATGCCACATCAAAGATTACTACAGAAAATAAAAGCACATGGTGTAGGGGGTAACATATTAGCATGGATAGAAAATTGGCTGGCAGAAAGCAGAGTTATGCTTAAATGGGTGTTTTTTTGGATTGGCAGGATGTGACGAGTGGAGTTCCACAGGGGTCTGTGCTGGGGCCTCAACTTTTTACGATTTACATCGATGACTTAGATAAGGGGAACGAAGACATGGTAGTTAAATTTGCAGATGACACAAAGATAGGTAAGAAAGTATGTTGTGAAGAGGATAGGAGGAGGTTGTAGATGGATATAGATAGTTGAGTGAATGGGCAAAGGTCTGGCAAATGGAGTTTAATGTGGCAAAATGTGAAGTTGTTCACTTTGGCAAGAAGAACAAAAAGCAGAGTATTACTTAAATGGAGAACGGCTGCATAATTGAGGTGCAGAGGGATCTCGGTGTTCTAGTACATGAGTCGCAAAATGTTAGTATGCAGGTACAGCAAGTAATTATGGTGGCTAATGGAATGCTATCCTTTATTATGAGAGGGATTGAATGTAAAAGTAAGGACGTTATGCTTCAGTTATACAGGGCATTGGTGAGACCACACCTTGAATAGTGTGCACAGTTTTGGTCTCCTTATTTAAGGAAGGGTGTGAATGCATTGGAGGTGGTTCAAAGGAGGTTTACTGGATTGATACCTGGAATGAGTGGGTTGTCTTATGAGGAAAGGTTGGACAGACTGGGCTTGTTTCCACTGGAATTTAAAGTGAGGGATGACTTGATTGAAGTATACAAGATCCTGAACGGCCTTAACGTCGAAAGGATGCTTCCTCCTGTGGGTGAGAAGAGAACTAGGGGGCACTGTTTTAAAATTAGGGGTCACCCTTTTAGAACAAAGATGAGGAGAAATTTTTTCTCAGAATGTTCTGCGACTTTGAAACACTCTGCCTCGGAAGGTAGTGGAAGGATTGATCTCCAACAATCTTCCTTTGTGTTAGATATGGCTTCAGCCAGTAGAGTTTTCCTCCGATTCCCATTGACTGCAGTTTTGCTCTGGCTCTTTGATGCCACAATCTGTCACATGCTGTCTTGGTTTTGAGGGCAGTCACTCGGCTCTTTTTTCCAAATTTCGATCAAGGCTGCGATGAGGTCAGGAACTGAAGTCCTGGTGGAACCCAAATTTAGTGTCAATGAGCAGGTTATTGCTATGCAAGTGTGGCTTTTTGGCACTATTGATGACCCCTTCCATTACTCTGATGATTGAGAGTAGATTGATGGGGCAATGATTGGATGGGTTGGTTTTGTCCTTTTTGTGGACTGGACAATTTTTCATGTTGCCGGGTAGATGGAGATTCTTATTTAAATGAGGTTTAGATTAGCTGTGGAAAAAGACAAGGGGCAATGTGAAGTAAAAATAATGAGGCCATTTTCAGTGGGTTCAGAATGGCGTTTTCATAGAGGTCTACAGCACAGAAAAAGGCCCTTTGCATTCACAGTATGCCATGGCATCGCAAGTGCACATCCAAATACTTAAATGTTGTGAGGGTTTCTGCCTCTACCACCCTTTCAGGCAGTGAGTTCCAAACTCCCACCACCCTCTGGGTGAAAAAATTCTTCCTCACATCCCCTCTAAACTTTCTGCCCCTTACCTTAAACCTATGCCCCCTAGTTATTGATCCCTCCACCAAGGGGAAAAGTTCCTTCCTGTCTACCCTGTCTATGCCCCTCATTATTTTGCACACATCAATCATGTCCCCCCTCAATCTCCTCTGCTCCAGGGAAAATAACCCCAGTCTATCCAATCTCTCCTCATAACTAAAACTCTCCAGTCCAGGCAACATCCTGGTAAATCTCCTCTGCACTCTCTCTAGTGCAATCACATCCTTCCTATAATGCGGATTCCAGAACTGCACGCAATAGTCTAGCTGTGGCCTAACCAGCATTTTATACAGTTCCAGCATAACCTCCCTGCTCTTATATTCTATGCCTTGGCTAATAAAGGCAAGTATCTCATATTCCTTCTTAACCACCTTATCTACCTGTCCTGCTACCTTAAAGGATGGACGGACATGCACACCAAGGTCCCTCTGATCCTTGGTACTTCCCAGGGTCCTACCATTCATCGTGTATTCCCGTGCCTTGTTTTTCCTGCCCAAGTGCATCACCTCTCACTTATCCGGATTAAATTCCATTTGCCACTGATCAGCCCGTCTATATCCTCCTGTAAGCTAAGGCTATCCTCCTCACTATTTACCACCCCACCAATTTTGATCCCTGTGGAACCCCACTGGACACAGGCACCCAGTCACAAAAACACCCCTCAACCATCACCCCCTGCTTCCTGCCACTCAGCCAATTCTGGATCCAATTTGCCAAATTGCCTTGGATCCCATGTGCTCTTGCCTTCCTTAACAGTCTCCCATGCGGGACCTTATCAAAAGCCTTACTGAAGTCCAAGTAGACTCCTTAAATAAGGAGACCAAGTGACATGCCTGGTCACTTCTTCGAAAAATTCAATCAAATTGGTCAGATCCCTTAACAAAGCCATGTTGACTGTCCTTGATTAATCCCTGCCTCTCCAAGTTTAGATTAATTCTGTTCCTCAGAATTGCTTCCAATTGTTTCCCCATCACTGAGGTTAGACTGACCGGCCTGTAGTTCCCTGGTTTATCTCTTCCTCCCTTCTTGAATAACGATACAACGTTGGCTGTCCTCCAGTCCTCTAGCACCTCTCCTGTGGCCAGAGAGGTATTGAAAATTATTGCCAGCACCCCTGTTATCTGCTCCCTTGCCTCACTCAACAGCCTGGGATACATTTCATCTGGGCCTGGAGATTTATCTACTTTTAAGCCTGCCAGACCACTTAAGAACCTCCTCCCTTTCTAAGCTAATTTCTTTAATTATATCACATCCTTCTGCCTGATCTCCATGCCCACGTCGTCCCTCTCACTTGTGAACACCGACACAAAGCATCCATTTAGAACCCTACCTATGTCTTCCGGCTTCACACACAAATTACCACTAGGGCCCTTAATGGGCCCTAATCTTTCCCTAATTATCCTCTTACTCTTAATGTACTTGTAGAATAACTTTGGGTTTTCCTTTATTTTACCTGCCAATGTTTGTTCATGCCCCTTTTTGTTCTCCTCATTTCCTTTTTAAGTCTCCCACCCACTATACATTCTATACTCCTCTATGGTTTCTGCTGTTGTGAGCCCTTGGTATCTGCCATAAGCCTCCCTTTTTCCCTTTATCAAATCGTGTATATCCCTCAACATCCAGGGTTCCCTGGATTTGTTGGTCCCACCCTTTGTCTTTACTGGAATATGTTGGCCCTGTACACTCCCTATTTCTTTCTTGAATGAGTCCCACTGCTGTGATGCTGATTTACCTAAAAGTAGCTGCTCCCAGTCCACTCTGGCCAAATCATATCTGATCTTATTAAAATTGGCCTTCCCCCAATTTAGAACTCTGATTTCTGGCCCATCCTTGTCCTTTTACATAACAGCCTTGAATTTAATGGAGTTATGATTACTATCTGCAAAATGCTCCCCCACTGATACCTCTACCACTTGCCCGGCTTCATTCCCTAAGATTAAGTCCAGGATTGCCCCCCCTCTTGTAGGACCTTCTACGTACTGGCTTAAAAAGCTTTCCTGGATGCATTTTAAGAATTCCACCCCCTCTAAAGCTATCATACTATGACTAACCCAGTTAATGTTAGGGAAGTTGAAATCCCCCACTACTACTACACTGTTATTTTTACACTTCTCTGAAATTTGCCTACATATCTGCTCTTCTATTTCTCTGTTTACTTGCGGGCCTATAGAACACTCCCATCAATGTGATTGCTCCTTTTTGTTTTTCAGTTCTACCCATAAGGCTTCATTTGAGGAACCTTCTAAGATGTCATCTCTCCTTATTGCTGTAATTGATTCCTTGATCAATGTTGCAATACCCCCTCCTCGTTTACCTCCTTCCCTGTTTCGCCTGAAGACCCTATATCTTGGAATATTGAGCTGCCAATCTTGCCCCTCTCTCAACCATGTCTCTGTGACAGCAATGACATCATACTTCCACGTGTTAATTTGTGCCCTCAAATCATCTGACTGACATGTCAGACTCCTTGCATTAAAATAAATACCATCCAACCTTGCCAAACTCCCTTGTGCCTTAACTGGCCTATAATTTCTATGCCTTCCAGACTCACTTGCGCTGTCTTCTAATTTTGGCTGTGCATCTCCCCCTGCCAAGTTGGTTTAAACCCTCCAACAGCACCAGCAAACCTCCCCGCAAGGATGTTCGTCCCATTCCGGCTCAGGTGCAACCCATCCGCCTTGTACAGGTCCCACCGCCCCCAGAAAGCTAAAGCCCTCCCTCCTGCACCATCTCCCCAGCCACGCATTCATCTGGACTAACCTCCTATTTCTATACCCACTAGTGCGTGGCACCGGAAGTAATCCAGAGATCCTGTTTTTTAATCTGCATCCTAGCTCCCTAAATTCTGCTTTCTACCTATGTCGTTGGTACCAATATGTACCACGATCTGTCTGTTTGCCCTCCCCCTGTAGAATGCCCTGCAGCTGTACAGTGGCATCCTTGACCCTGGCACCAGGGAGGCAACATAGCATCCTGGAGTCACATCTATGGCTGCTTAAACGCCTATCTGTTCCCAGAGGAACCGTCACTCTTAGCATTTTCCAACACAGAAAAACTGTTCTCGAGTGAGATGCACCCAGGGAATTTCCTGAACACCTCACTGACAACTTTCTTCTGACTGATTGTTATGCATTCCCTCTCTGTCTGCACTTCTGTAAGCTGTGGGGTGACCACGTCTAAAAACGTGCTATCCACGAAATTCGGCCTCGCGGATGCACCTCGGTGCCTCCAGTTGTTGCTCAAGTTCCGAAACTCTGAGCTCAAGTAGCTGCAGCTGGTGGCACTTCCTGCACATGTGGTTGGTCAGAGAGCAAGGAGCGAATAGGAGCAGGTGGTACATAACACGGGACTGAGTTGCCCTGCCATGCCTCTAGTTGAAAAACAACCCTTTAAGTTAAATACAGTAATAATATGTTAAATTATTAACGTACTTTAAATAAAAACTAGAACCCTCTCCTTTCCTTTGCTTAATCTATTTTAAACTGGAGAAAAGAACTTACCTGTCTCAGATAATTTGTTGAGTTTGGCAGGCTAAACTAGTGGAATACAGGGCTGCCTTTATAGTATAGTCAAGATGATTTCCAAGTCCGAGCTCCCTGGAAGACGAGAGTGTGTAAAATGAAACAGAAAGAAAGGCGCACATGACAGGTGTCACGTTTGTATGTATCAAATTGTTAATACAAGTGAGAACCAGGCTAAACACTAATTTCTGAGGTGAAGTGGAGAAAAAAGCATGAGAGGAGTCTGGCAGCTAACATGAAAAGAACCCAAAAGCCTTCTACAGGCAATGAATAGCAATAGAATAGTAAGGGGAGGAGTAGGCAGATGTGGGACCAAAATGGGGATTTATGCATGGAGGCAGAGGGCATGAAGGTAATCAAGAATTCCTGACATTCTCAACATTTTGCTTGTCTGTGACAAAAAAGAAAATGTCAGAGGTTCCTCTGGAAGGTCTCAAGCTACACTGTGTCTGGGAGGATTTCCTCAGTCAGAGAGGTAGGCGATTCAGGAGAATGCATGTCAGGCTTTTCCCTGATTTGGAGAAGAGGTAAATACCTCTAGCTTCCACAGCATGGTTTATCTCCTTTCTTGAAGATTGTTACAAGACCAATTACTGCCTCATCCGTCTACTCTCTTTCATCATTAAAATAATGGAATGGGTCATCAACAGTGCTATCAAGTGGCCCTTGCTTACCAATAACCAGCTCACTGATGCCCAGTTTGGGTTCTGTCAGGGCCACTCGGCCCCTGACCTCATTACAGCCTTAGTTCAACATGGACAAAAGAGCTGAATTCCTGAGGGGAGGTGAACTCCTGAGGCGAAGTGAGAGTGATTGCCCTTGACATCAAGGCTGCATTTGACTGAGTGTGGCATCAAGAAGCCCTAGCAAATCTAGAGTCGATGGGAATCAGGGGGAAAACTGTCCACTGGTTGCAGTCAAACCTAGCACAAAGGAAGATGGTTGTGGTTGTTGGAGGTCAGTCATCTCAACTCCAGGACGTCACTGCAGGAGTTCCTCAGGGTAATGTCCACAGTCCAACCATCTTCAGCTGCTTCATCAAAGACCTTCCTTCCATCATAAGGTCAGAAGTGGAGGATGTTCGCTGATGATTGCATAATGTTCAGCACCATTCACGACTCCTCCGATACTGAAGCAGTCCATGTCCAAATGCAGCAAGGCCTGGACAATATCCAGGCTTGGGCTGACAAGTGGAAGTAACATTCATGCCACACAAGTGGCAGGCAATGACCATCACCAACAAGAGAGAATCCAACATAGCCCCTTGATGATCTATGGCATTACCATCACTGAATCGATTCGGTTCCAGGGACAATTAGAGAGAGGCAACAAATGCAGACTTTGCCAGACCCACAACCCATGAAAGAATAAACCTATACACCAAGGTCAAATAGATAAAATCCCCTTTGCTTACAAGATGGTGCTTCTCTTCGTAAGGATGGGTCAATACTAAAAAGAATATTTTCAAAAACACTCCAACCATGAATCCAGTGGCAGCTGAATGCCTTCAGGCTATCCCCCAGTATCCTGTAGATGGTAGAATCCATGGGCGAGCCACCAGCAATGCAAGAGCTGCAACAAGCAGTTAACGGATAGAACACAACAACAAACCTGTGCCCCTGGTGATATTCCAAATGAGGGCTTCAAAGCTGGCAGATTTCTATTCACATCAAGACTCCATGCATTGTTCCTACGAATTTAGAGGGAAAAGAACCCCCCCACCCAACTTCAGCAATGTGACAAATGTGCTAGATATGGCTCCAACCTTGAGAGGTTTCTCCCTGATTCCCATTGACTTCAATTTTGTTAGGGCTCATTGGTGCCACATTGGGTCAAATGCTGCCTTAATGTCAAGGGCAGTCACTCTCACTTCACCTCTTCAGTTCAGCTCTTTCGTCTGTGTCCGGACCAAGGCCAATGAGATCAGGAGCTGAGTGGCCCCAGCAGAATCAAAACTGAGCATTGGAGAGCACGTTACTGAGCAAATGCTGCTTGACTGGTAATCCAGAGACCCGGGGTAATGCTCCAGGGACCCGGGTTCGAATCCTGCCATGGCAGATGGTGGAATTTGAATTGTTTAAAAACCTGGAATTAAAAAGTCTAAGGGTGACCATGGAACCATTGTCGATTGTTCTAAAAACCCATCTGGCTCACTAATGTCCTTTTTAGGGAAGGAAATCTGCCATCTTTGCCTGGTCTGGCCTGCATGTGACTCCAGACCCACAGCAATGTGGTTGACTCTTAAATGCCCTCTGAAATGGCCTAGCAAGCCACTCAGTTGTATCAAACTGCTACAAAGTGACAAAAAAGGAATGAAACCGGACAGACCACCAGGCATTGACCTAGGCACTGGAAACGATAATGGCAATCGCACCTCTGTCGGCCCTGGAAGTCCCCCTTACTAACATCTGGGGGCTAGTGCCAAAACTGCGAGACCTGTCTCTCAGACTAGTCAAGCAACAGCCTGACATAGTTATCCTCATGGAATCATATATCTTACAGATAATGTCCCAGACACCACCATCTCCATCCCTGCGTATGTCCTGTACCACCTGCATGACAGACCCAGCAGAGGTGGCGGCACAGTGGTATACAGTCGGGAGGGAGTTTCCCTGGGAGCCCTCAACATCGACTCTGGACCCCATGAAGTTTCATAGCATCAGGTCAAACATGGGCAAGGATACCTCCTGATTACCATGTATCGCCCTCCCTCAGCTGATGAATCAGTGCTCCTCCATGTTGAACATCACTTAGAGGAAGCACCAAGAGTGCAAAATGTTCTCTGGGTGGGGGACTTCAATGTCCATCACCAAGAGTGGCTCGGTAGCACCACTGCTGACCGTGACCGAGGCCGCTGAGTCCTAAATGACATAGCTGCTAGACTGGGTCTGTGGCAGGTGGTGAGGGAATCAGCAAGAAGGAAAAACATAATTGACCTCACCCTCACAAACCTGCCTGCAGCAGATGCATCTGTCCATGACAGCATCGGTTGGAGTGACCACCATACAGTCATTGTGGAGAAGAAGTCCCGCCTTCACATTGAGAATACTTGCCATCGTATTGTGTGGCACTACTGCTATGGGGTAAATGGGATAGTTTTCAAACAGATCGAGCAACTCAAGACTGGGCATCCATGAGGCGCTGTGGGCTTTCAGCAGAATTGTACTCGAATATAATCTGGAACCTCATGACCCAGAATATCCCCCACTCTACCATTACCATCAAGCCAGGGGATCAATCCTGGTTCAATGAAGAGTGCAGGAGGGCATGCCATGAGCAGCACCAGGAATACCTAAAAATGAGGTGTCAACCTGGTGAAGCTATGACACAGGACTACTTGCATGCCAAACAGCATAAGCAGCAAGTGATAGATTCTATGGGAGCTAAGTAATCCCACAACCAACGGATAAGATCTAAGCTCTGCAGTCCTGACATAGGCTTTGGCCCCGGACAATTTTCTGGCAATTGTACTGAAGACTTGTGCTCCAGAACATGCTGTGCCCCTAGCCTGTTCCAGTACAGCTATGACACTGGCATCTACCCGGTTATGTGGATAATTGCCTGGGTATGTCACAAAGCAGGACTAATCCAATACTGCCGATTACTGCCCCATTGATCATCAGTAAAGTCATGGAAGGGGTCACCAACAGTGCTATCAAGCGGCACTTGCTTAGCAATAAACTGCTCACTGATGCCCAGCTTGTGTTCCGCCAGGGCCACTCAGCTTCTGACCTAATTACAGCCTTGGTTCAACATGGACAACAGAGCTGAACTCACAAAGTGAGGTGAGAGTTACTGCCCTTGACATCAAGGCAGCATTTGACAGACAGTGTGCCATCAAGGAGTCCTTGCAAAACTGGAGTCGATGGAAATCGGGAAAAACTCCCACTGGTTGGAGTCATACACATAGGAAGATGGTTGTGGTTGTTGGAGGTCAGACATCTCAGCTCCAGGACATCACTGCAGGAATTCCTCAGGGTAGTGTCCTCGGCCCAACTGCTTCATCAGTGACTTTCCTTCCATCATAAGGTCAGAAGTGGGGATGTCCGATGATGATTGCACAATGTTCAGCACCATTCACGGCTCCTCGGATGCTGAAGCAGTCCATGCTCAAATGCAGCAAGACCTGGACCATATCCAGGCCTGAGCTGACAAGTGGCAAGTAACAATTGTGCCACACAAGTGGCAGGCATTGAACATCTCCAACGAAAGAGAATCTAGCCATCGCCCCCTGATGTTCAGTGGCATTACCATCACTGAATCCCCCACCATCAACATCCTGGCGGGGGGGTTACTGTTGACCAGAATTAGCCATATAAGTACTGTGACTACAAGTGCAGGTCAGAGGCTAGGAATCCTGTGGTGAGTAACTCGCCTGACCCCAAAGCCTGTCCACCATCTACAAGGCACAAGTCAGGAGTGTGATGGAATATTCCCCACTTGCCTGGATGAGTGCAGCTCCCACAATGCTCAAGAAGCTTGACATTGTCCAGGACAAAGCAGCCCGCTTGATTGGCACCACATCCATGAGCATTCACTCCCTCCACCCCTGACGCACAGTAGCTTGTACCATCTACAAGATGCACTGTAGGTATTCATCAAGGCTCCTTCGACCGCACCTTCCAAACCCATGACCACTACCACCTAGAAGGACAAGGGCAGCAGACAGATGGGAACACCACCACCTGGAAAGTCCCCTCCTAATCACTCACCATCCTGATTTGGAAATATGTCACTGTTCCTTCACTGTCGCTTGGCCAAAATCCTGGAACTCCCTTAACAGCACTGTTGGTATACCTACAGCACCTGGACTACATCAGTTCAAGAAGGCATCTCTCCGCCACCTTCTCGAGGGCAACAAGGGATGGATAATAAGTGCTGGCCCAGCCAGCGACGCCTACATTCCGTGAATGAATAAAAAGAGAAGGAAGACCACCTCTGAAGCAGCCTTTATCAGAAGCATCAACATTGCAATTTTATGACCGTAGGGAGACTACTATCCTGGAGGTAGAATGTCTGGGGACATGCATATAAAAAGGCAAATGGATTGCACTTGCTTCAAAATCTCTGTCTGTAACACAATCCAACTACTATAACACCTATATAACACTACTATATTTTGTGCAGTTTTGGTCGTCTTACCTAAGAAAGGAAATATTTATCATAGAGGGAGTGCAGCGAAGGTTCACCAGACTGATTCCTGGGATGAAAGGATTGTCGCATGAGGAGAGATTGGGTTGACTGTACCTGTATTCACTAGTTTAAAAGAATGAGAGGGGATTTCATTGAAAGGTACAAAATTCTGACACTGCTGGACAGACTGGATGCAGGGACAATGTTTCCTCTGGCTGGGGGTGGGGGGAGCGGGGTGGTGGTGGTCACAATCTCAGCACATAGGGTAGGCCATTTAGGACTGAAGGGGTGTCTTCACTCAGAGGGTGGTGAACCTGTGGAATTCTCTTCCAGAGAAGGCTATGGAGGCCAAGTCACTGAATATATTTGAGGAAATAGAGTTCCAAAGTCTAAAGGCATCAAGGAGTATGGGGAGAGAGCGGGAGTATGGCATTTGTGATAGAGGATCAGCCATTATCATATTGAATGGCAGAGCAGGCCTGAAGGGCCAAATGACCTACTCCTTCTGTTTTTCTGTTTCTAACACCGAGTGGGAAACATTAGGTTTAGTGTTTGGAATCATTCATTTTCATACCTATCTATTTGGCAAAAGATTTGTAGTAGAGACCGAACACAAGCCACTGGAGATGATTTGGTGAAAACCATTGACCAGGGTGCTGCCAAGATTGTGATGTCTCTTGATAAAGATTAAGATTAGGACTGAGAGAGTAGGTACAAGCCAGGTAACTTGATGGTCACATCGGTTACACTTAGTAGATTGCCTAACCCAGTGAAAACAGATTGTATATCCTTGGATCTACACGTCGCCTTCATTGACATAGAATTTGAAGATGTCCTCCAAATTGATCTGGTACAATTTACACAACGCGAATACCAACAGTTACTAGAAATGGTAAAAGATTCTATACTACAGCAACTGTGAAAAACCACTGTTGAAGGATGTCCTGATTTCATTCAGCATATCCACAAACACAAGACCATTTTGGCCTTATCGGGATGAGCTAGGCATTGCCTGGGGTGTCATTTTTAAAGGCAGGCAGGCTATGATACTGGAATCTACGTGACCTGATTCTTCAACAGTTTCATCACATGGGCATTGATCAGATGAGAAGACTTGCAAGAGAGACAGTCTGTTGGCCGGGTCTGAACATTGACATTGAAGTCATCGTCACGATGTGCAAGGCATGTTGAGAGCATATGCCAAGTCAGCACAAAGCACCGTTAATTCCACAAAGTTCCTACTCATCTTTGGTTCAAAATTGCATCTGATCTCTTATGTCCATAGCACTGACTTGATCGTCATTGATTACCAAGTATCCCATTATTTGACAATTGCATAATACATCAAGCATAACTTCAGTGTGTGCCTAGAGAGATCATTATGGATAACAGTCCACAATTTGTTGATGAGCCATTTCAGGATGAGAGATAGAAGTGGAATATTGGTCATACTACTACTTTTCCTCATTACCCTAGATCTAATGGCCTAGCTGAACGAATGATTCACAGAAATCCCTAACACTCAAATGTAGACAGACCAAGCTAGATCTACCCATTGCGATGTAACATCTGAGAGTGATGCCTTTAAGTGTAACTATCTCATCACTGGCAGAGCTTGTATTTGGCAGACCAATCCACACCAATTTACTGACTACCCATTCTACTTTCTCAAACTAGAGAGCAACTTTTGTAACCAGAGGAGAAGATCACCAGCATGCACAATAAAAATAAAGGTGCAGAATTGCCATGTTTATAGTTGGGACAAGTTTGCATCCAGAATCCCACACAAGGAATGTGGCAACCAGGCGAGGTGACTAGGGTTAGTTCGGAACCAAGGTCTTCTGAAGTCATTGCACGCACAGGCATAATGTTGAGGCGTAACCCAGAACAAATCTGACCCACCCAGCTCATCAACCACTGTACAGTCCAATTGCATCTAGGGCAAGATCCCATATGCAACCAGGAACAACAACATTCCAAGAATAACAATTGCATAGATCACTATGAGCAATTAAAGAAACCTCCAGACAAGGTTACTATTACAAGATGTGAGCGTACCAGCAGTTTACCTTTATGCTTTTGAGACTCCATAGATTTACCTGTTCTATACACTTATGTAATGGTAACTAAATATGAACATGTATTGTGAATAGTTATACTACTATGGAAGGGGTGAAAGTATCTTTAAAAAGGAGGATGTTGACATGCTGCTATCCCTTAAAGGCATATTACATCACTAGAAGGGAACTGTCATGGGATCTAGTCTTACTTTCACTTTTGCTTTTGAGCAGGGCACGGCACACAGCTCTGTGATATCTTCAAGCTTTGTAACTGTTTAACTGTTCCTAAGACTGTGCCTAGCCTTAAGTGAACCCACACCTGTTTACTCAATCCCTTATGAGCGATTGGTGCTTATATCATTATAATAACATGACACCTTGAACTTCAAATGCTGGTTCTTTCCGATGAGAATCCTGAGCAACAGAATTTAGTAGATCAAGGGCTGGATTGTGTTGACGTGTGAGATCATGAAACACATGATATCGCTATCACAAACACAGGCCAATTATTGAGAGTGGATACTTGAGTGACACATTGCAAAAGTGTTGAGTAAATGGAGGAATGCAACAATTGTGGGACGTGCAGGGAAAGCTACTGGCAAGCTTAAATATTAGTCAAATGTTCAGGATGATGGCCTGGGGGGTGAGGCCTGTGGATTGGCAGAATGGGTGAAAGAATGGAGTGAGAAAGCACAGTGCAAACTCTAATAGCGAGTTCAGAAGTGATTTGTACATTGGAGGATGATTATGTACCAGCGAGAGAGCTTTCAGTAGTACAAGAGAGATCTCGCACTAGTAGTCCTGGTAGACATAAAGTGCAAGTTGAAACTAGCTTGAGTATATTAAATGATGAAATGAAGGGCAAAGAACAGTTTTCTAACAGAACTAGAAGTAGAAGGCGTCATGATAGTCAAGTTTTGTTGGCTGCCAATAAATTTTAAATATAATCTAATGAGACGCAAAATAAAGGGAGTTGGATGTTAAGAGCAAATTTGGAGTTTTATTCCTCATGCTACACACTTCTCTAATCTCCTGATGAATACCATGTCCTACATGACCACTGCTGTTTGGTGGCCGTTAAACAACTACCAATGTTTGCTGCCCCTTGCTGTTGGTTCCACCCAGACAGATTTCACATTTTATTCTTCTGATCTGAGATCCTCCCTTATTATTGTACTGATCCCATCCCCTATTATGAGTGCAACACCATGACTTCCTTTTTGCCTCTCCTTCCTAAACGTCAAATATTCAGTTCCCAATCTTGGTCACTCTACCATTATGGAAACCTGGCTCCATAGATCATACCCATTTACCTCTATTTGTGCCTTTAAATCATTGTTGAGAATGCTGTGGGCATTCAGGTAGAGTGCCCTTAACTTTGTTATTTTAATATTATTTTGCATTCTAAGCTCTGTTGATGCTCGCCTTTGTTTTGCCTGCCTTCTAATTTCGCTTGCTACTTTTCTACTTCCTGTTACCAGTTTTACTTCCTTCCAATTTAAGCTCCCCCTCAGATTCCCACCCCCCTGACAAGCTAGTTGAAACCCTCCCCAGCAGTACTAGCAAATTTCTCTGCAAGGTCCCGTCCCAGTCCTGGTAAGTGTAACCCATCTATCTTGTACAGACTCCACCTGCCATTAAATTGTCCTGATGCCTCAGGAATCTGATGTCCTCCCTCCTTCACCAATTCTGCAATCGCTCAATCCTCCTATTCCTATGCTCACTAGTACATGACAGTGGGAGTAATCCTGAGATTGTCTTTGAGGTCCTGTTTTTTAAAAGTTCTTTCCTAACTCAAATCTGCTTTCAGGACCTCATCCCTCTTCCTACCTATTTCATTGGTACCAATTTGGACCACGACCCCTGGCTATTCACCCTCCCGCAGAAGGATGTCCTGCAGTTACTCAGTGACATCCTTGACCCTGGCACCAGAGGGGGAACTTACCATCTCGGAGTTGTTTACAGCCTCAAGCACCTGTCTGACCCCCTGACTATCGATTCCCCTATCACTATTGTTCTTCTACTCTTCTTCCTCCCCTTCTGTGTAGCTGAGCCACCTGTGGTGCCACGGGTTTGGCTCTGACTGCACTCCCCTGAGGAACTATCGCTGCCTCCCGTATCCAGAATGGATAACCTATTGCAAAGCAAGATGGGCTCCTGCACTACTACCTTGTTCTCTTAGACTGTCTGGCAATCACCCATTCCTCTCTGCCTGCAAGCTGCAAACTTGCCGTGTGACCACTTCCTGAAACGTGCTATCCACATAGTTCTCTGCCTCACTGCACCACTGACTCTAGCTGCCCCTCGAGTTCCGTAACCTGGAGCTCAGGCTTCTACAGTCAGTGACGCTTCCTGCAGATGTGTTTTTCTAGTCATGGTGCGTAGTCCCAGTAGTCATCACTGCAGGATGCACATCCCACTTAGCCGACCTGACCTTCCACACAGCAACTTTAAAAACTATTTATTACAGTTAGAATAAGTAGAATAATTTATCAGTTACTCACCAACCAGCTTCCCCTGTACTGAAGTAAGAGCCAACTCCTGGAGGCTGAATAAAGATAGAAAAAGAAGTACCTCCCTTGCCTAACTTTCCTCGCTCACCAAACTCTCAGCATGACACACTGTGCATTCAAAGAAGCACACAGTGCAGACCAAGCAGCACTGAGGAAGCTCTGTTTTTATACTGAAAAACAACTGATTGAAGCTTTTGAAAACCAGCGTAAGCTACCTCCCAAATCAACTAGCTGCAGCTGCCCTCAGCTTGTACCCCTGTTTTAAGGCTAGAATAAACTTCTTTTAACTTGGAGTAGTTTTTAGTTAATTGCTAAATTAAAGGAAAAAAACCAGACTTTAGACAGAAATTAACCCTTAAAACTTCCTTAATCACCAGACTCATCAGCTCTTAGTTAGTTAGATACAGATATTAGTGAAACCTCCTACAGCTGGAAAAGTAATCTAGGAAAACTTTTCAACTCTCGGCATATCCATAGTGGGTCAGTTAAGCTGCTTTGCTGCAGGACAATATTTTTCAGAGAAATGTTTCCAAAACCAGCTAAAGAGGCAGCAGATGTAAAAGGAAAACAATGGAGACTAAACAAATGCATCTGTGGCCTGAATGATGTTTCCAGGATATAATATTTTTTGGTGACATCTGTCTTGCTGAAACTAGCTTGTGTTTAACTAAAGGCAGATCCCAAATATTTTATTGGTCTCGTAAAGGAAAACGTTTAGGCATCTTCATGTTGTTTATTTTTTTATATTTGGGCTGCTATGTGGAATTTGAGAAATATTAAGATTAGAGCAGCATTTAGAACTGGGAGTCAAGCTTGTGGGGCTTTGAAATATATTGGTTTAGATATTAAGCAAAGTAGATTTGGAATAACTAAATCAACAATCCTATTTAGTATTACTTCTAACTAATCGTACTTGGCCATCAAAGAAAAGACAGCAATTTGTCATTTGAACTGGTTATGCACAGACGCCAATGTTGCTGTGTTGGAGTAAAGAATCAGGATGAAGCAACCTAACATCGAAAAAGTTTGTTTTAAGGGCAAATACAACATTTTTAAAAATTAACGCAAAAGCAAAATACTCTGGATGCTGGAAATATGAAATAAAAGCAGGAAATGCTTTAAATACTCAGGTACTGAATCAACTGATTATTTCCAGTATTTACTGTTTTTATTAAAAAATAAATTTGGAGTAATAGATACTAGTTCCCATTCCTTGGTGATCCACGAACACGAAGCTAGTTATCCCTAGCAATGCTTCACAAGCTAATCTTCCTAATAAGTATTCCAGCGCAGCTAGTTTTGTAATACTTATGAGTGAGAATGAGGAACGTTTTCATTTAGCTTGGGTAGTTAAGAAAATGTGTTGTTAAAAGTAATCTGGCTGCAGGAATGTTGGCTTTTGTGGAGGCACTGGACAATTAGGATTCCATTTGTCAAATATTTTAAGTGAGTTTCTGTGCACTGGGCTAGTATACCTGTTGAATGTTATGTAAATCGTTTGTTCAGGGATAGTGTGCACTCTATGAAAAGGTGTGAGAGAGAACAGGTTACAGATTTACCTTGCTAACTGGAAACAACTGGAGAGAAAGGAAATCTCAAATTAAATGAGTGGATGCAAGTCACCAACTGTTGGATTGTTTTACAAAAAATGTGTGCACAAAGAAATTGTTTGGGGTCCTAGAGGAGGGTCACCTCGCAATGCGTTTTGGACGGAAATGGAGGCTTTTGATGATTTAATTTATGAAATTTGTGATGAACTGATGAATTTTTATTTAAAGGAGGGAAACTTAATTTTGTTAATTGTTTAATTGTATTCAGATGGTGGGCACTAAATGGGGATTAACTTGTGCTCCATAAATAAGAGCAGACTGAAACTGATTGGACTAGGAGGTTCATGTTTGCAATGTGTACCTTTTATAAATAAACACTTATAAAAGCCTGTGAAGATTAGCTCCAGCTCTGCACTTCATCACCCAGGCTTTCTGGAATAGAACATCCTCCATAAACTTGAATTCGTCCAAAATTTTGCTGCCCATGTTTGCCCACCAAGTCCCATTCGCTCATCACCCTGTGCATCCTGACTTAAATTGACTCCTGGTCTGGCAATGCCTATTTTTTAAAATTAATTCCCACCCTGGTTTTGAAATCTTCCTGTGGCCTTGACCCTTCCTATCACTAACTTCTGAGATTGCCGAGCACCAACTCTTTTGCACCCTTGATTTCCACTGCACCATGATCAGCAACTGTGCTTTGAGCCATTGCAGCCAAAGCCCTCCATAAACCTCCACACGTCTCTTCTTTTAAGGTACTACTTAAAACCAACCAACCTTTTGGCCATCTCTTTTCTCTTTATATGGCTTGGTGTCAGATCCTATTTCCCTTTCTGTAAAGAACCTTGGGACATGTTAATTTTTTAAAGCTCCTCTAAAAATACAAATTATTAATGCAGAAAACTTATTTGACAGCTGGAGAAGTAGACTGACTACGATGTCTTATTAATTTTCATGTTTTCCTGTTTTCCACAGGAAAAAAATGCTCCTTAAAGCACTGAGTCAGTATCCTTTCCTATTCTGGCGAAGGTCGGTTTCAGTTTGTCTTAACCTGGGTTAATTTGTAGTTGTTTTTATTTTGCAGTACTCTAATGTTATTGGCAGCTGCAACTTGAAAATAACTGCACCAATTGCTTAAGCCTATGCTCAGAAGACAATTTAAAATATTTTGATTGGGTCAGCCTGACTGTAGAGCTTAGCAGGCCCCCTCGTTTATTTTTGGCTACATGAAACCGATGCAACGATAGTTTGCGTTGCTAGTATGGCTCTCTTGCAATATAACAGCTGCTAAAGGGCTCCAGTTCTGTTGATAGCAATTCCTCACTGGAACATGCACACCAGGTAAAGGAAGAATCATTGTTTGCTGTGATCTTACCTGTAATCTTTGACATTTACTGCTTTAGATTTGATTGTGAAGAAGAAATCCTGGGTTCAAAAAAAGCTTGCATTTTTATCACCTTTTGCGACCTTTGGCTGTAAAGCTCTTTGAGATAACCTATGAAATACTTTTGAAGTTTAGTCACTGCAGTAATGTTGGAATGTCACAACCAATTTGTACACAGCATGTTCCCACAAACAGCGCTGCAGTAGTGACCAGGTGTCTCTTGCTGATGTTGATTGAGGGATGAATGTTGACCAGAATACTGGGGAGAACTTTTCCTCCTCCAGAATAGTGTAATGAGATCTTTTACGTCCACCTGAGACAGCAGGTGGGACTATAGTTTAATCTTTCAGTTGAAAGATGATGCCTCCAACATGCAGCATTCATTCAGTGCTGTACTGGTGTGTTTGCTTAGATTTTGTGCTCGAGGATCTGCAATGGGACTTAAATCAGCAACCTCTGACTCAGAACAAGCACATGCTGCGCCAGAAGGCAACTATAGTTGAAACTGTACACCAAGAAGCTATTGGAACAGAGTAGGCCATTTAACCCCTGGAGCCTGTTCTGTATTCAATGATTTCATGGCTGAACTTCCACCTAACTCCATCCAGCAACAACTGCTGTTTGCGGAAGAGAGCTCCAAACTTTGACCACCCTTTTTATGTACAATTGTTTCCTAATTGCACTCCTGTACAGTCTGGCTCTAATTTTTTAGACTTATGCCCCCTAGTCCCAGACTATCCAACCAGGGGAAATAGTTTCTTTCTATCTGATCTCCTTATATCTTGAAAACTTCATTCAAATCACCCCTTAACATTCTAAATTCAATACAGCCCAGTTTGTGTAATCATACTTGATTCCCCTGATAACTTGGGATTCCTTCTTGTGAATCTACACTGCACTCCTTCCAAATCAGTTTATCCTTCCTTGGGTGTGGTGCCCAGTACTCCAGGTATGCCTAATCAGTGCTTTGTCTAGCTGAAGCATAACTCTACTCCCTTTAATCTATTCCTCTATACATAAAGACCAGCATTCCATTCGCCTTTTTGATCATCTCCTGTACCTGTTCATGACATTTTAATGCTTATGTACTTGAACCACTAAGTCTCTTTGGACCCCCACTGTTGCTAGATTTTCACAATTTAGAATGCATGGTAACACCACCACCTGCAAGTACCCCTCCATGTCACACACCACCCTGACTTGGAAATATATTGCCTTTCCTTCACTGTCACTGGGTCAAAATCCTGGAGTTCCCTTCCTAACAGCATAGTACCAACACCAGAGGGACTGCAGCGGTTCAAGAAGGCAGCTCACCACCACCTCCTCAAGGGCAATTAGGGATGGGCAATAAATGCTGGCCTACCCAGAGACGTCCATATCTTGTAATTGAATAAGTAATAAATTTTGAAAGCACCTTGTATCGTTTGTGGGTCCAAAAATGGATAACCTCACATTGGCATACATTGAAATCCATTTGCCACAGTTTTGCCTGTTCACTTAATCTATCAATATCTCTTTGAAATGTTACGCTTTTGTTGGCTTTAAGGAAGGAGATTGTGAGACATGTGTGTTTAAAAGCATGAAGTTTATGTATTGAAGGACCTAGGAGGGCCACCTGGAATTAGCTGGATCATAGGGCCATCCAATACAAAAGGAGACTATTCTGTCATCCCTGTATTGGCTTTTTGAAAGAGCTGTCTAACTTGGTGTCTCATCTATCTTTTTACCCAAAATTTTGTAAATTAGGCATTCAGCATATGTCCATTTGCAAAGTTCCTATGGAATCTGCTTCCACTTCCTTAATGTCCCAGACCTTGAACTTGAGGGGCCCAGCTCTTTTACCAATTATTTTGAATCTACGACCTACTGCTCTGTCAAAACCCCTCAATTGTATCTTCTCCCTAACCAGCTCTGCTCTAAGGAATACGATTCTCCAAACTTCTCACATAATTGATGTCCCTCAGCAGCTAGTTTCACCTGTTGCTCAAATTTTTCAGATACCTTGCCCTTCCAGGGTAATCTGGACTCGGCACTTTTCAGGGCTGAAAGTGACAATCTTAGGCCTGTACCTGAGTTTGCTTGATATACAGCGTGAAATGATCTGACCAGGGTAGTTATTATCTTGCAGGATGTCTTTGATGCTCCCTATTTCAGCATCAAGCTTGCCTGGTACTAGTCTATTAAATCCCCTCTGCATTTCTCCAAGTTTGGTGCCTAGAATTCAACACAAAGATTCAACTGTGGCCGAAGCAGTGAGTTTTAAAAGTTTAGTACAAATTCTTTATCTTTGTTTTCATTGCCCCTATCTAGAAAGACAATATCTTAAAGGGTTTTTTAATAGCCATATCAATAGCCTTCAGGTCTGTGAATATGTACCGTCTGGTCTCTCTGCTTTTGCACCCACCCCCTTCAAAATACCACCATTTGACTGCCCCATGTTTCTCGCGAAATGTGTCACTTCACATTAGTCCACATTAAACTGCATTTGGCATCTTTCTGCCCATTTCCGTGTGCTGTTTGCTGCATTGACCAGTTTTCCGTCACCCTCGGATGTCAAACTACTTTATGCCCACATCCAGGTCATTTATATTGTACAAGAAAAAGAACGATTCCAATACAAACCCTAGTCAGAAAAACATTCATTTACCTCTATCCCTTAGCTAATTATGTACATGTTCCTTTAATCTCATGTGGTTCTGTTTTCTGAATAAGCCTGACATGTGGTACTGTCCCTGTGGTGTAGGTGCCAAAGTGGCAATCTGTGTGGGGAGCCGGAAGTATAGGTGAGGTTTTAAATAAATACTTTGCATCTATATTCACTATAGAGAAGGATGATTTAGGTATAGAAATCAGGGAAATCAAATTGTCTCATACTTTTAGAACCAAGCATTTAATGTGGGATTACTTGGCATACTCTGGTTTGGTATTGGTGGGGTGGGAGTGGGGGGGGGTGGCATACTTGTTTGCTTTGCCTTCAATTATGTGGAAGATGTGCAGTCTCACTTCATTGACGAAATGCAGAGTTGAAAGTGAGAGGTTCTTACAAAGAATTGGAAAATAACCATTGTGTGGTACATGCTAGCAGTCAGAATGATTCACAGAATTTTTGATTTCTATACTTGGAGGAATTTAACTTGATTGTAAACCAAAATAACCAAATTTACTGAATGACCTTCAAATCAAGAAATTACCAATAAGATTCACTTTTTGTAGCTTTTCTTTTAACATTAATCAGAAGTAACGCAAATGAAACATGAATTAACACGCGAATGATACTTCAAATAAAGGTAAAATTTCATTTTTTAATTAGTCATTACCACAAGCACCTGCATCACTCCCTGTACAAATGTGGCAATACGTAATTACACAGTTCCACAATATGCTGTTCTTCATGCAGGATAGGTCAGGAGTCCTATCCAACAACAGCTTTCATCTTAGTTTCACAGATATGATTATCATTAGCATGGCACACTTCTATGAACTCCCTCTCTGTTCGGTTTTCAAGAATTCCTTTTCAACCGACCAACCAATGACACCCAGGTTCACAATTTGGGTACTCCTGGGAAAGCACCCAGCTTTTTAGCATCACTGAGCTATTCACGCCACTTTCCAGGTTATAGACCATTTTAACCAGCTCCCACAGTGCCTGCAAGAGCTCCTGTATCATTTTCTGCTAAACAGAAAAACTGACCCATTCCTGAGAGTGATTTGCTGATTTTCACATGAATTCTGTGTTCCTCTTTCTATCTCTGTCTATTTTCTCTTTGTCTGCATCTGCATGCCGATCGTCTTCACCCTCCAGCTCCTCTGCTTGTACCTCTCCTTTGTGTCTGCTAGCCAGATGGCTTCTTTCTACTTCCCTATTGATATTGCTTCCAGATCACATTGACCAGTATTTGTTATCCAACAAAATTACAATTGATCCCTTTACAACTGATGCAAGCTCTTCAGTTCTTTTCAAACATTCTTAAAAGCAATTACAGGTTCCACACTACACATTTTCCTTACTGTATTGCTTCTGAGTCAAAGGCCGTCACAAGCTCAAAAGTTGAAAGTAATCTGAAAAATTGTGTTAACAAAAGTGGCCAGAAGTTTGAACTATATCAATATATTTATTGGTGATATGGCCCAATAACTCAGTTAGCCAAGTTAAATTTCCAGCGCAGTATATTGATGGCGTTTCCATGACCCTGCTGCACTTGTCCTAGCCTTGACGAGTTCCTGCAGTGCATCTTGTAGATGGTCCGCACTGCAGTCACAGTGGAGATGGTCATTGCCCAACACTTGTGTGGTGTGAATTGCCATTTCGAAACCTAAATTTGAAGGTCCTGCATGCAGGCACAGACTGATTCAGTATCTGAGGAGTTGTGAATGGTATTGAACACTGCAATCATCAGTGAACATCCCCATTTCTGACCTTATGGAGGGAAGGTCTTTGAAGCAACTGAAGATGGTTGATCCTGAGGCACTACCTTGCTGGGACTCCTGCAGTGATGTCCTGGAGCTGAGATGATTGGCTTCCAACAACTGCAACCGTCTTTGTTTGTGCTAGGTATGAATGCAACAAGTGGATAGTGATAAAACAAAAACAGAATTACCTGGAAAAACTCAGCAGGTCTGGCAGCATCGGCAGAGAAGAAAAGAGTTGATGTTTCGAGTCCTCATGACCCTTCAGCAGAACTGAGTAAAGTTAGGAGAGGGGTGAAATATAAGCTGGTTTAAGGTGGGGTGGGGGGAGAGAAGTTGTGGGGGTGGTGGGGTGGGGGGGTGGTGGTTGTAGGGACAAGCAAGCAGTGATAGGAGCACATAATCAAAAGATGTCACAGACAAAAGGACAAAGAGGTGTTGAAGGTTAAGATCACCACCTTCAACACCTCTTTGTCCTTTTGTCTGTGACATCTTTTGATTATCTGCTCCTATCACTGCTTGCTTGTCCCTACAACCCCCCCCCCTCCCCCCCCCACCACCACCACCACCACCTTAAATCAGCTTATATTTCACCCCTCTAACTTTACTCAGTTCTGCTGAAGGGTCATGGGGACTCGAAACGTCAACTCTTTTCTTCTCCGCCGATGCTGCCAGACCTGCTGAGTTTTTCCAGGTAATTCTGTTTTTGTTTTGGATTTCCAGCATCCGCAGTAGTTTTTTGTTTTTATCTAAGTGGATAGTGATCCCTCTGATTGCCATGGAGTTCAATTTTGCTAGGGCTCCTTGGTGCCACGTCCAGTCACATTCTGCTTTGGTGTCCAGGGCAGGCACTCTCCCATCTGGTATTCAGCTCTTTTGTCCATGTTTGGACCAAGGCTGTAATGAGGTCTGGAGCAGTGTTGTCCTGGCTGAATCCAAACTGAGCATCAGTGAACAGATTGTTGGTGAGCAAGTAATGCTTGATAATGCTATCAATGACCCCATCCATCACTTTGCTTGAGAGTAGACTGATGGGGTAAGAATTGGCCGGATTGGATTTCTCCTGGTTTTTGTTGACTGGATGTACCTGGGTAATTTTCTGCTTTAATGGGATCAATACCATTATTGTAGCTACACTGGAATAGCTTGGCTGCAGGTATGGTTAGTTCTAGGGCTCATGCCTTCAGCACTATAGCTGGGATGTTGTTGTGGCCCATAGCCTTTGCAGTTTCCAATGTGCTCAGCTGTTTATCATGTGGAGCGAATAGAATTGGCTGGCCACAAGCTTCTGTGATGTAGGCGACCTCAAAAGGAGGCTAAGATGGCTGATTGCCTCACCATTTTTAGCTAAAGATGGTTGCAAACCTTTCAACCTTGACTTTTGTGCTCATTGGCTATGGCATCATTAAGGATAGGGATGTTCATGGAGCCGCCGCTTCTATTTAGTTGTTTAATTTTAGACCACCATTTATGACTGACTGTAGCAAGACTGCAGAGCTTTGATTTGAGCCATTGGTTGTGGGATCACCGAGCTCTGTTTGAAACATGTTGCATCTGCTGCTTAACATGCACGTGATCCTGTGTTGTTGATTTACCTGGTATTGCTTCTGGCACATGCTCTTTTACATTGCTCATTAATGCAGAGTTGATGTTTGGAATGCATTGCAATACAACTCATAAGAACGTAAGAGCTAGGTGCAGGAGGTGGGCAATTCAGCCCCTCGAGCCTGCCCCGCCATTCATTACGATCATGGCTGATCTCATTTTGGCCTCCAACTCCAATTTCCTGCCCTCTCCCCATAACTTTTCAACTCAACTGCTGATGTCCCTTGGCATCTCATGGAAACCCAGTTTTGGAGCTTGATTTGTTCTGAATCTATCCCATCTTACCCGGTGGCAACACCATACAATGTGATGGAGGGTGCCTCAGTGTGAAAACAGAACTTCATCTCCACAAGGACTGTGCAGTGATCACTCCTACCAATATTATCACGGACTGATGCATTTAGGAAAAAGATTGGTGAGGATGAGAGTTTTTCTCTCGTTTCCCTTGCCACTTACCACAGGCCCAGTCCTACAGGACTCAACCAGCTGAGTTAGTTGTGATTCTATCAAGCCACTAGTGGTGGAAATTGAAGCCAACCCCACCCCCACCCAGTGTACATTCTGTGCCCTTGCTACCTTCAGTGATTTTTCCAAGTGGGGAAGTACTGATTCATCATCTGAGGGAGGGTGGTAGGTGGCACTCAGCTGATTTTGCTGACACGTTTCTGATGCCATGAGACTTCATAGTGTCCAGAGTCTCTGCTGAGGACTCCCAGGGCCATTGTCAACTAACTATATACCGTGTACTGCCATGTCTCTGAGTCTCATTGTGGTGGGACAGGTCATATACTGAATCGGTGATGGAGGAGTCTGGAATTTTGGCTGAATTTCTGCGTATGACGATGTCAGACTGTTGTTTACAACTCTCCCAAATTTGATGCAATTCCTCAGATGTTAAGGAAGACTTTGCAGGGTTCACTGGGCTAGTTGTGCCTTTGTCTTGTCTAGTGCCTAGTCCTATATCAGATGGTTCATCCGGCTTCAGTGTTTTGTAGTGGATAGATACAACTGAGTGGCTTACTAGGCATTTCAGAGGGCAGTTAAGAGTTGGCCACATGCTGTGGGCTTAGAGTTATACATAGGCTAGACTGGATAAGGACAGCAAATTTCTTTCCCTACAGGACAGTAGAGAACTACACTGACTTTTTACAACAGTCCAGTAGTTTCAGGGTCACCATCAGTGATAGTAGGAACAGGTGTAGCCATCTAATTCCTTGAACCTGTTCTGTCATTCATTGACAGCATGACTGATCTGTGACCTAACTCCATATGCCTGCCTTTACCCCATAACCCTTCATATTTTTAGTTAATAAAAATCTATTGATCTCGGATTTAAAATTTACAATTGATTTAGCAGCATTTGCTGTTTGCGGAAGAGTTCCAGATTTCACCCTTCTGTGAAGTGTTTCCTAATTTCATTCCTGAAAGGTCTTGCTCTATTTTTTTCATTTTGCCTCTTAGTCCTAGATTCCCCCCAATCTATCGTATCTGTTCCTCAAAATCATGAAAACATTGATCAAATCACCCATAACCTTCTAAATTCCAGAGAATAAACCCTAGTTTGTGTAAACTCTTATAATTTAATCCTTGGAGATCAGATATCATTCTGGTAAATCTACACTGCACTCCTTCCAAGCCAATATATACCACCTCAGGTGTGGTGCCCAGAACTGCTTGCAATACTGCTGGTATCATGTAACCAGGGATTTTGTATAACTCTAGCATAACTTCCTCTTTGTGGTCCTCGAGCTCAATATTCCATTAGCTTTTTTGATTATTTTCTTTACGATTTCATGATTTTTGAATAATCTTTAGACCTCCACTGGTTCTAACTTTTTTTTACCAGTTAAAAAGTACCCTGTTCTATCCTTTTTAAGTGTGAATGATCTCTCATATGTCTATATTGGGCAAAGCTGTGGCCAATGGTTTTCATTTGCTTACTGTATTAACATCTCTCTGCAATTTTATGCTTCCATTCCTGTATTATGGTGTTGACTGATATCAGCTGGGGCAGTGGTAAGGGGCTTTAGATAGCATCTGCACTTGAGTTCAGTGGGAATCAATCATCCTGATTACTCACTATCTTGGGGGCCCTTGTTGGAAGTGTGTTAACACTGACTGAGAGAACTGACTCAGCAGTGATCCCCTTCCCCTAGAATAGCTTGTTGACATTGCTGAAATTCTGTTGCATGAACCAAGACTACTTTGGAAGGGGACAGCAGGGTACTGGCACCAGAAACATCTTGACATCTGAGTGAAATCTCATCAAGAAATCACTCTTTCAGGAGAGAACACAATGGGGGAGAAAATGGCAGTAGAGGGGAAGAAATAACATGGTTTCCTTGATCGAAATGATGAAACCAAGAAGCAGGTTTGAAAGGTTAAGCTTAACTTTAAAACTGACATACAATGAGAAATTTTAGGTAATTTGGTAACTTCACAGAACGGATTGAGTGTGATTAAGGGCAATTTCATAGTATTATTTAGTTCTCAAACATATAGTTCTACCACACAAGTTAATCCAAGTTTGCGTGCAAGTAAGTGTAAAAGTATCTGCTTTAGAAAATGAAATGCAGCTTAAATTGCACTGTGATATTTCTCTTGATTTGCAGGTGAGGTGACAGTATTATGTACTTTTAACACTCCTACAGGCATGAAATATTAAGCTGGGGGTTGTGCAGGTCAAATTAGCTTCCCAGCAACACCAGGCAGAAAGCAAGCTAATCCCTGAAGGTATTTACTTCACAATGCTGAACTGGCATTAAACATTGTCTCACTTAGTCATACAGTATCTTTTCTGTTTTGACTATTCTTTGTGATAAATTCTATGTTGATGCACAAAAACTAGCTTTGGATTCTGAAACATTCATCAGTACTGTGGAAATGTTTGAAAGTGGAGGAATGTGTTCTGCAGCTGAGTGGAACTATTAGGAATAAAGCTAAATCATAGATATAAACTAGTTTAAATAAGCTGTTTTATAACGGTACAGTTTTTTAATCAAGTTTTGCATTGTGTCTGTTAGGTTATGGGGGTCTGGAATGGCTGCTCAGGTTTCTAGACTAACTGCGGTGAATTAGACGTCTGCCACACCATCTGGTTAAGGAATTGGCAAAGTTACTGATTGCTTCAAGATGTGGATGAAACATTACCTTATATGGCAGAACCAAACTCTGCAAAGTGGGATTTCAATAAAACAGTGTTAACTGCTCCATCGTCCATATCCTGCAAATTCACATTGATTTTATCCCAGTGTAGCAATGTAGTGTCCCCACAACTATCCCCAAATCCTGTATTGTATATAGTATGATTTTTCCTAAATGGGTGACCGTCCAAAGTGGAAAACCACCATGGAGGTTTATGCAGATATCTTTTTCCACTTTTGAGTTGGGACAATTTATTGCATGTGGCATTCATACTTAACAAAGAGATGGCTTTCAAATATGTTGGATTTCCTTCACTAGAACAGAATTATTATGTTAAGTGGTATCAAGGACACTGACTTACCAGCATTGAGGTGTAGGCCATGAGATCTGACTGAGCTGGGATGGGGTTTTAGGATCCAAAGGTTTTTTGGGGGAGGGGATATTGGGATTACGAGTACAGGTATGGACTTCTCCAGCCTGAGAAACTTTTAGCCCGCAATTGTGCCTTCTGATGCCATTCTTTGTTCCCACTGCCTTTCCAATTTTGCTGATTGTCATCCAGCCTTATGTTCCTGCTTTAAAGAATTAATTACAGAAAATCAATAAAAATGCTCAGTTCCTGTTCAGAATGTGGAAGTGAAAAGTTATAATTTTTAATATTTTGTAAACAAAAGTGATTTCAAATGTATCCAGTTTCCAACTCTTTTGCATTAAAATTGTTTGATTTTTCCTGACTTTCATTGGGTTTTAAATATTTATTTTATGAATGTATTTTTATAATTAAGGCTGCTTTTATCATGAAAACTTGGTTACTGTACATCCAGGTATATAATATTTTGTGGTTTTAGTTTACGTTTCCATGTATATTTTATGAAGGAACTATGAATCCTGCCTGCATGGTGCCTGTGAAAGGAATGTATAAGTCATACCAGGCTTCCTGTGTTTGGAATAGTACAGGTTAAGGGTGGGGGCTGACATTGAGACAGTTTATTTGGCCTGGGTTCTGAAATTAGTTCTGGCCTTGTTACTACTGATCATGTTGGTTGAGGTTTGTGCTCTTTATAGTCATTGGATAGTTTACTAAGCCAAGGGCTGCCTTTTTGAATGCACCTTTTAAGATTTGGGCACAGAACTACTTGAAAATTTCTGTGGTAGGTAGAGACCAAATATAAATGTATATTTTTTCTATAGCACATGTCATGGCGTTGGAACATCTCACAGCCCTTTCCAGCCAATTTAGTATTTTTTTGAAGTGCAGCCAAGGTTATGTCGGAAATAGATGACCAATGTACAAGAAATATTAGCCAGGATACTGGTGAGAACTCCCCTGTTCCCCTTCAATTAATACCATGGGCTCTTTCTCATCCACCTGAGAGAATAGATGGGACCTTGGTTTGATATCACATCTGAAAGATGGCACCTCTAACAGTGCAGCACCATCATTACTGTACTAAGTGTCAGCCTAAATTCGTGCTCAACTCTGTCATAAGAACATAAGAAATAAGAGCAGGAGTAGGCCATTTGGCCCTTCAAGCCTGCCCTGCCTTTCAATAAGATCATGGCTGATCTGCCCCAGGCCTCAACTCCTCTTTCGTGCCAGCACCTCATAGCCCTCAATTCTCCGATTATTTTAAAAACCTATCTACCTCCTCTTTAAATACTTTCAGTGATCTAGCCTCCACAACTCTGGGGTAGAGAATTCCAGACATTGACTACCCTCTGAGAGAAGAAGTTCCTTCACATCTCAGTTTTAAATGAGTGTCCCCTTATTCTGTAACTATGTCCCCTAGTTTTAGATTCCCCCACTAGTGAAAACATCATCTCAATATCTACCCTGTCAAGCCCCCTCAGAATCTTGTATGCTTCAATAAGATCACCCCTCCTTCTTCTAAACTCTAATGAATAAAGGCCTAACCTGTTTAGCTGTTCTTGATAAGTCAACCCCTTCATCCCAGGAATCAGCCTAATGAATCTCTTTTGAATTGCCTCCAATGCCAGTATATCCTTTCTTAAATACGGGGACCAAAACTGTACTCAGTACTCTTGGATGTGGCCTCACCAACAGCCTGTACAGTTGTAACAAGACTTCCCTATTTTTAAACTCCAACCCCCAGCAATACAGGCTAAAATTCCATTTGCCTTCTTAATTACTTGCTGCACCTGCATGCTAACCTTTTTGTGTTTCATTTACAAGAACACCCAGATCCCTCTGTGCTGCAATTTTTTGAAGCCTCCATTTAATTAATAGTCTGTCTTTTGATTTTTCCTACCAAAGTACATGACCTCAAACTTTCCTACATTAAACTCCATCTGCCAAGTTTTTGCCCACTCACTCAACCTATCTATATCCCCTTGCAGATTCCTTATGCCCTCATCACAGCATGCCTTCCCCACCAATTTTTGTGTCGTCAGCAAAATTGGATACATTCCACATTGCCCCCTCCTCCAAGTCATTCATATAGACAGTAAATAATTGAGGCCCTGAGACTGATCCCTTGTGGCACTCCACTAGTTACGTCTTTCCAACCTGAAAAAGACCCATTAATCCTGACTCTCTATCTTCTGTATGTTAACCAATCTTCAATCCATGCTAATACATTACCCCCAATACCTTGAGCTCCTATCTTGTGCAATACCTTTTATGTGGCACCTTATCGAATGCCTCTGGAAATCCAAATACATTATATCTACCGGTTCCCCTTTATCAACTCTGCTTGTTGGATCTTGAACCTACAGCCTCCTAACTCCAGTGTCACAGTGGTTGGCAGGTATCCCACATATAAATATAAATGGGGTTTTATAAATAGGTGCTTAAGAGTACAAAAGCAGGAAAATGGTGATAAAACTATAAGACCATAAGACAAAGGAGCAGAAATTAGGCCATTCAGCCCATCGAGTCTGCTCCACCATTCAATCATGGCTGATAAGTTTCTCAACCCCATTCTCCCGCCTTCTCCCAGTAACCTTTGATCCCCTTACCAATCAAGAACCTATCTATCTCCGTCTTAAATACACTCAATGACCTGGCCTCCACAGCCTTCTGTGGCAATGAATTCCATAGATTCACCACTCTCTGACTAAAGAAGTTTCTCCTCATCTCTGTTCTAAAAGGTCTTCCCTTTACCCTGAGGCTGTGCCCTTGGGTCCTAGTCTTTTCTACTAATGGAAACATCTTCCCCATGTCCACTTTATCCAGGCGTTTCAGTATTCTGTAAGTTTCAATCAGATCCCCCCTCATCCTTCTAAACTACATCGAGTATAGACCCAGAGTCCTCAAACATTCCTCATATGTTAAGCCTTTCATTCCTGGGATCATTCTCGTGAACGTCCTCTGAACCCTCTCGAGGGTCAGCACATCCTTCCTGAGATACGGGGCCCAAAATTGCTCACAATATTCTAAATGTGGTCTGACCAGAGCCTTATAAAGTCTCAGCAGCACATCCCTGCTTTTATATTCTAGTCCTCTCGAAATAAATGCCAACATTGCATTTGCCTTCTTAACTCCCGACTCAACCTGCAAGTTAACCTTAAGAGAATCCTGGACTAGGACTCCCAAGTCCCTTTGCACTCCAGATATGCGAATTCTCTCCCCATTTAGAAAATAGTCTATGCCTCTATTCTTCCTACCAAAGTGCATGACCTCACACTTGCCCACGTTGTATTCCATCTGCCACTTCTTTGCCCATTCTCCTAACCTATCCAAATCCTCAAGCAGCCTCCCTGCCTCCTCAATACTACCTCTCCCTCCACCTATCTTTGTATCATCTGCAAACTTAGCCAGGATGCCCTCAGTTCCTTCATCTAGATCATTAATATATAAAGTGAAAAGTTGTGGTCCCAACACTGACCCCTGCGGAACTCCACTAGTCACCAGCCGCCATCCTGAGAAGGACCCCCTTATCCCCACTCTCTGCCTCCTGCCAGACAGCCAATCTTCTATCCATGCTAGTACCTTGCCTCTAACACCATGGCCTCTTATCTTACTGAGCAGCCTCCTGTGCGGCACCTTGTCAAAGGCCTTCTGGAAGTCCAAGTAGATAACATTCATTGGCTCTCCTTTGTCTAAACTACTCGTTACCTCCTCAAAGAATTCTAACAGATTTGTCAGGCATGACCTCCCCTTGATGAAACCATGCTGACTTTGCCCGATTTTACCATGCACTTCCAAGTATTCTGAAATCTCATCCTTAATAATGGACTCTGAAATCTCATCCTTAATAATGGACTCTAAAATCTTACCAACGACCGAGGTCAGGCTAATCGGCCTGT
Source organism: Cetorhinus maximus (assembly GCF_964194155.1). Taxonomy (NCBI): domain Eukaryota; kingdom Metazoa; phylum Chordata; class Chondrichthyes; order Lamniformes; family Cetorhinidae; genus Cetorhinus; species Cetorhinus maximus. Next base: position 166,366,744 of record NC_135883.1, read on the forward strand.
AATTTCCCGTCTTTTGCCTGACTCCCTTCTTAAACAGGGGGGTTACATTAGCGATTTTCCAGTCCTCTGGGACCCTCCCTGACTCCGGTGATTCCTGAAAGATCGCCACTAACGCCTCCACTATCTCTTCAGCTATCTCCTTCAGAACTCTAGGGTGTTATCCATCTGGTCCAGGTGATTTATCCACCTTCAGATCTTTCAGTTTTCCTAGCACCTTCTCCTTGGTAATGGCCACCATACTCACCTCTGCCCCCCGACTCTCTTGAACTTTGGGGATGTCACTCGTGTCTTCCACTGTGAAGACTGACGCAAAGTACCTATTCAGTTCCTCTGCCATTTCTTTGTTCCCCACTACTACTTCTCCAGCGTCATTTTCCAGCGGCCCAATGTCCACTTTTGCCTCTCTCTTACCCTTTATATATCTAAAAAAGCTCTTGCAATCTTTTTTTATATTACTGGCTAGTTTACCCTCATATTTAATCTCCTCCCTCCTTATTTCTTTTTTAGTTGTCCTCTGTTGGTCTTTGTCGGCTTCCCAATCCCCTGGTTTCTCACTGCTCTTCGCCGCATTGTGTGCTTTCTCTTTAGTTTTTATGCTGTCCCTGACTTCCCTTGTCAGCCATGGTTGCCTTGTCCTCCCTTTAGTATGCTTCTTCTTCCTAGGGATGAATTTTTGCTGTGTCTCCCAAATTACTCCCAGAAACTCCTGCCATTGCTGTTCCACTGTCTTTCCTGCTAGGCTCATCTCCCAGTCAATTCTGGCCAGCTCCTCCCTCATGCCTCTGTAGTTGCCTTTATTCAACTGTAATACCGTTACTTCTGATTCCAGCTTTATCCTCTCAAATTGCAGGGTAAATTCTATCATATTATGGTCACTTCCTCCTAAAGGTTCCTTCACCTTAAGCTCCCTTATCAAATCTGCCTCATTACACATCACTAAATCTAGAATTGCCTGTTTCCTAGTGGGCTCCACCACAAGCTGCTCCAAAAAGCCATCTCGTTGACATTCCACAAACTTGAAAAAGGTTTGGCCTCAACTGGAGTAGTTTGCCCAGTTCTGGATACCATGCTTTAGGAAGGGTGTGAAGGCATTAGAAAGAGTGAAGAAAAGATTATGGAATTGGTCCCAGGACTGAGGAACTTCAATTCCATGGATGGAATAGAGAAGCTGGGGCTGTTCTCCTTGGAGAAATGAAGGCTGAAAGAGATTTGTTAGGGATGCTCAAAATCATGGACAGAGCAGTTAGGGAGAAACTGTTCCTATTGGCAGAAGGGTTGAGAACCAGAACACACAATTTAAAAGTTGAGTTTTTCTTCATTCATGGGATGTGAACTTCGCTGGCTGGGCCAGCATTTATTGCCCATTCCTAGTTGCCCTTGAGAAGATGGTGGTGAGTTGCCTTCTTGAACCGCTGCTGTCCATGTGGCGTGGGTACAACCACAGTGCTGTTAGGAAGGGAGTTCCAGGATTTTGACCCAGCGACAGTGAAGGTATGGCGATATATTTCCAAGTCAGGATGGTGAGTGACTTGGAAGGGAATTTCTAGGTGGTGGTTTTTCCATCTATCTGCTGCCCTTGTCCTTCTAGATGGTAGTGGTCGTGGGTTTGGAAGGTGCTGTCGAAGAAGCCTTGGTGAATTCCTGCAGAGTATCTTGTAGGTGGTACACACTGCTACTACTGTGCGTCGATGGTGAAGGGAATGAATGTTTGTGGATGTGGTGCCAATCAAGCGGGCTGCTTTGCCCTTCTTGAGTGTTGTGGGAGCTGCACTCATCCAGGCAAGTGGGGAGTATTCCATCACAATCCTGACTTGTGCCTTGTAGATGGTGGACAAGCTTTGGGGAATCAGGAGGTGGGTTACTCATTGCCCTTACCTTAACCTCTGACCTGCTCTTGTAGCCACAGAATTTATATGGCTGGTCCAGTTCAGTTTTTGGTCAACGTTAACCCCTGGGATGTTGATAGTGGGGGATTCAGTGTTGGTAATGCCATTGAACAACAAGGGGAGATGGTTAGATTCTCTCTTGTTGGAGATGGTCATTGCCCGGCACTTGTGTGGCGCGAATGTTACTTGCCACGCCAGCCCAAGCCTGGATATTGTCAAGGTCTTGCTGCATTTGGACATAAAAGTTGAGTGAGTGGGGCTAGCTGATTTGCTCTTGCAGAGCAATGGCACAGACATGACAGGTCGAATGGAAACCTCCTGTGCTGTAACCAGTCAATGTTTTGATATGTTTTAGCTTCATATATTGGGCCTGCCTCAGAAGTGGGTGCATCGTAATGCAACTACTCACGAAAGCTGAGCTTTGCTAACCTAATTACTGGCAGCAGGGGAGGGGCTGGTGGGAGAGGAGGATGTTCCCTCCAGTGAGGAGGCATGGTTAACACTGAGCTTGGTTTGGTAGGATTGTAAGGACAGTTATGTTTTTAGTGATCCCTTAAATCACACACCACTATTTCACTCTCAAAAGATCAATTAATCTCCTTATTTTTCTCCAGATGACTAAGACACTTGATTGCATTCATATTCTAGCTTTGTTTGGAACTTGACTTATAACTAGTGATACTTGTCTTTTATGGAAGCTTCCCAGCCTTGCTGTACTTTGTGCAGGTGTCTGGCCCAAACTGCCAAATGGTGGTGCGCTCCTCATTTTCAACTCGTATTGCCTCCCTCTGAACCTCCTTTTAATTACCTGCCTTATTGTTGTTTCAGCCCTATTCCTTTAAAATGCTTGTTCTATTGACCCCTTCCCCCAATTGAATCCCCACTGTCCAAGTTTCTACCTGAGACAACCTCCCCCTTTCCCCACATCTCCTGCTGTGACTCCTCATTTTGTGACTTTAATCTCCATCTAGGCTTTCATTCTGAATGTACTGCCCTTTTGTCCTCACTCAACGCACAATTGGCAGTCACTTTTTCGACTTCACCATCTACCATGGCCTCTCTACTCCCATTGTCTTGATCACTGACATGGTCACAGTCAAATGTTTCCTTTCCTATCCTCATCTTCATATCTCCTTCTTCAAACCCTACTTCCTTCTGTGCCTGTCCTTGGTAAATCTTCCAGTCGTTTACAATTACTGTTTCAAACTCTCACCTGGCTGTCTGCTGGTCTTCTATTTGCCACAAAGCAGCTGTCGATCTGCTCAACCACTGCCTTCCCTGACCTTTGTCCACTATCTAACTGCCTCACTTGTATTGCAGCCCCCTCAAGATTTAGGCCAACATTTCTTCAGCTTTTTAAATTACTACTTGTACCTGTGTTCTGGCTCCTTAGTGATTTGTGACCCTCAGCACCCAAATCTTTCGTCTGTATAGCTCCTTGTCTCCCATTATTAAGAGAGTACTATTTCTAAAGTAGTCGCTTAGTAGTACAGAACTTGAATATTGTTGCAAAAGAGACATGTTGCTGAAGTTTATTGTCTGCCACCCAAAAGGACAAATGCAAGAATGCCAAATTTCAAAAGATCGCAACAATTTATGCTACAGGAGAAAAGGTTGCTGATTTGTTGGCAAGTCGACTGACCAAGGCATGGCTGTGGAGAAGGCAACAGGGAACTGTAGGATCCCCAAGCTCTCTGGTAATTCAAAAAAGGTGTAAGGCTGGAACATGTTCCTTTTGTTTACAGGGAAAGCTTGCTTAAAGCGATAGTCATACACAGGGACCCATTCTCTGCAAACAAAAGGAAAATGTTCAAACCTTGTACCCTTTTTTTAATTACTAGGGAGCTTGGGGAGCCTACAGTTCTCCATTGCTTTCTCCATGGCAATGCCTTGGCCAATCAGAGTTAACTTGCCAATCAGTCAGCACTCTTGTAGTATAAATTGTTGTGATTGTTTGATATTTGGCATTCTTGTGTTTGCCCTGATGAGTAGAAGACGAAAAGCTTCAGTAACATGTCTCTCTTTTCAGCAATGTTCAATTTCTAAAGTATTAGAAATAAATTGTGTTGATTTTAAGGTGAAGCTAGTGTTTTTAAAAATGTTTATGTTAAATCAAATTATGACACCAGAAATTCAGATTTTGTAATTGCTTTTTGTGGTTTTTAACAGAATTCCATAGAATATGCAGCACAAACAGGTCGTTTGGGCTAACTACCTCATGGTATCATTTATGCTCAATTTGAACCTCTTCCCATGCTTCCTCACTTAACTGTCAGCATACCCTGCTCCCTCGTGCTTACCTAACTTTGCCTTAAATGCATCTGTGCTATTAGCCTCAACTACTCCGAGATGGTGAGTTCCATTCTCACCACTCTAGGTAAAGAACTTTCTTCTGAATTCTTTAACTTATTTCTTGTTTGCTTTCTTATATTGAAGGTTTTGCTGTTACCCACAATGTTTTCATCAAAACCTTTGATAATTTTAATGACCTGTAATAGGTTACCTCTCAATCTTCTCTTTCCAGGAGAAGAGAGATCCAACCTTTTATCCTTTCCTGATTGGCATAATATTGCTGTTCTTGTATCATCCTTTAAAAATTGTTTTTACACCCTCTCTAGTACCTCAATTTCCTTTTTATAAAACCGAGTTAATTTCCCTTTTAGAATTGTTTACTTTTTAAGTAAACAGTGTTTGAATAAAAATATAAACCGTGTCTCATTTTCCATGGGAATGGGGATTGGAAGTCTGAAATACACTTGTGCAAACTTCATTGCACACACGCATACATTTAAGGGCCTTTTATATTGGTCTCTTAAGTTGGATTCCGAGAACTGGTTGTTAATGTCGTTAAATCCAATTTCCATAAGCTGCAGTTTTATAGATCCAAGTAAAATTGGGTCTGCAGGTAACAAGATTTAAAAGCATAGATGCAAGCCAGCCTGAATGCGCAGTGTAAATCAATATAAAGATGCATTTCAGTTCAAGGTCACTGTATGGGTAGAGAGTAACGTTAAAAACTCTCGGCAGCAGCTGGGTCTGGGAAATGGGAACTGCATTTCTTAAAAACTTTGATAAACGTTTTGCCCCTGGGAATTGTGGACTTAGTATTATTACAACAGGATATAAACAAATTTTCAGCATTGGACAGACTCCATCTCTGATTTCCTCCAGGGGTAAAGCAAATTCTGTTGAATCCTGATCAATGCAGAACTAGATCGCCAAATATTTTGTTCTTGGATTAAGACTCCTGTAAAGCACAGATGTTTATTATTAAATTGTCACACCTCGTTCAAGGACAGGGGGTCCATAGTGCAGTGTTGATTAGGAAAAGACAAAGTAAATAGGAGATAAATATAGTTTGAAAAAGCTATTAGATCATTCACTATTTTAACTATAATGCCAAGCAAAATGATTTTACATTAAATATTAGAATTTTCTTTTCCTTTGCATCATACAGCATTCTCTGCCTAACAAATAAGATAAGTGCATGATGCATTCCAGGCCTTAGTAATCTATAAGTAAGTTTTACATTTGTGTTCATATTTTTAATAATTTTTTGAACACCCAACCGTTCACACCACTATGAATAGCAGGGCCTTTAGAGATTTGTGCACACTGTTGAAACAATTTCATGATGTAAAATTGTGATTTTCAAACTTGAATTTTTTGAGTGCAGGGGAATTTGAGTAATAGTTTTTAGAATTTCTGGGTGATTCCAGTGACTTGAACTCATTTTGTTTCACATCTTCTAAATTTGAAATATTTTTAATCCTGACATGTTCTTGCTTGATATGCAATGCACAGTCAAATTTTAAAATTGTACTCTTGATATCTTGCCTCTGATCCTATACTTAAAATTTTCTGTTGCTGTTTCTGACACTGACCTTGAATTTTAACAGCTGCTTCATGCTTTCAGACTGCACATCAGCACCCACACACCATGAAAGCGAAGGTCAGATTAAAATATGGCCAGCTCTGTTTGATGTGGAGTACGTACATAGATATGAAGTGAGGTTCATGTGTTCCTGCTGTCTGTTTGGTAGGCCTAGCAGGAGATGAAAAGGGAAAAAAATGAAATGAGCTGTTTGATGTTTGTTTGAAGAATTCTATCATATGCAGTGGCAACACTGAACCATGCCTGATGAAATGAGAAAGATGATTAACCCAGGAAACGATGTCAACAGACTCTGGTGCTAAATCTTGGGAGAGACTATTCCGAGCACCATTGCCCCAATCATTTAGGACTGAGATGAGAAATTTCTTCATTTAAAGGACTGTGATTCTTTGGAATTTTCTACCCCAGAGTGTTGTGGATGCTCCATTGTTGACTATATTTGAGGCTGGGATCAACTAATTTTTTTGCCTCTTGGGGAATTGAGCGACATGGGAAGCGGATGGGAAAGTGGAGTTGAAGCCCAAGATCAGCCATGGCCATATTGAATGGCGGAGCAGGCTTAATGAGTCATACGGACTACCCCTGCTCCTATCTCCTGTGTTCATGCATGCGTTTACCATGCACCCGGCCATTGTGACAAATTGGCCATTTCAGGTCCACATGTAATTGGCTCATGAAGGCATCAACAAAGAAGACATCTATAGTAATGAAACAAGTTACCTCACAGATTTAAAATAATGATTCTGATGATGTAGAGCCGTAACAAAATGTAGCTGGATTGATTTTTTTTTCACAAGATATGGGCATTGCTGGCTAGGCCAGCAGTTTTATTGCCCATCCCTAGTTGCCCTTAAGAAGGTGGTGGCGCAATGCATTCTTGAACTGTATAGGTACACCCAAAGTGCTGTTAGGAAGGGAGTTTTGGGATTTTGACCCAGCGACAGTGAAGGAATGGTGATTATATTTCCAAGTCAAGATGGTGTGGGGCTTGGAGGGGAGCTTGCAGGTGGTGGTGGTGTACCCATACATCTGCTGCCCCTGTTCTTCTAGGTGGTAGAGGTCATGGGTTTGGAAGGTGCTGTTGAAGGAGCCTTGGTGAGTTGCAGCAGTGCATCTTGTAGATGGTACATACTGCTGCCACTGCATCAGTGGTGGAGGAAGTGGATGTTGGAAGTGGTGGATGGGATGCCAATCAAGCAGGCTGCTTTGTCTGATATGTTGAGCTTCTTGAGTGTAGTTGAAGCTGCACTCATCCAGGCAAGTGAAGAGTATTCCATCACACTCCGAACTTATGCCTTGTTGATAGTGTGCAGGCTTTGGGGATTTGGTAAGTGAGTTACTCTCCACAGAGTTCCCAGCTTCTGACCTGCTCTGGAAGCCACAGCATTTATGTGGCTGGGTCAGTTCAGTTTCTGGTCAATGGTAACCTCAGGATGATGATGGTTGGGGATTCAGTGGTAATGCCATTGAATGTTTGAATGTCAAGGGGAGATGGTTGGATTCTCTCCTGTTGTAGATGGTCATTGCTTGGCACTTGTATGGTGCCAGTGTTATTTGCCACTTATCAGCCCAAGCCTAACTGTTGTCCAGGTGTCGATACATATGGGCACTGACCGCTTCAGTACCTGAGGAGTTGTGAATGGTGCTGAACATTGAATCATCAATGAACATCCTCACTTTTGACCTTATGATGGAGGGAAGGTCACCGCTGAAGCAGCTGAAGATGTTTGGGCTGAGGACAGTACCCTGAGGAACCCCTGCAGTGATGTTCTGGGAATGAGATGGCTGACCTCCAACAACTGCAGCCATCTTTCTATGCGCTAGGTATGATTCCAACCGGTGGAGAATTTTCCCCCAGGTAGATGCCAGTGTTGTAGCTGTATTGGAACAGCTTGGCTAGGGGTGTGGCAAGCTCTGGAGCACACATCTTCTGTACTATTGCTGGAAGACTGTTAGGACTTTGCAACATGTTGCCTTTGCAACATCCAGTGCCTTTAGCTGTTTCTTGATATTATGTGGAGTGAATCGAATTGGCTGAAGACTGACACATATGCTGCTGGGGACCTCAGGAGGAGGCTGAGGTGGATCATCCACTTCTGGCTCAAGATGGTTGCAAATCCATTAGCCTTGTCTTTTGCACTGATGTGCTGGGCTCTCCCACCATTGAGGATGGGGATATTTGTGGAGCTTTCTCCTCTAGATAGTTGTTTAATTGTCCACCACCATTCATGACTAGAGCTTAATCTGACCCATTGGTTGTGGGATTGCTTAGCTCTGTCCTTTGCATGCTGCTTCTCTCTGGCATGCAAGTAGTCCTGCGTTGTAGCTTCACCAGGTTGAAATCTCATTTTTAGGTATGCCTGTTGCTGTTCCTGGCATGTCCTCCTGCACTCTTCATTGAGCCAGGGTTGATCCCCTAGCTTGGTGGTAATGGTAGAGTGGGGGATATTGTGGTTGAGTACAATGCTGCTGCTGATGGCCCACAGCACCTTCTTGATGCCCAACCTTGAATTTCTAGATCTGTTCAAAATCTATCCCATTTAGCATGGTAGTAGTGCCACACAACACAATGGAGGGTATTCTCAATGTGAAGGTAGGTCTTTGTCTGCACAAGGACTGTGCGGTGGTCACCCCCACTAACGCTGTTTTGGACAAATGCATCTGCGGCAGGTAGGTTGGTGAGGATGAGGTCAAGTATGTTTTTTCCCTCTTGGTTCCCTCACTATGTGCTGCAGACTCAGTCTAGCACCTGTGTCCTTTAGGACTCGGTCAATAGTGGTGCTACCGAGCCACTTTGGTGATAGACAGTAAAGTCCGTCGCCCAAAGCATATTCTGTGCCCTTGCTTCTTTTGGTTGGTGTTCAACATGGAGGAGTACTGATTCATCAGCTGAGGGGGGCAGTAGGTGGTAATTAGCAGTAGGTTTCCTTGCCCATGTTTGACCCGACACCATGAGATTTACTGGGTCCAGAGTCGATGTTGTGGGCTCCCAGGGCAACTCCCTCCCAACTGTATACCACTGTGTCGCCACCTCTGGTGGGTCAGTCTGGCCGGTGGGACAGTACATATCCAGGGATGGTGATGGTGGTTTCTGGGACATTGTAAGGTATGATTCTGTGAGTATGAGTATGTCAGGTAGTTGCTTGACTATTCTGTGGCACAGTTCCCCCAGCTTTGGCACAAGCCCCCAGTTGTTAGTAAGGAGGACTTTGCAGGGTGGACAGGGCTGAGTTTGCTGTTGTCGTTTCCAGTGCCTAGGTCGATGCTGGGTGATCCGTCTGGTTTCTTTTTTTTCTGTAGGCTTTGTAGTGGTTTAATACAAATGAGCAGCTTGCTAGGCCTTTTCAAAGGGCATTTAAGAGTCAAGCACATTACTGTAGATCTTGAACTAACTTTGCTGACAAGTTGTAATCAGATGCCTTTCGGAAGTCCATGTACGCCATGTTAAAAGTATTATCCGCCAAATTTTATGTAAGCCAATTCTCAACAGAGTTTGAGAATGTGTGCAAATCTATTCTAGCTGGACATTAATTGATCAGTGGTAATATTGGAGTTTCATTTGAGTTGTGATAAATTGTGTAAGTGTCCCTTCATGATATTCACATCTCAGTCACTATTGGCATTTGAAGTCCTGGCCTCTATTTGTCTTAGCCATGTAGATTCAGTTCAGAAAATAAAAATATTAACATTTAAATATCAGCACTCTTGTGGGAGTAATGGCTCGTAGTTGGCTTGGCTTGTAGTTGTTACAGTCTGGCCGTGGAAGAGTATTAAGCAAGGAAATTTTAACTTGCCCCCAGCTGAAATTCTGGGAATTGTTTATTATACTTATTATTGGACAGAGCTCATGAGTAATTTGACTATCATCTTAGCCTGAATATTGAGCAAAGCAAAATGAGAGAATTGCATTCAGATTTTTGGGAGCACTTTTTTTGTGCCGAAGCAAAAGCTTCAATCTTTGGTTCTGCTTGAAGTAATTGCAGAAGATCTGTACTTAATTAAAAAGTTGGCTCAGTTCCTAGACATGCAGTAAATGGCTTCATAACTAACTCAATGGTTTGTCAGTAGCATAGCAGGAATTACACCAATTTCTGCAAACTTTACATTTCTATATCTCAACTAAATGCATTCAAATGATGATTCTTTTACAGGAGCTGCAAAACCTGGTTGTGGATCATTTAAAATAACTTGTGCCATGTGCACATTCACTAATTCGCTAATTCTGAAGTATAGAACTGAATGTCAAAAATAACTCTGAATCCATGGCCATTGAGATGGAGCTCCCCACATCTAAATCCTTCAGCCGCTCCTTTTAAACAGAGATGTGTACTTCTAGCCTTGGTTTCCATTATTACAATGTTTTTTCCCAGATTAGCAGGTCAAGAGGTGCAATGGAGAGGAGAAAGGACAAAGAAGTACCTTAAGGATTAAAATTGGCATTAAATGGCATTCTCTATGTTAGCGTCTTCAGCATACACTAAAACACTGGCAGGAGGATCAGAAGTAGTTGATAAATACAGTATTCTAAAATAATTTTGTCTAAGTCTTTAATTGCAGTTTCACTGGTACTCTTTCCCCTGGTCCACAACCACATCTGCTGAATGTGCTGTAATCTGTAAGCACTGCTCATTAACTGAGATAGCTGCAAGGCTTTAAGGAAGTACATCTGGAGCCCATTTTCAGAAGGAAATATTATGCACCAAATTGGTCCAAAATGTTTAGTGTGTGTTAATACTTAGCATGAGAGAACACTTCAGCATTAGTGGCAGTTACATTTTAACCAGCAACTGCATCTGGAAAAGGAAGGATAAACTTAAGGGGTGGTAATCACTTTATGGAGTCTGTAGAATTATCATCTTGCTCAGAAAGAGGAGGCTGTGTGGGAGGAGAATGCCTCGTATCCTGCACTATAACATAGATTGGGGGTGATAAAGTTTTTTTTTACTTTTAATGGGGATATAGGTATCACTGGCAAGATCAGCATTTGTTGCCTATCCCAAATTGCCCTTGAGAAGTGGTGAGCTGCTGCCTTCACATGCTACAGTCCATTTGCACTTTCAACACCATTGGGGAACTAAATATTGATAGTGTGCCAGATTGACTTGTTTGCCAGGGTCAAAGGGAGACATGCATAATAGAGAAGCTTACCGATGCTCTTTATTGTGTAGCTGCATTGTCAAATCTGACTGGATTGCATCAAACTCTACAGGTCTTGCTTTCTACTGTCAAAACAGCCAAAACAGTTCATTTGAGACCCCAAAGATCACCTCACTAATATTCTACATTTCCAATGACTTCCTCAAATCCTTCTCCCACTCTCGCCTCTGACAACAAATGCTGGGAATTCGAAGGTTTCTTTGTCATTAAGATAGACCATTTATTTAGCTGTCTATTCTGCTACTCCCTTCTGTTCTCCAACGCAACCTCATCTGTTACGCCCAGTACCCTATTCCTGACCCATGCCTGTGTCTGTCTTTCCCTCCCCATCTCCCCCATGCTTTCTCACAAGATTAACTTGTCTGAGACCTAACTTTTGTTCCCGTAAACCTCAGTCTTATTAAGTACACAAGCATCCAGCTTAGATTCCTGTCCCACACGTTAACTGGCATTGTAATTGGGTTGTCTCCTTGAACGCTGTCTCATTCGCTTTCAAAATCACTCACTCCTCTCTCCAAATACCCACTTTTGATCTTGCAAGCTGCCACCTAATCTTGAGCCTTTCTGAAACCTCCAAAGCTGTTGACTTTTAGACCTGTGCCCATATTTCCTTGCTGTTCTATTTGAATTCCTTCAATCTTGGATAAACAGCAAGTGTCAGAAAAGTTGGCTATACTTAAAGTTGATAAGCCATCTCTTTCTAGCAGCCCCTCAAAGCGAGGAAGATACTTGTGTGTGAGTCTTTTGACAGAGGGGTGTTGTTGCACTGTAGCCACCACACAGTTCTGGCTGACTAGGAAACTCTCCCGTTCTTACTGCCTTCTCAAAGGCTTATCAGAAGGATTTACAGGTTGACAATCAACCTGCTTGGCCACACCACAAATGTGGCCATAAAGTTTGGAGTTGGGGGGTACTCAAACCTGGAGCTTGTGGTTTAGAAGTCAGGATGCTCCGCACTGTGCCACAAGACTGTCAACTGATAAGCCACCAGGAGTGGATGGAATACACCTGAGGATGCTGAAGGAAATGAGTGGAAATTACAAAGCAAGTGACCACAATCTTCAATCCTTGTTGAATGTTTCCCTGGCTTCTCTCCTGTCTCCCCATAAGCTCTCTGAGCTTATTTTGTCCATGAGATTCCCCTCCTGCTCCCTCAATCTTATTCCCATTAAACTGCTGACCACCCAACTCCCGCTTCTGGTCCTCATGTTAGCCAGTAACTTTTTTTCCCTTCAGGTTTACCTCTCCCCTTTAAATGTGTCATCTTCGCTCATTGTACTTGCAAACTACTCCCCATCTCCAACCTCTCTTTCCTCACCAAAGTCCTGAACATTTTGTCATCTATCAAGTCCATGCCCAGCCTTTCCAGAACTCCATGCTTGAATCCCTCCATTCAAGTTTCTGCCCCTGCTACAATCCTGGAACAGCTCTTATAAATGTCATGTATGTGACTGAGACAAACTTTTCCTCCTTGCCCTTCTCGACCTGTCTGCAACCTTTGACACTGTTGACCACACCTTCCTCTAATACCTCTACTGCCATCTAGCTAGGTGGGGCTGCTCTCACCTGGTTCCATTCTAATCTATCTAATCATAGACGAAGAATCACTTGCACCTGCACCATTACCTCAGGTGTCCTCTAAGGATCTATTCTTGGTTCTCTCCTTTTTTTCATCTATGTGTTGGTCCTCGGTAACATGATCTAAAAGCACAGCATTTCACGTGTATGCTGATGACACTACCTCACCACGACCTTTCCATCAACTCCTCCACTGCTAAATGATCAGACTGCTTATTTGACATCGAGTACTGGATGAGCAGAAATTTCCTCCAATTAAATATTGGGAAGACTGAAGCCATTGTTTTTGGTCAGGGCTCTTACTGACTCCATCCCTCTCCCTGGCAAAAGTCTGAAATTAAGCCAGTCTGTTTGCAACCTTGATGTCACATTTAATGCTGTGATGATCTTCCAAAGTCATATTTGTGCTGCACTAAGACCTCCTTTTTCCACCTCTATGACAACACCTGACTTTGTCCCTTCAATCCGATCTCAACATATCTGTTTCTGAAAGCCTCATTCATGCCTTTGTTACCTCTAGACTTGAGTATTGTGGTGTACTCCTGGCTGGTCTCCCAAAACTGTGTTGACCATGTCTTATCTAGCACCAAGTCCTGTTCACCTATTAATCCTGTGCTTGCTGGCCTACATTGGCTCTTGGTCAAGCAACATCTTGGTTTTAAAATTTTCATCCTTATTTTCAAATCTTTCTGTGGCCTGGCACCTCCCTATCACTAACCTTCTCCAGCCCCACAACCCTCCGATATCTGCACACTCTAATCCTGGCTTCTTGATCATCCCCGATTTTATTTGCTTCACCGTTGGTGCCTGCATGTTCAGATGCTGGCCCTAAGCTCCTGAATACCCTACCAATACCTCTCTACATCTCTTCCCTCTTTAAGACAATCTGTAAAACCTAGCTCTTTGACCAAGTTTTTGGCCATCTGACCTAATGTCATCTCGTGTTGCTGAGTATCATACTTTGCTTTATAATGCTGCTCATGCTAAAGCAGCTATATAAATGTAAATTGTTATTGGATACAGGGTTGTTACCAGATGACTGGATAATTCCAGGGTGAGGGACATCTCTGACCGGCTTGAAAGGATATTGGAGAGGGAGGGGGAGGGTCCAGTTGTTGTGGTCCACGTCGGGACAAATAACATAGGTAAGTCTAGGAAAGTGGACCAGTTTGGGGATAATCAGGAACTAGGAACTAAATTAAAGAACAGGTCCTCGAGTTATAATCTCTGGATTACTACCCGAGCCACGTGCAAATTGGCATAGGGACTCGAGAATAAGGGAAGTAAACACGTGGCTAAAGGAGTGGTGCGGGAAAGAGGGGTTCCATTTCGTGGGGCACTGGCATCAGTATTGGAACAGGAGGGATCTGTACCGTTGGGATGGTCTCCACCTGAACCGATCCAAGAAGTATGACTAATGGGAAACAAAGCAGCAGGTTAGCGTGTGGGGGGGGTGGTGGATTCAACTTCATGGAAAATTATGAAAAAACTGAAAAGAAAGGAGAGCCCAGGAGAGGCTATTAAAGTCCCCAGAACACAAAATAGGACAGAGTGTTTGGAAAGGGCTAGGAATCTAACTTCAAGCGCATCAGATAAAGGGACGACAATGAGAAAGGAGATGGGAAATACAGGACCGAAGGTGTTGAATCTGAATGCACGCAGTATACGAAATAAGGTAAATGAGCTTGTGGCACAGATTGAAATTGGCAGGTATGATGTGGTGGGCATCACGGAGACATGGCTGCAAGGGGATCAGGACTGGGAGCTAAATATCTAAGGATATACTTCCTATCGAAAAGATAGGCAGGTTGGCAGAGGGGGTGGGGTTGCTTTGTTAGTAAGAAATGAAATTAAATCGATAGCAAGAAATGACTTAGGGTCAGATGATGTAGAATCTGTGTGGGTAGAGTTGAGGAACTGCAAAGGTTAAAAAAACCATAAAGGGAGTTATGTACAGGCCTCCGAACAGTAGTCAGGATGAGGGGCACAAGATACACCAGGAAATAGAAAAGGCATGTAAGAAAGACAAGGTTACAGTGATCATGGGGGATTTCAATATGCAGGTAGACTGGGAAAATCAGGTTGGTAGTGGATCCCAAGAAAAGGAATTTGTGGAATGACTACGAGATGGCTTTTTGGAGCAGCTTGTGGTGGAGCCCACTAGGGAACAGGCAATTCTAGATTTAGTGATGTGTAATGAGGCAGATTTGATAAGGGAGCTTAAGGTGAAGGGACCCTTAGGAGGAAGTGACTATAATATGATAGAATTTATCCTGCAATTTGAGAGGAAAAAGCTGGAATCAGATGTAAAGGTATTACAGTTGAATAAAGGCAACTACAGAGGCATGAGGGAGGAGCTGGTCAGAATTGACTGGGAGATGAGCCGAGCAGGAAAGACAGTGGAACAGCAATGGCAGGAGTTTCTGGGAGTAATTTGGGAGACACAGCAAAAGTCCATCCCTAGGAAGAAGAAGCATACTAAAGGGAGGACGAGGCAACCATGGATGACAAGGGAAGTCAGGGACAGCATTAAAAGCTAAAGAGAAAGCATACAGTGCGGCAAAGAGCAGTGGGAAACCAGGGGATTGGGAAGCCTACAAAGACCAACAGAGGACAACTAAAAAAGAAATAAGGAGTGAGAAGATTAATTAGGAGCGTAAACTAGTCAGTAATATAAAAGAAGATTGCAAGAGTTTTTTTTAGATATATAAAGGGTAAGAGAGAGGCAAAAGTGGACAATGGGCCACTGGAAAATGATGCTGGAGAAGTAGTAGTGGGGAACAAAGAAATGGCGGAGGAACTGAATAGGTACTTTGCGTCAGTCTTCATGGTGGCAGACACGAGTAACATCCCCAAAGTTCAAGAGAGTCGAGGTGCAGAGGTGAGTATTGTGGCCATTACCAAGGAGAAGGTGCTAGGAAAACTGAAAGGTCTGAAGGTGGATAAATCACCTGGACCAGATGGATTACACCCCAGAGTTCTGAAGGAGATAGCTGAAGAGATAGTGGAGGCGTTAGTGGTGATCTTTCAGGAATCACTGTAATGTAAATCCCTGTTTATGAAGGGAGTGAGGCAAAAGATGGGAAATTACAGGCCGATTAGCCTGACCTCGGTCGTTGGTAAGATTTTAGAGTCCATTATTAAGGATGAGATTTCAGAATACTTGGAAGTGCATGGTAGAATCAGGCAAAGTCAGCATGGTTTCATCAAGGGGAGGTCATGCCTGACAAACCTGTTAGAATTCTTTGAGGAGGTAACGAGTAGGTAGAGAAGAGCCAGTGGGTGTTATCTACTTGGACTTCCAGAAGGCCTTTGACAAGGTGCCGCACAGGAGGCTGCTCAGTAAGATAAGAGGCCATGGTGTTAGAGGCAAGGTACTAGCATGGATAGAAGATTGGCTGTCTGGCAGGAGGCAGAGAGTGGGGATAAGGGGGTCCTTCTCAGGATGGCGGCTGGTGACTAGTGGAGTTCCGCAGGGGTCAGTGTTGGGACCACAACTTTTCACTTTATACATTAATGATCCAGATGAAGGAACTGAGGGCATCCTGGCTAAGTTTGCAGATGATACAAAGATAGGTGGAGGGACAGGTAGTATTGAGGAGGCAGGGAGGCTGCAGAAGGATTTGGACAGGTTAGGAGAATGGGCAAAGAAGTGGCAGATGGAATACAACGTGGGGAAGTGTAAGGTCATGCACTTTGGTAGGAAGGATAGAGGCATAGACTATTTTCTAAATGGGGAGAGAATTCAGAAATCTGGAGTGCAAAGGGACTTGGGAGTCCTAGTCCAGGATTCTCTTATGGTTAACTTGCAGGTTGAGTCGGTAGTTAAGAAGGCAAATGCAATGTTGGCATTTATTTCGAGAGGCCTAGAATATAAAAGCAGGGATGTGCTGCTGAGGCTTTATAAGGCTATGGTCAAACCACATTTAGAATTTTGGACCCCGTATCTCAGGAAGGATGTTCTGGCCCTGGAGAGGGACAAGAGGAGGTTCACGAGAACGATCCCAGGAATGAAAGGCTTAACATATGAGGAACGTTTGAGGACTCTGGGTCTCTACTCGATGGAGTTTAGAAGGATGTGGGGGGGGGATCTGATTGAAACTTACAGAATACTGAAAGGCCTGGATAGATTGGAGGTGGGGAAGACGTTTCCATTAGTAGGAGAGACTAGGACCCGAGGGCACAGCCTCAGAGTAAAGGGAAGACCTTTTAGAATAGTGATGAGGAGAAACCTCTTTAGCCAGAGAGTGGTGAATCTATGGAATTCATTGCCACAGAAGGCTGTGGAGGCCAGGTCATTGAGTGTATTTAAGACGGAGATAGATAGGTTCTTGATTGGTAAGGGGATCAAAGGTTACGGGGAGAAGGTGGGAGAATGGGGTTGAGAAACTTATCAGCAATGATTGAATGGCGGAGCAGACTTGATGGGCCGAATGGCCTAATCTCTGCTCCTATGTCTTATGGTCTTATGTTACACTGTTCAAAAAAAAAAGATGGAAGGATAAACCCAGCAACTACAGGCCAGTCAATTTAATCTCAGCGGTGGGAAAGCTTTTAGAAATAATAATTCAAGACAAAACTCAGTCATTATATAAGGATGGATTACTTAAGAAAACCAGCAAAAAGCCAATTGGATTTAACTAACTTCATTGAGACTTTTTGAGCTAACAGACAGGATTGATGAAGATAATGTTGCGAATACCTAGTTTCATAATTCATATGTTTTAGAATAGTTTTAGGAATTGGATTTTTTGTAAGGTAGATAAATTGAAACACTTAATTCAGAACCGAGTAAACAACCCTAAAGTGAATGCAAATTAAACAAGCCTGGATTAATTACAGTTGGAAAGTAACCTGTGTTTATCTTACAAGGTCAGAGTTGAAAGTGAGAAAACTTAACCAATGGGTGACCCACCTCTGGATCTCTTGATAGAGCTAGGGTGTCTGAAATTATCTCAGTAAAATAATTAAATTATTTATGTAGTTCTTAGATGAAAGAAGCTAAAAGCAGTTGGTAATAAGGGAGTTGCTGGGGGGATGAGCAGTTCTGGGAAAGAGGATCGTAAACGCTATTAGAGATATAATTATTCATATGGATCATAGAGTCAAAGGGGTTGTTTTGAAGGTAAGCTCGTTGGTTTGCATTTCTGTTTGGAACACCCCAAAGCATGCCACGTTGCCATGGAGATGGACTGTGGGGGTTAGAGGTTCCTTTGTTTAATTTATCTGGGTGTTTCTCACAGAAGGCATTTGCAGAGGGGAAAAAAAGCTGGAATATTTGCCTAGTTTGGAGCTAGAAGAAGAAATCTCCAGTGAAAGGCAGAAAGCAATTAGCTTGAAAAGAGCTGTAAAACTGTGGGAGCAAACTGGGGAAAAGCAGTCTGTCCAAAGTCAGGGCAAGAAGGCATTAGGGCTTAATCTTGAGCTGAGAAGTCTGCAGTCGTGAAGTCTTAAAGAAAAGTTGCGGTTCGCTTAGCCAAAAGCTAGTGGAAAGATCCTCAGGAAATCTCGTACCTCAGAAGTGTAGCTGGAACACTGAGGACAAATGGGAGTGAATTTGCGTACTGAGATTTAGTAACGTGAAAGGGAACTCTTGGGGGTGGGGGGAGGGAGTAAAAAGGGAGTACTGACAAACCATGGTGTTAAGTTAGTAGTGCTTGCTTTGTTTAATTTTTTTTACATGCAGTAAATTTTGTTCTCACTTAATGTGAAATCTTGTGACGTCGTTTTTTCAGTTAAGTACTGAGTGATTGAATTTCTCTTGAACATTATTGGTCTCTGCAGGGATTGTAACAATAATGTGGTTCATGTGGTGTTAATGGACTTTGATGAAGTGCCCCTCGCCAGCAAAGTTGGAGCCCATGTACTAAATAGTGAATACAAAGTTTTCTGATTGATAGTAGGGGGAGGCGATGGTGTAGTAGTATTGTCACTGGACTAGTAATCCAGAAATGGTAATGCTCTGGGGACCCGAGTTCAAATCCCACCAGGGCAGATTCAATAAAAATCTGAAATTAACAGTTTAATGATGACCATGAAACCATGAAATTGTTGATTGTTCTACAAACCCATCTGGTTCACTAATGTCCTTTTAGGGAAGGAAATCTGTCATCGTTACCTGGCCTGGCCTACATGTGACTCCAGACCCACAGCAATGTGGTTGACTCTTAAATGCCCTCTGAACAAGGGCAATTACGGATCGGCAATAAATGCTGGCCTAGCCAGCGACACCCACGTAAAAAAAAAATAGTTGGTTGCTTGTTTTCAGACTGGAGGAAGGTATACAGTGGGGTTCCCTGGGGCAGGGACTACAACCACGGCTTTTCTTGAAATACATTTAATGACCTAGACTTGGGTGTGCAAGGCTTCAAAATTTTCAGCTGACACCAAACTTGGAAGGATTGTGAACTATGAGGAGGACAGAGATGTATTTCTGGATAGATAAACTGGTGGAATAGGCAAATTAATGTATTTTGGTTGGAAGGGTGAGATGTGAAATAAAGGGTGTAATTCGAAAGGAGTTGCAGAAACTGAGAGCTGGAGATATATCTTCACAAATTGTTGAGAGTGACAGGTCAGTTTGAGAAAGTGGCTAAAAGGGCATAATGAATTCTGAAGGATTCATAGAGGCATAGAGTACAGAAGTAAGAATCTGTGATGAACTTTTGAGTTCAGGCTGAACCAGTGACTCTTAAGTATTGTATTCAATTTTGGGTGCTGCACTTAGGATGTGAAGGCATTGGAAAAGATTTACAAGAATGGTTCCAAAAGAGCTATGAGACCTCAGTTATGTGGATAGATTGGAGAAGCTGGGGTTGCTCATATTAAAGAAGGGGAGGCTCAGAGGAGATGTAATGGAGGTGTTCAAAATCTTGGGTGGTTTAGACAGAATAGATAGGGAGAAACTGCTGGCAGAAAGTTGGTTAACCAAAGGGTACAGATTTAAAATGATCGGCAAAAGAGCCAATGGCGGAATAAGGAAAAGCTTTGTTACATGCAAGTCGTTGCAATCTGGAATGCACTACCTGAAAGGTCGTGTGGAAGCAGATTTAATTGGGGCTTTCAATAGAGAAATGGATAAGCACCTGAAGAGAACAAATTTGCAGTTTACAGGGAAGGAGAAAGGGAGTGGGATTACCTAAATTGTTCAGAGTTAGCACTGGTTTGAGGGGCTGAAAAGCAGTTTTCCTTGCTGTAATAATTTTGATATTCTACTCTTTCCATCCCCCTCAAAGCACCAAAATGGCCCTAAACAAAGCTATAAATATTATTTTCTGTGACTATGACAATGGTATATTATCCCCCTCAACTTTTCTGCTAACTTCAATGCAGTTAACCACACTATGCACCAGCAATAACTCCTCAGTTTCCCACCTTTGAGGGGGTTGCCTTCGTTTGACTCCATTTGCACCTATCTAAATGTAGTTACAGCCTCTCCAGCAATGACTTCTCTTAACCTTCCTGTTACCTGGGAATCTCTCGAGGGTTCATCCTTGCACCGCTGCCACCCCGCAGCCCCCACATCTTCCATGTCTGCATGGCTCTCCCTGGCAATATGTACTTCCACAATTACACATACCAAGCTCAACTGCTTCTGCTGTCAAACTGCTTATCCAACATCTAGCCTTGGATGAGCCAGTTTCCTCCAGCTAAATATTGGGATCAAAACAAACATTTTTGGCTTTTGACTCAGTTTGAACTGAGCTTCCAACCCATATCCTTTACATTGCAAAGATGCTTAACTATAGCCTTGGTGATATTGCTCGTCTCTGCCCTGACCTCAACCCATTTTCCTTTGACATCCTTATCTAGACTTGATTTACTCCAATGCTGCTTTTCCCAGTCTTACACCCTCTTAACTTCTGTAATCACCCATGACTGTATCCATTCCCTCACCAATCCTCCTTCACTCTTCACTGACCAACATTGACACCCTAACCTCAATGCCTCTGTGTACATAAGGCTTTTTTAAAGTAAGGTTTTCCTTTGAAACGTTTCAAACGGGCTGCACTAACTGAAAATCTAAGACCAACGCAGGTTAAGGAGTGATACAAAAATCTCATTGAACTCATTCACCATTTGGTGGTAGCTATTTGAAATCCCCTTTTTGTTGGACAAGTTTTTCCTTTCCCAAAGACACACTCGAATATTTTTCCAATATCAATAATATTGCAGGATATCACAGGTCTTCTAAATATTGTGTTCAGAGAATCAGCTAAACCTGCTTGCATGGATCTCAAAACAGCACCCCAGAAAACTTCTCTTCAAATCTTGTACACTTATATCCCAGCTTCTTGCTGACTTGACGCATCTTTTGTTTGTTGTGCTTGCTTTCCAGATGAGATGAAGTTTTCCAGCATTCTTTAGTCCTCTGTCACACTGCCCAATGATTGCCCAATTCAGCTGATTAGCTTGTAGAGCGAGCAGTGGCAAACATTTTTAAAAATAGTTAAAGAATTACATTTTTAATTTGGATAGGGGATAATGGTTGAAGAATAATTTATATCTAAACCAAAGTAAGTACCGAATGATCATCCCTTTATTGGCTATAACCAAAACATATACTGTCTCTAAAACAAAAATAAAAATACCGGAAAAACTCAGCAGGTCTGAAAGCATCTGTGGAGAGGAACACAGTTAACGTTTCGAGTCCGTATGACTCTTCATATGGACTCAGCGTTAACTGTTCCTCTCCACAGATGCTGTCAAACCTGCTGAGTTTTTCCAGGTATTTTTATTTTTGTTTTTTGTTTTGGATTTCCAGCATCCACAGCTTTTTGCTTTTATAAATGGGGAGAGAATTCAGATATCTGGAATGCAAAGGGACTTGGAAGTCCTAGTCCAGGATTCTCTTAAGGTTAACTTGCAGGTTGAGTCGGTAGTTAGGAAGGCAAATGCAATGTTGGCATTTATTTCAAGAGGACTAGAATATAAAAGCAGGGATGTGCTGCTGAGGCTTTATAAGGCTCTGGTCAGACCACATTTAGAATATTGTGAGCAATTTTGGGCCCCTCTCAGGAAGGATGTGCTGGCCCTGGAGAGGGTTCAGAGGAGGTTCATGAGAATGATCCCAGGAATGAAAGGCTTATGAGGAACGTTTGAGGACTCTGGGTCTCTACTCGATGGAGTTTAGAAGGATATGGGGGGGATCTGATTGAAACTTACAGAATATTGAAAGGCCTGGATAGAGTGGACATGGGGAAGATGTTTCCATTAGTAGGAGAGACTAGGACCCGAGGGCATAGCCTCAGAGTAAAGGGAAGACCTTTTAGAACAGAGATGAGGAGAAACTTCTTTAGCTAGAGAGTGGTGAATCTATGGAATTCATTGCCACAGAAGGCTGTGGAGGCCAGGTCATTGAGTGTATTTAAGATGGAGATAGATAGGTTCTTGATTGGTAAGGGGATCAAAGGTTACGGGGAGAAGGCGGGAGAATGGGGTTGAGAAACTTATCAGCCATGATTGAATGGTGGAGCAGACTCGATGGGCCGAATGGCCTAATTTCTGCTCCTATGTCTTATGGTCTTATAAGAAATAAGAATGAAAAAATAAAAAATTAAAAAATGAAGATGAACATTGAAAAAAGGGATTAAAAAAAGGGGTGATAATGGAGGAGAGAGTTCATGGTCTGAAGTTGTTGAACTCAGTGTTAACTCCAGAAGGCTGTAAAGCGCCTAATCAGAAGATAAGGTGCTGTACCTCATAATTATCCCCACCTTTTATCCCATTTTCAATCTTTTTTCCTCACCGTAGTCCCCTCCCCCCACCCAACCCCCACAAGGGCTGTCTGTCACTTGTTCATGTTGTTCTTTCCAGAGTACTTACCCTTGTCCTGCTATTATCACATTCTGCTTTCTGACCTTAATGCCACCTTCAGTACCCCCTTTAGCCAGTACTTACTACCATTAACACCCCTTTGTTCTTTTGTTCATGACATCTTTGTCAATCTCTCCTTCGCCTCCACCCATCACTGGCCTTCTATCCAGCATCACTGCTCCACCCCCCCACCCCTTAAACAGTATAAATTCCATCACATTTTACTTCTCTTTAGCTTTGAAGAAGTGTCATACGGACTCGAAACGTTAACTGTTTTCTCTCCACAGATGCTGTTAGACCTGCTGAGTTTTTCCAGCATTTTCTGTTTCAGTTTCAGATTTCCAGCATTTGCAGTATTTTGCTTTTATCTTGAGCAGTAGTTTGAGTTCAGTTAGAAGCAGTTGCCAGCAGAAGCAGGTTCCAAACTAAAGAAGAAAGTCCACAAAATCCAGGGGAGAGGAACAGGGGAAAGTCCCAAGAAGACCTTCTAGTCAAAGGAAGGTCGAGAACCTGGAAAAGATCTAGTTCCCTTTAGGTAGCATATGAAACCCCTATGGCAGGACATGTAGGATTACGGAAACATCGATAAACAGGCATTTTACCTGGCCAAGACTTCATAAGGACGTGGTGCACTTTTGTAAAATGTGTTATACATGTCAGGTAGTAGGTAAACCTCAACATGTAATAAAACCAGCACCTTTAATACCCATACCACGTTTTGAAGAACCATTCAGTTGGGTATTAGTAGATTGTGTAGGACCATTACCCAAAAAGAAAGTAGGACATCAGTATATCCTTACAATCATGGATATGACAACCCGATTTCCAGAAGCTATTCCTTTAAAGACAATTACAACTAAGATATTAGTGGAAAAGTTAACAGTTTTTCACTCGTTATGGCCCACCAATTGAAATATAATCTGACCAAAGTTCTAACTTCACGTCTAAAATTTTCCAGGACGTTATCAGCAATTTGAGTATCAAACAACTAAAGTCTACCGCCTATCACCCACAGACGCAGGGATCTTTAGAGGAATGCCGTCAGACTCTCAAAACCATGATTAAGACCTATTGCCATGAAAACCCAAAGGATAGGGACAAAGGATTAGATTTCTGATTATTTGCTACCAGAGATTCTCTGAATGAATCCACTGGATTTAGTCCATTCGAATTGATCTATGGTCATGAAATAAGATGTCCATTAAAAGTGATTAAGGAAAAGCTCCTAAAGCAGAAAGACAAATCCTCCATGTTGAATTACATGCCCATGTTCCTAGAAAGACTCACAGGAGCATGTAAAGTAGCACGAGAGCACTTTAAAAATCTCCCAAGCCAAAATGAAAGAATGGGCAGACAAACATGCTACAACTAGAACGTTCCAAGCAGGAGACGAAGTATTGGTATTGTTGCTTTTGCAGGGAGAACCCTTGAAAGTGAAA
The DNA here is from genome assembly GCF_964194155.1 of Cetorhinus maximus. Lineage (NCBI taxonomy): Eukaryota > Metazoa > Chordata > Chondrichthyes > Lamniformes > Cetorhinidae > Cetorhinus > Cetorhinus maximus. The sequence goes on from NC_135883.1 coordinate 166,390,515, forward strand.
TTCAGTGGCCCCCTTTAAAGATAGTTAGGAGAGTTAGTAAAGTGACTTATCTGATAGATACTCCTGAACGTAGGAAGAAGAAACGGTTATGCCACATAAACATGTTGAAGAATATCATTGCAGAGAAGATAAGACAGAGCAAGTGTGCCAGGTGGTAGGAGTGGTGGAGGATGACAGAGACAGTAAGGGCATGGTAAAAGGAGAAGTAGACAATGCACAAAATGAACCTTCTACAATTCCATTAGCCAGTATAACAATGCTGGGATAGTTAGACACTGTCCTCATATTTAGGATAAGGATAGAGAAGACGGTGGGGTACGTTTCCAAGAAACTAAATCAATATCAGAGGAAGAATTCTACAGTAGAAAAAGAAACTCTAGCATTGTTGTTGTCTCTTCAACACTTTGAAGTTTATGTCCAACATGATAACCAAGAAACATTAACATAATCTGCTGGTGTGGATTGAGAAGTTTAAAACTCGAAATGTAAGACTGTTTAGATGGAGTCTATTGTTTCAGCCATTCAATGTAAAGATTGTTCACATTACCGGTTAAGATAACATGATTGCGGATATGTTGTCGCGGGTGTAAAATACTGAAATAAGTTAAAGGGGTAAGAAATGCCGAAGATTGTATAAGGGCGAGGAAGGTTGAATGGAAGTAAGTCTCGTGTTTTGTTGTCCATGTGTCACATGCCTTGTGATGAAACGCATTTTAGAAATGGCGTTTCATCTCTTTTAAAGGTGGAGGCATGTAAGGAACATATATCTTTTCACTTTTTTTTAATGTGGACAGCTTGGTTTTTTTTATTCAGAAGGTCAAGCCACCTGACTAAAAGCCAGGCTGGCTCTGCTGCAGCTCGAGTCCGATGTGCCTAATTAACAGCAAAACAACAGAGTCCCGAAACCAGTGTTCACTTGTTCTGCCCCTTTCACACACCATCGAAACCACAAGGTCTGGCCGAACGCTGTTTCTCACTAGGGGATCCCACCTAGCAGCCCAACTAGGGATCCTGGCGGTTCTTCTTCACCAGGAAGGCCAACTTCCTGGCCATCTCATTATTGTAGATGTGCCCGCAGTTCTCGTAATTCTTGTAGATGCGTTTCCTGCAGGGCTTCTCGTAGTAATCCCTGCGCTTTGCCTCTTCGATGATCCTGTCTGTGGTGAGAATCCGGACCAGGGCTTGAAAAGCCATCTCCACGTTGCCACCCTGAACCATCACTGTTCGCGACACGAAGCGAGTGTGAGCTGCCATCGCTGGTGGAAGTGGCGGTTGTGTTGGACTGTTGTAAAGAGCATGTCATATTTTCTGTTGGATTATGGATTAAAATTACAATGGCTGCAGGTTGAAGGACATGTCCCCTGGAACAGGCTGAGAGATATATCCAATGTTGCAGTCCTGGAACAGTCTGCCATGAAAGACAGGATGGTGCTGGAAAGGAGTCCTGGACCATGGGAACTGCCTGACAACATTTTTTTGGCTCCTAACCAGGTGACTAAGTTTCTGTGTGAAGAGCGGGGCAGCAGAGAAAGCTCCTGGCCTGCGAAGAGAAAACATCTAAAATCTCTCTTCCTCATATCTCTATAACCTGTTCTCTTTCTGAGGAAACCCTGTAAAAAGGAAAAATGGAAAACCACTGTTAGAGACATTGAAAAACAGTTCTCAACAGTGAACTAAATACTGAAAGTGCTGGAAGACCACCACCTGTCATCAACAAGAACTGAAAGGAATTTGGAAGACATCGATCAAAATCAAAATCAACCCACCAAATTCTGTACTCTAGATTGGTGCTACTGAACTGTTTTATCCCACCCTTAAAATCTGTGTGTAAGGTTAGCAGTTCACATTTCCTCCTTTTGCCACTAGTTAAAGACAATTTGTTCAATAAACAGTTATTTACTTATTAAGTTTACAACTCTGGTGCTCGTATTCTGTTAACCTAAATTAAACAGTTACGTAGAATTGGGGCAATCTGGTGGTTTGGTCAAACTTTTCACATTTATCGCAGCTCGGGTAATAGTGGGGCTTGATGTTACAGCGCACTATCTCCAGTGAGCCATGACAAAGGGAAATGGTATGTTGGCCTTCATTGCGAGAGGACTCAGTACTCACTGCCAACCTGAAGGGAGAAAGGTCTCAGTCAGAATTGCTAACAGCTGCCCACAGGAAACAGGACAATCTAAAATCTCCAAGCCCAAGAGCCAGCTACACAGGTAATTGGGGGGAAAAAACTAAACAAACCTTCAAAACCGCCTGATAACAGAACAATGACCACAAAACAAAAAAGCATAACCTCTTCCTTTCATAGAGAAAGTGAAGAAAGTAAAGAACATTCAAGTACTGTCACATTGCGTCATGATGGAGGGGAGAGCTCCCGTGCTGCAGCTGCCTCGGAGTCAAAATTGAGCACAGTGTACATCTGAAACTGAGCTTGATATGGTGGCAGGTCGGTATCCCTGTGCGGATATGTGGACAGAGGGATATGTAAATGAGGTTTTAAAAAAGAGAGATCCTTGGTTAGGCTCTAAGAATGAAAAACTTGGGTGTGAAGTGTGCAAAATCAGTAGTGCCTCACTTTTCATGCCCAAGGTATTGAGTTTTTCAAATGAATGGTGTTTGTACCAAGTAACATACAATGGATCCAGCTGGAGTGCACATTCAGAATCTCTCAAAAAAGATTGTAGAACACAAACAGTCGAAAGCTCACATCACTACACAACAAGTCGCTGAAAAAGCAGAGAAAGACACTCTTGAAAAGATTTGTGACAATCTCAACACCTCTCATCTAAAGGCGACTTTGTGCAGTTTTCTGCTCTGCATACTACCTGGCTCAAAACAACAGACCTTACTCTGACCACTTAGGCTTCCTGGAACTTCAAAGTGCAAATGGTGTTGACATGGGAATTGGCTTGCACTCCTACAACAGTGCTGCAGAACTTAGTGACCACAGCTACCCAGATGAGGAAGAAGATTTGTCAGCATATCAAAGTAATTAAGAGTAGAATTTCGATTCTTGTTGATGAATCTACAAGCCTAAGTAACAAAACTGTTCCAGTCATTTACTTGAAATGTGAAAGAGATAAGAAGGATGATCCGTACTTCATGTTTTTAGATTTGATTGAACTTCCAGATCAAAAAGCTGATACAATAGTTAAGTATCTTTTTGAATGTCTTGCAAAACATGGCTTTGATGACTCCTACCCGAAGCAGCATCTGTTGCGTTTGTTAGTGATGGAACAAGTATTATGCTGGGCACCAAATCAGGTGTAGCTCACAGACTTATGGAGCATACCCAGATATTATTCTTTGACATTGCCTGAATCATAGATTAGAACTTGCAATGGGCGGTCCGGTGACAGAAGCTGTTAGAGTGAACCATTTCCAGTCCTTTATGGACAAATTACACTCTGTGTATAACAGGTCACCTCTCAATCAGAGGCAATGGGCAGAATGCATTGCTGAATTAGAGCAGAAAATTTCCAAAATAGGCTGCATTTTAAGCACCAGATGGGTAGCAAGTTCATTTTGAACAGTGTCAGTTGTGTGGTGCAATTATGAAGTATTTGTGTGCTCGTTTTGAACTGGCAATGAAAGATGAAACAAGGCCTGCGCCTGAGAGGAAATCCAATGAGGGTCTGTTAAAGAGAATTTCCTTGAAACAGTTTCTCTTAGACTTAGCTCTGATGTACGACACGTTACATGAATTCAGCATGCTATGCGTGTTTGCAGAAATGCACCACAACGATTGTGCGTGCAGACAAACTTATCCTTTGCCGCATACGCCTTTTGCTTTCTGTGTGGACTGAAAAGAGCGACCTGGCACACACGCGTGCGCACACACACTCGAGGCCAAAGCTACAGGGAAGTTTCGGAACGGTTTCGTTAGGGAGTCACAGTAAGATTATCAGCATCAACTGTCAGCAGTTTCCTACCAGTCTTGTTAATAATTTAGAAAATCAAGTGTTCACAATCATGTCGTTGAAAGGCTGTCGTTCACCTCTACAGCCCAATCCATTTATGCATTTCTGATCGACTAATCGTGTGTTCTTGACAAAGACTATTGGTCAGCTGAAATGCCACCAGGTTATGGAGAATCGACAATAGCTTCTCTCTGCAAGCAGTTTAAATTGTCATCTATTTCAGTAATCAATGCATTCAGAGATTATGCGGAGGAAGCTGGACAATGCATTCCCTAGGATTTACGGCCATTACTACACTGCACACAAGTAATTCCAAGCAGCACTGCAGAATGTAAGTGCAGGTTCAGTCAAATGAACTCAATTATAACACCAACGTGCTCAAGAATTCTCATAAGCTGGGTATCAGCACTCACGTTTGTCCGACTACACAGACCAACCCCCCCACCCCTCCTGACACATTGGGATCCAACACCTTATCTCACAACCTGGCTGCAATGTCACCAATCGACAGAGGACTGTAGGACAAGACCAACTTCTCCCTCTAGCACAAGTATGGAACCGGACCTGTTGTGGAAATTGTGAAGAGTTGGTTGCAGAAATTTAAGAATTGTCATGGTATCAAGGTTTTGGAAGTTTGTGGTGATAAAGCCTACACGTACTATGATGCACTGAAAAATCCATTGAGTTTGCTATGCTAGTTTCAGATGAAATCCTTTTGCCTGAAAAAATTTACAATGTGGACGAAATTAGTCTGTTCTGATGATATGCTCTTAGGAAAACGCTAGCAACGGCTGAGGAATGTGCAACAACAGGTGCTAAGGATTGGTTGTGCCAATGCAGCTGGCGCACACAAACATAAATTGGCTGTAATTGGAAAGAATAAATGCCTCAGGAGCTTCAAGAGTATTTGGACATTATCTGTTCACTTATTATGCCAATAAGAGAGCCTGGGTAACAAGGGACATGTTTTCTGATTGGTTTCACAACCACTTTGTACCAGAGGCATGTGCGTATTTGTTGGATAGCTGGACTTGAAGAAAACTGTAGAATCATGTTGCTCCTGGACAATTGTTGAGCGCACCCTCTGCCAAACTCTTGGTGAAGAACAATGTTTTTGCTGTTTACTCCACCCCCACCCCACAAAGCCAGAAAGAACTATTCAGGAATGCCTCCCAGCAAAGTACAAACAGAATTGGAGATGGTGCCACACATTGCACTTATTATAGGTACTCTGCATTTATTATTCAGTGATATATCTTGCTTTTCTAGCCATTTTATTGACTTTAGACTATAGCTAGCCTAGACTTAGGCTATTGTAAGTGGGCCTAGTCCTATCAGCCATATCCAAAAAGCAAAATTATCTGCAATCAGAAACGCGATTGGCCCCGAGGAGTTTGGATAATGGATACTTCACCTGTGAAATGTTGTATAATGAATTCTATGTACTCAAAAGACTAATGATTCAAAATACCAAACAGTTCAAAATAAAATGCTTTCTGCCTACTGGCATTAAAACTTTTCACTTAAAAAGCGTAGTTTACTGATTTTTGGGGACTCAAATGATTAACACATAGGAAACATAATAGGTTTACAGATGATACGGCAACACATTTTCTTAGAGCTCCTGCACCTCAATTTCCCACTACACCACTGCATATGCAGCCCTATCCTGGCTGGCGCATGTGTAAAAGGCCCAAACTATATAAAAAGAAAAACCTGAACTTGGAGAAGCAGTTCAGAGAAGGTTTACTAGACTAATACCTAGAATGGGTGGGTTGTCTTATGAGGAGAGGTTGGAAAGGCTAGGCTTGCATCTGCTGGAGTTTAGAAGAGTAAGAGGCGACTTGATTGAAACATATAAGATCCTGAGGGGTCTTGACAGGGTGGATATGGAGAGGATGTTTCCCCTTGTGGAACAATCTAGAACTAGGGGTCACTGTTTAAAAATAACGAGTCGCCGTTTAAAACAGAGACGAGGCGAAATTTTTTCTGAGGGCTGTGAGTCTTTGGAACTCTGCTTCCACCACCTTTTCAGGAAGAGTCTTTGAATATTTTTAAGACAGAATGGATAGATTCTTGGTAAGCAAGTGGGTGCTAAGTTATTGGGGGTAGGTGGGATGCAGATTAGAGGTTACTATCAAATCAGCCATGATCTTATTAAATTGTGGAGCAGGCTCGAGGGGCTGAATGGCCTACTCCTCCTTGTTCGTATGTTTGTACAACATGTCTGTGAGGACAAAGGGGCCCTGAACCCACTGAAACTCATTAATGGATGCAACATTAACCATCTCAGAGTCCAGATCAGGAATATACATCCCTTGACCAAACCAAGGGGAAGAACTGGGAGTTATGTCATATGACCCCCCCTCCCAAATGGGCTAAGCTGTTAAAACCTGTAATATGGTCTTGAGGAGCTGATTCCAGGCTGTTCAGGTACGTAGCGACACCCCCTCCCTGCATTTTGTGTGTCTAAAATAAACTACACCTTAGTGGGGGTTATGAGTAGAGGATTGGATCACTCCAAAACTGAGGGTTTGGGGAAAATACCACTTATGAAGGGGGGAATCAAAAATCAAGACCTTTCTCTTTATGGACATGTGGTGAGAGGAGAAATCAAGGCTGTTGTAAATTAAAACTCCTCCTGTCCGTAACAATGTCCTGTAGTTAGTATTTTTTCCCCTTTGAGAAAATAGTTTCACTTTGCTTTATCAAAACCCTTCATGACTTTGAGTCTGTCAAATCTTCTTTCAACGTTCTGTGCTGTAAGGAGAACAACACCAGCTTCTTCTGTCGAAGAGTCATACGGACTCGAAACGGTAACTGTGTTCCTCTCCGCAGATGCTGTCAGACCTGCTGAGTTTTTCCAGGTATTTTTATTTTTGTTTTACCAGCTTCTCCAATCTCTACATAACTGAAGTCCCTCATCCCTGGCACCATTCTAGTAAATAATTTCTAAAGCCTCTGCAAGGCCTTGACATTCTTTCTAAAGAATGGTGCAGAATACTCCAGCTGAGCCTAATGAGTATTTGAAAATAGTTTAGCATAATTAATAGCTTCTGTACTCAGTCTCTCATTAAGCCAAGGATCCCATAGCCTTTTCACTTTGTCCTGCCACCTTCAAACACTGTTTTGTACGCCCTAGGCCTCTGTTTCTTCACCCTCTTTAAAATTATACCATTCCGTTTATATTTCCTCTTCTCATTCCTCCAAATAGAATGTATCATTTCAACTTCTCTGCTTTAAATTTTAACCCATGACTGCCCATTTCACCACTCTGTCTATATCCTACAGATATCTGTTGCTATTTGTTAATTAATTCGTTTTTTAAATCTACTGATTTATTTTTCCCTCATTGTTAAATACACTTCCAAGTTTTGTATCAGATGCAAACTTTGAAATTATGCCCTGTATACCAAGACCAATTCATTGACGTATATCAGAAAGTGCAGTGGTCTGAATACAAACCCCTGGGAACAGCACAGTAAACTTCTCCAGTATTCAGAAAAGCCATTCATCATTACTCCCTGCTTTCTGTCCCTTAGCTAATTTTGTATGCATGCTGCTAATGTCCTTTTAATTTCATTAGCCTTAATTTTGCTAATAAGCCCATTATGTGGTAGTTTATCAGATGCCTTTTGGAAGTTCATAGACATATCAACCCTGATACTTTATCTAAGAACTCAATCAAGTTACTCAATTGCAATTTGCTTTTAACAAATCTGTAACTTACCAGTGCCAATTATTTTGCCCTGAATTCTTCACCATGATTAAGTTGACTGGCCTGCAATTTCCTCAGCAACCTGGGATGCAACCCAGCCAGACAGGGTAACTTTTCTACTTTTGAGTACTAGCAATCTTTTGGGATGACTTTTCATTTTTATCCAGTCAAATATTGATACTATTTCTTCCTCTTATTGGCAGTATCCTCTTCTTTGATGAAGATGCACGCAAAGTACTCACTTTATATCTTAGCCATGTCTTCTTGCCTCCACAAGATCTCCTTTTTGCCCCTATTCAGCCATATCCCACCATCGCAGAAGGATCAAATGGCATTGAGAATTTTTTGAGATGCATTGTTAAATGGCAGATTTTTAAAGGTGTTGATTCACAATCCAATGATAATTCATAGGAATTTTTGCACAATTGTTTTAGTTATAATTACTGGGTAATTTAAGAAGCCAAAATAATTGTAAAGTAGGAATTTAGTCTGAGAAAACCAACTAATCAAAAAAGTAGGACAGACAGAAGCTTATTGTACAAAATTTTTCCATCTCTGATCCAAAGTAAGATAGCCTTACATTTTTGCATGTTGCCATAATTTTGCTCCCCACCCACAGTCTTTCTGTTTCTTTCTAACTTCCTGCCCACATTTACACAACTTACCGTGCCTCCTAACTGAGTGTCATCTACAAACTTGGTTTAATAGCTTTATTCCTTCATCTATGTTGATGTATGTTGCGAGAAATGGATGCCTAGGGAACATCAGTTGTCAGTTCTGCCAATTGGAAAACAGGCCCTTAGTTCCCTATCCTCCTACCTTCCAACTAATAAGCAACCTGTGCTATCAAGACCCCTCCAATTCCATCCGCTCTCATTTTTGCTAATCTTTAACACAGCTATATTCACTCAGTACCCTGTTGCCAACCAAATTTTCCTAAGCTCCCAGTACTTCCCAAGTCATTTTTATGGGGACGGCCTTTGTTCCTGCAATCTGTTTTACAGCCTTGCACAAAGTCAAAATATTTGATATTTGCTCTGAAGCAAAGGTCATCTTCTCCTGAAAAGACAATTGCTTTAAAAATTAAATGATGAAAAAATGAAATTTTAGGTTTCCCTGTTAAGATTGAATAATCTAGAAGGCTGAAGTCAGGAGTGTGATGGAATACATAGAAACATACATAGAAAATAGGAACAGGAGTAGGCCATTCGGCCCTTCGAGCCTGCTCCGCCATTCATTATGATCATGGCTGATCATCCAGCTCAATAGCCTGCTCCCACTTTCTCCCCATATCCTTTGATCCCTTTAGCCTGAAGAGCTATATCCAACTCCTTCTTGAAAACATACAATGTTTTTGCCTCAACTACTTTTTGTGGTAGCGAATTCCACAGGCTCACCACTCTCTGGGTGAAGAAATTTCTCCTCATCTCAGTCCAAAATGGTCTACTCCGTATCCTCAGACTGTGACCCCTGGTTCTGGACTCCCTCACCATCGGGAACATCCTTCCTGCATCTACCCTGTCTAGTCCTGTTAGAATTTTATAGGTTTCTATGAGATCCCCCTCATTCTTCTGAACTCCAGTGAATATAATCCTAACCGACTCAATCTCTCCTCATATGTCAGTCCCGCCGTCCCAGGAATGAGTCTGGTAAACCTTCGCTGCACCCCCTCTATAGCAAGAACATCCTTCCTCAGATAAGGAGACCAAAACTGCACACATTATTCCAGGTGTGGCCTCACCAAGGCCCTGTACAATTGCAGGAAGGCATCCCAGCTCCTGTACTCGAATCCTCTCGCTAAGACTCGAAACGTTAACTGATTTCTTCTCCACCGATGCTGCCAGACCTGCTGAGTTTTTCCAGGTAATTCTGTTTTTGTTTTGGATTTCCAGCATCCGCAGTAGCTTTTAGCTTTTTGTTTTTATACCATTTGCCTCCTTTACCGCCTGCTTACCTTCAGCGACTGGTGTACCAGGTCTCATTGCACACTCCACTCTCTCAATTTATAGCCATTCGGATAATAATCTGCCTTCCTGCTTTTGCTACCAAAGTGGATAACCTCACATTTATCCACATTATACTGCATCTGCCATGCATTTGCCCACTCACTTAGCTTGACCAAATCACACTGAAACAGCTCTGCATCCTCCTCACAGCTCACCCTTCCACCCAGTTTTGTGTCATCTGCAAATTTGGAGATATTACATTTAGTTCCCTCATCTAAATCATTAATATATATTGTGAATAGCTGGGGTCCCAGCTCCGATCCCTGCGGTACCCCACTAGTCACTGCCTGCCATTTGGAAAAAGACCCATTTATTCCTACTCTTTGTTTCCTGTCTGCCAACCAGTTTTCTATCCATCTCAATACACTACCCCCAATCCCATGCGCTTTAATTTTACACGCCAATCTCTTACGTGGGACTTTGTGGAAAGCCTTCTGAAAGTCCAAATAAACCACATCCACTGGCTCTTCCTCATCAACTCTACTAGTTACATCCTCAAAAAATCCCAGTAGATTTGTCGAGCATGATTTCCCATAAATCCATGCTGACTCTGTCCAATTCTACCACTGTTTTCCAAGTGCTCAGCTATTAAATCTTTTATAATAGACTCTAGAATTTTCCCTACTACCGACGTCATGCTGACTGGTCTATAATTCCTTGTTTTCTCTCTACCTCCCTTCTTAAATAGTGGGGTTACATTAGCTACCCTCCAATCTGTAGGAACTATTCCAGAGTCTATAGAATCTCGGAAGATGACCACCAATGCATCCACTATTTCTAGGGCCACTTAAGTACTGTAGGATGTAGATTATCAGGCCCTGGGGATTCATCAGTCTTCAATCCCATCAAGTTCCCCAACACCATTTCCCTACTAATACTGATTTGTTTCAGTTCCTCTCTCTAAACCCTGTGTTCCCCAACATACCTGGGATGTTATTTGTGTCCTCCTTTGTGAAGCCAGAACCAAAGTATGTGTTTAGTTGGTCAGCCATTTCTTTGTTCCCCATTATAAATTCCCCTGTTTCTGACTGTAAGGGACCTGCATTTGTCTTCAGCAATCTTTTTCTCTTCACATACCTATAGAAACTTTTACAGTCAGTTTTTATGTTCCCCGCAAGCTTACTCTCGTGCTCTATTTTCCCTTAATCAATCCCTTGGTCCTCCTTTGCTTAATTCTAAACTGCTCCCAATCCTCAGGTCTGTTGTTTTTTCTGACCAATTTGTATGCCTCTTCCTTGGATCTAATACTGTCTCTAATTTCCCTTGTAGGCCATGGTTTGGCCACCTTTCCTGTTTTACTTTTGCACCAGACAGGAATAAACAATTGTTGCAGTTCGCCCATGCGCTCTTTGAATGTTTGCCTAACCACCGTCACCCCTTAAAGTAACGTTTCCCAATCCATCATAGCCAACTCGCGCCTCATACCATCGTAGTTTCCTTTATTAGGATTCAGGACCCTAGTCTCAGAATCAACTACATCACTCTCCATCTTGATGAAGAATTCTATCATATTATGGTCGCTCATCCCCAAGGGGCCTCACACAACTAGATTGCCAATTATTCCTTTCTCATTACACATTACCCAGCCTAGGAATACTCCTGACTTGACTGCTTGCAGCAGCTTCAACAACACTCAAAACTCAACTCCATCAGGGACAAAGGACCCCATTTGCCACTTTAAACATATAATCCTTTCACCACAGATGCACTGTAGCATCCGTGTGTACCTCTGCAAGATGCACTGCAGCAACTCACCAAGTCATCTTTGACCGGACCTTCCAAACCTGTGATTTCAAGCACCTAGAAGAAAAAGGGCAAGCAGGCATATCGGACTGCCACCACCTGCAAGTTCCCCTTTCACCACACATCACCCAGACTTGGAACCATATCGCCACTCCTTCACTGTGACTGAGTTAAAATCCTGGAACTCTCTTACTAACAGCACTGTGGGTGTAACTACACCACATGGACTGCATCAGTTTGAGAAAGTGTCTCACCACCATCACCTCAATGGCAACTAGGGATCAACAATAAATGCTGGCCTTGCCAGTTCTTCTCTCTTGTTCGTCAGCTTTTGGAATTCTCTTTGAAGAGCAGTGGAGGCTGGGTCATTTGTATACATTCAAGGCCGACTTAGACAGATTTTTGATTGACAGGGAAGTTGAGTGCTATGGGGGACAGGCAGAAAAGTTAAGGCCGTGATCAGATCAGCCATGATCTTATCAAATGCCAGAGCAAGCTCAATGGGCCAAATGGCTTACTGTTCTTATGATCTTGAATTGTAGTCAGTGTTGTAGTAAGTGCAGCAGCCAATTTGCACACAGCACAAACAGCAATGTGATAACCGCCAAATAGTCTGTTTTTTTTTGTTAATTGAGTGATAGATATTGGCCAGGACACTGGGAATAGCTTCCCCTGTTCTTCAAAACAATGCTATCAAATCTTCTACATCCACCCAAGCAGGCAAATGTCTCGACAGTGCCACACTTCCTCAGTATTGCACTGGACAACAGCCTTGATTTTTCTGCTCAAACCCTGAAGAAGGACTTGAACCCAGAACCTTGTGACTCAGGCGAGAGTGCTACCAACTGAGCCACAGCTGACTTTGCAAAAGTGACTGCTCCCATTGAGTGGTGAAGGAAAAGAGTTGGCGAAGAAGTTTGTCATTGGGTTGGTTCAACTGGATTAAGAAAGGCCTCTAACAGCTTTAGCAATTGAATTTATAAGGTTGTGAATTGAAGCTCCAGTCCAGAGACTTGAGCACCAAATCTAGGCCGATGCTGTTGGGACTATTGTATTACAGATAAGTTAAATTGAGATCCTGTCAAAGATTCCATAGTACTATATGAACACGAGGAGAGTTCTCTTGCTAATCTGGGCAACGGTTTTCCTTCAGCTCGTCACAATTAATTTGGCCATGTTTCATTGCTGGTTTTGTGACTTCACTGTTTCCTACATTACTTTAGGTGTAGTCATTGTCGTAATTTATTGAATTTCAAGCACTTTGGAACATCCTGAGGTCATTGTTGTGGCACGATATAAAATGCAAGTTCTTTGTTTCTTGAACTTCGTAACACTTGCCATTCAAATTCAACATGTCTCCAAATGTTCCCCAGCAGAAAATCATCTTTTTGTGGCGGTGTTGTCATAGCTTTGAACTACTGAACAGGAATCCTGTGATGATTTTATTTGCTCATCAGACCTGGCTTGACCACATCAAGCATAATCTTAAGCAACAGAAAATGCTGGAAACACTCAGCAGGCCTGGCAGCATCTGTGGAGAACAGAACTGAGTTAACCTTTTGGGTCTTTGACATTGAATTTTGGCATTGAGAAAAGTTGGGAATGTAGTAGGTTATGAGCAAGAGAAAACAAGGAGGGTGGGAAGGAAAACAAAAAGGGAAAACCTGTGATGGGGTGGAGGGTAGGAGAGATTAAATGACAAAAGGCATGATCATGCTTTACTCCAATAAAGTAGTGTCCAGTGTCTTGGGGTCATGCAGAATGAGTGAAATTTCAAACTCGTTTTTGCCCCCCAAACCAAATGCGTCCTTTGACCCCATCTTTCATGCTTCCTCTTCCATCACAACTACCATGTGCAAGGGTCATGGAACTTTGAATCAGTATTGAGATTATCCAACAACTCCCACTGCCTCCTGCCCTTCCCTCAGGCTAGCTGCAGTTTGGCCCTGAACAGCCATCTCTGCAGCTTCTCCTACCTTCCATCTAAGAGTCATCTTCTACTTTGATTTGTCTTCCACCCAGTGCCTTAAAGAAAAGAAAATGCTGGAAGCACTCAGGCAGGTCAGGCAGCATCTGGAAAGAGAAATAGAGTTAACGTTTCTTATCTATAACCTTTCATCTAGTTATGATGAAAGGCCACAGACTTGAAACATTAACACTGTTTCTCTCTCCACAGCTGTTGCCTGACCTGCTGAGGATTTCTAGCATTTACTGTTTTTAGTTCAGATTTCCAGCATCTGCAATGTTCTGCTTTCCTTTTTCCTAGATAGTCATTGGTTCCGCTCTCCTTCAAAGCTGCTGTTATTGTCCCCTCCTCAAACAATGTGTACTTAACTCTTGTCTTCACCTTTTACTCCCCATCTCTCCTTTATTCCCTGAGGTCTTTGTGCCTATGCTTTATTCCTATTTTTCCCATTACTCCACATTCAAACCAGACCAATCTGACTTCTGTGCTCTCAGATGTTCGATGCTTTCATGCTTTTTAGATCGGGAGGCTGCTTTCAGGCGTTGGATGATTTGGCTTCCAGCTTGATGACATTAGCTGGCAAGTCTTGATGTCAGCAACACTGATTTTCCCATTCATGACAACTTGTAAACCCCCAAGAAAGCACTTAAAATTGTGCCAGCCATTTTGGGAAACAACAGCTGATATTAACCATCCAGCTGGATGGAATTGTGAGACACATACAGCATAAAGAACTAACAGCTCATCACTGACCCCAAACCTGGTTTGTGCCTCTAATCTGCAAGGGGTTTCGATGATGCAGCCACCTGCTCCTTAAGTGGAAGATCAGGAATGACCTGAAGTGAGAGTGTGGTCATGAGTACCAGACCATGGAACACAGCACATCAAACTGTTCACGAAGATTTCTTGAGAGAGACAACTTTTCTCCATTCTGATCATCAAATGGATAGCCAGATAACACATCTCATTGTAAGCTGTTCCTGTCATACCAAACTAATCTCTCTAAAAAGCACCATAACAGTCTTAACCAAAGTTACAAGTGAAATTTTGACAGAACACATAATGCTGCATTCCTCTTTAACCTCTGCACAACCATTCACTGTGGTCGACCACATCATCCTTCCTTTTCTGTTGTTTCTCCACCATTGTCCAATCTGTTAGGAAAACAGTTTTCTGGTTCTATTCCTATTTATCCAAATGTAACCAAAGCAACTCTGGTAATGGTTACTTTTTCACATTGTCAGATCTGGAGTAAGCACAGTGGCGATTGGGGAACAGGATTTGGTGCCAGTTGGGACATGGGCAGCAGAGTTTTGAATGACCTGAGGGTTGTGGCAGGTAGAATGTGGGAGGACCAGTCAGGAGTGCAGTGGAATAATCAGCACTCAGGATAACAAAGGCATGGAAGAGAGTTTCAGCAGCAGATAAGCTAAGGTAAGGGTGCAGTCAGGCAATGTTGTGGAGGAGAAATAGGCGATCTTAGTGATTATGTGCAGTCGGAAGTTCATCTCCAGGTCAAATGCAATATCAAGGTTACAAGCAGTCTGATTCAACTTCAACAGTTGCCAGGGAGAGGGATGGAGTCAGCTTCTAGGGAGCAGAGTTTGTGAGGGGCATCTAAATGCCCATTTGTGTGATGTTGGATTTCCTCCCTCCTATCGATAAATGTGTATTCCCTTGATTCTTCATAAATTGTCTTCAATAGTGCATTGACTCATTCCCAGTATGATCCTTCACTGTGGACATGTCATTCTAAATGCCAAGGCACAGCTATACCGCAAGCAGTTTAAAACTAGCTTGAAAGCACTACAATCATGATAATAATATACAATAGTCAAAGGATTAAAGCTGGTCCAGTCATGTATTGGATTACATTAAAATGCTGCACTTAAAATAGTGTTCGAAAGAGCTTTGAAAGAAGGCTGTGCATTATATACGAATGTGTTTAACAGATATTTAACACTTTGCTTAAAAGCCCCAGCAATAGCATTTGGATTGTTTTTGCCTGCCACTCCCCACCCCCTGCCCCCAATCTATGAAAGTAATGATTGATAAGACAGCCATAATCCCATGGGGGAATGGCAGGCCAGCAGAAATCTGGTCTGGTGCCCACTTTCCATACATTGCTCTGATGGAGAACAGTGAACACCGTAAATGGCAATAGTCAGAACTAGCGGGTTCCTGGTATATGTGGGTGAGCTGAGCACCAGATTATACACATCTCAATTGAGGCACTGGAAAGTTCATTTATAATGTTTTGATAGTTAATTGAAATGTTTTTAAATACATGCATGATAACTTAGGATAGTGTTTTTCCCTCTTTAAAATTGAGGAGTGAAAGTATGTTGTTATCAGACCAACTCCTCTCTCCCTCAAACTCAATGTAAAATTCAATTTCACCAGCGAAGTGATGCTGAGTAAATTGTTGGAGCTGCAGGCTGACGAGCCCGGGTCCTGATCGACTTCATCGTAGACCTTAAAAGACGTGTCTGGCGAGATAGGTGATGCGTTGGTTTAAATTTTCTAAAACTCCCTAGATTCGGGTAAGGTCCCATTAGATTGGAAGATAGAAAATGTATTCAAAAATTATTATTATTCATTATTCAAAAAGGGAGGGAGACAAAGTGGGAAACTACAGGCCAGTGAGCTTAGCATCTGTCATCGGGAAAATGTTAGAAGCTGTTATTAAAGAAGTTATAGCAGGGCACTTGGATAAGCTCAATGTCCTCAGTCAACATTGTTTTGTGAAAGGGAAATTGTGTTTAGCCAACTTATTGGAGTTCTTTGAGGAAGTAACGTGCTGTGGATAAAGGGGAACAGGTGGATATTCTATATGTAGATTTCCAGAAGGCATTTGACTTGGGGAGGCAGTGGCGTAGTGGTATTGCCACTGGACTATTACTCCAGATACCCAGGGTAATGTTCTGGGGATCCGGGTCCGAATCATACCACGGCAGATGGTGAATTCAATAAAAAAATCTGGTATTAAAGGTCTAACGATGACCATGAAACCACTGTCGATTGTCGCAAAAACTCAACTGTTCACTAATGTCCTTTAGGGAAGGAAATCTGCTGACTTTGGTCTGGCCCACATGTGACTCCAGACCCACAGCCACGTGGTTGACTCTTTAAAAAAAAAATGCCCTCCAAAATCGTCTAGCAAGCCACTCAGTTCTCAAGTTCACAACTGGGGATAGGCAATAAATGCTGGCCCAGCCAGTGATGCCCACATCCCATGAACAAATAAAAAAAAAAGTGCCACTTCAAAGGTTATTGTGGAAAATAAAAGCTCATGGTATAGGGGAAACAGAAACAGACCCTTCAGCCCATTGTGTCCGTGCCGGCTATCAAGCACTTATCTATTCTAATCCCATTTTCCAGCACTTGGCCCATAGCCCTGTATGCCATGGTGTTTGAAGTGCTCATCTAAATACTTGTTAAATGTTGTAAGGGTTCCTGCCTCTACTACCCCCTTGGGCAGTGTGTTCCCTCTGGTTGCAAAACCATTTTCCTCAAATCCCCTCTAAACCTCCTTACCTTATCTTAAATCTATGCCCCCCTGGTTATTGACACCTCCGTTATGGGAAAAAGTTTCTCGTATCTACTATATCTATGCCCCTTATAATTTTGTATACCTCTACCAGGCCCCCTCTCAGCCTTCTCTGCTCTAAGGAAAACTACTCTAGCCTATCCAGTCTCTCTTCATAGCTGAAACGCTGCAGCCCAGGCAACATCCTGGTGAATCTCCTCTGCACCCTCTCTAGTGCAATTACATCCTTTCTATAGTGTGGATACCAAACTGCGCACAGTACTCCAGTTGTGGCCTAACTAGCATTTTATACAAGCTGTGAACAAGCATTCAGGAATCTGTGAATACTTTTTCCTACCTTTACCTTCGTTTTTACTTGGTCAAGTTTTAACATCTGATACCCTGATATACATATTTGTATATTTTAAACATTTTTGTTAATTTCTGTATCTTTACCTGAGTGAGCTTTAGTAATAATCAGTTCCTTACTTGATAAGTCAAGGAATCTGGCTGGCTTCATTCTTACACCGAGCCATACGCAGTTGAGTACATACTGAATTGGCAATACCACATCCTTTTTTAAAATTCAAACTCTGTTATAGTGAACCCAGAAGTGAGACACAAGAGTCAGCTCACCTCTCCTAACGTGGTCATACAAATTTACGAACTAGGAGCAGGAGCAGGCCGCTCGGCCCCGCAAGCCTGCTCTTCCATTCAACAAGATCATGGTTGATCTGTTTGTAACCTCAACTCCACATTCCCACCTACTCAGAATCACAGAATGTTATGGCGCAGAGGATGCCATTCAGCTCATCATGTCTACACTGGCTCTCCGAATAAGCATTATGACTTAGTGCCATTCTCCTGCCTTTCTCTCGTACCTTGCACGTTGTTTCTATTCAAACAATCATCTAATGCACCCATGAATGCCTCCATTGAACCTGCCTCCACCACACTTCCAGGCAGTGCATTCCAGACTAGAGCTACTCATTGTGTGCAAAAGTTTTTTTCTCACATCACATTTGCTTCTTTTGCAAATCATTTTAAATCTGCGCCCTCTTGATCTTGATCCTTCTACAAGCGGGAACAGTTTTTCCCCAATCATTCTGTCCTTGGCCACACCATCACAATGGTTTTGCAATTTGTATTCATTACGAGAAGATGTGTGCATTGAGTTCAGAAGTAATGAGTCCACTAAGACCTTTAGAGATTTTAAAAATTAAATTAAAATATTCATTAACAAAAGAAAAGATTACAGTTATTTAATACTATAACAAATCCTAAAATTCTTAATTAACCTAACTCCCAACTACACACCCCCTTTTAATTCAACAGTCCAAAATAGATCTTAAATTTAAGAAGCAAGCCAGCAAGTTACCACAGTACCCACTTGACAGTGGAATTCCAAAGGCTTCAACTTCAGTTACTGGACACCGCAGACTTTTGAAAAGATGCCTGGAGGCTTCTTCCAGGCTGTTTCTCACACTCCTGTTAGATCTTACATGATCCCACAACATGGTCTTTCACTCCCCTTTACATGTGTTTCTTTCTCTTAGTCTGTAAATTCCGATGTTCCATATGTCTTTGAAAATTTACTTTTCCCATAATGTAAAAATCTTTCATGTTGTCAATATTACCTCTTTCTTTTTGGGGAAAAATAAACACACTACTTGACTTTGCTTATCTTACTAATTGTAAACATCCTACCATTCCTTTGAAACCCAAACAGCTTCACTTATCTAAAAAATGTAAATTTCCTTCATACCTTACATGCTAAGATCTTGTCCATGTTTACTCGTCAGCATTTCAAGTACCCCTCTACACCTAACTCCTTATGATAATTTCAATCTTGCAGCCTAGCTGATTCCAACTCTAAATCTCTCACAGACAATTATACTCACCCCTATAAGCCTACTTTACAATAACCCACAATAATATTATGAAAATGATTATAGTTTCGTAACACACTCCATGTTCTCCCTACCAAAATGCATCATCTCTCAATTCTCCACATTGAAATTCATCTACTACTTATCTGCCCACTCCACCAACTTGTCTATGTCCTTTTGAAGTTCTGTACTGTCCCCCTCACAGTTTATAATGCTTCCAAGTTTTGCATCATCTGCAAACATTGAAATTGTCCCCTGCACACCAAGATCTAGATCATTAATGTATATCAGGAAAAGCAAGGGTCCCAATATCGACCCCTGGGAAACTCCACGACAAACCTTCCTTGAACCCGAAAAATATCCATTGACCCTATGTTTCCTATTACTCAGCCAATTGTGTATCCACGTTCCTACTGTCCCCTTTTATTCCATGAGCCATAACTTTTCTAACAAGTCTGTTGTGTGGCACTGTATCGAATGCCTTTTGGAAGTCCATGTACACCACATCAACAGCATTGCCCTCATCAACCTTTTCTGTTACCTCTTCAAAAAAGCTCCGGCAAGTTAGTTAAACATGATTTCCCTGTTAGAAATCCATGCTGGCTCTCCCGAATCAACTCACATTTTTCCATGTGATTCTTAATTCTATCCCGAATAATTGTTTCAAGAAGTTTCCCCACCACTGAAGTTAAACTGACTGGTTTGTAATTGCTGGGCTTATCCTTACAACCTTTTGTGAACAAGGGCAGAACGTTTGCAATTCTTCAGTTCTCTGGCACCTCCCCTGAGTCTAGGGAAGACTGAAAGATTATGGCCAGTGCCCCTGCAATTTCCACTCTTTCTTCCTTCTGTATCCTTGGATGCATCTCATCTGGTCCCAATGCCTTGTCAACTTTAAGTACTAGCAGTTTATCCAACACTTTCTCCTTATCAATTTTGATCCCTTCTAGTGACAGAGTTTCCTCCTTTGTCACCATGGCCTCAGTAGCATTTGCTTCCTTGGTAAAGACAGATGAAAAGTATTAATTTAACACCTTGGCCATGCCCACTGCCTCCCTGTGTAAATCCCCTTTTTGGTCTCTAATCAGCTCTACTCCTTTTACCACCCTCTTACTATTTGTGTGCTGAAAGAAGCCAACTTTTATGTTGGTTGCCAATCGTTTCTCGTAACCCCTCTTGGCTTTTCTTATTTGTTTTTCACCTCCCTTCTGAGCCTTCTATTTTCCTCTTGGTTCTCAATTATATTTTCTACCTGACACCTGATAACCTTTCACCCCCTTGCTTACCAAAAATCTATCCACCTCTGCCTTAAAAATATTCAAAGACTCCGCTTCCACCCCCTGGGAGAAAAAAAATTTCCTCATCTCTGCTTAAATGGGTGACCCTTTATTTTTAAATAGTGACCCCTAGCTCTAAATTCCCCAACAAGAGGAAACATCCTTTCCACATCCGCCCTGTCAAGTCCCCTCAGGATCTTGTATGTTTCACTCAAATCGCCTCTTACACTTCAAAACTCCAGCGGATACAAGCCTAGCCTGTCCAACCTTTCCTCGTGACAAACCACCCATTTCAGGTATTAGCCCGGTAAACCTTCTCTGAACTGCTTCCAACGCATTTACATCCTTAACTTTTTGCTTTATCCTTGAAAATAGGATGATTGGTTTGCATATTTATCCTGTGCAGTTCATAAAATAGTCTGGTATGCTTTTTGTCTCTTCGATTTTTCTTTTAGCTCCCCTTCTCACCGCACCCCCTCTGCCCCCACCAACCCTTACTTCTCAGCCCAGTCCCTGCTTCCCTCGCATATTCTCTTTCCCTCTCGTCTGCATGTGTTGGATTGGTGTCCAATCCCTAGGACTGTCTTGGTGGGGAATGGGTAAGTGGAATGCAGCAACTAATTAAATGGAAACCTGTATGTTTGTTTATCTTTTAATTTGTTCCTGAGATCTGAGCATTGCTGGCAAGGCCAGCATTTGTTTCCCATCCTTAAAGATTGCTTATGAGAAGGTAGTGGTGAGCTGCCTCCTTGAACTATTGCAGTTCATTTGGTATGAGTACAATCACAGTGCTGTTAGGATGGGAATTCCAGGATTTTGACCCGGTGACAGTGAAGGAACGGCGATATATTTCCAAGTCAGGATGGTGAGTAGCTTGAAGGGGAACTTCCAGGTGGTAGTGTTCCCAAGTATCTGCTGCCCTTGTCCTTCTAGGTGGTAGAGATTGTGAGTTTGGAAGATGCTGTCTAAGAAGTCTAAGGAGCAGTGCATCTTTTAGATGGTACACACTGCTGACACTGTGGGTTGGTGGTGGAGGGAGTGAATATTGATGGTGGTGGATGGGGTGCCAATCAAGTGGGCTGTTTTGTACTGGCTGGCGTTGAGTTTCTTGAGTGTTGTTGGAGCTGCACTCATCCAGGTAAGTGGAGAGTATTCCATCACAATCCTGACTTATCCATTTACCTGAGTTGCAGAAAGTTCTGTGTATTATTATTTGAGTGTTTAGCTGAATTATTTACCTGGCTAGATGTCTTTTCCTACTTGCAATATCTTGTGATACTTATTAGCCCCTATTATGCAGATCATTGAAATCTAATTATTTCACATGGCATTTATTTGAGGCTATACTTGTGTTCCTAATCAAATTGTGGCTAGCTTCCTTGTACAGAAACTCTCTAACTTCATTAACCTATTAACCAATAGATTGCAAATGACTTGCCGTTGAGTATTGTGTGTTTTTTGAAGCCCAACACAACTTTTGGTTACAGGGGAAGTGTATTTCATGTCACTCTTTGGCTTAAGGGTGAAACTTGAGTGTCAGTTTATTAAACTTGGGTAGTGCCGGTGGGTGAGGAATGCTGATAATATTTTGTATGTAGGAGGCTTGAGGTTTTTGTGGGTCAGGGCACCAACACGTGGGGCGATCAAAGGAGTTAGTTGGAGGTCAAGCACCAGATACACAGTGGCAGTGTATCCCAGATTAAAGCATAAAACGAAATACTCATGGCAGGCTCTCTATCTGTATAACATCACTTAAAAAAATATCCAGCACCAAAAGATACCTTGTGGACCAGTAAATCATATTTTAGCGAACTACACCTGACATGTCTGAATGCAGAGTATAATATTTCAGTCAGTGCTCAGCAGTCCGGAAGCCCCAGTCTTTGCTTTGTACTTGGAAACTGACTGGTATTTTGTAATGAATGTTGCTTTTCCTTTTGGTATTTGGTTGATGAACTATGTTTTGGGACTGTCTGGGTCATCTACATCCCTGCTAAGGTTCTCCTCATTAGGTTGTTGCTGTCCATCAGCTTGCAGTAGCTGAGGACTGTGTGTATAGGAAAGAAGTAAAGTTCTTCACCGGGTGGATAAATTATTTTGATATCTCCACTCTCCCAAAGAATATTTGACAGTTCTGCTTTGTTCCTCCTTTCATCAGACATATTTTGATGCACAATCTCATAAACTAGCTGTCTTCAGCTTGTGTTGCCTTGAATATAAGCATTTTAAATGTTTTACTCAGCCTTTTAAAATCTTCACCCCTTTACCTTCCCAACCTACTACAACCACATTCCTCATGACAGCTCTTGACTTTATGTCTTTGGCTGTATTTTATTAATACATTTAGCTTTTAAGCATCCGGACACGTTTCTGAGCACAAACCAGCTTTTGAATAGCTATGCAGTATGCTGTGGTGCAGATTTGAAGTGTGCCCTGCAGTGAAGCAATTCCTTTTGCTCACATCTGACAACTAGACATTGCAATCTGAAATGGCATAGATTTTACTGCCTTGTGACAAGACATTTTAACACTTGAACAAGATTGTCTGGTTGATGTCCTGAAAAACATTGCCCCCCCACCCCCCCAAGAACAGGAGTGAGGATGAAGCACGTAACAGATTAAAGTCCACAGATCTCAGCAAGGGAACCTTTGTTTGAAGTCTTCTGAGTTGCTTTCATGATGTCTGACCTGCTATGATACAAACATGCGAACAAGGAGCAGGAGTATGCCATTTGGCTCCTCGAGCCTGCTCCACCATTTCATAAGATCACAGCTGACCTGATGGTAACCTCAAATCTGCATCCTGCCAGCCCCCCATAATCTATCACCCCCTTGCTTACCAAGAATCTACCCACCTCTGCCTTTAAAAATATTCAAAGACTGATCCCACCACCTTTTCGGGAAGAGAGTTCCAAAGACTCGTGATCCTCTATGAGAGAAAAACCTTCGCCTCATCTCTGTTTTAAATGGGCGACCTCTTATTTTTAAACAGTGACTTCTAGTTCTGGATTCTCCCACAAGAGGAAACATCCTCTCCACATCCACCCTGTCAAGACACCTCAGGATCTTATGTTTCAATCACGTCACCTCTTACTCTTCTAAACTCCAGCAGACACAAGCCTAGCCTGTCCCACCTTTCCTCATGAGACAGCCCCGCCCCCCCATTCCAGGTATTAGTCTGATAAACCTTCTCTGAATTGCGTACAATGCATCTTTAAATAAGGTGACCAATACTGTTCGCAGAACTCCAGATATGTTCTCGCTAGTGCTCTGTATAACTGAAGCATAACCTCCCTACTTTTGTATTCAATTCCCCTCGCAATGAATGATAACATTCTATTAGCTTTCCTAATTACTTGCTGTACTTGCATACTGGCCTTTTGTGGTTCATGCACTAAAACACCCAGATACCTCTGCATCTCAGAGCTCTGCCATCTCTCACCATTTAGTTAATATGCGCCTCTTATTCTTCCTGCCAAAATGGAGAATTTCACAGGCTCCCACATTATACTCCGTTTGTCAGATTTATGCCCACTCACTTAACCTATCTATATTTTTTGTAGCCTCCTTATGTCCTCTTCACATGATGTTTAATTCATGAGTACCTTCGATGTGCTGAGTTTCCAAATGTGGCTGTCGCTGTGTAGGAAGGCAAATCAATTTCTATTGCTTTCATGTATCTCCCAGCACTTGGTTTTAAGTAGCATTGATAGGCTGCAGGGAATGCTTGCTTGCCTGAAGTGTGTTTTCAGGGTGGAGGATGATGAAAGAAACCTGAAGCAGGTATGAAAAAAAATCTGCAAGTAGTGTATCGAAGAATGGTTTGGGAAGGTAGTGCAGAAACTGATAGTGTGCCAGTCTTGAGTAAAGTTGTTGCATGTTTCATTGTTGAAGTGGGTCGGAAGCAAATGTGGATTTTTACTGAGAAAACCATTTTTAAGTGACAATTGCCGCTTCTGCGTAGCTGTAGAGCATCATAACATAAACTAATGCCTTTCCTGTGGTGAGGGGTAGGGATAAAAGAATAGGTGAGCAGAGATTGTTGGGAATCCAAAATGGCAGAGCTATGGCCAGACGTTCAGACCAAATCGACCTCTAGCACACTATCACAATATCTTTACAGTGCAGAAGGAGGCCATTTGGCCCATTGAGTCTACACTGGCTCTCTGAAAGAGCATTCCACCTAGTCCCACTCCCCTGCCTTACCCCCAGAACATATTTTCCCTTTTCAGACAGCAATCCAATTCCCCTTTGAATACCTTGATCGAGCCTGCTTCCACCACTCTTCCAGGAAGTTTGTTCCAGACTCCAGCCACCCTCTGGGTGAAAAATTGTTTCCTCACATCGCATTTACTTCTTTTGCCAATTATTTTGAATCTGTGCCCTCTAGTTCTTGGATTACAGTATCTTGTAGCAGATGCTGTAATCCAATACACAGACCAGGCAGTCTTTCAGTGCAATATGTCTCATTGTAAATTGCACTTCTCTGTAAGCTTCAGATGATCTGAAAGCTATTTTGCTAATGGGTGTAGTGATTCTGAATATATGAGCAGTGGCTAGTTTATTATTTGTAAGTTGTGCATTTTCACTCTAGCAATTACTCTGCAAACAATTTGGGTTGTCTCTATGCCTTGGTTTTATCAATCTGACCAAGTTTTCCAAACTTGAAATGAGATCGCTGTCTTTAAAAAAAAACCTTACGTTAAAAGTGCAATATAAACATAATAAAATATTCCAAGATGTTTCACAGGAGCATTATGATACTGAGCCTCAAAGGGAGATATCAGTTCAGATGATCAAAAGTTGGTCAAAGAGGTAGATTTTAACGTGTGTCTTAAAGGAAGGAAGTAAGATGGGGAGGTGTAGGGAAGGTATTCTGGAGCTTGGGGCCTAGACCCTGAAGGCACAGCTACCAATGTTAGAGTGATGAGGCTAGAATTAAAGGAGCGCAGTAATCTCAGGGCTGGAGGAGATTACAGAGACGGGGAGGGGTGAGGCCATGGAGGGGTTTGAAAAAAACGATGAGCATTTTAAAATCAAGGCTTTGCTTGATCAATGTAAGTCTGTGAGCATAGGGTGATAGGGGAAAACAAGTTGAGACACGGGCAGCAGAGTTTTGGATGACCATGTTTATGGAGGGTAGAATGTTGGAGACCAGCCAGGGGTACATTGGAATAGTCAAATAACAAAGGTAACAAAGACATGAATGAGGGTTTTGATATCAGATAAATAGATAGCCTATGAGCTAAAAGGAGTGAGGAAATTAGGGGAATTAATATCAGCAGAAATAAAGTATTGGAGAAACTTAAGGAATAAAATCCGACAAATCCCTGGGACCTGGCGGCTTACACCTTGGGGTTCTAAAAGAGCTGCAGAGATAGTGGATGTGCTGGCTATGATTTTCCATAAAATTCCGTAGATTCAAGAACGGTCCCACTAGATTGGAAATTGGCATATGTTGCAGTGCTTTTCAAGAAAGGAGGGAGAGAGAAAACAGTGAATTACAGGCCAGTTAGCCTAACATCGGTTGTTGGGAAAATGCAGGAATTTATCATTAAGGAAGTCTTAACAATGCACTTAGAAAAGCATACTATGATTAGAACGATGGTTTTACTAAAGGGAATTCCTGTTTGACAAATTTATTACGAGTTTTTTGAGGGTGTAACTAGTAGGGTAGAGAGAGGGGAAAAGGCATTTGATAAGGCGCTGCACTAAAAGTTAATAGGCAAGATAAGGTCTCATGGAGTTGTGGGAAGGGTAATATATTAACACGGATAAAGGATTGGTTAACAGAATACACAGAGTGGGCATAAACGGGGCTTTTTCAAAGTTGGCGGGCAGTGAATAGTGGAGTGTCGCAAGGAGCAGTGCTGGGGGCCTCAGCTGTTTATAATCTATATTAATGACTTAGTTTGTTGATCAAAGTTTGCTGATGATGCCAAGCTAGATGAGAAGATAAGCTGTGGAGAAGACACAGCGGCTGCAAAGAGAGAAAGAGAGGTTAAGTGAATGGGCAACAAGATGACAGATGGAGTATAATTTCGGGAAGTCTGAAGTTTATCTCTTTGGTCACAAGAATCAAAAAGCTGAATATTTATTAAAAGGTGTGAAACTTGGAAGTGTTGACATTCAAAGAGACTTGGGTGTACAAGGAACGCAGAAAGTTAGCACGCAGGTGCAGCAAGCAATTAGGAAGGCAAATGGCATGTTGGCCTTTATTACAAGGGGATTGGAGTACAAGGATAAAGAAGTCTTGCTTCAGTTGTACAGGGTTTTGGTGAGGCCACATCTGGAATACTGTATTCAGTTTTGGTCTCCATATTTAAGTAAGGATATACTTGCATTTGAGGCGGTACATAAAACATTCACTAAATTGGTCCCTTCGAAGAGGGGGTTGTCCTGTGATGAAAGGCTGGAGTTCAGAAGAATGAGAGGTGATCTCATTGAAACCTACAAAATTCTGAAGGGGTTTGATAGGGTAGATGCTGAGAGGTTATTTCCGCTGGTCAGGAAATCTGAAAGATGGGGGCACAGTCTTCAGGATAAGGGGCCGATCATTTAGGACTGATGAGAGAAATTACTTTACTCAAAGGGTTGTGAATCTTTGGAATTCAGAAGGTTGTGGATGCTCCATCATTGAATACATTTAAGGCCAGGATAGACAGATTTTTGGTTTCTCGGGGAATTAAGGGATATGGGGGTGGGAAAATGGAGTTGAAGCCCAAGATCAGCCATGATCGTATTGAATGGCGGAGCAGGCTCGATGGGTGGTGTTGTCTACTCCTTCTATTTCTTACGTTCTTAGATGGTCTGAGGCGAAGGCAAAGTTAGGCAATATTACAAAGGTGCAAATAGGTGGCCTTTGTGATGCCACAAATATGAGGTTAGAAGCTCATCTTGGGGTCAAATATGACAACAGACTGGCTTAATCTCAGATTTTTGCCAGAGAGGGGAATGGAGTCAGTAGCTGGAGAACTTGAGTTTGGAGCAGGGTCCAAAAACAGTAGCTTCATCTTCCCAGTAATTAATTGGTGGAAATTTCTGCTCATCCAGTGCTGGATGTCAGAAAAGCCGTCTGATAATTTAACAACAGTGGAGGGGTCAAGAGAAGTGATGGTGAGAGAGCGCTGGATGCCATCAGTTTACATGTGAAAACTAATGCTGTGCTTTTGAATGATATCATCAAGCAGCAGGGTACAGATGGGAAATAGGAGAGGGCCAAGGATAGATCCTTGGAGAACATGAGAGGTGATGTGGGATCAGGAAGAGAAGACATTGTGAGTTATTCTCTGTCTATGATAAAAGGAAATATTGTCCAAATCATATTGGGTAACTAAGTGTGGCATGTTTGGGTTTCTCAGTAAGTTAATTTGGAGACTGTTGGCATGTTGGTGGATTTCCTTGCATGGCAAACTTTTTGTCAAAAAAGCATGCGGTCAGCTCACTATACATCATTTGTGATGGTTGAGTGACTTGGAACAAATCAACCAATTTTTTGGTTGGCTATTTCAGCAAAATATGATGAGAGGTATTCCATCCAATTTCCAGTGAAGAAGAGGCAGTGGTTAAGATGACCCATAATGGAAGAGGATTGTATTTTACAATTAAACCTAACTGTTGTGTTACATTTGAGTAGCTTTAAAAGGTAATGCAGCATTTTGTTATTTCTGGTACAACACAGGGCTGTCACAAGATAGCCTTAGCTGCATTAATCAGTTACAGAAATTGGTCAAAGCAGGACAGGAAGCTGGGGTGCCTAAGATGCTTCAGAAAAATTGAAATGGCTTTCAACTTGAGACCTGTATTATCTTAATTTGGAGAATTGGATGATAATTTTAATATTAAATGTTGAGTGCAAACTTCATTGATCAGGAGGGTTTTCTTAAAAGAATATGGATATAATTCAATGTATAATTAAAAATGTAATACTTCAAAACCACTTACGGTGGTCATAATTTATCATTGGCTAACCCGATAGCAATATTTGTTAATGCACATGGTAGTGGAATTTACTCTGCAAAGCTTTTGTTTAAGATGTTGTAAATAAGATTTTCCAGATTTTGTCCCTTCTCTTAACTGATTTCTCTCTTCCCCTGCTTCTGTCCCCAAAATAAGCTATTATAATAATCATAGCTTATCTCATTGGGCTGATTTAAACAAAATATAAATTGAGTCTGGTATATGTAAGTCTCTCACCTACAATAAATATCCAAATATTTGAGGTTTTCCTTTGTACCCAAAAAGCATTCAGTTTCACTTGGGAATTCAGCCAGCAGAGCTGGCTCATTCAACAGGTTCAGATACATTTTGACTCTTCTGAGAAATAATTAGCTGATTTTGGAGCCTATTTTTGTCTTTTATTCATGCCATTCCAAAAAAACAATGTAATTGTTGTATTCACACAATAACAGAGCTGGCAGGTTACCCCTGCCATGATGTTTATATAATCATGATTACAGAGGCAGCAAATGAATTCTGTTGAAAGTACTTTGAACCATCAACTCCTCCCAATCTGTGATTTTTAACAAGCCACAGCAACTCCCAAGCTTTTGTGGCTGAAAGTTTTTTTTAAAAAAACTATGACTTTGACTACTCACAATCCTGATTTAACATCCATTTTTGATTCTTAAGTCATGACAAGAAGTCTAGGCAACTCACAAATCTGGCTTGGCTTTGTCTTGCTCTGCTGTCATTAGTCAGAATTGTCTATTATTTCAGAATCATCCTGGAGGTAAAGGATAACCTGAAGCTCACATTCTGATAACAGAAGTGTGTCTCTCAAAATCTTTGCCCAACCCCTCCAATCTAACATAGACTCCAAATGCAAGAAGATAATGGATTTCTTCATCTTAACCATCTTCATCATTTCTTCCTCATCTGGGAGAGAGTAGAGGCAGCAGAATTGCAAAGGAACATACTGGAGAGGTAAGTAGATAAGTACAGAGTGAGGCTCGTGGCCTACAGTTACCTGGGAACGAGCAGACCTACAAGGGAACACACCGCAGAGGGAGAGGATAACGGAAGCTGCTGCTGGAGAGCACCAGGTTTGAAAACAAAATGAAGCTGTGACATCACAGGAAAGCCGTAAGTTGGTTGGCTGGCAAGTATTGCTGCTTTGGGACTGATTCTAAACAACTGGGAGTTTTTAAAAAAATGTAAAAAACAGAATTGACTGTTAATAACAAGTAACATTTTTTACATAAAGTTTATTTATCACTAGTAATAAGTATTAGTAGGATTTATCAGTATTGGTAAGGATTATTAGAATTGATAAACCTTTATTAGTAGCAGTAACATTTATTAGCAAGAATAAGTTTTATTAGCAGCAATAAGGTTATTAATTAATAAATAGCAGAATGGCAGCGTTGCTCTAACCTTGAGAGTGCATCTCCTGTGCAATGTGGGAACTCCAGGATACTTCACGTGTCCTGGAAAACTATATATACAGAAAGTGTCGTCAGTTGCAACAGCTTGAGCACAGGTTTTGGAACTTGAGCAGCAGCTGGTGTCATGTGTGTGTATCCAAGAGGTTGAGAACTTTGTAGATAGCTTGTTTAAAAATGTGGTCACACTGCAGCTTAAGAGTATGCTGGAAGAGAAGGAATGGGTGACCACCAGACAGTCAAAAAGAAACGGGTAGGTAGTGCAGGATTCCCCTGAGTGCATCCCATTCTCCAACCAGTATTCAGTTCTGAATACTGATGAGATTGATGGTTCATCTGGAGAGTGCAGCCAGAGCCAAGTCCATGGCCTCACAGGTGGCTCAGCTGTACAGGGGGGAACAAGGAAGACTGGAAGAGCAATAGTGATAGGTGATTCGGAAGTTAGGGGGATACATAGGTGTTTCTGTGGCTGCGTGTTTCTGTGGCTGCAGGCGTGAATCCAGGATGGTGTGTTGCCTCCTTTGTGCTAGGGTTAAGCATATCATTGAGTAGCTGCAGAGCACCCTGAGGGGAGAGGGTAATCTGCCACAGTCGTGGCCCACATTGGTACAAATGACATAAGCTAAAGAGTGATGTGGTCCTGCAGTCAGAATTTAGGGAGCTAGTTTGGGAATTAGCAAGAAGGACCTCAAAAGTAGTAATCTCCGGATTACTCCCAGTGCTACTCGTAGGTGAGTATAGAAATAGGAGGAAAAAGCAGAAGAATACTTGGCTGGAAAGGTGGTGCGGGAGGGAGGGCTTTAGGTTCTTGAGACATTGGGAATGGCTCTTGGGGCGATGGGACTTCTACAGGCCAGACGCGTTGCACCTGAACAGAGCTCGAAATGAGTTCCTTTTAGTGTGTTTGGCTAGTGCTATTGGGGAGGGTTTAAACTACTTGGCATGGGTGTGGGAACCAGGAGATAATATCAGAGAGAAATATCAAGGTGTACAAAATACTGGGAAGGGCAGATAGTTCTAGAATAGGGAATAGTAAATTATTAGGTGATGTCAGAGTAAAGAGAAAATATTGAAGTCTAAATGAGGGTTACTGTGCATGTATGTGAATGCATGGAGTGTGGTAAATAAGATTGAGTTGCAGGTGCAAGTTGCCACCTGGAAATATGATATGATGGCTATCATATCAGAGACCATGGTCAAGGAAGGGCAGGACTGGATGTTAAATATTCCTGGATACAAGGTGTTCAAGAAAGGAACAAAATGGGTGTGGCTGTCAGGATTGATTCGAGGAGAATGTTGGAGCACCGGAGAGAGAGCATGTCTGAGGGGTCAAGGACAGAATCGATTTGACTAGAGCTAAGGAACAAAAAAGGTGCAGTTACATCACTCGGTGTAGCCTATAGGCCACCGACTAGTGGGAAGGATGTAGAGGAACACATTTGCAAGGAAATAATGGAAAGGTGCAAAAATTATAGTGTAGTTATAATGGGGGACTTTAATTATCTGAATATAGACGGGGATAGTAATAGTGTAAAGGGCAGAGAGGGGCAAAAGTTCCTAGAGTGTGTTCAGGAGAATGTTCTACAGCAGTATGTTTGCAGTCCATTGAGAAAGGAGGCACTAATAGGCCTGGTTCTTAGGAATGAGATAGGCCAGGTAGATCGTGTCAGTGGGAGAACATTTAGGGGATAGGGATCATTGTCCTCTTCCATAGTCACCATAGACCTTATGATACAAAGAATAATTGAAAGGATAATTAACTCTGGGAAAGCCAAATTCAATGGAGTAAGAACGGATCTGGGCCAAATAAATTGGAATCAGAGGTTGACAGGAGAAATGGTAGCTGACCAATGGGCTACCTTCAAAGAAGAGATGGTTTGGGCACAGTCGAGGTATATTTCCTGGAAAGGGAAAGGTAGGGAAAACAAATCCAGAGCTCCCTGGATGACAAAAGAGTAAGGAATTATGATAAATTGCTGAAAATTAGATTTTTTGTTGAAGCTTTTTATCTTGTACTCATCAGAACAATTTGCAAGAATACCAAATATAAAGGGAACAACAATTTATACTGTATGAAAAGAGAATGCTGATTGGTTGGCAAGTAGGCTCTGGTAGAGGCGTTGTCTAATTGAACTAGTTAATGATGGTGCATTCTCCATGGCAATGCCTCTCCTAATCAGAGTCCACTTGCCGACCAAATCAGCACTCTCTTCGCATATGGTATAAATTGTTGTTCCCTTTAAATTAGGTATTCTTGTGAATTGTACTGATGAGTACAAGACGAAAAGCTTTGGCAAAAAAAAATGCCTATTTTTCAACAATAGTCAAATTCTTTACTGCCATATGACTATAATTATGATAAAGAAAAAAAGTATGCTAATGACAAATGTCAGGTAGCAGATACAATTGAGAACCAGGTTGAATATAGAAGATTGAGGGGAGGTGAAAAAGCAAATAAGAGAAGCAACGAGGGAGTATGAAAAGAGACTGGCAGTTAACGTAAAAGGGAATCCTAAAGTCTTCTATAGGCGTATACATAGTAAAAGGATGGTAAAAGGACGAGTAGGGCCGATGAGGGACCGAAGAGGGGATTTACGTAAGTTATTGAATGAATATTTTGCATCCGTCTTTACCAAGTAAGAGGATGCTACCCAGGCCATGGTGAAAGAGGAGGAAATTCAGACACTAGAAGGGTTTAAAATTGAAAAGGAGATATTGGATAGGCTATCTGTATTTCAAGTTGACAAGGCACAGGGACCAAATGAGCATCCAAGGATACTGAGGGAAGTGAGATTGGAAATTGCAGAGGCACTGGCCATAATTTTCCAATCTTCCTTCAACTCAGGTGTGGTGCCAGAGGACTGGAGAATTGCAAACAATGCCCCCTTGTTCAAAAAAAAGATAAGCCCAGCAACTACAGACTGGTCAGTTTAACTTCAGATGTAGGGAAACTTTTAGAAACAATAATTTGGGACAAAACTAATAGTCACATGAACAAATGTGGGTTAATTAAGGAGAGGCAGCATGGGTTTCTTAAGGGAAAATCATGTTTAACTAACTTGAAGATTTTGATGAGGAAACAGAGGGTTGTTGAGGGCAATGCTGTTGATGTGGTGTACAAAGACTTCCAAAGGCTTTTGAACAGTGCCACACAACAGACTTATGAGCAAAGTTAGAGCTCATGGAATAAAAGGGACAGTAGCAACGTGGATACAAAATTGGCTGAGTGATAGCAAAGAGAGAATAGTGGTTAATGGATGTTTTTGAGTCTGGAGGAAGGTTTGTAGTGGACTTCTCCAGGCATCAGTGTAGAACTATTGCTTTTCCTGATATAAATTAATGACCGAGACCTCAGTATACAGGGAACAATTTCAAAATTTAGGGAAGTATGAAACTTGGAAGTTGTGAACTGTGAGGAGCACAGTGTAGAACTTCAGAAGGACATAGACAAGTTGGTGGAATGGATGGAGAGGTGGCAGATGAAGTTCACTCTGGAGAAATGTGAGGTGATTCATTTTGGTAGGAAGAACATGGAGAGACAATATAAAATGAAGGGTACAACTCTAAAGGAGCAGAGGGACCTGGGTGTATATGTGCATAAGTCATTGAAGGTGGCAGTGCAGGTTAAGAGAACAGTTAACAAAGCATACTGTATCCTAGGCTTTATTAATAGGGGCATGGAGTACTAAAGCAAGGAGATTATGTTGAATTTGTATAAGTCAGTAGTTTGGCCACAGGTGGAGCATTGCATTCAGTTCTGGGTGCTGCACTTTAGGAAGGATGTG
Source organism: Cetorhinus maximus (assembly GCF_964194155.1). Lineage (NCBI taxonomy): Eukaryota > Metazoa > Chordata > Chondrichthyes > Lamniformes > Cetorhinidae > Cetorhinus > Cetorhinus maximus. The sequence continues at coordinate 166,423,731 of NC_135883.1, forward strand.
AAGGCATTGGAGAGAATGCAGAAGAGGTTTACAGGAATGGTTCCAGCGATGTGGAACTTCAGTTATGAAGATAGATTGAAGAAGTTAGGACTGTTATCCTTGGAGAAGATTGGGAAGAGATCTGATTGAAGTATTCAAAATCGCGAGGGGTCTGGACAGAGTAGATAGGGAGAAACTGTTCTCACTGGTGAAAGGTTCAAGAACGAAAGGGCACAGATTTCAAGTAATTGGCAAAAGAAGCAAAAGTGATGAGAAAAATCTTTTGCACACAGTGAATGGTTAGGGTCTGGAATGCACTGCCTGAGAATATGTTGGAGGAGGTTCATTTTTTTTCATTTAAGGGATGTGGGCTTTGCTGGTGAGGCCAGCACTTATTGCCCATCCCTAATTTCCCTTGGTGAGCTGCCTTCTTGAACTACTGCAGCCCCTGTGGTGTGAGTACACCCATAGTGCTGTTAGTGAAAGAGTTCCAGGACTTTGACCCTGTGACAGTGAAGATACAGCGATATATTTCCAAGTCAGGATAGTGAGTGACCTGGAGGGGAACTTCCAGGTACCCATGTATCTGCTGCACTTGTCCTTTTAGATGGTAGCAGTCGTGGGTTTAGAAGGTGCTGCCTGAGCCTTGATGACTTTCTGCAGTGCATCTTGTAGATGGTACACACTGCTGCCACTGTGCGTTGGTGGTGGAGTGAGTGAATGTTTGTGGGAGGGGTGCCAATCAAATGGGCTGCTTTGTTCTGGACGGTGTCAAGCTTCTTGAGTGTTATGGGAGCTGCACTCATCCATGCAAGTGGGGAGTATTCCATCACATTCCTGACTTGTGCCTTGTAGATGGTGGACAGGCTTTGGGGAGTCAGGTGGTGAGTTACTCACCATAGAATTCTTAGCCTCTGACCTGATCTTGTAGCCACAGTATTTATATGTCTGGTCCAGTTCAATTTCTGGTCAATGGTAACCGCCAGGATGTTGAGGCATTTAAAAGGGAATTAGATGGCTATTTGCAAAGGAATAACGTGCAGGTTATGTGCTGTATCAATTCTGTAATTCTTGAAAGAAAATGCTTCCAGCCAACAAACCATCTATGTTCCTGACTCCAGTGTAGGACAGATTTGTTAAGTCTATAATAAGCCTGTTTTGTTGCTGCTTCATGTCAAACTTCCCTCCGCTACTGTCTTCACAACAGATCTATCCCTGCTCCCTTGATTCCCTTCCCAGGCATCAAAACCTTTTAACATCCCTTCCAGAGGGTGCATTAACTGACATTGGTGATGGTTCCCTTTCCTTGGATACTATCCCTCCCCTTAAAAACTGCTGTCAGCACCCCACCCTCAATTTTAAAAATAGCTTTAGCCAATCTTGTTTCTAGCAATGTCCCATCTCTATCCTCTCTCTTCTCCTTAAGTCTTTGAACTTGTCTTCCTAAAACTTGCTGTTCAAATCTGCCCTAGCTTCTGCTCTTCTTGCACACCACAGTTGTAGCTTTTGTGACCCTCCTCAGCCTTTTCACAACATTTAGTATGATTTACCACCTCTCCTCCATCATTCAGCTCCACAGGATAACCCTTGCATGGTTCCTTAAACTTTATAGTTCAGAATGTGCATGCAATTGGGCAGTCTGTTCAAATTTTTCAACTGAACATGCTTAGCTATATATGGTTTTAGTCCAGAATTGTTTCCATTGACGGCACCCATTAATGAGGAAAGGATCACATTGAAGGACTTAAAAGTATTTGGACCAGAAGTTAAGAGTGGATCAGCTGTGGATTCAGCACTCTTGCCTGAGTTACAACGTTGTGGGTTCAAGTCCCACTCCAGGGCTTGAGCACACTCCAATGCAGTACTGAAGGAGTGTTGCACTGTTGGAGGTGCTATATTTTGGATAAGATGTTGAAACGATGCCCCGTCTGTTGTCTTGGGTTAAGGCCAAAGATCCTGTGGCACTATTTTGAAGAAGAGTAGGGGAGTTATTTCCGGTGTCCTGGCCAATATTTATTCCTCAGTCAATAACATAAGCAAACTATCTGGTCATTATCACATTGCTATTTGGAGGAGTTTGCTCTGTGCAAATTGGCTGCTGTGCTTTTTCTACATTACAGTAGTAACTACACTTCAAGAAATTGGCTGTAAAGTGTTTTGAGACGTCCAGTGTTTCTGTTGTTTTATCAGTTCCTCAGCAGAGTAAGCAGGTTTTCTCCCACAAGGTTTAGGATGCTTTGTTTAGTTTTAGATATACTTGTAATTTGTCTGTCCCGTTTGGTCTGATCCATGCACAGAGAGCCTTCCCAGATTCAATCCATACCTACTGTTTAGAAACTCCGGAGGCTACTGACTGTTATCATAATCTTTATTTACCGAATCAATGCAGATATATTCTTCTGATTCAACTTTTCTAAAATCTTTTGCACTCAAATCTAAATCTCCATTTTAGCAAAAGAATAACTTTCAAATAATTATTTCCACCATTTTGCCACACTTAATTAATTCCATGATCTCTTCCAGCCCTCCCATCCCCCTCCCTCCCAAAGCTATCCGCAGCCCATGCCATTCCTTCCAGCTCTCCTATTCTATCCCGATCCCTCCCTCACGGAAACAATCTCTTCAGCCAGGGTAACTTTGATGGGCTCCTCTAAACCTGTTGTTTAGTACACTTGCAGTAGGAATTAATTGAGAGAAACCATAATAATAAAGTTCAGTTTTGTCCAGACTGTTTTGAATGGTCAATTTATGTGACCTGGTTGGTAGGTTTATTTGGTGCATTGAGGACTGGAGGAAGTGACTTGTGTGTCTGCCAACCGTTGGTGGCAGCAGAGTGAGGGTGGTTGGTGGAGAACAAAAACAGCAGAAGGTAAGGGGGGCCCAACAATAAAGTTGCCCCCCTTACCAGCTCCTGAGCTCATCACAGCCTTAGTTCAAACATGGACAAAAGATCTGAACTCCCAAGGTAAGGTGAGAGTGACTGCCTTTGACATCAAGGCCGCATTTAACAGTGTGGCATGAAGGAGCCCTAGCAAAATTGGAGCCAATGTGAACTGGGGAAAGCTCTCCACTGGTTGCAGATTTTTTTAAAAATTCATTCATGGGATGTGGGCATCATTGGCTAGGCCAACATTTATTGCCCATCCCAAATTGTCCTTGTTCAGAGGGCATTTAAGAGTCAACCACATTGTCATACCTAGCACAAAGGAAGATGGCTGTGGTTGTTGGGGGTCAGTCATCTCAGCTCCTGGATATCACTGCAGGAGTTCCTCAGGATATTGTCCTCGGTCCAACCATCCTCATCTGCTTCCATAAGATGTAGGAGCAGAAGTAGGTCATTCAGCCCATTGAGTCTGCTTTGCCATTCAATGACATCATGGCTGATCTGATAATCCTCAACTCCACTTTCCTGCCATTCCCCCATAGCCTTTGATTCCCTTACTGATTAAAAACCTGTCTGTCTCAACCTTGAATATGTTTAATGACCTAGCCTCTACAGCTCTCTGCAGTAAAGAATTCCACAGATTCACCACCCTCTGAGAGAAGAAATTCCTCCTCATCTCTGTCTTAAATGGGCGACCCCTTACTTTGAGATTATACCCTCTGGTTCTAGACTCTCCCAGAAGGGGGAACAGCCTCTCAGCATCCACCCTGTCAAGCCCCCTAAGAATCTTATATGTTTCAATGAGGTCGCCTCTCATTCTTCTAACTCCAATGCATACAGACCCAACTTACTCAACATCCCCTCATAAGAAAATCCCTCCATACCCAGGATCAACCTAGTGAACCTTCTCTGGACTACCTCCAATGCTAGTATATCTTTCCTTGGATAAGGGGACCAAAACTATTCACAGTTTTCTAGGTGTGGTCTAATTAGTGCCTTGTATAGTTTTAGCAAGTCTTCCCTATTTTTACACTCTATTCCATTTGAAATAAAGGCCAACATTCTATTTGCCTTCCCTATTACCTGCTGAACTTGTATGCTAGCTTTTTGTGATTCATGCATGAGGACCCCCAAATCGCTCTGTGCTGTAGTTATTTGTAGTCTTTCTCCATTTAAATAATATTCAGCTCCTCTATTCTTCTTGCCAAAGTGCATAACCTCACATTTTCCCACATTATATTCCATTTGTTAAGTTTTTGCCCACTCACTTAACCTGTCTATATCCCTCTGTAGACTCTTTGTGTCATCCTCACCACTTGCCTTCCCACCTACTTTTGTGTTATCGGCAAACTTGGCGATAGTACATTCACTTTCCTCATCCAAGTCACTAATATATATTGTAAATAACTGTGGCCCCAGCACTGATCCTTGTGGCACTGCACTTGTTACAGGTTGCCATCCTGAAAATGTCCCCCTTATCCCATCTGTCTTCTGTTAGTCAGTCAGTCCTCTATCCATGCTAATATACTACCTCCAATGCCATGGGCTCTTATCTTTTTAAGTAGCCTTTTGTGCAGGACCTTATCGAATTCCTTTTGGAAACCCAAATATATTACATCTACTGGTTCCCCTTTATCTATCATGCTTGTTACCTCTTCAAAGAACTCTAATAAATTTGTCAGGCATGATTTCTCCTTCATGAAGCCAAGCTGATTTTACTTGATTATATCATGCATTTCTAAATGCTCTTCTGTTACATCCTTTATGATAGACTACTCCCACCAGTGTCGTCTTCCCATTGTTATTTCTTACCTTCACCTGCATGGATTCTACATCTTCCGATCCAAGATCATTTTTTGCTATCGTACTTATTCCATCACGCACTAACAAAGCTACCCTGCCACCCTTTCTTTCCTGGCTGTCCTTTCGAAAAGTCACATACCCCTGAATACTTAGTTCCCAGCTTTGATCTCCTTGTAACCAGGTCTCTGTAATGGCTGTAAGATCATACCCATTAACTTCTATTTGTGCCATTAATTCATTTAATTTGTTTGGAATACCGTATGCGTTTAAGTAAAGATCAGTTCCCCTCCAAGTCACTCACCACCTTGACTTGGAAATATATCGCCGTTCCTTCACTGTTGCTGGGTCAAAATCCTGGAACTCCCTCCCTAATGACACTGGATGTACCTACACCACAGGGACTGCAGCAGCTCAAGGCGGCAGCTCACCATCACCTTGTTAAAGGCAACTAGGGGTGGGAAATAAATGCTGGCCCAGCGAGCGAAGCCCACATCCCATGAAAGAATAAAATAAAAGTTTGAAATCATCAGAAGAGCTGGATGTAAAAATGTGCTTGACATGCTAATGAGTAAACATGTATCCTGGCTTAGCATGTAAGCTGTGAAGGGAATTTGCATTTTTAGATAAATGAAGGGATTGTTGGTTTTCAAAGGGATGTTGGTCTGTTTACAACTAGCCAGATAAGCAAGGCTAAGGAGTGTGTTTCTTTTTACCAAAGGTTACTGGCAATATTGGCAACATGAAAGTTTTTATATAATGAGGAAGATAGTTCAAAGACATTTGGAACAATAGAATTTACATATTAAAGAAAGAGAAATATATATAAAGGAGAATGAAAGGCTATGTGAGGAAAGGGACACGTAAGATCTAACAGCAGTGTGTGAAACAGCCTTCAAGAAGCCCCCAGCCATTTGCATAAGTCTGCTATGTAAAGTAACTGAAGTTTGGGGAAACCATTTGGAATTCCACTGTCAAGTAGCTATTGTTTTAACTTTCTGGTTCTGTTTTAAGTCTAAAATCTGTTTTGGAGTGTTGCCTTAAAGGGGGTGTGTAACTGGGAGTCTGGTCAATTTCAGGATTTGTTATGGTAGTAACTAATTGTAGTCTTATGTATGTGTTTGAAATCTTTTATTTTGTTAATAAATATTTTAACTTAATCATTTAAAAATCTCTAAAGACTCAACTTCTGAATTCAGTGCACACACCTCGTAATAAATACAAATTGCAAAACCGTTGTGATAGCGCGACCAAGTTTCCCTTATGGATTTGGTCCACCTGGCACACATTATCTGCCACGTCATAACACTGGGCTTGTTTCCACAAGAATTTAGAAGAGTGAAGGGGTGACTTGATTGAAGTATATAAGACCCTGAATGGTATTGACAAGGTGGATGTGGAAGGGATGTTTTCTCTTGTGGGTGAGTCCAAAATTAGGGGTCACTGTTTTAAAATTAGGGGTCGCCCTTTGAGGACAGATGAGAAATTTTTTCTCAGAGGGTTCTGCAATTTAGGAACTCTACCTCAGAAGGTGGTGGAGGCAGGATCTTTGAATATTTTTAAGGCAGAGATAGTTTCTGGTTGGGCAAGGGAATCAAAGACTATCGGGGGTAGATGGGAATGTGGCATTCGAAACGCAAACAGATCAGCCATGATCTTAGTGAATGGCAGAGCAGGCTCGAGGGGCTGAATGGCCTTACTTCTCTTTGTATATTTGTAGGTCCCCCCCCTTGTTATTTGTGCCCATCACTGGGATGGATGAATATGTAATTTAAAAAAACCTCTCTTTTTTTCCCTAGTATGCTGTGTGCAGGCGATAATTCTCTTCACCAAAGAGCCCTATTCCCAAGATGCTTTACATGGGCGCAGTGCAATTCTCCGCTGTGAGGTTGAGATTCCAATGAACATTGTGTTTGAGTGGCTGCTAAATGGGAAACCTGTAAAGACTTCTGAGAGGCGCTTCATTGAAGGCAGCAATCTGCAATTTACAGCAGTCGATCGGAAGGAGGACAGTGGAGACTTCCAATGCATAGCACGGAATACAGTCTCTGGAGAGGAAGCTAAAACAGCAACAGCGTCCTTCAATATCAAATGTGAGTACTAAGGCTTTATGGGTAGGACAGGTCCCACGTTACCATAAAAAGTTCAGTAAGTTCAAATTATTTCATTTTGAGGACCTAATGAACATTTTCAGAAGTTTGGCACTTCGAAGTCACCTGTGGCAAGAGTTATCTATTATTGTTCTAAAGAAAATTCTGAAAATGCATACTGAGGAAAATGAAAAGTCAGAATAGAAAAGGTGTTAATGAACTGGGAGAAATGGAAAATATTCCTAATTTTGTATTCTTAATATGTGCTGCATTTATTTAATGTGGGAAGATCATGAACAAATTCTATGAACTGTTGTTGCTTTCACAGATTACTAATAGGGCCTGTACTTCATTTTATTGGGTGCTGCCAACTTTAACTAAGACAGGCAGAAGACAACGCTGTCCTCCTTGAGTTCAGTATTATATCCAGTCATTAATATAGATTGTAAATAGTTGAGGCCCCCAGCACTGATCTTTGTGATGCTCCACTAATCACAGCCTGCCAACTTTAAACACTTGTTTATCTCTATTCTCTGCTTCCTGTCCATCAACCAATCCCCCCTCTATGCTAATATATTACCCCCAACTCCATGAGCCATTATCTTGCATATTAACCTTTTGTGACACCTTGTTGAATGACTTTTGGAAATCCAAGTATGCTACATTTACTGGCTCCCCTTTATTTATCTTGCTAGTTACGTCCTCAAAAAAGTGTAATAAATTTGTCAAACACAATTTCCCTTTTGTAAAACCATATAGACTTTGTCTGATCATACTATGATTTTCTAAGTACGTTATTAAGACTTAACAGATTCCAGTGTACCCTTCAGTGAAATTGTTGTTCCAATGTGTCTTTTAAGTAAAATTTCTGTAGCATTTATGCAAAACAATGGGCTACTAAAGATTGGCAAATTTTAACTTAATTTCTGGTTATACTTGCTGACACTGCAGTGTGCATAATCTGGTACAGTAACTCGTATGAAGTGACTTTGAATTAATGAATAAATTGCAATGACTTATTTAATATTCAAATTTACAAGTCAACAGTAATTAATGATTATGCATTCTGTCTTAAATTCTAAATCCATCCACTACAATGAGTCTCTATGCTAATGCTAAATACTCAATATAATGAGGCGGTGGCTTAGTGGTATTGTCACTGGACTAGTATTCCAGCGACCTAGGGTAATGCTCTGGTTATGGCAGATGATGAAATTTGAATTCAATAAAAACCTAGAATTAAAAGACCGATGACTGCAAATCTATTACTGATTGTCTTAAAACCCATCTGGTTCACTAATGTCCTTTAGGGAAGGAAATCTGCCATCCTTACCTGGTCTGGCCTACATGTGACTTCAGACCCCACAGCAATGTGGTTGGCTCTTAATGCCCTCTGAACAAGGGCAATTAGGGATGGGCAATAAATGCCGGCCTAGCCAGCGACGCCCATATCCTATCAACGAATTTTTTTAAAAAATTGGTGGTCCATACAATTTGAGCAGAAGATGTCTATTTACATTTACTTTCACATTATTTCCCCTTCCCATCTCTCTATGAAAGTATCCACTCCCCTTCCCACCCCAACAGCCAGAAATAAACATTCAAATAAAATGTAGTAGCCCCAGGTACTAACAGTGAACAGCTGAATTTACTGGACAAGAATGACACTTCAGTATTCATCTGATGTTTACGTTCTGGAAGCCCTTTAATGCCTGAAACTTGGATTCCCCTCTAACTGATTGCAGCTAAGAAATAGCACTGTGGTTTCTTTTTCATAACTCATCAATAAGTTATTTGCGTTTAAACCTATCACTCTGATGGAGATAGTTTCTGCTGAAGTGGCTAGCTAACTCCATCATATGCTGCATTCACCAACACCATTGAGGATTTCAATCCGTGCTCTTTCTCTAACTAGAACAAACATTTTTGCTCAGGCTCCGTGTCCCTCCAAAAACGGTAGTTTCTCCTTGTTCTGGGACTTGTCCTTGGCCACTGTACAATGCAAAGCATCTTCAGGTAAAAGTACTGAGTATATACTGGTCCCCACTGCCACTGCTGTACATGTCAGCATCCAGCAGTTCAGTTCACTTTACAAGACATTAAGAAATGATTTGAGTTAGCTGGACGCAGCAGAGACTATCATGCCTGCTGACATTATACTGTAATGCTGAAGTCTTGCACAATGCAGCTATAATAGCTGCCACCAACCTAACAATGTGGAACATTGCCTAATTCATTCTTACCCACAAAAAAAGAATAAAGTTAAATTGACTTATTACCCCATTAGATTCTGATTCAACACTTAAGTTTTTATCATACAGGTTTCAGATCTTCTCAGTGCTACACCTGCCACTCCTCTTAGCTTCTTCAAACACTTTTCTGATTATCAACAATGCCATCAAGCAACACCTACTCACCAATTATCTGCTCATTGATGCTCATTTCAGGTTCTGAGAGCAAAACTTGATTCCCTGGTCAAGATATGAGTGCAAGAATTGAATTCTTATGCAAAGGTTAGAATAACAGTCCTCAGCATCAAGACAACATACAAGCAAGTATGGCACCAATGTAACCTAGCAAAGGAAAAACCTGAATTTATGTTGGAGCCTTGCTTGACATAAAGAAGATTGGGGTAGAAGCTGCTAAACATTGTTGCAGAAATTCCTTTAATAGTGATAACAATCCTATTGCATAAATGACCTATCCTCCTTCATAAGACCAGAGTAGGCTGTTAGCTGACTAAATCAGTGTTGAGGTCCATTCACAACACACACATATTTATCACCCCACACCCACCTACAGCAGGACCTGGACAACATCTAAACTGGGATGATAAATCGCAGGTTATGTCTGCATCATGTAAGCGCTGCAAGAAGAGAATGTCCAGCCATTTCCCCTTTAACTTGAACAGCACTATCGCATCAACCTTAGGATCTGAAATGCACCACTTAAGATTGTGATGGAGGCAGGTTCGATCAAGGCATTTAAGAGGAAATTGGACTATTACCTGAAAAGGAAGAATCTGCGGGACTACAGGGAGGAGGCCAGGGATTAGCACTAGGTAAATTGTTCCTTCAGAGAGCCAGCACAGACATGATGGGCCAAATGGCCGCCTCCTGTGCTGGAACCATTCTGTGAACCCAGAGTAAGAATGATTAACTTGGGGAAAGCCAACTTCAATGGGTTGAGAATGAGTCGGATCAGATAAATTGGAATCAAAAGTTGGCAGGAAAAACTGCAACCGAACAATGGGCTACCTTTAAAGAAGAGACAGTTCGGGCACAGTCAAGGTATATTCCCATGAAGGGAAAACAAATCTACAGCTTCCTGGATGACAAAAGAGATAGAGGTTGAGATGAAGAAGAAAAAGTGTGTTTGTGACAAATGTCATGTGGATAATACAACCAAGAACTAGGCTGAATACAGAAGGTTCATAGGAGAAGTGAAGAGCAAATAAGAGAAACAGAGTATGAAAAGAGACTGACAGCTCAGTCTATTGCATGCTGCTTCCGCTCTTCGGCATGCAATTAGTCACATGTTGCAACTTCACCAGAATACACAGAATAGATACACTCCAATGAGAAAGAAAAGTTCCAAGGAGCGGGCCCACCATCCGTGGTTAACTAAAGAAGTTAAAGGCAGTATGAAAATTAAAGAAAAAGCATATAATTATGCAAAGATGGGTGGCAGGTCAGAAGATTGGAAAGAATATAAAGAACAGCAAAGAATGGCAAGATTAATGAGGAAGTAAAAACTAGAGTATGTGAGAAAGCTAGCTAGTAATATAAAGTAAGAGCTTCTATAGATATTTAAATAAGAAAAGAATTAACAAAATGAGTGTTGGCCCTGTAGAGTGTGGGTCTGGGGAATTGAAGTAGGGAGATGGCGGATGAATTAAACAGGTATTTTGCTTCAGTCTTCCCTATAGAGGACACAAGTAACATCCAGGAAATAGCTGTAAATCAGGAAATGGAAGGAAGGGAGGAACTTGGGAAAATTACAGTCACCAGTGTAATGATATTGAGCGAATTGGGGCTGTGGACTGAAAAACACCCAGGTCCGGATGGACTTCACCCTCAGGTCTTGAAAGAAGTGGCTAGTGAGATAGTTGATGCACTGGTTTTAATTTTCCAAAATTCCCTAGATTTTGGGAAGGTTCCATTAGATTGGAAATTAGCAAATGTAACTCCTTTATTCAAAAAGGAAGAGAGACAGAAAGCAGGAAACTACAGGCCAGTTAGCCTGACATCTGTCATAGGGAAAATGTTAGAAGCTATTATTAAAGATGTTACAGCAGGGCACATAGAAAAACCCAAGGCAATCAGGCAGAGCCAACATGGTTTTGTAAAAGGAAAATCATGTTTAACCAATTTATTGGAGTTCTTTGAAGGAGTCACATGTGCTGTGGATAAAGGGGAACAGGTGGATGTACTGTACTTAGATTTCCAGAAGCATTTGATAAAGTGCCACATCAAAGGTTATTGCGGAAAATGAAAGCTCATGGTTTCTGGGGTAACATATTGGTATGGATAGAAGATTGGCTATGTGACAGGAGACTGAGAGTAGGCATAAATGAGTCTTTTTCTGGTTGGCAGGATGTGACAAGTGGTGTGCCACAGGGATCAGTGCTGGGGCCTCAGCTTTTTACAATTTATATAAATGACTTGGAGGAGGAAGGGACCGAAGGAATAGTTGCGAAATTTGCTGATGACACAAAGATAGGTAGGAAAGTAAGTTGTGAGGAGGATGTAAGGAGGCTACAGAGTGACATAGATAGGTTAAGTGAGTGAGCAAAGATTTGGCAAATGAAGTATAATGTGGGCAAATGTGAAATCATTCATTTTGGCAGGAAGAATAAAAAGAAGCTTATTATCTAAATGGTGAGAGATTGCAGAGCTCTGAGATTCAGAGGGATCTGGGTGTCCTAGTGCATGAATCACAAGAGACTAGTATGCAGGTACAGCAGGTAATTAGGAACGCTAATAGATGCTATTGTTTATTGTGAGGGGAATTGCTCACAAAAGTAGAGAGATTATGCTTCAGTTGTACAGGACATTGGTGTGACCACATCTGGAGTACTGTATACAGTACCGGTCTTCTTATTTAAAGAAAGATGTAAATGCATTAGAAGCAGTTCAAAGAAGGCTTACTAGACGAATACCAGGAATGGGTGGGTGGTCTTATGTAGAAAGGTTGGACAGATCAGGCTTGTACCCACTGAAATTTAGAAGATTAAGAGGCCACTTAATTGAAACCTTTAAGATTCTGAGGGGGTCTTTACAGGGTGGATGTGGAGAGGATGCTTCCTCTTGTGGGAGAATCTAGCACTAGGAGTCAGTGTTTAAAAATAAGAGGTTTCTTATTTAAAACAGAGATGAGGAGAAATATTTTCTGAGGGTTTTGAGTCTTTGGAACTCTTCCTCAAAAGGCTTTAGAAGCAGAGTCTTTGAATATTTTTTAAGGCAGAGCTAGATAGATTCTTGGTTAACAAGGGAGTGAAAAGTTATCGGCTGTAGGCAGGGATGTGGGGTTGAGGGTGCATTCAGATCAGCCATTATCTTATTGAATGGACAGGCAGACTTGAGGGGCTGAGTGGCCTACTTCTGCTCCTAATTCGTATGTTTGTATGTTGACACCTCATTTTTAAATGTATCTGGTGTGCTGCTCTTGGCATGCTCTCCTGCACTCTTAATTGAACCAGGGTTATGACCTAGCTTGATGGTAATGGTAGAGTGAAGGATATTCCACGCCATGAGGTTACAGATTGTGGTTGAGTATAGTTTTGCTGCTGCTGATGGCCCACAGAGCCTCATGGGTGCCCAGTTTTGAGTTGCTGGATATGTTCTAAATTTATCCCATTCAGTGTGAAGATGGAAATTTGTCTCCTCAAGAATTGTGCGGTGGTCGCTCCTACCAATACTGTCATGAACAGATGTGTCTTTGACTGGCAGGTTGGTGAGGATGAGGTCAAGTAGGTTTTCCCCTCTTGTTGTTTCCCCTCACCACCTGCCACAGACCCAGTCTAGTAGCTATGTCCTTTAGGACTTGGCCAGCTTGGCCAGTAGTTGTGCTACCGAGCCAGTCTGGGTGATGGACGTTGTAGTCCCCCACCCAAAGTACATTCTGTGCCCTTGCCACCCACAGTGCTTCTTCCAATTGGTCTTCAGTGTGGAGGAATACTGATTCATCAGCTGAAGGGGGAGGGGGGTGCAACAGGTGGTAATCAGAAGGAGATTTCCTTGCCCATATTCAACCTGATGCAATGACACTTTTTTATTTGCTCATGGGCGTCGCTGGCTCGACCAGCATTTATTGCCTATCCCTAACTGTCCTTGTTCAGAGGGCATTTTAGAGTCAACCACATTGCTGTGGGCCTGGAATCACATGTAGGCCAGACTAGGTAGGCAGCAGATTTCCTTTCCCTTAAAGACATGAGTGAACCAGATGGGTTTTTACAACAATTGGCAATGGTTTCATGGGTCACTATTATTGAGACTGGCTTTTATTTCCAGATTTATTAATTAAATTTAAATTGCCCCAGCTGCCATGGTGAGATTTGAACCCATCTCCCCAGAGCATTAGCTTGGGCCCCTGGAATACTGGTCCAGTTACATTACCACTATGCCACCCCCTCCCCTAACTTTATCAAATGCCTTTGGAAGTCCATATAAATAACATCCATAGACATTTCCCTGTTCACATCTTCCAAAACTTCAATTGAATTCATCAGGCATTACCTATCCTTTACAAATCCATGCTGGCTGCCTTTGATCAGCTGAAAATTTTCAAGGTGTTCAGCCACTCTCCTTAATCGCAGACTATTCAATTTCCCAATGACAGATGTTAGGCTCACCGGACTGTTATTCCCTGGATAACCTCTCTCGCCTTTCTTAATGGACGGGATGACAAGTGCAATTTTCCAATCTAAAAAAATGGTCCCCGAATTGAAAGAACTTTCGTAGATGAATCCCCTTAAAGTGCCTGTACCATCTACAAGTCACAAGTCAGAAGTGTGATGGAATACTTAGCCACTCACCTGGATGGGTATGGAATACATTCAAGAAGTTTCACACATTCAAAATTTGCTGATGATGTGAAACTTGGATAAAGTGCCACATAGGCTTGTTAGCAAGGTTGAAGCCCATGGAATAAAATGGACACTGGTAACATGAATATGAAATTGGCTAAGTGACAGGAAAGAGAGTAGTAGTAAATGGTTGTTTTTTGGACTGACGAAAGGTATATACTGGGGTTCTCTTGGGATTCCACAGGGCTCACTGTTAATGCCCCTGCTTTTCTTGATCTATAATTAATGACCAAGACTTGGGTGCAAAGGGTATAATTTCAAAATTCAGAGATGACACCAAACTTGCAAACATTGTGTACTGTGGGGAGCATAGTCATAGATTCCAAGAGGACATAGGCTGGTGGAATGGGCGGACAGGTGGCAGATGAAACTTAGTGCAGAGAATGTGAATTGATAGATTTTCTAGAAAGATTGAGGCTAGGCAATATGAATTAAAGGGCACAATTCTAAACAGGGTTCAGGAACAGACACCTGACGTGTGTCCAAATTGTTGAAGGTGACGGGGTTGGTTGGGGAAGTGATTAATCCTATGCTTAATAAATAGAGGCAAAGTACAAAAGCAGGGTAGTTATGATGAACATTTATAGACACCAGTTTGGCTTCAACTGCAGGTATTGGTTGGGATTTTCCAGCCCCATCACGGGTGGGACCCGCTGCTGGCCAAGTGGCGCCCCAGCCAGCAGCCCATTGACTTGCAGCGGAACCGGAAGATTGTGGCAGGTGGATGTGGAAAATCCTGCCCATTGTGGACCACATTTTAGGAAGGATGTGAAGACTTTGGAGAGGGTGCAGAAAGGGTCTGAGAATAGTTCCAGGGAAGAGAGTTCAGTTACATGTATAGATTGGAGAAACTGGGACAGCTGTCCTTGGAGAAGGGAAAGTTGAAAGAAGCTTTGATAGAGATATTCAAAATTATCAGCTATATAGAACAAGAAAACTGCTGTTTTTATCTGTACCAAGTTACATGATTTCAGTCAAGAGCAGCAGTTAAGCAGTATGTTTGACCAAACAGGGAAACAGATAGGGTTTCGGCCCTCGATCGATATCGACCAGAACAGAAAAATAAGAGCAGGAGTAGGCTGAACCTGCTCTGCCAATCAATATAATCATGGCTGACCTTGGGTTCCAACCCCATTTTCCCACCTGCTCCCTATATCCCTTAATTCCCTGAGAGACGAAAGTCTGTCTTTAGAAACAGAAACATAGAAAATAGGAGCAGGAGTAGGCCATTCAGCCCTTCGAGCCTGCTCCGCCATTCATTATGATCATCCAACTCAATAGCCTGCTTCTGCTTTCTCCCCATATCCTTTGATCCCTTTCGCCCCAAGAGCTGCATCTAACTCCTTCTTGAAAACATACAATGTTTTGGCCTCAATTACTTTCTATGGTAGCGAATTCCACAGGCTTACCACTCTCTGGGTGAAGAAATTTCTCCTAACCTCAGTCTGAAATGGTCAACCCATAATTCTCAGACTGTGACCTCTGGTTCTGGAGTCCCCCAACGTCGGGAACATCCTTCCTGCATCTACCCTGTCTAGTCCTGTTAGAATTTTATAGGTTTCTATGAGATCCCCCCCTCATTCTTCTGAACTCCAGCGAATATAATCCTAACCAACTCAATCTCTCCTCATATGTCAGTCCCGCCATCCCAGGAATCAGTCTGGTAAACCTTCGCTGCACTCCCACTTTAGCAAGAACATCCTTCCTTAGATAAGGTGACCAAAACTGCACACACTATTCCAGGTGTGGTCTCACCAAGGCCCTGTATAATTGCAGCAACACATCCCTGTTCCTGTACTCGAATCCTTTCGCTATGAAGGCCAACATACAATTTGCCACCTTTACCGCCTGCTGCACCTGCATGCTTACCTTCAGCGACTGGTGTACGAGGACACCCATGTCTCGTTGCACATTCCCCTCTCTCAATTTATAGCCATTCAGATAATAATCTGCCTTCCTGTTTTTGCTACCAAAGTGGATAACCTCACATTTATCCACATTATACTGCATCTGCCATGCATTTGCCCACTCACTCAGCTTGTCCAAATCACACTGAAGCATCCCTGCATCCTCCTCACAGCTCACCCTCCCACCCAGCTTTGTGTCATCTGCAAATTTGGAGATATTACATTTAGTTCCCTCATCTAAATCATTAATATATATTGTGAATAACTGGGGTCCCAGCACCGATCCCTGCGGTACCCACTAGTCACTGCCTGCCATTCCACAAAAGACCCGTTTATTCCTACTCTTTGTTTCCTGTCTGCCAACCAGTTTTCTATCCATCTCAATACACTACCCCCAATCCCATGCGATTTAATTTTACATGCTAATCTCTTATGTGGGACTTTGTCGAAAGCCTTCTGAAAGTCCAAATAAACCACATCCACTGCCTCCCCCTCATCAACTCTACTAGTTACATTCTCGAAAAATTCCAGCAGATTGGTCAAGCATGATTTCCCTTACATAAATCCATGCTGACTCTGTCCGATTCTGTCAATGTTTTCCAAGTGCTCAGCTATGAAATATTTTATAATAGACTCTAGAATTTTCCCCACTACCGACGTCAGGCTGACTGGTCTATAATTCTCTGTTTTCTCTCTACCTCCTTTTTTAAATAGTGGTTACATTAGCTACTCTCCAATCTGTAGGAACTGTTCAAGAGTCTATAGAATCTTGGAAGATGAGCACCAATGCATCCACTATTTCTAGGGCCGCTTCCTTAAACTCTCTGGGATGTAGATTATCAGGCCCTGGGGATTTATCAGCCTTCAATTTCTCCAACACCATTTCCCTACTAATATTGATTTCTTTCAGTTCCTTCCTCTCTCGAAACCCTGTGTTCCTCAACATTTCTGGGATGTTATTTGTGTCCTCCTTTGTGAAGACAGAACCAAAGTATGGTATTTAGTTGGTCAGTCATTTCTTTATTCCCCATTATAAATTCCCCTGTTTCTGAGTGTAAGGGACCTACATTTGTCTTCACCAATCTTTTTCTCTTCAAATACCTATAGAAACTTTTGCAGTCAGTTTTTATGTTTCCCGCAAGCTTACTCTCGTACTCTTAACCAAGCCCTTGGTCCTCCTTTGCTGAATTCTAAAGTGTTCCCAATCTTCAGGTCTGTTGTTTTTTCTGGCCAATTTGTATGCTTCTTCCTTGGATCTAATTCTATCTCTAATTTCCATTGTAAGCCATGGTTTGGCCACCTTGCCTATTTTACTTTTGTGCCAGACAGGAATAAACAGTTGTTGCAGTTCACCCATGCGCTCTTTGAATGTTTGCCATTGTCTATCCACCATCATCCCTTTAAGTAACGTTTCCCAATCCACCATAGCCAACTTACGCTTCATACCATACCATAGTTTCCTTTATTAAGATTCAGGACCCTAGTCTCAGAATCAACTACGTCACTCAAGAAGAATTCTATCATATTATGGTTGCTCATTCCCAAGGGGCCTCACACAACTAGATTGCCAATTATTCCTTTCTCATTACACTACCCAGTCTAGGATGGCCTGTTCTCTAGTTGATTCCTCAACTATTGGTCCAGAAAACCATCCCATATACACTCCAGGAATTCCTCTTCTATGGTATTGTTACTAATTTGGTTTGCCCAATCTATATGCAGATTAAAGTCACCCATAATTACACAAGTTCCTTTATTGCATGCGTCTCTAATTTCCTGTTTAATGCCATTCCCAACATCACCACTACAGTTTGGTGGTCTATATACAACCCCCACTAATGTTTTTTGACCCTTAGTGTTTCTCAGCTCTACCCATACAGATTCCACATCATCGGAGCTAAAATCTTTCCTCACTATTACGTTAATTTCCTCTTTAACCAGCAATCCAACTCCACCACCTTTTCCTTTTTGTCTGTCCTTCCTAAATACTGAATACCCCTGGATGTTCAGTTCCCATCCCTGGTCACCCTGCAGCCATGTCTCCGTAATTCCGACTATATCATACTGTTTACATCTATTTGTGCGGTTAATTCATCCACTTTATTGCAAATGCTCCTCGCGTTAAGGCACAAAACCTTAAGGCTTGTCTTTTTAACATTACTTGCCCCCTTCCCACTATTTTTCGTTGAGGCCCTGTTTGATTCTTGCCCTTGATTTCTCTGCCTATCACTTTTCTTATTCCCCTTTCTGTCTTTTGTTCTTGTCCTTGATTCCCCCTCCTCTGGCTCCTCGCATAGGTTCCCATCCCCCTGCCATTTTAGTTTGCCCTAGCAAATATTACCCCTAGGGCAGCAGTCCCGGTCCTGCCCAGGTGTAACCGGTGCAGTTTGTACTGGTCCCACCTACTCCAGAACCAGTCCCAATGTCGTTCCCCCCCCCCCCGCCACCCCCCAAGAACTATCCCAGCCTTAAATGTATTCAGCGATGGACCATCCACAAGCATCAGGCATGGAGAATCCCAAAGATTTACAATCCTTTGAGTGAAGAAATCTTTCCTCATCTCAATCCAAAATGATTGGTCCTCATCCTGAGAATGTGTCCTCATGTTTTAAACTCCCCGATCGGTGCTATGGCATGGCAGATGGTAAAGGCTAAGCTGCTCAAATCCCAGAGGGAAACTTGCAACAACTGCCACAACTGTTTTGAAATTTGTATTTTTATTTTGAGGTGCATGCCTTGAATTCAGTAGTAATAAGTCCACCGAGTCTTGGAGGTTTTTTTTTACAAAACTAAATTAAACATTTATTAATGAAAGAAAATAATTTTAAGCACATACATAGGTATGCAAATTACTACTATGGTAACTCCTTCATAACAGGGATTGGTACACTTGGTGGAAGGCCGATTTTAATAAAATCAGATATGATTTGGCCAGAGTGGACTGGGAGCAGCTACTTTTTCGTTAAATCTGCATCAGAGCAGTGGGACTCATTCAAGAAGGAAATAGGGAGAGTACAGGGCCAACATATTCCAGTAAAGACAAAGGGTGGGACCAACAAATCCAGGGAATCCTGGATGTCGAGGGATGTACACGATTGGATAAAGAGACAAGGGGAGGCTTATGGCGGATATCGAGTGCTTGAAACAGCGGAAGCCCTAGAGGAGTATAGAATGTGTAGGGGGGCAACTTAAAAAGGAAATTAAGAGAGCAAAAAGGGGGCATGAAAAAACATTGGCAGGTAAAATAAAGGAAAATCCAAAGTTGTTTTACAAGTGCATTAAGAGTAAGAGGATTACTAGGGAAAGAATAGGGCCCATTAAGTAACTTGTGTGTGGAGCTGGAAGATGTAGATAGGGTTTCATATGAATACTTTGTGTCGGTGTTCACAAGTGAGAGGGATGATGTGGGCATGGAAATCAGGCAGAAGGACTGTGATATAATCAAAGAAATTAGCATAGACAGAGAGGAGGTTCTAAGTGGTCTGGCAGGCTTAATGGTAGATAAATCTCCAGGCCCGGATGAAATGTATCCCAGGCTGTTGAGTGAGGCAAGGGAGGAGATAGCAGGGGTGCTGGCAATAATTTTCAATACTTCTCTGGCCACAGGAAAGGTGCCTGGGGACTGGAGGACAGCCACTGTGGTACCATTATTCAAGAAAGGAGGAAGGAATAAACCAGGCTAGTCATTCTAACCTCAGTGGTGGGGAAACTATTGGAAGCAATTCTGAAGGACAGAATTAATCTACACTTGGAGAGGCAGGGATTAATCAAGGACAGTCAGCATGGTTTAGTTAAAGGGAAGTCATGTCTGACCCAATTTGATTGAATTTTTCGAATAGGTGACCAGGTGTGTAGATGAGGGCAATGCATTTGACGTAGTCTACTTGCACTTCAGTAAGGCTTTTGATAAAGTCCCACGTGGCAGACTGATAACGAAGGTAAGAGCCCATGGGATTCAAGGCAATTTGGCAAATTGAATCCAGAATTGGCTGAGTGGCAGGAAGCAGAGGGTGATGGTCAAGGGGTGTTTTTGTGGCTGCATGCTTGTGTCCAGTGGGGTTCCACAGGGATCGGTGTTGTGTCTCTTGCTGTTTGTGGTATATATAAACGATTTAGACTTGAGTGTAGAAGGGTTGATCAATACGTTTGCAGATGACATGAAAATTGGTGGGGTGGTAAATAGTGAGGAGGATAGCCTCAGCTTACAGGAGATATAGACGGGCTGGTCAGACGGGCTGATCAGTGGCAAATGGAATTTAATCCGGATAAATGTGACGTGATGCACTTGGATAGGACAAACAAGGCACGGGAATACATGATGAATGGTAGGACCCTGGGAAATACCGAGGATCAGAGGGACCTTGGTTTGCATGTCCATCGGTCCCTTAAGGTAGTGGGAGAGGTAGATAAGGTGGCTAAGGAGGCATATGGGATACTTGCCTTTATTAGCCGAGGCATAGAATATAAGAGCAGGGAGGTTATGCTGGAACTGTATAAAACGCTGGTTAGGCCACAGCTAGAGTATAGTGTGCAGTTCTGGAATCTGCATTATAGGAAGGATGTGATTGCAGTAGAGAGAGTGCAGAGGAGATTTACCAGGATGTTGCCTGGACTGGAGAGTTTTAGCTATGAGGAGAGATTGGATAGACTGGGGTTATTTTCCCTGGAGCAGAGAATATTGAGGGGGGACATGTTTGAAGTGTATAAAATAATGAGGGGCATAGATAGGGTAGACAGGAAGGAACTTTTCCTCTTGGTGGAGGGATCAATAACCGGGGGCATAGATTTAAGGAAAGGGGCAGGAGGTTTAGACGGGATGTGAGGAAGAATTTTTTCACCCAGAGGTGGTGGGAATCTGAAACTCACTGCCTGAAAGGGTGGTAGAGGCAAAAACCCTCATAACATTTAAGAAGTATTTGGATATGCACTTCCAATGCCATGGCATACAAGGCTATGGGCCTAGTGCTGGAAAATGGGATTAGAATAGTTAGGTACTTGTTTGACCGGCGCAGACTCGATGAGCCGAAGGGCATTTTTCTGTGCTGTGGACCTCTGACTCCTAGCTCCCCTAATTAATCTAACTCCAAGTTTCACCTCCATTAAGGCAACAGTAAAAACAAAATAGATTTTAACAGGCAAAGCACACGATACCCTGGAGAGGGATTTTCACAGTGAATTCCCTTAGCTTTTGTCCCTATAGGCAACCCTATAGGTACATAGAGGCTGGAGGCTTTTCACACTTGAGACCTTAGAATGCCGTCTCCTTACTTATAGTCTTCTTGCCTTTATACATATTTTCCCTTTTGAATGCAAATTTCATTGTTTCAATATGTCTTTGGACTTTAGCTTTCTCATAATAAAAACCCTTCATAGTACCAATTTTATCAGTAAGCTTTAGGAAAAATTAACACACTGTTTGGCTTCTTCTGGCTAAGTGTAATGTTTCACCATCTCTTTTGAAATTCAAACTATTCTGGTTTATCTAATAATGCAAATTTTCCTTTTACACCTCACATTCTAAAATTTCAGCAATGTTTACTTATTTATCATTTCAAATCTAGCATCTCTTCTGATACATCAGACTATCCATACACACTATCCAGACCCCACTATTCCTACTTTACAATAAATCCCAATAACATTATGAAAATTGTTATATTTTCATTACACCAGTGGAAACAATCTCTGTGCCTCATGACCCCACCATGGTGGAAATCTTAGAATTTGGTAAAGATAGAATTGGCTTTCGCTATGTGGCCTTCACTGGTCACATAATTTACTGTCATAGGCTTGGTTTATACCTGAATGTATTTATAAGATTATGCATTGGCAATATAAATAAAAATGCATAGATTAGTTTAACAAAGTACTTGAAAACATCAAAGTTTTTGTGAAATAGCCATGTTCTCAGAGAGCTATGATGTAAATATAGGAGGCTGATTGAGAATAGATCCAGGGGTCACTTGCTCTCTCCTAATTTTACTGTCTCCTTTCTTCCCTAAATCTTTTCCCCTCCATTTCATACCCATATACCCATCCACCCCTCTATTTTTTTCCCACATGGCTTTGCTACTCTCACTGTAGCCTCTGATTGTTTCCATGTATCGCTGTCCACCAGAAATTAAAGGCTCTTTTTGAGGAAAAAAAACTGCCTAGCTTAATTTTGTACAGAGCTACTTTTTGGTTTTCAGGGCTACATTTTGTTTTTTGGGGGTTCCTTTTTCATTTTCTCACGTGTCGGTGCAGACATGATGGGCCGAAGGGCCTCTTCTGCGCTGTGTGATTCTGTGATTGTGATTCTGTGATTTTTACTAACTGAGCCCCAACCATTCAAAGCAGTTAACCTGAATTTGGGATATAATTCTTCCTTAGTCCCTTGGTATCTTCTCTCAAATTTGGGTTCTAATATTTTTTAATCCACTTGTGGCATGTGGGGATCGCTGGCTAGGCCAGTATTTATTGCCTATCCCTAATTGCCCTTGAGAAGGTGGTGGTGAGCTGCCTTCTTCAATCGCTACAGTCCCAGTGGTGTTGGTATATCCATAGTGCTGTTAGGGAGAGAATTCCAGGATTTTGACCCAGCGACAGGGAAGGAACGGTGAGATATTTCCAAGTCAGGATGATGAGTGACTTGGAGGGGAACTTTCACGTGGTGGTGTTCCCACCTATCTGCTGCCCTTGTCCTTCTAGATGGTAGTGGTCATGGGTTTGGAAGGTGCTGTCGAAGGAGCCTTGGCGAATTCTTGCAGTGCATCTTGTAGATGGTACACACTGATGCTACTGTGTGTCGGTGGTGGAGGGAGTGAATGTTTGTGGATGTGGTGCCAATCAAGTGGGCTGCTTTGTCCTGGAAGGTGTCCAGCTTCTTGAGTGTTGTGGGAGCTGCACTCATCCAGGCAAGTGGGCAGTATTCCATCACACTCCTAACTTGTGCCTTGTAGATAGTGGACAGGCTTTGGGGAGTCAGGAGGTGAGTTACTCACCATAGAATTCTTAGCCTCTGACCTGCTTTTGTAGTCACATTATTTATATGGCTACTCCAGTTCAGTTTCTGGTCAATGTTAACCCCCAGGATGTTGATAGTGGGGGATTCAGTGATGGTAATGCCATTGAACATCAAGGGGCGATGGTTGGATTCTCTCTTGTTGGAGATGGTCATTACCTAGCAGTTGTGTGGAGCAAATGTTACTTGTCACTTGTCAACCCAAGCCTGGATATTGTCCAGGTCTTGCTGCATTTGTACATGGACTGCTTCGGTGGCTGAGGAGTCGTGAATGGTGCTGAACGTTGTGCAATCATCAGCGAACATCCCCACTTCTGACCTTATGATGGAAAGAAGGTCATTGATGGTTGGACTGAGGACACTACCCTGTGGAGCTCCTGCAGTGATATCCTGGAGCTGAGATGACTGACCTCCAACAACGACAACCAGCTTCCTTTGTGCTAGGTATGACTCCAACCAGCCGAGAGTTTTCCACCTGATTCCCATTGACCCCAGTTTTGCTAGGGCCGTTTGATGCCACACTCGGTCAAATGCTGCCTTGATGTCAAGGGTAGTCAATCTCACTTCACCTCGGGAGTTCAGCTCTTTTGTCTGTGCTTGAACCAAGGCTGTAATGAGGTCAGGAGCTGAGTGGCTCTGGCAGAGCCCAAACTGGGCATCAGTGAGCAGCTTATTGCTAAGCAAGTGCCACTTGGTAGCACTGTTGATGACCCCTTCCATTACTTTACTGATGATCGAGAGTAGACTGATGGGGGGTAATTGGCTGGGCTGGATTTGTCCTGCATTTTGTGTACAGGAAATACCTGGGCAATTTTCCACATAGCCGAGTAGATGCCAGTGGTGTAGCTGTTCTGGAACAGCTTGGCTAGGGGCGTGGCAAGTTCTGGAGCACAAGTCTTCAATATTATTGCTGGAATGTTGTCAGTGCCCCTAGCCTTTAGTTGTTCCTTGATATCATGTGGAGTGAATCGCATTGGCTGAAGACTGGCACCTCTGATGCTGGGGACCTCCAGTCAAGGCTGAGATGGATCTTCCACTCGACACTACTTGCTGAAGATTGTTGCAAATGCTTCAGCCTTATCTTTTGCACTGATGTGCTGGGTCCCGCCCATCATTGAGAATGGGGATATTTGTGGAGCTTCCTCCGCCAGTGAGTTGTTTAATTGTCCACCACCATTCATGACTCGCTGTGGCAGGACTGTAGAGCTTAGATCTGATCTGTTTTTTGTGGAATCACCTAGCTCTGTCTGTCACTTGCTAGCTTATGCTGTTTGGCATGCAAATAGTCCTGTGTTATAGTTTCACCATGTTGATGTGTCATTTTTAGGCATGCCTGGTGCTACTCCTGGCTTATCCTTCTGCACTCTTCACTGAACCAGGGTTTATCCTCTGGCTTGGTGGTAATGGTAGAATAGGGATTATGCTGGATCATGAGGTTACAGATTGTGTTCGAGTACAATTCCGCTGCTGTTGATGGCCCACAGTGCCTCTTGGAAGCCTAGTCTTGAGTTGCTAGATCTGTTTGAAATCTATCCCGTTTAGCACAGTGGTAGTGTCACACAATACAATGGAGGGTATCCTCAGCGTGAAGATGGGACTTCGTCTCCACAAGGACTGTGTGGTGGTCACTCCTCCAATACTGTCATGGACAGATGCATCTGCGACAGGCAAATTGGCGAAGATAAGGTCAAGTATGTTTTTCCCTCTTGTTAGTTCCCTCATCACCTGCTGCAGACCCAGTCTAGCAGCTACGTCCTTTAGGACTCAGCCAGCGTGCTTAATAATGGAGCTACCCAGCCACTCTTGGTGATGGACATTGAAGTCCCACACCCAGAGTATATTCTGCATTCTTGCCACCATTGGTGCTTCCTCCAAGTGGCATTCAACTTGGAGGAGTACTGATTCATCTGCTGAAGGAGAAGCTGTACATGGTAATCAGCAGGAGATCTCCTTGCCTTTGTTTGACCTGATGCCATGAGACTTCATGGGATCCGGAGTATATTTGAAGACTCCCAGGACAACTCCCTCCTGACTGTATACCACTGTGCTGTTGTCACTTCTGCTGGTGCACCTTTGCAGGTATGGTGTTGGTGGTGCCTGGGACATTGTCTGTAAGCTATGTTTCTGTGAGTATGACTATCAAGCTGTTGCTTGAGTATTGTGAGACAGCTCTCCCAATTTTGGCACATGATGTTAGTAAGGAGGACTTTGCAGGGTTGACAGGGCTGAGTTTGCCATCGTCATTTCTGCTTGGTTTTCATTCCTTAGCAGAGTAGCTCTGAAGAAGGGTCATACGGACTCAAAGCGTTAACTCTGTTTCTCTCCACAGATGCTGCTAGACCTGCTGAGTTTTTACAGCACTTTTTGTTTCTGTTCAGCTTTTTTAATTGTTGTTGGAGTTGCACTCATCCAGGCAAGTGGAGAGTATTCCATCACACTCCCGACTTGTGCATTGTAGATGGTAAGAGGTGAGTTATTTGCCACAGAATCCCCTGCCTCTGACCTGTTCTTGTAGCCAAGTACTTATATGGCTAGTCCAGTTTATTTTCTGGCCAGTGGTCACCCCAGGATGTTTCTAGTGGGGGACCAATGATGGTAATGTTGTTGAATGTCAAGGGGTGATAGTTGGATTCTCTCTTGTTTACAACTCCATGGCACTTGTGTGGTGAGAATGTTACTTGTCACTTATCAGCCCAAACCTGAATGTTGTCCAGGCCTTGCTGCATTTAGGCATGGACTGCTTTGTTATCTGGGGAATGCAATCATCAGTGACGTCCCCACTTCTGACCTTATGATGGAGGAAAGGCCATGATTAAGCAGCTGAAGATGGTTGGGCCTAGGACATTACCCTGAGGAATTCCTGCACTGATGTCCTGGGACTGAGATGATTGACCTCCAACAACTACAACCATCTTCCATTGTGCTAGAAATGATTCCAACCAGTGGAGTGATTTTCCCTGATTCCCATTGGCTTCAGTTTTGCTAGGGCTCCTTGATGCCACACACAATCAAATGGTGCCTTGATGTCAACAACAGTCACTCTCACGTCACCTCTGGAATTTAGCTCTTTTGTCCATGTTTGGACTGACATTGAAATGAGGTCCAGAGCCGAGAGGTCCTGGCGGAACCCAAACTGAGCATTGGTAAACAGGTAATTGCCGCTTGGGACTGTCAACAACTGCTTCCATCACTTTGCTTATGATCAAGAGTAGTCTGATGGAATGGTAATTGTACGGATTAGATCTGTCCTATTTTTTGGGAACAGGACACGTAAAGTAATTTTCCATATTGCTGTACAGATGCCAGTGTTGGTGCTGTACTGGAACAGTTTGACTAGGGGTGTGGTTGGTTCTGGAGCACAAGTCCCCAGCATTGCAGTTGGGATGTTATCGGTGCCTATAACCTTTGCTGTGTGCCAAGCATGCACAGCCATTTCTTGCTATCACTTGATCGGTGTTGCTGAGGACTTCAGGAGGATGCTGAGCTAGCTTATTCACTTGGCACTTCTGGCTGAAATGGTTGCAAACATTCAGCCTTGTATTTTGCACTGATATGCTAGGTCATCATTCAGGATGTTTGTAGAGCTCCTCCTTCCTTCTGTTACCTTAAATGTCAAGTATTCCATGACTGGATGTAGCAGGACTCCAGAGCTTTGATCTGATCTGGGGTCAGAACCCTGTTTGTGGAATCACTTTGCTCTGTCTATTGCGTGCTGCTGCTTTTGTAATTCTGTATTGTAACTCCACTAGATTAGGGTATCATTTTTAGATATGCCTGGTGTTGCTCCCGGCAACCTCTCCTATGCTCTTTATTGAACCAGACCTGGAACCTCCCAGGTCTATATAATATACAACGTACTTGCTAACTGGGTAAACCCAGTTATCCGAAAGGAATGGCCTTTTAATCCATGAAGTATTGAACAGTTCCTTCAATTTTCATCCAAATCAATAATTGATTTTACATCAGCTAGTGCAGTCAAGTAGGTGGAGGAGGGCTTGTGCTGAATAAGGGCACGCTGAAAGTTAATTGTCGGAATGCAAAACAACAAGGACCCATTGATCGATAAGAGGGATCTGAGGCAAGTCTGTTTTTGAGAAGAGCCTGTTTTTTTTTTTTTCTTTAGTGCTCATCAAATTTTGCTTTCTTTATTTCAGGGATAGAGACTGGAGGAGTGATTTTGAAAGATCCACCCAGCGTGTCTGAAATACAAACATCTGCTCCAATCACTCTGCGCTGTAACATTGATGGACACCCCCGGTAAGTGAGCCTTTCCTCTATTGAACAGTTCCAATGGTTCACAAGTGGTACAGGCAGTATATTTTTGTTTGGACTGTATTCAGTAAGGAACAGCATTTTCCAGTGGAAGTCAATTCTTCTGGCATATTATGTAAGTCACTGCTTGTGGCAACTACAAATCATTGTCTTGAGAGGTAAAAATAAATGTAAATTGCTAGTTATTAACTCTAAAATAGGGATTTATTTTCACAGCAATTTTCAGACAACTAACAAGTGGAGTTAGAGTAAATTCTGAATAATGGTTGATGGAATATCTCAGTTTATTCCCTAGGTATGTTGGCCTTATGATTTTCTCATCACTTATCAGCTAAAGATTTTTCTTTTCCTGCAATTCTTCAAAATGAAATCCAACTCATCTTATGATCAGTTTTTTTTTGCAGTATTATTAGTTCCCTCCTTCATCTGTCTGCCTAAACGCTTACAGATTGTTTTCATGAATTCATGCTAAACACCACCTTGTAAATTTCGTAATTTTTGAAGTGGCTGAACTCCAAGCTCTTGATTGATGTTTGTGAGTTGGTCTCTAGATTTTCAGTTTTCTTTGTCTGAATTTGTATGATTCAAATGAAATTCTTCCTGCTTTCATAAAGCATAATACTAAAATGAGTTCAATTACACCTTTGGCCTCATGATACTTGGATTGCTTCTCTGTACCTGGCACAGGCAACTGCAATTGTGTTCTATCATTTTCGCCTGTTGGAACAAAGAGAAGTATTCCCTGTGCCAAACAGGAACCGTTGTCCGAGAATCACTGGCACTACAGCATGCTAACATTTTATATTTGAGTTTTGGTGGGTTTAACCTTAACTTTGGATCTTGCCTTTCAAAGTAGTCATCTGGTTTAATGCTAAAATGGGATATTTTACTCATAGTCTGCTACCAGGAGATGTGTAAGAGAAACAATTTGCATTCCATACCGCAGCACCTCCCTACCTCCTTGAAATTCTAGGTGATATCTTTCCAACATGCTCATGCTTCCTTTGACAGCATCTTCCAAATCCGTGATCTCTACCACCTAGAAAAACTGGGCAGCAGGTGCATGGGAACACCACCACCTGCAAGTTCCCCTCCAAGCCACTCACTATTTTGATTTGGAAATATATCACCGTTCCTTCACTGTTGCTGGATCAAAATCCTGGAACCCCCTCCCTAACAGCACTGTGGGTGTAACTACAGCACATGCAAGGCAGTGGTTCAAGAAGGTGGCTCACCATCGCCTTCTCTAGGGCAGTTAAGGATGGGCAACAAATGCTGGCCTTGCAAGTGATGCTCACAGCTGATGAAATGAATTAAAAAAACTGAAGATCTGTGCAGGCATATGGCAGAGGTTGTAGGCTTGGGATGTACTGAGGTAATGAAGGATTTACAAATGAGAACAATCATTTTTAATTAACAGTATAAGGGGCAAGAAGCTAGTTGAGATGACGTTATGCACAAGGCCGACTCAGGCAATGAATGAGTGGGATTGTATTTGGAGTGAAGCACCAGAGACTGGCAAGAAAGCATTAGCAAAGTCGTATCTGGCAGTGAAATAGGCTCAAGTGTTCATGCAATAGTGGGAGTGAAGGGGTTAATGTGAAAACGTGAATGGGTTGTCGCATTGATGAATAAGCTGGAGTTTGAAGCTCAACTCAGTCTGCCGGAGCAATCGGGCACCCTTGATTTGGAGTTTGGGGCTAGAATGCAGAGTTGTTGACTGGTGGGTACAGATCATTGTTGCTAGTTGGAGGATGTTCAGCCTTTTATGTCATACAAGTAATCCAACAGCATGTAGGTAGTTGTGGTGTTGGGGATTGTGGTGGGAAATAATTCTGGATGTTCGACGCATACAGAAACTGACCCCATAATGTGGGTGATGTCATCAAGGGGCAACATGTAGACAAGTAGTAGAAAAAAACACAGGATAGACCTTGAACAGTTCCCACATAAACATGCAATGTGGGAAGAGAAGCCATTCCAGCATATATGAAATCTGCTTTAACATATGCAAGAAAGACAAGTGAGTTTTGTGCCATGAAGGTTGACTGAAGAGGTGGCTAAGGAGAGTAGATTGATCAACATTGTCAATTAATTGCTGAGATCAAGACTAACAAGTAGAGAAGGTGTATTCTTTTTGCAATCAATAATTTATGCCATTGACCAATGTGGTCCAGGCACTGTGGGAAGGAAAAGGAGGTTGAAGATGGGAGGATAGTTGGCAAAGTCTGGCAGGTTAAAGATTAACTTTTTGACACATCGTTGGTTCCGGCAGTTTTTAAAGCAATCTTGCATAAAGAAAGGAAGCTGCTCATGAGGTCAGCAAGAATTGGGCTTGGAAAAGGCTCATGAGTTGGTTTAGAATGGGGCCAGCTAAAGACACGCACAAATTATATAGTTCACCAGCTAAAGAAAACAGTAAATGATAAGGAAATGTTAAGTCCAAATAAATTAATTCAGACTTAGGGGACAGAGGTTCACACCTGTGGAAAAAAAAACTAAATTCAGGACTAATGCCAGGAAATTCTTCAGGAGTGAATACTACATATACTACACACTACGTTTTCAGGTAAGAATGATAGAAATAAATACCCTGGGAACTTTTGAGGAAGTACTGGGATGCTACATTGAAGTGCTGCAGATGGATGGGTTCTGGATGGGTGTCTAAGACAACATCAGGGGCATTCATAAAGCATAGATCAGTAGTAATTTCTAAATCTCAGTTTAACTTCATCTGTTCAATCATGCAGCTGTCTAAAAACAAAAATGATTATTGGTTCCCAGTGTGGTGGTGGGGATTATATGATGCCACTTATTCCTGATAAAAAATACCCACTTTTCCCTGGGAGCTCTCGGCATATTGATCTTCGCTTACAAATTCTTACTTTATTGCTTCCGTTATAAATCTTTCTAATACTGTTTTTGTTCAATATGATTTATGTGTGTTCTTTCTGCAATAATTGTGGGCAAATGGTTTGAGTGTTTTGCTTATTTTTTCAGCTTTTGGCCTTTTATTAGTTTCGAGGACAAGCAAAATAGTTCACAACTATGTTGCAATTCAGATGTTTCATGCACCACTTTAATCCAAATGTTTTCTTCACTTGTTTTTATTTCTTCAAACTTTAGTCCCAACTGGCAATGGTTCAGAGATGGTATCCAGTTAACAGATGCAAGCCATTACACGTTTAACAACAAAGAGCGCAGTTTGACCCTGAAAAGTGCCAGCCCTGATGATAATGGGGTTTATTACTGCTGTGCAAGGAATGCTGTGGGAAACGTTTGCAGCAATGATAACTTCACCCTGATGATCATCGGTAAGTTATTAGAGTTGAATTTTGCAAGTCTGAATAGCTGCATCTTGGAGCATTAGAATATATTTAAGATAGAATATGGTCAGTTAAAATAATATATATGTAAATGTAATGTAAAAGTAACCCTATAAAATTCTTTGGCTTTGAGTAACATTGGAAGTTAGTGTCAAAGCCTACCATAACAAATATGTTGAAAGGAATCCCAGGAAGGCAATTGATTGACTGCTTTAAAAGAGTTAATTCCGTATCTGTTGAGAAGGGTGTTTGAGTTGGAGAGATAATCGGCTGGATCGACTGGAAAAATAGGTGTGTTGATCGGGCACAGCATTATTAATGTGTAATTTGACCAGCAAGTTTCAGGCCATGAGTTGTGAATCTCCAAGGCTTGAGCTTCATTGTTCACCACACAAATGACACTGTGCCTTTAGCGCCCCTCTTTATCTTCCAAAAACTTGCTGAATTTGCAAATTAATTACCCACTAAACTGGCCGCAGAAAGTTAAGTCTGGTAATGCATTTGGTTCACTAATGACAATTAGGGAGAGAAATCTGCTGTCCTTACCTGGTCTGGCCTACATGTGACTCCAGGCCCACAGTGATGTGGTTGACTCTTAACTGCCCTCTGAAATGGCCTAGCAAGCCGCTCAGTTGTATCAAATCACCATAAAGTTGAAAAGGAATGAAGCAGATGGACTACGCGGCATCGACCTAGGCACCGGAAATGACAACGGCAAAGGCAGCCCTGTTGACCTCCTTAGTAGCATCTGGGGGCTTGTGTCAAAATTGGGAGAGCTGACTCACAGACTAGTCAAGCAACAGCCTGACATTGTCATACTCACGGAATCATACCTTACAGATCATGCCCCAGACGCCACCATCACCATCCCAGGGTATGTCTTGTCCCACTGGCAGGACAGACACACCAGAGGTGACAGCGCTGTGCTATACAGTCGGGAGGGAGTTTGCCCTGGCAGTCCTTAACATTGATCTGGACCCCATGATGTCCCATGGCATCAGGTCAGGCATGTGCAAGGTAATCTTCTGCTGATTTCCACCTATTCCATCCAATTGGAAGAAGCACTGAGGATGGCAAGTGCACAGAATATACTCTGGGTGGGGAACTTTAATATCCATCACAAAGAGTTGCTCAGTAACGTCACTACTGACCAAGCTGGCCAAGTCCTCAGAATCACAGAATTGTTATGGTGCAGAAGAAGGCCATTCAGCCCATTGTGTCTGCACTGGCTCTCTGAGCATTTTAACTTAGTGCTAATCTCCTGTCTATTCCCGTAACCCTGCACATTGTTTCTATTTAAATAATCATCCAATGCCCTCTTGAATGCCTCAATCGAACCTGCCTCCACCACACTTCCAGGCAGTGCATTTCAAACCCTAATTACTCGCTGTATGAAGTTTTTCTCTCACTTTGCATTTGCTTCTTTTGCAAAACAATTTAAAACTCTGCCATCATGTTCTCGGTCCATTTACGAGTGGGGACAGTTTTTCCCTATCTATTCTGTCCAGACCCCTCATGATTTTAAAAACAGCTGAGGTCTAACCAGTGTCTTATATAAGTTCATCATAACCTCCCTACTCTTATACTCTATGCCTCTATTAATGAAGCCTAGAATACTGTATGCTTTAGAAACAGCTCTCTCTACCTGTCCTGCCACCTTTAATGACTTATGTACGTATACAACCAGGTCTCTCAGCCCCTGCCATCCTTTCGAATAGTATCCATTATTTTATATTGTGTCTCCATTTTCTTTGTACCAAAGTGCATCACCTCACACTTCTCTGCATTGAACTTCATCTGCCTCCTCTGATGAAGAGTCATACGGACTCGAAACGTTAACTCTGTCTTCCTCTCCACAGATGCTGTCAGACCTGCTGAGTTTTTCCAGCAATTTTTGTTTTTGTTTCGTCTGCCATCAATCTGCCCACTCCACCAATGTGTCAATGTCCTTTTGAAGTTCGACGTTGTCCTCTTCACAGTTTACAATTCTCCCAAGTTTTGTGTCGTCCACAAACTTTGAAATTGTCCCCTGCACACCAAGATCTAGATTATTTATATATATCAGGAAAAGCAAGGGTCCCAATACAAACCCAGAGGAACTCCACTATAAATCTCCTTCCAGCCCAAAAAATACCTATTAACCATTACTCTCATCAATTTTAAACCATTCGAGTGACTGAGTTTCCTCCTCTGTCATCATGGCCTGGGCAGCATCTATCTTGTAGGTAAAGACAGACACAGAGCATTCATTTAACACCTCAGCCATGCCTCTTGCTTCTGTGACTTTTTGGTCCCTACTTAGCCCTACTCATCCTTTTACCACCCTTTTACTATTGATGTGCTTATAGAATACTTCGGGATTTCCTTTTATGTTGGCTGCCAGTCTTTTTTCATAATCCCTCTTTGCTTCTCATATTTGCTTTTTCACATCCCTTCTGAACCTTCTGTATTCAGCTTGGTTCTCAATTGTATTTGCTCCCTGACACCTGTCGTAAACACACTTTTTCTTCTTTAACTCAATTTCTATCTCCTTTGTCATCCAGGAGGCTCTGGATTTGTTTGTCCTATCCTTCCCTTTTGAGGGAACATGCCTTGGCTGTGCCCAAACCATCTCCTCTTTGAAGGTAGCCCATTGTTCAGCTACTGTTTTTCCCACCAATCTTTATTTCCAGTCTATCCGGCCCAGCTTTGTTCTTGCTCCGTTGAAGTCCGCTTTGTGCCAGTTGATTATTCTTACTCTGGATTGACTGATATCCTTTTCCACCGTCATTCTAAACCTTATGATACAATGATCACTGTCCCCTAAATGTTCCCCCACTGTCACTTGATCTACTTGGCCCACATTCCCGAGAACCAGGTCTAGCAAAACCTCCTTTCTTTTTGGACTGGACACATACTGCTGTAGGAAATTCTCCTGAACACAATCTAAGAATGCCTGTCCAACACTGCCACGTATACTACCACTATCCCAGTCTATATACGGGTAATTAAAATCCCCAATTATAACTACTCTACAATGTTTACACCTCTCTGTAATTTCCTTGCAGATTTGATCCTCTATGTCCTTCCCACTAGCTGGTGGTCTATATAGTACACCAAGCAATGTAATTTCACCCTCCTTATTCCTTAGCTCTAGCCAAATCGACCCTGTCCTTGAATCCTGTGACACACCCTCTTTCTCCAGTATTGCAATACTCTCCTTAACCAAAAACCCCACCCCTTCTCCTTTTTTCCCTTTCCTATCTTTTCTGAGCACTTTGTAACCAGGAATATTTAACATAGAAACATAGAAAATAGGAGCAGGAGTAGGCCATTCGGCCCTTCAAGCCTGCTCCGCCATTCATTATGATCATGGCTGATCATCCAACTCAATAACCTGCTTCCGCTTTCTCCCCATACCCTTTGATCCTTTTCGCCCCAAGAGCTATATCTAACTCCTTGTTGAAAACATACAATATTTTGGTCTCAACTACTTTCTGTGGTAACGAATTCCACAGGCTCACCACTCTCTGGGTGAAGAAATTTCTCCTCATCTCAGTCCTAAATGGTCTACCCCATATCCTCAGTCTGTGACCCCTGGTTCTGGACTTCCCCACCATGAGGAACATCCTTCCTGCATCTACCCTGTCTAGTCCTGTTAGAATTTTATAGGTTTCTATGAGATCCCCCCTCATTCTTCTGAACTCCAACGAATATAATCCTAATCGACTCAATCTCTCCTCATATGTCAGTCCCGCCATTCCAGGAATCAGTCGGGTAAACCTTCGCTGCACTCCCTCCATAGTAAGTACATCCTTCCTCAGATAAGGAGACCAAAACTGTACACAATATTGCAGGTATGGTCTCACCAAGGCCCTGTACAATTGCAACAAGACATCCCTGCTCCTGTACTCGAATCCTCTGGCTATGAAGGCCAACATACCATTTGCCTTCTTTACCACCTGCTGCACCTGCATGCTTACCATCAGCGATTGGTGTACAAGGACATCCAGGTCTTGTTGCACATTCTCCTCTCTCAATTTATAGCCATTCAGATAATAATCTGCCTTCCTGTTTTTGCTACCAAAGTGGATAACCTCACATTTATCCACATTATACTGCATCTGCCATGCATTTGCCCATTCACTCAGCTTGTCTAAATATTAAGGATGCACCCAGTTCTGCCCTTCCTTAAGCCAGGTCTCAGATATCGCCACGTCATCATAATCCCACAAGGCAATTTGTGCCTGTAACTTCCCAATTTTATTAACTCTACTCCGTGCATTCACATACCTGCAGTGTAACCCTGATTTAGGCTTCATTACTTGCTCCCTTACTCCGACTCCATCTATTAACATACTATTCTCTATTTTAGTGCTATCTGCCTCTCCCAACATTCCATGCACCCTGGCATTGCTTTCTAATATTCTCTCCTGGTTTCCACAATCCTGCTGAGTTACCCGCAAGGAATCAGTCCCGGCTCTGTTCAGATGCAACCCACCTGGCTTATACAGGTGCCATCCCTGCCAGAGCCAGTCCCAATGCCCCAGGAATCTAAAGCCTTCCCTCCTTACCATCTTTCCAGCCACGCATTGATCTGTCTTATCTTCCTATTTCTGTACTCCCTCGCATGTGGCATTGGGGGTAATCTGGAGATTACTACCTTAGAGGTCCTGCTTGCTAATTTTCTACCTAGCTCTCTAAATTCTGATTGCAGGACCACATCCCCTTTCCTATCTATGTCATTAGTATCAATGTGGGCCACGGCCTCTGGCTGTTCGCCCCACAAGAATGACCTGCAACCGTTCTGTGACACCCTTGACCCGAGCACTAGGGAGGCAACAAACCATCCTGTAGCCACGTTTACGGCCGCAGAAACAGCTGTCTGCTCCCCAAACTAAAGAACCCCTATCAGTAGGGAGATAGGAAGGAGTAACAAGCCCAGAGAACCATGGCTGACCAGAGATATTCAGGATACGATGAGAAGGAAAAGAGAGGCTTTTAGCAGGTACAAGGGAAGCAAATCAGCGGAGGCATTAGTAGAGTACAGAAAGTGCAGGGTGGAGCTTAAGAAAGCAATTAGGAGAGCAAAGAGGGGATATGAGAAAGCTCTGGCTGGTAAAAGTAGGGAAAATCCCAAGATATTCTATAAGTATATCAATGGGAAGAGGATAACCAGGGAAAGAGTAGGGCCTATTAGGGACCAAGGGGGCAATTATGGTGGAGCCAGAGTACATCGGTAGAGTGTTGAACGAATACTTCACATCCATCTTCACCCAAGAGAATGAGGATGAAGGTATCGAACTCGGGGAGAGAGACTGCGAGGTTCTTGAGCAAATTGATATAGGGAATGACAAGGTATTGGAGGTGTTGGCAGGCTTAAAAGTGGACAAATCTCCAGGTCTGGATGATTTGTGTCCCAGACTGCCGAGGGAGGCAAGGGAGGAGATTGCAGGGCCTCTGACCCAAATTTTTAATTCCTCTCTGGCCACAGGGGAGGTGCCAGTGCACTGGAGAACAGCTAATGTGGTTCCGCTATTTAAGAAGGGTTGTAGAGATAAGCCAGGGAACTACAGACCATTGAGTCTCACATCAGTGGTAGGGAAACTGTTGGAGAAAATTCTGAAGGAGAGAATCTATCTCCACTTGGAGAGGCAAGGTTTGATCAGGGATAGTCAGCATGGCTTTGTCAGAGGGAGGTCATGCCTAACAAATTTGATGGAATTTTTTGAGGAGGTGACCAGGTGTGTAGATGAGGGTAGTACAGTTGATGTAATTTATATGGATTTCAGCAAAGCCTTTGACAAGGTCCCACATGGGAGACTTATAAAGAAGGCAAATGCATATGGGATACAGGGTAATTTGATAAGGTGGATTCAAAATTGGCTTAGTTGTAGGAGACAGAGGGTGATGACAGAAGGATGCTTTAGTGACTGGAAGCCAGTGTCCATTGGTGTACCACAGGGATCTGTGCTGGATCCCCTATTATTCGTCATTTATATAAACAACATAGATGACTATGTGGGGGGTAGGATTAGTAAGTTTGCGGATGACACAAAGATTGGCCGGGTGGTTAACAGTGAGGTTGAGTGTCTTGGGCTACAGGAAGATATAGACGGGATGGTCAAATGGGCAGATAAGTGGCAGATGGAATTTAACCCTGAAAAGTGTGAGGTGAAACACTTTGGAAGGAGTAATTTGACAAGGAAGTATTCAATGAACAGCATGACACTAGGAAGTTCTGAGAAACAAAGGGACCTTGGCGTGTGTGTCCATAGATCTCTGAAGGCAGAGGGGCATGTTAGTGGGGTGGTGAAAAAGGCATATGGGACACTTGCCTTTATCAATCGAGGCATAGATTACAAAAGTAAGCGGGTCATGTTGGAGTTATATAGAGCCTTGGTGAGGCCACAGCTGGAGTACTGTGTGCAGTTCTGGTCGCCACATTATAGGAAGGATGTGATTGCACTGGAGGGGGTGCAGAGGAGATTCACCAGGATGTTGCCTGGGATGAAATATTTAAGTTATGAAGAGAGGTTGGATAGATTTGGGTTATTTTCGTTGGAGCAGAGAAGACTGAGGGGCGAGCTTATCGAGGTGTACAAGATTATGAGGGGCATGGACAGGGTGGATAGGGAGCAGCTGTTCCCCTTAGTTGAAGGGTCAGTCACAAGGGGGCACAAGTTCAAGGTGAGGGACAAGAGGTTTAGGGGGGAATGTGAGGAAAACTTTTTTACCCAGAGGATAGTGACGGTCTGGAATGTGCTGCCTGGGAGGGTGGTGGAGGCGGGTTGCCTCACATCCTTTAAAAAGTACCTGGCATGATGAGCACTTGGCACATCATAACATTGAAGGCTATGGGCCAAGTGTTGGTAAATGGGACTCGGTAGGCAGATCAGGTGTTTCTCACGTGTCGGTGCAGACTCGATGGCCGAAGGGCCTCTTCTGCACTGTGCGATTCTGTGATTCTGAGTACTGCCCTTCTGCTCTTCTTCCTCCCCTCCTGTACAGCTGGGTCACCTGTGGTACCACGGGCTTGCCCCTTGCTGCACTCCTTCAAGGATCCACCACCCTCACCCATATCCAGAATTGAAAACCGGTTAGTGAGGGGGACCTGTGGGGACTCCTGCACTACCTGCCTGTTTCTCTTGCACTGCCTGGCAGTCACCCATTTGCTATCTGTCTGCTTGCCCCTAACTTGCGGTGTGACCGCCTCTCTGAATGTGCTCACGGATGCTGCTCAGTGGCTCCAGCCGCTGCTCAAATTCTGAAACGCGGAACTCAACCTTGTGTAGCCAGTGACACTTCCTGCCATTGGCTCATCTGGGTGACGAGAAGTGTCCACGACTCCCCACATGCCACAGGATGGGCATTTCGCTTGGCTGAGCTGTCCTGCCATGCCTTTACCTTAAACTTTTAAATTACTTTTTTGCTTAAACTTTAGTTTATTCGCTTTAACCTTACTCTTGTACTATTAATTATAAACTGGAGGTTAGTAGAAAGTAGAAATTCTTCACCCTTACTCACAAATCAGCTCCCTCTCCTGTGCCTATAAATTCTTACTTTCCATGTGCTTGTTTAGAAATGTATGTTTCTATACTCGTGCTGTTTTCAGTTTTCAACTGTCTCTCCATTTGGCTGTTTCATATCATGGACTCATAGATGTCTACAGCACAGAAGGAGGCCATTCAGCCCATTGTGACCGTGCCGGTTAATAAAGATCTGACTACACTAATCCCATTTTCCAGTGCTTGGCCCATAGCCCTGGAGGCTATGGCAACGCAAGTGAATATCTAAATACTTCTTAAATGTTATGAACGTTTCTGACTCAACCACCCTTTCAGGCAGTGAGTTCCAGACTCCCACCACCCTCTGGGTGAAAAAAATTTCTCAACTCCCCTCTTAGGCTTTTACCTCTTACCTTAAATCTATGCCCCCAGGTTATTCACCCCTTAACGAATGGAAAAAGTGCCTTCCTATCCACCTTATATATGGCCCTCATAATCTTATACACCTCTATCAGGTCCCCTCTCAACCTTCAAGAAAAACAACCCCAGCCGATCCAATCTTTCCTCATAGCTCAGACCCTCCAGCCCAGGCAGCGTCCTGGTAAATCTTCTCTGCACTCTCTCTAGTGAAATCACATCCTTCCTATAATTTGGTGACTCTCGCTATTTCCTCCTTGAATGCCTCCCACTGCTCTGACACAGTTTTATCTGCAAGTAGCTTCTCTCAGTCCATTTGGGCCAAATCGTATCTCACCTTAGTAAAATTAGCCTTTCTCCAGTTTAGAACTTTTATTCCAGGCACAACCGTATACTTTTCTTATCTAACCATCCTAAATGTAACTGAATTATGGTCACTATCTCAACAATGCTCCCCTACTGATACGCCTTCCACCAGCCCAGGCTCATTTCTGAATATTAGGCCCAGAACTGCTCCTCCCTTAGTTGGGCTTTCTACATACTGGCTAAAAAGGTTCTCCAGGATGCAGCTTAAGGATTTTGCTCCATCCCTACCTTGCACACTAAAACTATCCCAGTTAATAGTGGGTACTTAAAATCCCCTACTATCACTGCCATATTATTCTTACATTCTCTGAAATTTGATTACATATTTGATCCTCTATCTCTCCCTGACTGTTTGGGGGCCTATAGTATCTCCCGAACTCTCGCTGTCGTATCCCCTGAACTCTCTCGCTGTCGTATCCCCTGACCTCTCTCGCTGTCGTATCCCCTGACCTCTCTCGCTGTCGTATCCCCTGAACTCTCTCGCTGTCGTATCCCCTGAACTCTCTCGCTGTCGTATCCCCTGAACTCTCTCGCTGTCGTATCCCCTGAACTCTCTCGCTGTCGTATCCCCTGAACTCTCTCGCTGTCGTATCCCCTGAACTCTCTCGCTCTCGTATCCCCTGAACTCTCTCGCTGTCGTATCCCCTGAACTCTCTCGCTGTCGTATCCCCTGAACTCTCTCGCTGTCGTATCCCCTGAACTCTCTCGCTCTCGTATCCCCTGAACTCTCTCGCTCTCGTATCCCCTGAACTCTCTCGCTGTTTTATCCAGGTGGAAAATTATTTTACACAAAAACAAAAATAGCTGGAAAAACTCAGCAGGTCTGACAGCATTTGTGGAGAAGAAGACAGAGTTAACATTTCGAGTCCGTATGGTGCAGGCTCGAGGGGCCAAGTAGCCTACTCCTGCTCCTAATTCGTATGTTCATATGACAATACTGCTGGGTAGAGAGAGCGGGGGTGCGATACTGTTGGGGAGAGAGAGTGGGGGGGCGATACTGTTGGGGAGAGAGAGTGGGGGGACGACACTGTTGGGGAGAGAGAGCGGGGGGACGACACTTGTGGGGAGAGAGCGGGGGTGCGATACTGTTGGGGAGAGAGAGCGGGGGTACGACACTGTTGGGGAGAGAGAGTGGGGGGGCGATACTGTTGGGGAGAGAGAGCGTGGGGGGGGCGATACTGCTGGGGAGAGAGAGCGGGGTGGCGATACTGTTGGGGAGAGAGAGCGTGGGGGGCGATACTGTTGGGGAGAGAAAGCGTGGGGGGGCGATACTGCTGGGGACAGAGAGCGGGGTGGCGATACTGTTGGGGAGAGAGAGCTGGGATGTGATACTGTTGGGGAGAGAGAGAGAGGGGGTGATATTGCTAGGTGGGGGGTGGGGCTGTGCCACCGGGAATGGAGACGGCGGGTGGGTGGAGGTAGAGAATGTGCAAAGGGATGTAGACAGGTTAAGTGAGTGGGCAAAAAATTTGGTAAATGGAGTATAACGCAGGTAAATTGAACATGTTCACTTTGGTAGGAAGAGTAGAAAAGCAGTATGGTTTTTGAATTTCAAAACCTCGCTGGTACAGAGGGTTCTGGGTGTCCTGGTACATGGATCACAAAGTTCGCATGTCAGTACAACAAGTGATTAGGACGGCAAATGGAATGTTGGCGTTTAATGCTAGGGGAATGGAATATATAAAATAAGGAAGTTTTACTGCAACTGTACAGGGCCTTGGTGAGACCACATCCGGAGTACTGTGTACAGTTTTGGTCTCCTTATTTA
This sequence comes from Cetorhinus maximus, assembly GCF_964194155.1. Lineage (NCBI taxonomy): Eukaryota > Metazoa > Chordata > Chondrichthyes > Lamniformes > Cetorhinidae > Cetorhinus > Cetorhinus maximus. The sequence continues at coordinate 166,464,117 of NC_135883.1, forward strand.
AAAAATATATAATTGCTTTAGAAGCAGTTCAGAGAATGTTCAGTGGACTCATCCCTAGCATGAAGGGTTGTCTTATGAAGAAAGGATGAATAGGTTGGGCCTATACCCATTGGAGTTTAGAAGAATGAGAAGTGATCTTATTGAAACGTAGAAGATCCTGAGGGGACTTAATAGGGTGGATACCCAGAGGATGTTTCCTCTTGTGGGGGAGACTAAAACAAGATGACAATGTTTAAAAATAAGAGTTCTCCCTTTTAAGACAGAAATGAGGAGAAACTTTTTCTCCCACAGGGTCAGTCGTATGTGGGATTCTCTTTCCCAGAAAATAGTGGAGGCTGGATTTTTGAATTTATTTAAGGCAGAGTCAGACAGACTTTTGAACGGCAAGGGAATTGAGGGTTAGGGGGCAGACGGACAAATGGAGCTGAGACCACAACCAGACCAACCATGATCTTATTAAATAGAGAAGGAGGCTCGATGGGCCAGATGGCCTGATTCTGCTCCTATGTGTTTGTTCGTTAATGCAAAAGTACCTTTCCTTTAATTTGATCTGTGTTGACTTTATTTGTTGCAGTAAAAGTCTTAAAACGTGGAATCTTGTCATTCAATTCTTTCCAGTGGCCACTGAGAATTCATTTCTATTTAAAAGTTTTCGGTTCCTGCGGGGATCGATACACTATCTATATCCATTTGCAGACCCTGTGTGTTCTTCTCACAGCTTGCTTGCTTACCTACCTATCTTTGATTCATCAGAAAATTTGGCTGCAGTACACTTGGTCCCTTTATCCAAGTCACCAATATAGGCTGTAAATGGTTGAGGCCCCAGCACTGATCCCTGTAGTGCTCCATTAGTTACAGTTTGCTAAGTCGAAAATGACCCATTTATCGTGAATTTGTTTCTTGTTAGTTAGTCAACCCTCTATCCATGCTAATATATCACCCCCAAAACCATGAGCTCTTGTCTTGTTTAGTAACCTTTTTATGTTGCACCTTATCAAATGTCTTTTTGGAAATCCCCTTTATCCACCCTGCTTCTTACATCCTCGAAGAACTCTAATAGTTTGTCAAACATGATTTTCCTTTCATAAAACCATGTTGACTCTGCCTAATTGTATTTTGATTTTATCCAAACCCAGTATAACATTCTTGAGTAAGGTTAGAGTTTCACAAATTTCTATTTGCAGTCATTTTTGATTCTTCCCCACCTCTTGGATTCTTTGCTTCACCAGATCACACCCCCTTCCCACCCCCGGCTGAAATTGACTGCACCCGACTGTAATTATCATTAAGGCTACAATTACGTTGTATGATTTCCACCAGATGCATGGTGTGTCCAAATGACATATGGTATATATTAGCAATGCATTGATATTGCGTTTACAGATAAATATGATCCTTGCAGATCATTCCATTCCCCACTCCATCAATGTAAGAGGAGTGATGCAACCTGAAATTTGGCACAATCAGGACATTGCAACAATCATACATTGTAATTTTGTACATGCACAGTTCCATTGTGAACACTAGAGCTGTTAAATCCATCTTGCAATGTGAATGGACAGATATCATAGTACAAGCAGTTGTGCAATATCCTCCATTCATTTTTGATCAGCAATGGCGTCAAGGGTTATGGAGGACAGACAGGAAACATAGAAACTAGGAGCAGGAGTAGGCCATTTGGCCCTTGGAGCCTGCCCCACCATTCATCATGATCATGGCTGATCATCCAACTCAGTAGCCTGCTCCCGCTTTCTCCCCATATCCTTTGATCCCTTTTGCCCCAAGAGCTATACCTAACTCATTCTTGAAAACATACAATGTTTTGGCCTCAACTACTTTCTATGGTAGTGAATTCCACAGGCTCACCACTCTCTGGGTGAAGAAATTTCTCCTCATCTCAGTCCTAAATGGCCTACCCCGTATCCTCAGACTGTGACCCCTGGCTCTGGACACCCTCACCATCAGAAACATCTTTTCTGCATCCACCCTGTTTAGTTCTGTTAGAATTTTATAGGTTTCTATGAGATCGCGCCCTCATTCTTCTGAACTCCAGCGAATATAATCTTAACCAACTCAATCTCTCCTCATATGGCAGTCCCACCATCCCAGGAGTCAATCTGGTAAACCTTCGCTGCACTCCCACTATAGCAAGAACATCCTTCCTCAGATAAGGTGACCAAAACTGCGCACACTATTCCAGGTGTGGTCTCACCAAGGCCTTGTATAATTGCAGCAACACATCCCTGCTGCTGTACGCGAATCCTCTCGCTATGAAGGCCAACATACAATTTGCCACCTTTACCGCCTGCTGCACCTGCATGTTTACCTTCAGCGACTGGTGTACGAGGACACCCAGGTCTCATTGCACATTCCCCTCTCTCAATTTATAGTCATTCAGATACTAATCTGCCTTCCTGTTTTTGCTACCAAAGTGGATAACCTCACATTTATAAAAACAAAAAGCTAAAAGCTACTGCGGATGCTGGAAATCAAAAACAAAAACAATTACCTGGAAAAACTCAGCAGGTCTGGCAGCATCGGTGGAGAAGAAATCAGTTAACGTTTCGAGTCCTCACGACCCTTCGGCAGAACTGAGTATAGTTAGGAGAGAGGTGAAATATAAGCTGGTCTAAGGTGGGGGGGCGGGGGGGAGAGAGAAGTTGAGGGTGGGGTGATTGTGGGGATAAGCAAGCAGTGATAGGAGCAGATAATCAAAAGATGTCACAGACAAAAGGATCAAAGAGGTGTTGAAGGTGGTGATATTATCTAAGAAAAGTGCTAATTAAGAATAGAAGGCAGGATACTCAAGGTACAGTTCTAGTGGGGGTGGGGTGGAAAGACTAACAAAGTTTTAGTTTTAGATTTAAAAATAATGGAAATAGGTGGGAAAAGAAGAATCTATATAAATTATTGAAAAAAGAAGGGGGGGAGGGGGGAGAAACGGGGTGGGGATGGGGGGAGGGGGAGTTTAAGATCTAAAGTTGTTGAATTCAATATTCAGCCCGGAAGGCTGTAAAGTGCCTAGTTGGAAGATGAGGTGCTGTTCCTCCAGTTTGTGTTGGGCTTCACTGGAACAATGCAGCAAGCCAAGGACAGACATGTGGACAAGAGAACAGGGTGGAGTGTTAAAATAGCAAGCGACAGGGAGGTTTGGGTCTTTCTTGCGGACAGACCGCAGGTGTTCTGCAAAACGGTCGCCCAGTTTGCGTTTGGTCTCTCCAATGTAGAGGAGACCGCATTGGGAGCAACGAATGCAGTAGACTAAGTTAGGGGAAATGCAAGTGAAATGCTGCTTCACTTGAAAGGAATGTTTGGGACCTTGGACGTTGAGGAGAGAGGAAGTGAAGGGGCAGGTGTTGCATCTTCTGCGTGGGCATGGGGAGGTGCCATAGGTGGGGGTTAAGGAGTAGGGGGTGATGGAGGAGTGGACCAGGGTGTCCCGGAGGGAACGATCCCTACGGAATGCCGCCAGGTGGGGGTGAAGGGAAGATGTGTTTGGTGGTGGCATCATGCTGGAGTTGGCGGAAATGGCGGAGGATGATCCTTTGAATGCGGAGGCTGGTGGGGTGATAAGTGAGGACAAGGGGGACCCTATCATGTTTCTGGGAAGGAGGAGAAGGCGTGAGGGCGGATGCGCGGGATATGGGCCGGACACGGTTGAGGGCCCTGTCAACGATTGTGGGTGGAAAACCTCGGTTAAGGAAGAAGGAGGACATGTCAGAGGAGCTGTTTTTGAAGGTAGCGTCATCAGAACAGATGCGACGGAGGCGAAGGAACTGAGAGAATGGGATGGAGTCCTTACAGGAAGCGGGGTGTGAGGAGCTGTAGTCGAGGTAGCTGTGGGAGTCGGTAGGCTTGTAATGGATATTGGTGGACAGTCTATCATCAGAAATTGAGACAGAGAGGTCAAGGAAGGGAAGAGAAGTGTCAGAGATGGACCATGTGAAAATGATGGAGGGGTGGAGATTGGAAGCAAAATTAATAAATTTTTCCAGGTCCCGACGAGAGCACCTCACATTTATCCACATTATACTGCATCTTGCCATGCATTTGCCCACTCACTCAGCTTGTCCAAATCTCACTGAAGCATCTCTGCATCCTCCTCAGAGCTCACCAGCTTTGAGTCATCTGCAAATTTGGAGAGATTACGTTTAGTTCCCTCATCTTAATCATTAATATATATCGTGAATAGCTGGGGTCTCAGCATCGATCCCTGTGGTACCCCACTAGTCACTGCCTGCCATTTGGAAAAAGACCCGTTTATTCCTACTCTGTTTCCTGTCTGCCAACAGTTTTCTATCCATCTCAATACACTATCCTCAATCCCATACACTTTAATTTTACATGCTAATCTCTTACGTGGGACTTTGTCAAAAGCCTTCTGAAAATCCAAATAAACCACATCCACTGGCTCCCCCTCATCAGCTCTACTAGTTACTTCCTCGAAAAATTCCAGTAGATTTGTCAAGCATGATTTCCCCTTCATAAATCGATGCTGACTCTGTCCGATTCTGCCACTGCTTTCCAAGTGCTCAGCTATTAAACCTTTTATCATGGACTCTAGAATTTTCCCCACTACTGACGTCAGGCTGACTGGTCTATAATTCCCTGTTTTTTCTCTACCTCCCTTTTTAAATAGTGGGGTTACATTAGCTACCCCCCAATCTGTAGGAACTGTTCCAGAGTCTATAGAATCTCGGAAGATGATCACCAATGCATCCACTATTTCTAGGGCCACTTCCTGAAGCACTCTGGGATGTAGATTATCAGGCCTTGGGGATTTATCGGCCTTCAATCCCATCAATTTCTCCAACACCATTTCCCCACTAGTACTGATTTCTTTCAGTTCCTCTCTCTCACTAAACCCTGTGTTCCCCAACATTTCTGGGATGTTATTTGTGTCCTCCTTTGTGAAGGCAGAACCAAAGTATGTATTTAGTTGGTCAGCCATTTCTTTATTCGCCATTATAAATTCCCCTGTTGACTGTAAGGGACCTACATTTGTCTTCACCAATCTTTTTCTCTTCAAATACCTATAGAAACTTTTGCAGTCAGTTTTTATGTTCTCCGCAAGCTTACTCATACTCTATTTCTCTCTTTTTAATCAATCCCTTGGTCCTCCTTTGCTGAATTCTAAACTGCTCCCAATGCTCAGGTCTGTTGTTTTTTCTGGCCAATTTGTATGCCTCTTCCTTGGATCTAATACTATCTCTAAGTTCCCTTGTAAGCCATGGTTGGCCACCTTTCCTGTTTTACTTTTGAGCCAGTAGAGTTGAGGTCACAATCAGATCACCCATGATCTTATCAAATGGCAGAGCAAGCTGGTGGGGCAAATGGCCTATTCCTGCTCCTAATTCTTGTGTTCTTCACTACTTTCCCCAGCTCAAGTGAGATTAAGAATTCATGTATCTTGTGAATAACAACTTTTGGAGTGCAATCTAAATCTATCAGTGTAGTGAGATTAGATTGATATGGAGTTTTAGCTCTTGTGTCATAGATACCGTATGTGATTATGTCATCCAGGCTTCATTTTGTTTGTTGAATTTTAAGCTTTATTGCTGTGCACAGTCAGATCAAATTACTGTGCAATACAGTAGTTGTGAATCCCCATTCCTGCACTTCGACACAATTCTCAAGAGCTGGACTAAACCCAGCTGGTTGAATGACTTCCTTCTGTGCTGTTATTCTGTGATTCATTGCAGTGTTTTGAGCCTTTTAATGTGTATTTAAATCTGATTTAAACAAAATTCGGTCCCTGTGCAGATGTAGCATTATGATTTTAGTGATTTAAATTGGAAAGTGCATTTTTATAACGACACCAACTGCATATGTTCATACAAGCTGCTTTGTTCTCAATCGACTTCCATTCTGACCTCTCTAACCTTAGCCTCCTACATTATCCCAATGAAGTTCAAGGAACAGCACCTAATCTTTCAGCTAGGCACTTAACAGCTTTCTGGACTCAACTTGGAGCTCAACAATTTCAGATCAATAATACCTGTTTCTCTTTTTGTTGTTTTTTGACCCATTACTATCTCCTTTTGCATCACCAACCCTTTGCTGTTTAATCTCTTCTGCCTTCCACCCTACCAAAGACCTTCCCTTCAGTTCTTCAGCCATCCCCACCCCTTTCCCTGACTCTGTACTTGCTTAAAAACTGTTAGGTCTCTAACATTTTTCCAGTTCTGATAAAACGCTATCAATATCTCTCTCCACAGGTGCTGCCAGACCTGAGTATTTTCTGCATTTTCTTTGTGCTGAATATTGTGATTAATTAGGTGCTAAAATTATCATCTCCAAATGAGCAGGCTGAGTGCTACCCTAGGGTGCACATGTGGTCAGCACTTGGAAACTCTTTCGAGTTACCAACAGTCACAGATTGCAACTTCTTTCGAGTACAATCACAGTTCTTGGTTTTCCAGGAGTGGGACATGAACCCACAACCCTCTGATTCAAAGGCGAGGGTGCTATGAACTGAGCCACAGCTGACACCGGGTAAGCATCAGGCCTCAGCATTTCAAACAAATTTATTCTGATTGCTGCCAGCCGCATAGAACTCGAGCATTGGGAACTGACACTCCTAGAATCCCACCTAAGGTGAAATAAAGGCAACCACAAACCTTTATAATTACATATCTTTGAATATCTCTCCATTTTACACAGATTATCAATAGAATTAATGTGTTATTTTTACATTTAGTTGAAAATGATCAGGAAAAGCAGGTGGGGTTTATTCTGCTTCCATTTTGGTTATTTGCAATGGCAATTATTTGTTCTGGGGAAACATTTTGGCCACTTGTAATAATTGTGCCTTTTTTTATACTGAGGTTAATTTGATCACTTTGCCAACATTTTAATTGTCCTTTGTAATTAATTAACCAAGCTTGTGTTTGGAGCAGCCATCAAAGCTAAACTCTTATGGGTATTGTTTCCTTGCACGCAATATATTTCCTTAGGTAATTGTACTCTACACAGTTGGAAAAACAGACATGCAATGCCTTCAGGCAAAACCTATTATCTGATACAGTGGTACTGTATAAATTGAAGTCCATACAACACAAATAAGAATTTTGTTAAATTAGACAGCTATGTTGAAATTTTGGAACCAAACATGTTTTATAATAGTTGAAGCATTATTTGGAGAAGTTGTACATTAAGTTCCTGATTGTGCTGAGTTTCTTGATGCTGATGGGCAATCAGTAGGAGGACTTGAATCAGCTACAACCCACTTAGGCTTCATGAGGAGATATTTAACCCATATGCTATCCATTGACTCTACAAAGCTCATATGGGATGATGGCATGATGATGCCTAGCTGTGATGCACCTGGTGATTGAACAGCCTGAGAAATTTTGTTCTGGATGTAAATGAAGATTGGTCTGTTAGGTAAGGTAATATCTTAGAGGAACCATACGTACATCAAGGTTGGTGGGTGGAGGGAAGCGGACAATTAAATTGGAATAAATTTCATCATATCCTCGGTATCCAGTCACTGTATAAAATTAAATGGTCTGTCTGATGTAGATGAATCCAAAGTGACATAATCTGACCAAGTTAAAGGATGAAAGTTATGTATTGGAACCCTGGGGCTGAACTGCAATTATACTTGATTAGGTGCAGTGCCGTGCTTGGAAAAATAAAACAGTTATGCCTTCTGTGTATAATCATGTTCCTTGCCATACCAAGGGTGAAAGTTATGGACTTGCCTGCTTTCAGGATCTTTCCTCCTGTTATGACCGATGCAATTGGTAAAGTGGAGTTATTTAAAAATCCCAGAGGGAAACTTTAAATTAAACTATCATAACCTATATTTTTAAGTGTTATGTTTGAGATGCAACTCTAAATGCAGGAATCAGACCACCAGTTCTCAGTTTTACATTAAATTAAAGGAAACATTTTATTAATTTACACAGGTTAAAATAGATATACACATGGCTACAAATTACTACCATCATAACTTTTAACAAATTCCTAAACTAATCTCCATTAAGGCAACAGTGACCCACAGACTTGACCAAACAACAGGCAAAGCATTTTCACCTTACGAATTCAAAATTAGGTTCTTTCCCTTAGTTCCTGTGGAGCCATTTTGAGCTTGCAGCTGCCTTTTGATCTCATGTTGCCTCTACACACCGAAAACTACTGAAGTTATACCTACCAGTCCCATTTAAAGTTAATTCTCATTGTATCAACAATCTCTGAACTAAACCTCTCTAACAATAAAACCACTTTCATTGTACCAATTTTATTAGTAATAGAAACATATTGCTTGGTAGCTGCTGGAAAGGTGTCAGTTTTCACCCCACTTCTTGAATGCTCTGTTCAAAAAATAGAAATGCACCTATCTCCTTTTTACATATCAAAACTAGTACCCATCAAAGCACCCAGATTAACTGGCTTTAATCCAATTAAAACACACCCCCAGAATAAACCTCTATTTTAAAAGAAAAATATTTTCCAAAATATTATATACATTAATAGCTTCATGACATCCCCTCCTTATCAGAAAATGAACAGTCATAATTCTAAAAGACAGCTTCATTTTAATAACCCATCTCACACTATCTCCTATACTTATTACACTATTACATTACCAGATGCATTCATTAACATAGCAATATATATTATATACATATATTATATACACACACACAAGTCCTTGGTATCAACAGAAATCACTCCAGTTCAGTGTCCAGGTTTTTTGTTAAATGTCCCATTTTCATTTAAGTTTCAAACTCTTGATAACGCATCTGCAAACAGATTTTCTCTTCGAGCAATATGTATAATACGTAGATTAAATGGTTGTAATAATAGACTCCATCTGAAAAGCCTTGCACTTTTGTCACAAAATTTGCCCAAAAACTTCAAAGGATTATGGTCTGTATAAACAATTGTTTGCCACATAAATTTCAAAATGTTGCAATGCTAACACCAATCTCAAAGTCTCTTTCTCGATGGTTGAATATCTTCTCTTATGTACATTCAGCTTCCGTGGTAAATACAGCATTGATTTTTCAACTCCAGTGTCGTCGCCTTGTAACAGTGCAGCCCAATGCCTATATTGCTCGAGAAAACAGCCAACTTGAATTGCTTGGCATAATTGGGTACTGCCAATACTGGTGTCGTAGTTAATACAGTTTTCAAACAATCAGATGACTTCTGACACTCCAGTGTCCATTGAAACCTTTTTAATAGCTCAGTCAGTGGAGCAACCACTTGGTTAAAATTTGGTACAAATTTCCAGTAAAACCCGTTCATGACCAGAAATCTCAAAACTTCTCGTTTTGTTGTAGGAACTGGGAAATCCACAATAGCTTTGACTTCCGCATCTCCCGAAGCCACTTTACCATGTCCAATGGTATGGCCTAGATACATAACTTGCGCTTTTGCAAATTCACTTTTAGCCAAGTTCATCACCATTAGCTTCTTGCAGTCGAGTAAATAATTCTTCCAGATGCTGTAAATGCTCCTCCCATGTCTGACTGAAAACAATTAGATCACCAATATAAACCGCACAGTTGCTTAGACCTGCAATTACTTTGTTCGTCAGTCTTTGAAATGTCGCAGCTGCATTCTTCATACCAAATGGCATTACTTTAAACTGATATAGTCCACTTGGCGTTATAAAAGCTGATATCTCCTTTGCTCTCTCCGACAACGGTACCTGCCAATATCCTTTTAACAAGTCAATCTTTGTGATAAATTTCGATTGTCCCAATTTCTCAATACAATCCTCCAACCGTGGTATGGGATATGAATCCACTTTTGTCACTGCATTCACCTTTCGATAGTCCACACACAGTCTTTGTGTTCCACCCGGTTTCGGTACCAGTACAATAGGCGAACTCCAGTTACTGCAACTAAACTCAATGATACCATTTTGAAGCATGAAATCAATTCCTTTTTGTACTTGTGATAACTTTGCTGGATTTAATATATAAGGTTGTTGCCTCACTGAAGATGATATTTCTATACATACATCATGTAAAGTTAAATATGTCTTTCCCAATTTATTTCCACAAATAGGTTTGTGTGACTGCAGTAGCTTTTCCAAATCACTTTAACACTTGCTTGGAATGTAACTCAATATTTCATTTAAATTTTCAAGCACCGCCCCCCATTATCCAATTTGATTAGAGGAAAATCAATTTCAGAGTCCTGCACTTCTACCTCTTTCTCATCATCCACCATCACTAATGCCTCTTTTTGTTCCTCTTCCCTGTCAAAGTACTTTTTAAGCATATTTACATGATACACCCTCCTCTTCTTTCTTCTATCTGGAGTATTTATTAAATAATTTACCTCACTCAATTTCTTTTCAACCTTGTAAGGCCCACTAAATCTTGCATTTAATGAATCACCTAGAACTGGTAACAAAACTAGTTCTTTCTCTCCAGAAACAAAACTGCAAATTTTAGCCGCCTTATCTGCTTTCACTTTCATCACTCGTTGTGATATCTTTAAATGGTGCCTAGCCAACTCTCAACCTCTGTTCAATCTTTTCCTGAAATTTGATACGTAACCCAGGAATTTTGAATCAATTTCAGTGGTCCCCTTATCTCATGACCATAAACTAGTTCAAAAGGGCTAAAACCAGTCGATGCATTAGGAGCGTATCTAATAGCAAATAACAAAAATGGAATTCCCGTATCCCAATCCTGTGCATAATCCTGACAGTATGCTCTCTTCTTAGAAAGCATACATATGTTTTCTCATATTCCTAAATTTCTGTCTCTATGCTTAGAACCAACTCTTATGCACTCAAAATAGCTTTTTTCACCACATCATAATTCACCAACATTTCTTCTGAAAGCAAAGCATATACCTCAAGCCCCCAACCTAACAAATTAGAGTGTAATGACAACGTCCAGATTTGCTGTGGCCATTTCATCTGTTTAGCTTGCTTCTCAAATGAAATAAAGAATGCTTCAATATCATTTTTCTCAAACTTTGGAAGAGCTTGTACAAATTTAAACACATCCCCACTGGAGACAAATCCTTCCTCACATACTGATGTCTCTTTTCTAACTCAACATTTGCAGTTGGAATTCTCTCTCTCTCTTTTTCCTCCTCCTCCATCTTCGCAATTTCAACTTACCTTTTAAAAGCCATTTCTCTGTCCTTTGCTTCTAATTCAAGCTTTTTCATTTGTAATTGAAGTCTCACTACCTCCAGCTGTGACTCACTAGTGTCAGGTTTCACTGTAGATGCTGTGCTATACTTTTAACTATATCTGATTTCCTAGCCCAGGCAAGTAACCCCAATTGTAACTTATCCGCCAACTCTGTTAACTTACTTTTGGCTATTGTCTCCAAGCCAATCGGTTATTTCTTCTACTCCCAGACAAGCCTTTGCAATTGCCAAAGCCACCTTGCAGTCTCACCACCTCTAAAATACCTCACCAACTCTTGAATTCAAAGTGCCTCTCGCACTTGTAAACTTTAAGATTCACCAATTCCGAACCAATCAAGGAATTATAAATATAAGCATATTGCTTGGTAGCTGCTAGAAAGGCATCAGTTTTCATCCCACTACTTGAATGCTCTATTCAAAAAATGCAAATGCATGCTATCTCACATGTCAAAACTAGTACCCATCAAAGCACCCAGACTAGCTGGCTTTAATCCAATTAAGACACACCCTCAGACCAAACCTCTATTTTAAAAGAAAAATATTTTCCAAAATATTATATACATTAATAGCTTCATGAGACTTCCATTCATTTGTCAAAGTAATAATCTGATGCAGCTCCTCTTATTCTCACCGACAAGCGATTGACATTTGCAAGATATGCTTGAAGCATGGATTACACTCAGGCAGTGAATTTGACAATGGGCTGTACTGAAGTCTTATTACAATAGTAAGTGGATTCATTTTAAAACTCTGTTGTCCAACTCTTGATTGGGTCTGTTCTAGGTCAGCATAGCTTCCTGAAGTCTCACCCAGGGTTTTGACAACCTGATTCTTAAATCCCTCTTTTACCTACCTTTTGTACCTTAGCTAACCCTGTGGTACCGAGATGCTTAAAATTCCAATCGTTTAAATCTTCAAAACTCATTACTTGCACATGAAAACAAAAGAAGTTCAAAAATTGACAACATAGGATGTGGGGGCAAGAAACCTTTGGCTCCAGGACAGCAGTCTGTCATCATATAAATGTTTAATTCCAATTTTCTGCCCCCTCTACATTATTATTCGTACCCATGTTTCACCTCCCTTTTAAACATCCAATTGATTCTGCCACTGTGATGGCATAGGACATTACATTCAGCTTTCTCTGTGTGAACTTGAATTTATCTTTGCTTTATTGCTAACTTTATGTTCTGTTCAGAATTATCTGTTCTGAATTATCTATCCATTATCCTTTATTTGTGCTAAATGCCTCAATCAGAGCACCATTTGATCCTCCTCATGCTGCCCTATTTTTTCCAGATTTTCCTCCAGTTAAGTCACTTCTTCCCGGGTATAATTCTAGTGAATTGTTGCTGAACCCTCTTCAAAGCTGGTATTTTATTCCAAAACTGAACACGTTATTCCAAATGAAGTCTGACTAGTATCTGTCTGTCTGCAAGAGTGTTGGCATTCTATGCTTCTCACAATTACATTCTGCATCTTATTAGATTTTTGGGTGGCAACTGTGAGCAAAATTTTCACGCCACATGTACCTGGATCCCTAAATTTCATTGTTCCTTTATGCTCATTTAGACTGTATTCTCACCTCTTATTCTTGCAACCAGCTAAGTTTTCATGCAAGGTAAATATACTGATGCTGAGGAGGGGAGAAATCAGGTTTTTTTTTCCCTGTGAACCATATAAGTGAATTCGTAAAGATGACCAAGTTGTGTTTGATAGTATAATTTGAGTTTTATTTGTCACTGTTTTATAGATGCCAGTTTTCCACAACCTATAATCCGACCTCAGGACCAGATTGTCAATAAGAAGGAAGATGCCATGTTTCACTGTCAGTTCACAGCTACACCTCCCCCGAAACAGGAATGGTCATTTGATAATTCCACCATCAATAACTCATCACGGTAAGTGCTTGGTATATAGAGCAATGATTTGAATATAACGAGCAGCATGTTGATTATTAACTACACTTGGTGGTGCTAAGTGTACGTTCACTCGGAAACACATTCAGCATCATGGACCATGATGCATTCTGTCTTTTTCTCACCTGTTTCCTTTCTTCCTGTCCTTGAAAGGTTCAAAGAGATGAAAGGGAAATTTGCAGCTGATGTTAATAAGTTCTGCAAGCAATGACAAATTCATATGTGGACCTTGAAGCAGGGTAGAGATGAAAGGCAAATTTACAACTGATATCAGCAAATGCTTCAAACATGTTAAGTTATTGCTTTTTACTGGTGACTGTTCCAATGTTACTGGCTGCCCAACCAGTACCTGATGTCAATAGCTATCCTGTGTGTCAGCTTAAACAGTGCGCTTAAGACAATTGAATAATCCTATCACTGTCCCATATGAGGCTGCTTATATCGATCTAATCTCATCTCCTCCTGATCTGTAGACTTCAGTACCACATCAGGAAACACATTTGCCAACTGAGCCAGCTGGTTAAGCTATCAAAAGTAATTGTGATCTTGGAGCTTATTCTTTGGTCAGTCCCACAAATTACATAATTGAGTCACTCCTATGAGGTCTAGCCTTGAGTCTTGCATGATTAAAAGAAATTTCATTTAAACCCAGCCTGTCATCTTGAACAAAGCAGTCAAGAATGGAAGACCTAGTAATTACATGATCTTGATGCAGGCTATAAATCTGAATATTTGAGGCAGCTGTTTATAAGGACTGAACCCAAAGAGTGAAAAAGGAATAAAATAAAAATTCACCTATTACAGTTACAAAATGCAATGATGTTTCCTTTTTAAAGATTTGTGCCAAGTCAGAAAGGATGGACAAATGTGTGTTTTTGCCCATTGATTGGAGTCTTGCATAAGAGCAATACGTAAGAAGTAGGAGCATTAGTAGGCCATTTGACCACCTGGAGCCTGCTTCACCATTTAATAAGATCATGGCTGATCTGATTGTGGCTTTAACCACTTTCCTGCTTTCCTCCAATAATTGTTGACCTTGTAGATGAAAAATCTATCAAACTCAGCCTTTAGAATATTCAATGACGCAGCCTCCACTGCTCTCTGGGGAAGAGAATTCCAAAGTTTAATGAAACACTGAGAGAAGAAATCCCTCCTCATCTCGGTCTTAAATGATGGACCCCTTGGGCTTAATCATCACAGATTTGCACTAAGTGCGGTAGGGGGCGGGAAAAAGGACATTTTACTCGCTGGCCGCAGTGGCGGCTTTTCACGCTGCATTGTCCCGTTCCCACCTCATTAATCGTACATTCCCGGAAACACGTTAGGTCGCTGGCATGGCATCCTCTCATTCGCCCACCCTGCCGTCACATCAGGCCTTCAGTAAACCGGGTGCCATATTTAAAGGCTGCCCCTGCAAAGAGCTAGCACTCTTTAAGGGATAGGAAGCTGCTGCAAAGTCATGGCTGCCAAAGGGAGGAAACATGCTGCACCCAGATTTACCGACACTTCCTTCCAGTATCTACTGAACACAGTGAAGGCCCACTGCGATGTCCTCTACACCGGCTGTGGGTGAAGGCCAGCAAGCAAGGTGACAAATCCAGCATGGGAGGTGGTGGTGACAGTCGTGGTCAGTGCCAACGCCCTGCAAAGAAGACAGCCACCCAGTGTCGAAAGAGGATGAATGATCTCCATTACAACAGGGTAAGTCACTCTTCTCATCACTTTCAACACTCTCACTCTCAAACCCATCTCACATCCACAGGGATCTCACTCACTGCCAGTTCAAGGGACATCACCATTCATTCTCTCTCACACACCTTCATTGCCCTCATCCTGTTCATGGCACCACTCATTATCCACACATGCCAGGCATACTTATCATCTGGCCTGGCAGGCACCCTGCTTATACTCACTCCATCTCTATTCATGCAGGGCAAGCTGGCACCTAAGAAAAGGTAGAGGTCACAGACTGGTGGAGGAATGCCTGAAATCAAGGTCTTCACGGACTTTGAAAATAGTCATCCAGCTGGCTGGCGAAGGCCTGGGCCTTTCCTGTGCTGACGGATCCTCACTTGGTTGGCGATGCTGAACCAAGCCCAGGTTTCTGGCACTTGGAGGACTGCTGGTGACCAGAAATCTGCTGAGTGAGAGTCAGATGATGAGCCTCTGGGCTGGGTCATACCTCGATGGCTGGAGCTGCAAAGACAAGCTCGGGAACATCAGAAAGGGATGTCCGTTGCACTCCTCAGATTGCAAGGCATGATGGAGGAGTCTGTCTGCCTGCAGTCTGAGGTGATAGTGCCAGCATGCCAACGCACTGAGGTCAACACTGGTAGGATGGCGGCCACCATGCAGACCTTGGTCCAGGACACCGGTCCTGCGCTGCTGCGCGGGCTGAACTCCATCGCTGACGTGAGAGGGGTGCAGGGTGGCTCGATCTCACTCCATCTTTCGAGGAGTCAAATGGGGCCCTCGGACACCCAGAGGAAGGAGGATCAGCAAGTGCACGCCTCGGGGCCATCCATCCAGGTGACTCCGGGAGTGTCCAGCCCATCTAAGTCCCCCCTTCCTGTGGCCAGCTCCACAGGCTGAGGAGGATGCCACTACCACGCAGCAGGACCCCGAAAGCAGGCCGGGGCCCTACAGGTCTAGGCCCTCCAGAAGACGCATGACAAGGTCATCACAGGGCGTAGCAGTCAACAGACTGCCTCCACCTCTGCTGTGGATGTCAGGGGAGTACCACGACGTAGCAGCAGTATTAGGAAGGTTAAGAAATGTAGTTGCATAGCCTGCGCATGAGTGTTAATCACTTGTACATAATGTTCACTTCCTTAATAAACTCCCAAGAACGTCTCCTTGCCTATGGCTTTTTGTTCTGATGAGTAGTGTTTGTGTCGCTGAGATGTGAAACCTTGGTCCCTGCTCAAGATAAAAGCAGGTGTCTCAGTCCAGGGCCTCCTTAATGTGCCTTGTGCAACCTTCCCAGCGCACTGATGGTATGCCTTCACTGTGACTGGATATATCAGTCATGCCTGAACCTCGATGGGGCCTATCATTGCTGCCAGAATGCACTGGGCCGGTGGCACAGAGTTTCATCATTCTCTCTATGTGCTCCTAGCACCCTTTGAGGTTTGGCTGGACCCCATCTCATCAGCATCTGTGTCCGGTGGTCCTGAAGGGTTCAGCTCGCTAAGGATGCTGTAGGATCAGGAGAAGTTAGTTTCCCTGCTGCATCTCCATGATATGACCCTGTACACAGAACCCAAGCAAGGTGCCATCAGCCAGACAGGAGTCAGATGTAAGTTGTGTGAAGACCTGTGATGTCTCCTCACTGCAATATGAAAATGAGACTTCGTCTCCACAACGATTGTGCGATGGTCACTCCTACCGATACAGTCATGGACAGATGTATCCGCGGCAGGCAGGTTGGTGAGGATGAGGTCAAGTATTTCCCTCTTGTTGGTTCCCTCAACCTGTTGCAGACGCAGTCTAGCAGCTATATCCTTTAGGACTCGGCCAGTTTGATCAGTAGTGGTGCTACCGAGCCACCCTTGGTGATGGACATTGAAGTCCCCCACCCAGAGTATATTCTGCGTCCTTGGCACCCTCAGTGCTTTCTCCAAGTGGTGTTCAACATGGAGGAGCACTGATTCATCAGCTGAGGGAGGGCGGTACGTGGTAATCAGCATGAGGTTTCCTTGCTATGATGCCATGAAACTTCATGAACTAGGGTTGATCCCCTGGTTTGATGGTAATGGTAGAGTGAGGGATATGCCAGGCCATGAGGTTAGATTGTGTTAGAGTACAATTCTCCGTCATCTGCAGGAATGACAAGCACTGCCTATAGACCCTGGGCCTAGCTAGGTGCTGACCAGCAGCAGCTTGCTGCGGTTCTTCAATGGCATGCGTGGGAGCCCCAGCTGCCCCTTCTATCTTAAGGTGCTGCTCCTTCTGCCCAGCCAGGTGCCTCAGTCGCTCTCTTCTCTGGTGTCTTTGCCTTCTGTGTGCCAACGGATCAGATCTAAGCTCTGCAGTCCTGCCACACCCAGTCATGAATGGTGGTGGACAATTAAACAACTCTCTAGAGGAGGAGGTTCCACAAATATCCCCACCCTCAATGATGGAGAGCCCAGCACATCAGTGCAAAAGATAAGGCTGGAGCATTTGCAAAAATCTTCAGCCGGAAGTGCCGAGTGGATGATCTATCTTTGCCTCCTCGGGAGGTCCCCAGCATCACAGATGCCAGTCTTCAGCCAATTCAATTCACTCCACGTGATATCAAGAAACGGCTGAAGGCACTGGATAGTGCAATGGCTATAGGCCTTGACAATATTCTGGCAGTAGTACTGAAGACTTGAGCTCTAGAACTTGCCACGTGCGAAGCCAAGCTGTTCCAGTACAGTTACAACACTGACATCTACCCAGCTATGTGAAAAATTGCCCAGGTATTTCCTGAACAAACAAAGCAGGACAAATCCAACTCGGCCAATTACCCCCCATCAGCCCACTCTTGATCATCAGTAAAGTAGTGGAAGGGGCCACCAACAGTGCTATCAGTGGCACTTGCTTAGCAAAAACCTGCTCACTGATGCCCAGTTTGGGTTCCACCAGGGCCACTCAGCTCCTGACCTCAGCAACCCCTTACTATAATATTATGCCTTCTGGTCCTAGTCTGGTTCAAACATGGACAAAAGAGCTGAACTTCAGAGGTGAGGTGAGAGTGACTGCCCTTGACATCAAGGCCGCATTTGACCAGGTGTGGCATCAAGGAGCCCTAGCACTATTGTAGTCAATGGGAATCGGGGAAAACTCTCCACAGTTTAAATCATATCTAGCACAAAAGAAGATGGTTGTGGTTGTTGGAGGTCAGTCATCTTAGCTCCAGGACATCACTGCAGGAGTTCCTCGAGGTAGTGTCGTCAGCCCAACCATCTTCAGTTGCGTCATAAGACCAAAAGACGTAGGAGCAGAAGTAGGCCATTAGGCCCATTGAGTCTGGTCCGCCATTCAATGAGATCGTGACTGACCTAATAATCCTCAACTCCACTTTCCTGCCTTTTCCCCAAAGGCCTTGATTCTATTACTGATTAAAAATCTGTCTATCTCGGCCTTGAATATACTTAACGACCCAGCCTCTACAGCCCTCTGCGGTAAAGATTTACTACCCTCTGAGAGAAGAAATTCCTCCTCATGTCTGTCTTAAATGGGCAACCCCTTACTATAATATTATGCCTTCTGGTCCTAGTCTCTCCCACAAGGGGAAGCAACCTCTCAGCATCTATGCTGTCAAGCCCCCTAAGAATCTTATATGTTTCAATAAGGTTGCCTCTCATTCTTCTAAACTCCAATGGGTACAGGCCCAACCTACTCAACCTCTCCTCATAACAAAATCTCTCCATACCCAGGATCAACCTAGTGAACCTTCTCTGGACTGCCTCCAATGCCAGTGTACCTTTCCTTACATAAGGGGACCAAAACTTTTTTAACATTTAATTCCTTCATCTAAATCATTAATATTTATTGGGGTCCCAGCACTGATCCCTGTGGTACCCCACCAGTCACTGCCTGCCATTCAGAAAAAGACCCATGCAGATTCCATATCGTCGGAGCTAATATCTTTCCTCACTATCACGTTAATTTCCTCTTTAACCAGCAATGCAACTCCACCGCCTTTTCCTTTTTGTCTGTCCTTCCTAAATACTGAATACCCCTGGATGTTCAGTTCCCATCCCTGCAGCCATGTCTCCGTAATCCCAACTATATCATACCTGTTGACATCTATTTGCGCGGTTAATTCATCCATTTTATGGCGAATGCTCCTCGCGTTAAGGCACAAAGCCTTAAGGCTTGTCTTTTTAACATTACTTGACCCGTTCCCACTATTTTTCACTGAGGCCCTGTTTGATTCTTGCCCTTGATTTCTCTGCCTATCACTTTTCCTTATTCCCCTTTCTGTCTTTTGTTCTTGTCCTTGATTCCCCCTCCCCTGACTCCTTGCATAGGTTCCCACCTCCCTGCCATTTTAGTTTAAACTCTCCCCAACCACTCAAGCAAATATTCCCCCTAGGACATCAGTCCCGGTCCTGCCCAAGTGTAACCCATCCAGTTTGTACTGGTCCCACCTCCCCCAGAATCAGTCCCAATGTCCCAGGAATCTGAAACCCTCCCCCTCACACCATCTCTTCAGCCAAGTAGTCATCTGATATATCCTGCTATTTCTACTCTGACTAGCACGTGGCACTGGTAGTAATCCTGAGATCACTACCTTTGAGGTCCTATTTTTCAACTTACTTCCTAACTCCCTATATTCTGCTTATAGGACCATTTTTTTTATCCTTTTTTTTTTAACCTATGTCGTTTGTACCAACGTGTACCACGACCACTGGCTGTTTCTCCCCCCCCCTGCCTTCAGAATGTCCTTCAGCAGCTCTGAGACATCCTTGACCCTAGCACCAGGGAGGCAACATACCATCCTGGAGTCTCGTTTGCGGCCACAGAAACGCCTATCTATTCCCCTTACAATTGAATCCCCTATAACTATTGCATTCCCACACTTTTTACTCCTCCCCTGTGCAGCAGAGCCAACTGTGGTGCAATGAATTTGGCTGTTGCTGCTTTCTCCTGAGAGGCCACTCCCCTCAATGGTATCCAAAGTGGTATATCTGTTTTGCAGGGGAATAGCCACAGGAGATTCCTGCACTGCCTGCCTAGTCCTCTTGCTCTGCCTGGTGGCCACCCATTCCCTTCCTGCCTGTGGACTTATAGCCTGCGGTGTGACCACCTCTCTATACGTGCTATCCACGATACTCTCCGCTTCGCAGATGCTCCACAGTGTCCCCAGTCACTGCTACAGCTCCGAAACCCGGGCGCCCAGGAGCTGCTGCTGGAGACACTTCCCGCACGCACACTGGCCCCAGGCACTGGAAATGTTCCTGGCTTCCCACATAGAGCAGGAGGAGCAAACCACGGCTTTGAACTCTCCTGCCATGACTTACCCCTTTAAATTAAGTTAAACCTTTTGGAAGATACTCAATATCAAATAATATCAATTACTTTAGAGCCTTTCTTCCCTGCTCCTTGTTGTTACAGAATATAGCCCTTACAAACGATGAACCACAAAATAAGACCTTAAAAACTATTAGCGATAAAAGTAGTAAATACTTACCCGACTGTACTCACGGTACTCAAAGGATCACCTTGTGCCCTCCTCACTGAACTCCTTCAGTCACCTCTGCTCTCCCAGCTCCTTTTCATTTCCCAACTGCTCTCGCGCTCCTTTTCAACTCCCGACTCCTCTCGCACTTCTCTTCCTGATCTTATACCTGTTTACTTCTATTTGTGCCATCAGTTCATCTACTTTGTTGCAAATGTTGCGTGCATTCAGATAGGATGATCTTTAATTCTGCCTTTTTAGCACTCCGTATTTTGACTGTTTCATGCTGGCATTTGTTTCTGCTGCCTTCTGCTTTTTCACTACTTTTCTACTTCACATTACCAGCTTTGTTTTTCTCCTATCCAAATTCCCTCTCAGGTTCCCATTCCCCCGACAGGCAAGTTTAAACCCTCCCCAACAGCACTAGCAAAACTCCCTGCAAGGATGTTTGTCCCAGTCCTACTAAGGTGTAAGCCATGCTCCTTGTACACTTCCCACCTGCCCCAGAACCGCTCACAATGCCCCATAAATCTATTGCCCTCCCTCCTACATCATTTCTTCAGCCATGTGTTCATTTGTTCAATCCTCCTATTTCTATGCTCACCAGTAAATGGTACTGAGAGTAATCCCAAGATTAATGTCTTGGAGGCCTTCATTTTCAATCTCTTTCCTGGCTCACTAAAATCCTAAATGGAAGTTGGGTGTCGTCAGCGTACATGTGGAATCTGACTTATCCTCTTATGTCTCTAAAGGGTAGCATGTGAATGAGAAATAAGAGGGGACCAAGGATAGATCCTTGGGTATACCAGAGGCAACCGTGCAGGAGCCAGGAGAGAAGCCATTACAAGTGGACCTCCGGTTACGATTAGATAGATAGGAATGAAACCAGGTAACAGCAACCCCATCCAGCTGAGCGAAAGTGGAGAAGGATGGCATGATCAACTGTCAGAGGCTTCATGTAGGTTGAAAAGGATGACCAAAGGTAATTTGCCTTTTTCACAGTAACTCAGGATGTCACTAGTGACTTGATAAGTGCCATTTTAATATTATGTCATGAGAGGAAACCTGATTGGAGGAATCCAAACTTGGCATTCTGGGCAAGATGGGCACAACTTTGGGAGGTGACAACATGTTGAAGGACTTTGGAGAGAAAAGGGAGGATGGAGATGGGGCTGTAGTTTGCAAGGATACAAGTTCAGGGCTAGGATGGGGGTGGAGAGCCTTGGAGGAAGTTCAGCCCAGTGGTTTGAGGACGGGAGGGAGGTGGCAGAGGTAGCTGATCACATGGCCTCAACTGTGATGACGAAGTCCATCAGCTCTTCATACTTGTTGAAGGTGAGGGTAGCAGAGACAAAGGAGAGGGATTTAAGGTGGGTTGCCATGAAGAAGTCGGTGGTTACTTCCCATTCCAGACTGCCAGAAATCAAGCTATTAGATATTTTCACATTGGCAATTTGTCAGATTGCAAAACAGAAATATTCATGCAACTTAGGCAAGCTTACAATGTAGATGCAATCTGATCCCAGTGGAGAACTGAAGAAATTGTTTGGACTGATCCCATGGTAATTTAAAGTATTTAAGTACTTTACAGATGAAAACCGGCTTGTACCATTGTTTTGAGATTAGTGTTTGGATGCTGCCTTTGTGGGGGAGGACAGGGCTCAAATCCTATACTATTGTGGTGTTCAGCTAAGAAGCATGTGTTAATTAGGAAACGGCTTTCCCAAAACTTGTTTCTATTCTTAAGAAGACTTTGCTGAACCCTTTTATGAGGAATTGACAATAATGACTGCCTTCCCAGTACTTCTGGTCAATCATTCACCTTCACTCTTCTTTGACTAAAGATGTTCACACATCATAAGCCTGTCAATGTACTGTGTGACCAAAGAGATAATGTTGAAGATGGTTGCTTGACACAGCCTTGCTAATGGAGGTGAACAAACCAGAAGAACCCCTGCTGCTGTGATTTCAATAAAAGGAAGGATAAAGAATGTTTATCTTTTAGTGTTCCTACAGGATGTTGGCTGCATTTTCTAATTTTACGGCATACATCCTTTTGGTAATAAATAGATGGCTTTTGTATTCTGGATCAGATTCTGAGAGCCCATCACTTTGGCTTTTAAATCAGTTTTCCTAGCCCAGGAGAAGACTTGGGCCTAGTGTCAGAGTGCACAAGTAAAAGAAATGGCTTGAGCAGTTTTAGAGCTCTGAGAACAGCGCCAGAGAACCTCAGATTAACCCGATGCCTGGGAGTTGGAGAGTGACTGACCATGGGGAGTCGGTGCAAGCGAACCTGAGGGAAAACAGAGCCTGAGACCTATAGTTAATAGTGGCGACCGGGAGTCAGAAAGCAAGCTTGAGAGAGAGCAGTGATCACGGTAAGTGTAACATTAAGTGAATTAGTAAGAGTATTAGCACAGAGCAGGTCTGGAGGCATTACTTGAAATTAATTATTTAAACAAGGTGCTAGATTGAGGGAATTTTTTAGACCATGGATGGGCAACTGAGACCTGTTGCTTGAAATTCCTGTGCCATGTGGGAATTTAAGGACACCACGTGTCTTGGGGATCATGTGTTTAGGAAGTGTCTCCAGCTATTTGAACCAAAGCTCAGGATTTCCAAGCTTGAGGGGCGTCTGGAGTCACTGCAGAGCGTCAGGGAACATGAAAGTTTCATCTATTGTACTTTCCAAGAAAGGGTTACCCACTAGTCTGAGAAAGTTCAGGATGGTAGCTGGGTAGCCATCTAGAAAAGTAGGAAGTGCAGGCATCTCCAGGGTGTGTGTCACTCTCAAACCGATACTTAACATTGGAGACTGCAGTGAGTGATGAGACCTTGAAGTGGAGTCCATGCCCATGACACCAATGGCAAGGGACTGCACAGCAGGAAGAACAAAGAGTAGAAATGCAGTTATTATAGGAGATTGTATAGTTAGGGGGACAGACAGGTAGACAGGTGTTTCTGTAACCATCATAGTTCCGCTTTTGTGATGCCAGGTAAGGGATATCATGGAGATGGTGCAGAATATCCTGCAGGGGCATGGGAGTGAGCCAGAAGTTGTGGCACACATCGGTACCAATGACATAGGGAAGGCAGGTATTGAGGTCCTTTGGCAAGTATTGAGGAGCTAAGGAGAACGTTAAAAAGTAGGACCTCTCTGGATTATTCCTAGTGCCACAAGCTAGCTACAGTAAAAATAGGAAGATAAAGAGGATCAAAGCGTGGCTTGAGGAATGGTGCACTTGTTAGGGTTTCAAATGTTTTGGGCATTGGGACCAGCTCTGGAGCAGGAGCCACCTATTCAAAAGGGATGGGTTGTATCTCCACAGGACTGGGACTAGCGTGTGGTTGGGGAAGGTTTAAACTAAATTGGCAGTGGTATGGGTGTCAGAATATAGAAGTAGAAAAGAGGAATCGGGTGCATAAATAAGTATGTGCATTGAATAGTAGTACTAGCGAGGGAAGTAGTACCATATTAGATAGGAGCACACTAAAGATTATAAGGAATACAAGGGCAGGCATATAAACAGTGTGGTGAATAAGATTGGTGAGCTACAAGCAATAACCACGTGGAAGTATAGTGTCGTGACAATGACAGAAATGTGGCTTAAAATGGTGAAGATTGGGATTTTCAATATTCAGGGATACAAATTGTTTGGAAAAAAGTGCAAAGTGGGGTGAAGGTACTGCTGGGGGAAGGCATTGTAGTGTTAGAAAGAGGATGCCCTGGAGGGGGCAAGGACAGAATCCATTTGGTTAGAGCTGAGAAGCAGAAAAGGGATGGTCATGCTTTTGGCTGTATTCCATGGGCTTTCCAGTAGTTAGAAAGGGAGGGAGAAATGTGCAGGGAAATTGGAGATGTGCAAGAACTATAGAGAGGTGATATTGGGGGACTTTTTTTTTTCTTTATTCTTTCATGGGAGTTGCTAGCAAGGCCAGCATTTGTTGCCCATCCATAACTACCCTTGAACTGAGTGGCTTGCTTGGCAATTTCAGTTAAGGAGTCAACCACATTACTGTGGGTCTGGGGTCATATGAAGGCCAGACCAGGTAAGGATGACAGATTTCCTTCCCTAAAGGACATTAGTGAACCAGATGAGTCTTTTATGATAATCAGTGATAGTTTCATGATCACCATTACTGAGACTAGCTTTACATTCAAGATTGAATTTAAATTCCACCAGCTGCTGTAGTGAGATTTGAACCCATGTCTCCAGAGCATTAGCTTGGGTCTCTGGATTACTAGTCCAGTGACATTACCACTATGCCACCGTCTTCCCCCCACTGACCCAAATATTGATTGGGATAATGATAAGTAAAGGGTAAGGAAGAGAGGGTTTTCTGAAATGTATTCTGGAGAACTTCTTTGATCATTATCTTCTTGGTCCAACCAGGAAGGCGGCATTGCTGTATCTTGTGCTGGGGAATTTCAGATTTCCAGCATCTGCAGTATTTTGATTTTGTGTTATGAATTTGTAAAAGGCAAATCGCGATTGCCTGATCTAATTGTTTTTTTTAATGATGTAACTGAGAAGTTTGATGAAGGTAATGCAATGGATGTTGTCCACATGGATTTTAAGAAAGCATTTGACAAAGTACCACATAACAGGCTGATAAAATTGAGGCTCATGGAACAGGAAGGTCAGTGTCAGTTTGGATTAAAAAAGTGGCTTGAGGACAGAGTCATGGTAATTTTTCAGAATGGAGGAAGGTAGACGGTGGTGTTCTCCAATGTTCAGTGCTAGGATCATTGATTTTCGATATATCTGTCAGAATTGGGGGGGCTCTTGCACCTTTTTCAGCCAGGAACAGAATTGGCAGCAAAGTCTTGTGAATCGACTTTATTGAGACAAAGTCGGGACAAGTTTACTAAGCTCTCAGATAAACAATGGCAATAAACACTGGTGGTAATTTACAGTTTAACATGGATTATACTACCCGTGTCAAGCTCTGGACAGGAGACTGCACAAATTATTTCTTGCTCAGCTTTGGTTTTTTGGTCTTCAAGCCCCTCTCTCCCCCTTGTGCCTTGTTTGTTCTGTCTCTGGTTGGTTCCTCTCTGCAATACAAAGACAAAGTCAGGGCCACTTTTATCCTGGCCCTTATCCGATTAACCCCAATCATCATTAACCCTGGTGTATGAGGATACTTCCCCTGACCAACCAGGTATCTTTCATGTAAACATCACATCATTACATGATGTTTTTCACATCCACCTGTGTCTCCTACCTCAATGTTGAGTGTGCAGAAACAGAGGAACTTTGGGGTCCATGTGCACAGGTTCTTGAAGGTGGCAGGACATACTGAGAGAGTAGTTAGTAAAGTTTCTGGGATCTTAGACTTCATCAATAGAGGCATTGAGTACAAAAGCAGGGAAGTTATGCTGAACCTTTATAAAGCTCTGGTTAGGCCACAACTAGAGTATTGTATCCAGTTCTGATCACCACGCTTTAGGAAGGATGTGAGGGTTATTGAGAGGATTTACCAGAATGGTTCCAGGGGTGAGGCATTCTAGCTACAAGGCTAGGCTGGAGAAACGAGGGTTGTTCTCCTTGGAGCAAAGGAAATTGAGGTGAGATTTGATAGAGGTGTTCAAGATTATGACAGATTTAGATAGGGTAGACCCGAAGAAAAGCTGTTCTCATTAGCTGATGGTACAAGGATTAGGGGACACAAGTTTAAGAATTTGGGCAAGAGATGCAAGGGGCTATGAGGAAGAACTTTTTATGCAGTGAGTGGTAATAACCTGGAACTTGCTGCCTAAGAAGGTGTTGGAAGCGAGGATGATTCACGATTATGAAAGGAAAGTGGGTGAGTGCTTGAAGGAAATAAACTTGCAGAGCTAGGGGATAGAGAGGAAATGGGGAGTGACTGGATTTCACAACGAAGAGCTGGCATCGACTTAATGGGCTAAATGGCCTACTTCTGTAGCATTGTGACTCAATTGAAATCACTGCTGTAGCCAAATTGGTCAATGTTATTTTCATCATAAGCTTTAATTTTATTAGAAACCATTTGACGTACATTTGCACAATATAGGGAAGCGTATTTCACTTTTAAATTCATTTAATAAATGTTTGCCAGAGTTCATTGCAGAACTTTACAATCTTTTTCTTTCACCAAAATTAGAAGTTATGCCATAACATATCAGCACAACACATATTAGTGCAGCTTCTAGATTCTTTGTACAACCGTTGCGAGAGGTATTTTGATTTCATTGAGGTGATTGTGAAGAAAGTTAACTTCCTGTAATGGCATGCGGATGGTAAATGCCAAGTTGCTCAAATCCCAGAGGGAAAATTGAAACAGCTGCCAAAACAGTTTTTGCAATTTGTATAGTATGAGGAGCGGTGCTGAAAATCAGGAAACGATATCCCCGGCTAATTGTGATGATTTTATAGCAAAGTAAACATTTATTAACAGAATAAAGAAAAAACAAAACACAATTACACTTAAACACATGAATGGCTTCACAGAGTAAACTACTTTAAAACAGTTCCACAGACTTTAACTACCCTCAGAGCTAACCTTCCCCTTTTCTGTTCAGCAACTATCCTTATAGATTTTAGAATCTATAGAAGTCCAGTAATTTTTGCCGCACAGTGCTTTTCCTCGGGGTGTCCTCTGAGGCTGACGGCAACTGCTTTTTTCAGCCTGGCCTTGTTCACACTGTCTTCTGGGAGTTCTGACCAGCCACCCTGCTGTCTTCTGGGAGATCTAAGCAGCTACCCCTCATATAGGCTTCAGTATTTCCTTAAATGCGTTCCTTTCCTTTGATCTCTCTATTATCTCAACCAGTCTCTTCAGAAATGCTTTCTTCCCAGAATTGACTAAATCGTTCTTTACTTTAGCTCTTAGACTTGTAAAAACAAACACACCCTATCTTTACCTTATTTCCTTACACCTATTTTACAACCTGCATATACCCCCTTTGAACTAAAACAACTCAATTCAAAACTATTCCTGACATTGCTTTATGTTAAACTTTGATTGAAGTTCCTCTTGGTTCATTAACATATCAAAACCACTGTTATTGTTGACTTCCGATCCTTGCCATCACTTTAGCTCTTGATCCAACAACAGCCTGACTTCCAGAGCATAAGAAAATATGCCAGGGTTATTACCGGAAGAAAAATATTACAATTTCTTGTTTTCTTGACGTTCCATATTTCCATTTAATCACAAGTACACATGTATACTCATTAATGTTGAAATTATAACCTCAGTGAGTTGCTACATTGCATTCTTTAAATATGAGCCACTGGTGGATATTGAATCTCATGGCATTGTGTGATAAGCAGCGGGTGGGAATGTGATCAAGTGTATTGCTCTATCCTGGACTATTCTGAGCAGTGCTGTGATGTCACCCATCCAGGTGAAAGATGAATATTACATTGCATCCCTGATTTAAGCATTGTAGATGTTTAAAAGACTTTGAGAAGCAGAGTGGCACATTAGAGAAACATTGAGCAAGTTGGTCTTGGTTATACAGAAAGGAGAGAGGGAGACTGAGCCGAGGTTGAACGGCTGCTGCTGGAGAGGAAACATTGAGCTTGGATCACAAAATAAGAGAAGTCAACCCTGGGTGTTTGGTATTGCTTCTAGTTTACAGGATGATCACTTCCCCATCCTTCCTGACTTAAGCAGCTGGTGATATATGACAAAAGTGGATAGAGGACAACCAAGTGAAGACAAGTGGGCGTGTAGGTGTGGGGGAAAGAAACAAGTGAATATAGATCAATATCTTTGTAAATGTAACAGCTTTCAGATATTAGTTTAAAAACAGTGACTTCACCCATTGAAATTGACAGTGCAAGAAAGAAACCATTCCAACCCATCATGTCTGCACCAACTGTTTGGTAAAGCAATTCAATCTATCCCTGTGTATTCTCCTCTCTTTCAAATATTTATCCATTTTCTGTTAAAAGGTTTGAAATGCTATGCATTGGAGAAGGTACAAAAAAATTTACAAGATTGTTATCAACTGTAGTTTCTCAAAAACTACCAGAAAAGATGAACTGCCTGGAACTCGTTTCTCTAGAAAAAAGGCTGAGGGATAACCTGATAAAGATCTCCAAAATTATGAAGGTGTTTGATAGGATAGGTGTAAGGAAGATGTTTCCACTTGAGTGTCCAAAACCAGGAGCCATAAATATAGGCAAATCACTAATAAATCCAACAGAGAATTCAGGTGAAACCTTTTTACTCAGTGTGGTTAGAATGAACAATTTGCTGCCACAAGGCTTTTTTTTATTAATTCATTCATGGAATTGGGCATTGCTGGCCAAGCCAGCACTTATTGCCCTTGAGAAGCTGAGGCAACTAGCTTGGATGCATTTAAGAGGAAACTGTAGTTGCTGGACTTATCCTTACACTGTTTAAAACAAGGATGGCCTGTAACATAAGCACTGACATAGACAATTTGGGTTAAATGGCCTGTTTCTATGGCATGTGTGTGTGAGAGTTGGAGCGTTTTTATTATTTTCTATTTTATATATAATTCTCTGTAAGATTCGTTGGTCTTTGTCTCAAATAATTCTTGAGATGGAACATTCCATCCTTGAAGAGCTCTTGTCCCACCTGCTTAGTAGTTCCACTTGGTTTGTAGATGTTTGTAGTTGCTGCTTGAAGTAATAGTGGTGTTTTAGTATTTAAATACATTGAATACAGCACTAACTGTGATCTTATGTTAAATTGTAGATATGAATGTTGGTACAGTACCTCTGACCACAATTATAGTACTGAGGTTAATGTTGATGTGAACTTCTTTCCCTGTTGCCATACCAGAGGCTTTGTGCTAGCTTCAACAGATATTAACAAGAGCCACCTTTAGGCTGTTGTTGTTCTACTTGAGAGTTGACTGAACATTCAGCTGATCTGTGCTGACCAATGATGTGATTTTTGCACTGCTGATATGTATTGACTTTACCCCATCAAGCAAGATCTACAGCCAACAAATTAGGAAACAACTATGTGTGCACAATTAGTTTTGTTTCTGCCAGTTCTTAAACATCTGCCCCTTATTGTAAAGAGACAATTGCAGAGCAATGGTAGCTCAGACACAAATTAAATTGGTCTTCAGTCTGTTATAAAACCCACATTTTATATAAAAATCACTTTATTGAGTTGGTTGAAACCACCGGACAAGTGGAAAAGACTGAACAGCATTTCAAATGACTAACCAACAGCTTGTGTGTGCAGTTCTGATCACCTCATTACAGAAAGGATGTAAGTGCATTAGATAGGGTATAGAGGAGATTTACGAGGATGTTGCCAGGACTCTGAAATTGCAGCCATAAGGAAAGATTGGATAGGCTGGGGTTGTTCTCCTTGGAACAGAGGAGGCTGAGGGGAGATTTGATTGAGGTGTACAAAATTGTGAGGGGCCTGGATTCAGTGACTAGGGGGCATAGGTTTAAAGTGATTGGTGGAAAGATTAGAAGGGAGATGAGGAAAATGTTTTCACCCAGAGGGTTGTGGGGGTCTGGAACTCACTGCCTGAAAGGGTAGTAGAGGCAGAAGCCCCCAACTCATTTAAAAAGTGTCTGGATATGTAGCTGAAGTGCCATAACCTGCAGGGCTATGGACCAAATGCTGGAAAGTGGGATTAGGTGGAGTGGCTCATTTTTTGACCGGTGCAGACATGATGGGCCAAGTGGCCTCTACCTGTGCAGTAAACTTTCTATGATTCTAAGTTGGCCAAACATTTGCATAATTGTACCCTACAAATTCCAAACCCATTAGACCAGAGCCAAGCTTTCTAGAGAGAGTCCACCAGAGAGAAACAACTTAGATAAGTGTGAATGACTCATCTCCTGAACCATTCACAAAACATCCAGACATCACCTGTGTATTTAACTGAGTGTGGAACAAGTCATTAAACTCTTTCACTTTGAACAATGGACCCTGGCTGAGAATGGAACTCCTCCAGCATAATCTAATCATTTCTAAGCAATGGACTGGATATCAACTTGCTATGACCATGTTTGGGTAACTGGTCAGTTTGTGAGGGGAGATCATGTGATGAGCCAACTGACCCTCTGTGTTTAAGAAACTGCTTTTCTCCAGGCCAGTCAGAAAAGCAATAGAGGGACTGAGTGTGAGACCAGACAGACCAGGAGTGGGCACTCAGTCTCCAGCCATCCTGTAAGCTTGTGCACTGTTTGTTATTGACTAGCCACACACCGTAGGCAGTATTTTCAAAAATCAATCCAACAGCTGCTGACCCCAAAAGAAAAGATAGAAATTGTCCATCAACATCTTTAAATCATCTCAATGCAGAATCTGGAAATGCCCTCGAGCCCAGCCTGAAACCGTCTAAATTATCGATTTACAAGACCCGTACACAACCAACTATTTTGGACTCTTAAACAATTTAACCTACCCATCCACTTTAGAACTTATTTCTGTGTGTGTGTACCCTTGAATGCGAGGATGTGCGTGCGCATGTGTATATGCTCTTGAATGCGAGTGAGTGCGCGCGTGTACTCTTGAGTGCGAGCGCGCGCATGCACTCTTGAGTGCGTGTGTGTATATGTGTGGTGTACTCTTGAATGCGTGCGTGCACGAGCGTACTCTTGAGTGCACACGCGTACACTCTTGAATGCGTGTGTGAGAGGGAGAGTGAGTTGGAGTGTTTTTATTATTTTTATTAGATCGAGTGTTAAGCACAATAAATACTATTCTCTTTTCCTTTAAAACTTACAAAGAAGCCTGTCTTTATATGTCTTTAACAGTCATAGCACTTAAGCAGTTAAATGCACTCTGAATTGGCAAGCAAATTCTTTAAAAAAGAGACACCTGTCACAGTCAACTGAGTGGAAGAAGAGAGGAGCCATTCTACCACTTCTCACCTGACCATAACAGAAATTTGGGGGCTCGCCAGGGATGAGACCCTATCACAACGAGAAATTGGAAAGTGGAAATCAAGTTGATCCCTAGTAGTATTTCAAAAACTTCCAGACAGGTTTTCTTATGGTTTACAGTATTAGAATACTTAACGTAACCAAATTCAAGGCCGTTGCCTTCATAGAACAGAGTGAAGTAACTTTGGACGCTTTAAAAGCCCTATCCATTGAAGCTGTTGCTAGGCATTTAGAAGTGAGTGTCCACCCAAAAGCTAGGAAACCTGAAATCCGCAAATTTTGGCCTTCCATTTTTAATTGAACCTGAAGAACAGGAGGTAGGCATGGAATCTGAAACTAACAGGCTAGCATTAGCAAAGATATACCTGGAGTAGCAGAAACTAGAGCTAAAATTCCCAAAAAAAAGAGAGGAGAGAGACAGGAAAGAAAGGAGGAGAGAGTATTCCAGGAAAGAAAGAGAGAAAGAGCAGAGGTTTTTCCAGAGGAAAAAATGGGAATGAGAATTAAGACAGCTTGAACTGAGTA
This sequence comes from Cetorhinus maximus, assembly GCF_964194155.1. Taxonomy (NCBI): domain Eukaryota; kingdom Metazoa; phylum Chordata; class Chondrichthyes; order Lamniformes; family Cetorhinidae; genus Cetorhinus; species Cetorhinus maximus. Next base: position 166,495,712 of record NC_135883.1, read on the forward strand.
GGGAAAGGTCAGCTGTACCCAGTGGAGATTCCACTAGTGAGGTTAATGACTCTTGCTCAGAACTAAGTGTTGAACTCTTAAAGTAATCCCAATTTAATGAGGAAGATGTGGAAGCATTTTTTGTCTCATTTGAAAAGCTTACAACAAGGTTGAATTGGCCAGTGGAGGCTTGGACCCTTCTATTGCAAATAGATTAACGGAAAAAGCTCATAAGGTTTGTTCCTTGTTGTTCAACGAGAGTTGGTCAAACAATGAGATGACCAAAAATGCCATCCTGATTGTGTATGAACTAGTACCGGAGGTGTACCACTAAAAATTCTGAACTTCCCAAAAACAACCTGAGCAAACTTACATTGAGTTCAAAAGTGTTCAGTAACTTCATTTCAACCAATGGATATGGGCGCTTAAGATAGATCTCACATATGAAATCTCATTGCAAGTTGGGAATATTGCATCACACCTGAATGTTGTTTTGTAGATGGTAGACAGGCTTTGGGGAGTTAGACGTGAGATACTCACTGCAGAATTCCCAACCTCTGACCTGCTAATGTAGTCAGAGTGTTCTTATACTGGTCCAGTTAAGTTTCTGGTCATTGGTGATGTGCAGAATATTGATGGTGGAGGATTGGGCAATGCCAAAGCTGTTGGATGTCAAGGGGATATGATTAGATTCTCCATTGTTGGCAATGGTCATTTTACTGACGCTTGATGGCTTGCCACTTATTAGCCTAAGCCTGAATATTGTCCAGGACTTGCTGCATGCGGGCTTGGACAGCTTCACTTCTGACACTATGATGGAAGAAAGGTCATGAATGAAAACTTAAGATAGTTGGACCTCGGATACTGCCATGATGAACTTTTAGAATGATGTCCTGGGAGTCAAAATTATCATACCGGTCCAATTGGCTAGGTGATAAAGTTGCAATCCTTTGGTAGTTGTTTAGGGAGGCCCCTCGAATCTCTCACTCACTATTTCACTAAATTTCAGCCAAAATTTTGAGGATACTTCGTTCTTGGATTTTCCTGCTTGGTTTGCTTCACTTTTCCTCTTTACCTGGCTATCCGATTCCTAAGAGTAGGAAGTGGGGCAAGCAAGAATTATACTCCCAAAATTTTGCCTGTCATTCCCTTGAGCTAGAAAGAGGAAGATGACCTTGAGGAGATCCTCCGTGATTAGTGACTGATAACTCCCCTGTAGATTTTCTTCAAAATGTTTCCACGTAATATTCAGTGTTACAGATCTGAAAATCCTCAGATTTGATCCCTGATTTGTACTTCAGCCTGGGTAACAAATGGGGTTTGACAATTTTTCTAGAGAGTGGAGAAAAACTAGCCAACATTATTGCTGTTGATTGCTGTCAGTGACTCACGCTGCAAAGTGCATTGTTATGCATGTTGGATAAGAAAAAAATACTGTGGACCGGTTTGTTAACACTACCCATGAAGCATTTCACGTGTTTCAAAAAGAAAGACCATTGGGTGTCTCAGAGCATTTTACAAAGAAGTAATTTTCGAAATATAATCAGTGTTGTAATGTAGGAAACATGGCAGCCAATTTGCATTCAGCAAAGTCCCACAAACAGCAATGTGACAATGACCAGGTAATCTGCTGTTGTTAACCCCTTGGCAAGGTCACTGGCGGTATCTCCCCTGATCTTTAAAATGAGGTCTTTTACATCTACCTAAACAAGCAGGTGGGGTCTCAGTTTAACATCTTATCTGAAAGACGGCACCTCTCACAGTCCAGTATACCCTCAGTACTGCACTGGAGTGGCAGCCTTGACTTTTGTGCTCAAGTCCTGGAGTGGCCTTGAACCTGGAATCTTGTGATTCAGAGGCAAGAGTGTTGCCACAGCTTAGGAACATAGGAGCAGGAGTAGGCCATTCAGCCATCAAGCCTCCTCCGCCATTCAATTAGATTATGGCTGATCATCTACTTTAATGCCATTTTCCCACACTATCCCTGTAACCCTTGGTATCTTTAATATCCAGAAATCTTGTCAATTCTGCCTCGAACATACTCGATGATTGAGCCTCCCACAGCCCGCTGAGGTAAAGAATTCCAAAGTTTCACCACCCTCTGACTAAAGAAATTCCTCCTCCTATCAGTCCTAAATGGCCTGCCTCTTATTCTGAGACTGTGCCGCCCCCTTGTCCTAGATCCCCCCAGCCAGGGAAAACATTTTTCCTGCATCTACCCTGTCGAACCCTGTAAGAATTTTGTTCACTTCAATAAGATCACCTCTCATTCTTCTAAACGCTGGAGAGTACAGGTCCAGCCTCCTCAATCTTTCCCCATAGGACAATCCTGCCATCCCAGGATTGAGTCTAGTGAACCTTCGTTACACTCTCTCTATGGCAAGTATATCCTTCCTTTTATAAGGAGACCAAGTCTGTAAACACTACTCCAGGTGTGGTCTTAGAAGGCTTTATACAATTGCAGCAAGACTTCCTTACTCCTGTCCTCAAATCCTCTTGTGATAAAGGCTAACATACCATTTGCTGCCTTAATTTCTTGTTGGACCTGCATGTTCGCTTTCAGTGACTTATGAACAAGGATAGCCTGGGCCCTTTGGACATCAACACGTCCCAATCTCTAACCATTTAAGAAATACAGTTTTTCATACCATAGTAGATAACTTCACATTTTTCCACATTATATTCCAGCTGCCATGTTCTTGCCCACTCATTCAGCCTGTCTAAATCTCCTTGAAACTTCTTTGCATCCTCCTCACAACTCACATTCCCACCAAGTTTTGTGTCATCAGCAAACTTGGAAATATTACAGCTGGGTCCCAAGCAATGAACTTTGTGGTACCCCACTAGTCATAGCCTGTCAACCTGAGGATGACCCTTTTATTCCTACCGGTTTCTGCCTGTTAATCACCCCTCAATCCATGCCAGTATATTACCTCCAATCCTATGTGCTCTAATTTTGCTTAATAATAACCTTGTTGGAGACCTGAACAAAAACCTTCTGAAAATCCAAATACACCACATGCAATGGCGCCCCCTTATCTATTCTGCTGGTTACATCCTCAAAAAAAGTCAGCAATAGGTTTGTCAAACATGATTTCCCTTTCATAATTCCATGTTGACTCAGTCCAATCCTACCATTGTTAGGAACTAGATATAGTTTTAAGTAAGTTATAATTGTATTTGTGGGTGTTAGGAACAAGATATAGCTTTGAGTTTAATTTATTTTATTTGCGTGTTAAGAAAGGTGAAACCTGGGTTTGGTTTCATTTTAGAGTTTCTTTTTGAGATGCAGCCGGGAACTCTTCAGGACTTGTTTGTATACATGCATTTTTAATGCGGTTTTGTGACTGCTGAAGAGATGGGTTACTAGAGGGTTAGTAGTTTAGGAAAGTTAAAAGGAACACAAAAAGTAGGAAAAAAACTTGCTATTGCCTAGCAACGGGAGATCAGAGGAAGACCCACAGAAACAGGAAGAAACAGGCAGATTTTAGTTCAGTCGATATGTGTATACCACAGAATGAAGACAGAAAAGGTCTAAGACTCTCTCTCTAGCTGGAAATGATAGCAGACTGCTGAGGAAATGAGTTTAAGTTGAGTCTAAAGTTGAAGTAATAGTTAATTTAGAGTCAATTTTCTAGATATTTCAAGGAAGATACCAATTGTGGAAGGACTTCAAGTGAATGTTCAGAAGTCTACTGGAAAAGAAACCTCTTTGCAACTGAACCAGCTCCACCCTTGGTGTGGAAATAGTGGTACCGCTTCACTGGAGTGTTGGGTCTATAACACCATTAAACATAGGAGCAGAAATAGGCCATTGGCCATCGAGTCTGCTCCGCCTTTCAGTGAGATTATGGCTGATCTGATAATCCTCAACTCCACTTTGCTGCCTTTTCCCCATAACCCTTGATTCCCATACTGATTAAAAATCTGTGTGGTCTAACTAATGTCTTGTATCGTTTTAACAATACTTCCCTATTTTTATACTCCATTCCCTTTGAAATAAAGGCCAACATTCCATTTGCCTTACCTATTACCTGCTGAACTTGTATGCTAGCTTTTTGGGATTCATGCACGAGGACCCCCAAATCCCTCTGTGCTGCAGCTTTCTTCTGTCTTTCTCCATTTAAATAATATTCAGCTCCTCTATTCTTCCTGCCAAAGTGCATAATCTCACACTTCCCCACATTATATTCCATCTGCCACGTTTTTGCCCATTCACTTAACCTGTCTGTATCCGTCTGTAGACTCGTCGTGCCATCCTCACCACTTGCCTTCTTGCCTATTTTTGTGTCATTCACTAACTTGGCGACATTCATTTCACTCATCCAAGTCATTAATATATATATTGTAAATAATTGTGGCCACAGGACTGATCCCTGTGGCACTCCACTAGTTACAGGTTGCCATCCTCAAATTGACCCTCGTATCCCAACTCTTTGTCTTCCAGTAGTTAGCCAGCCCTCTATCCATGCTAATATACTACCCCCAACACCATGGGCTCTTATCTTATTAAGTAGCCTTGTGTGGTAACTTATTGGACACCTTTTGGAAAACCAAATATATTACATCTACTGGTTCCCCTTTATCTATCCTACTTGTTACCTCCTCAAAGAATTCTAATAAATTTGTCAGGCATGATTTCCCCTTCATGAAGCCATGCTGACTCTGCTTGATTAGATTATTTTCTAAATGCTCTGCTATTACACCCTTTATAATAGACTCCAACGTTTTCCCAATGACACATGTTAAGCTAACTGGCTATAGTTACCTGTTTTTTGTCTCCCTCCCTTTTTGAATAAGGGTGTTACATTGGCAGTTTCCTAATCCTCTGGGACTTTTCCAGAATCTAAGGACTCTTGGAAGATTACTACCTGTACATCCACTATCTCTGCAGCTATTTCCTTTAATATTCTAGGATGCAACCCATCAGGTCCAGGTGACTTATCGGTCTTTTACCCCGTCAGTTTCCCTAGTACTTTTTCTCTAGTGATTGTTACTGTATTTATTTCCTCCCTGCTTTTTTGCCCCATGATTATTTAGCATTTTTGGTATGCTATTAGTGTCTTCCACCGTGAAACTGATGCAAAGTATTTATTCAATTATTGTAAGGATAATACTGGAATAAAAGGGATGGTGTGAGTTTGAATCATTTTTTCCTTGGTGTCTATGTTGAAATCTTTCCAAGCTTTTTATTGTCTAGTGTCATATAGTTAATATTTCTTGTTTAATAAATGTTTTATCTTTTTGTTTAAAAAGTCAACAGCAGACTCCTGTGAATCTGTTTCATTGATTATGTACCCTCCACAGTTTAAAGAAAATTTAAAAAATATATGATCTGTCAAGCCAAGTTCCATTCTGGGATCTCACTTGTCCAGTAATAATAACATCAGCTGGGATCATACCGCCGTTATTTTCCAAGTGCCCAGTTATGACATCCTTTTTAATAGATTCTAGCATTTTCCCTACTACCGATGTCAGGCTAACGGTCTGTTTTTTCTCTTTCTCCTTTTTTAAATAGTGAGGTTACATTTGCAACCTTCTAATCTGCAGGAACTGTTTCAGAATTTATAGAATTTTGGAAGTTGACTGCCAGTGCATCCACTGTCTCAACAGCCCCTTCTTTCAACTCTAAGATGTAGATCATCAGGTTCAGGGGATCTATCAACTTCTAGTCCCACTAATTTCTTCAGTACTACTTTTTTACTAATACTGATTTCTTTCAAGTCCTCAATCACGTTTGTCCCTTGGTTTTCCAGTGTTTCAGGGTGATTTTTTTGTACCTTCCTCTGTGAAGACAGACACAAAGTATTTGTTCACTTTCGGCAGTTGCTGTAGATGGAGCCACATCTCAGCATGCTGAAGCTTTAGAATGTGGGAACCGCAAAGCTACCAAGAGAGGGCAGTATAAACCTATATTTAATCTGAATCTTTTCTCCTTAGGACAATGGTATTTGGTAATGGCTCCCTGCTACTTACCAACGTGAAACCTCGCAGCTTTGGTGTGTACAGATGTGTTGGTCGCGGTCCAAGAGGGAAGCCCACAGTGCTGGAAGCTGCACTACGCATGGCAGGTATGAATGAAGAACAACGTACATATTAAATCTCAGCCACCACATTCATGTGCTGCAGTATGAAGTTGGTACTGCAGACACCATAATGCTGGAAAGGAAGCAAAGACTAACTTTTATTTTTTATCCTTTCTTTCTCTTCGGAACAGCGATGCTTAGAACGTAACTGTATCAAAAATCACTGCAGCTTTTGAGCAAAGTTTCAATGAATATTTTAAGTGGAGGAAGATAAAGACTTTTATAGTATTAGTATTTGATTGTTCTAACAACGAGCCAGGCTTCTGCTGCTTTAAACTTCTTAAAATTCATAACTTAACAGGCACGTGTAAGATACAATCATGTCCCTCTTTACAGTTATGGAATGGAATTGGTTGAAATTTTCAGCTGATTTTCTGCCAGTTAGAGGTCAAATTTTTTCCTCGCTTCCAAAATGGATGACAGTTTGATTATCAACATAATTAATTGGATTGGTTCAAAGTTCTTGCAGCTTCTATGGACAACAGCTGGGACTACAGAGAGGAGGAGAATACTGACCACAGCACTGTGGTACAGGGGAACATTCAATTGGGAAGAGGAAAAAGGAATGTAGGACAATATAGTTAAGGGGATAGACACAGTTCTGTAAAGCCGAGAGCGAGAGTCCCAAAGGCTGTGTTTACCTGCATGATGTCAGGATTCAGAATGTCTCCTTGGGGCTAGAGAGGAACTTGGAATAGGAGGGAGTGGATCCAGTTGTCATGGTCCATACGGGTGCTAACGACGTAAGCAGAACTACAAAAGAGGTTCTGCTAAGGGTGTATGAACAACTAAGAGCTAAATTAAAAAGCAGAACCACAAAGCTAATGAACATGAGTTACTACCTGAGCTACGAGTAAATTGGTATAGAATAAATAAGATCAGAGTTGAATGCGTGGCTTGAAGCTTGGCATGGTAGAAATGAGCTTTGATTCATGGGGCACTGGCACAAATACTGGAAAACAAGGAATCTGTACTGTTGGGACGACCTTCACTTGAACCATGCTGGGACCAGGGCTCTGGTGAACTGTATACCTAGGGCTGTAGAGAGGGCTTTAAATTAAATGAGTGGGGTTGGGGGAGGGTTCACGTGAGCTGATTTAGGAAGTTAAAGAGAAAGGACAAGGCAATAGTGCAGGGTAGAGATATTGGCAATGATAGCCAGAGTGTGACAGGAATGGACAGAGTGTACAAACATAAGGATGCACCAGCAAATAAGTTCGGAGTAGGGAAAAATGGTAAAACACAAAATTAAAGGCTATTTATATGAATGCATGAAACATTTGTTGCAAGATGGATGAATTGATAACAGAAATAGAAATAAATGGGTGTGATAGCCATTACAGAGATGTGGTTGCGAAGTGACCAAGGCTGGGAACTGAATATTCAAGGGTATTTGACATTTCAGAAGGATAGGAGAAAGGAAAAAGGGTAAGGAGCACTGTTAACAGAGGATAAGATCAGCACAGTAGTGAGAAATAATTTTAGCTTGGAAGATCAAGATGTAAAATCACTTTGGGTGGAAATAAAAACTAGCAAAGGAAATAAGTCATGAGTGGGAGTATTTTGTCAGCCCCTAACAAAAGTTATGCTGTAGAACAGAATATCAAGAAATAATGGGGGCTTATAAGAAAGGAACTGCAATAATGTTGGGAAATTTTAATCTTCATATTGATTAGAAAAATCAAATTGGCAAAGATAGCCTTGAAAATGAGTTCATAGAGTATATTCGAGGAAGTCTTTTTTTAAAACAGAAAGTTCTGGAACCAACGAGGAACAGGCTGTTTGACTTGATAATGAGACAGCATTAATTAATGAATTCGTAATAAAGAACCCTCCAGGCATGAGTGATTATCACATGATAGAATCTCACATTCAGTTTGAGGGTGCGTATATTAGGTCTGAAACTAGTGTCTTAAACTTAAGTAAAGGCTATTAGACAGAGTTGGTTACAGTGGACTGAGAAAATAGGTTAAAAGGTAAGACAGTAGAGAAGTGGTAGACATTTAAAAACTCAACAAGAGATATTCCATTGGGAAAGAAAGACTCCACGAGAAGATGCACTGTGGCTAATTAAGGATGTTGCGAATGGTATCAAATTGGAAGGAAAGGTGTACAATACTGTGAAGATTAGTGGTAGGCCAAATGATTGGGAAAATTTTAGAAATCAGCAAAAGATGACCAAAAAATGACTAAAGAGGGAGAAATTAGAATATGGGAGTAAGCTAGCAAGAAACATTAGAACAGACAGTAAGAGCTTCTGCAAGTATACAAAAAAAGAAAGAAAATAGCTAAAATAAGCAGCGGTCCCTTATATGAGGAGACTGGAGAATTAATAATGGGAAACAAGGAAATGGCAGAGACTTAGAAAATTGTTGTTAAACCTGTCTTCACTGTTGAAGGCACAAAAAACATTCCCAGAATAGTAGAAAGTCAAAAAGGAATTAAACCAGGCGGGCCACCCACATCGACCTCTGCACTGGAAGCGACAACGGCGTACCCAGCTCTGTTGACCCTCCTGCAAAGTCCTCCTTACTGTCATCTGTGGACTTGTGCCAAAATTGGGAGAACTGTAGTCAAGCAACTTACTGACATAGTCATACTCACAGAATCATGCCTTGCAGACAATGTCCCAGGCTCCACCATCCCCATCCCTGGGTATATCTTGACCCACTGGCAGGACAGACTCACCAGAGGTGGCAGCACAGTGGTATACATTTAAGGAAGGAGTTGCACTGGGAGTCCTTAAGATGGGCTGTGGGCTCCATGAAGTCTCATGGCATCAGGTCAAACACGGGCAAGGAAACCTCCAGCTAATTACCATTGAAAAGCTACAGCACAGAAGGAGGCCATTCGGCCCATCTTGAACATGCCAGCCCGATGACACCCAGGAGCCCTTTCTAATCCCACCTTCCCGCACCTAGCCCATAGCCCTGCAGCTTATAGCACTTTAGGTGCAGATCCAGGTACTTTTAAAAGAGTTTAAAGTTTCTGCCTCTACCACCAACTTGGGCAGCGAATTCCAGACACCCACTACCCTCTGTGTAAAAAAAGTTCTTCCTCATGTCCCCCCTACACCTTCTGCCACTTATCTTGAATCTATGTCCCCTGCTTCTAGAATTCTCCATCAAGGAAAACAATTTTATCCTGTCCACTCTATCTATTCCCCTCATAATTTTGTACACCTCAATCAAGTCACCTCTCAGCCTTCTTTGTTCTAAGGAAAATAACCCCAACCTATCCAATCTCTCCTCGTAGCTACACTTTTCTAACCCTGGCAACATTCTTGTAAACCTCCTCTGCACTCTCTCCAGAGCTGTTACGTCCTTCCTGTAATGTGACCAGAACTGCACACAATACTCCAGTTGTGGCCTCACCAGTGTTTTATACAATTCCAACATGATATCCTTACTTTTATATTCTATGCCTCTGCCAGTGAAGGAGAGCATTCCATATGCCTTCTTTACAAACTTGTCTACTTGAACTGCTGCCTTCAGGGACCTGTGTACTTGTACGCCAAGATCTCTCACTTCATCTGCCCCTCTTAGTATATTCCTATTTATTGTGTAATCCCTGTAACTGTTTGACCTCTCTAAATGTATGACCTCACACTTCTCTATGTTAAAATCCATATGCCACTTTACCGCCCACTCCACCAACCCACCTATATCGTTTTGGAGATTATGGCTATCCTCTACACTATCCACTACTCGACCAATCTTTGCGTGATCTGCAAATTTCCCAATTGTGCCCCCCACGTTCACGTCCAAATCGTTAATATATAACACAAACAGCAAGGGTCCCAACACCGAGCCCTGTGGAACACCACTCGAGACACCTTTCCATTCGCAAGGGCATCCATCGACCATTAGCCTTTGTTTCCTGTTATAAAGCCAACCTTTTATCCAGTTTGCCACATTACCCAGAATCCCATGGGCTTTTACTTTCCTGTCCAATCTGCCATGTGGGGCCTTGTCAAATGCCTTGCTAAAATCCATGAACACAACATACACAACATCCACTGCACTATCTTCATCAACCCTTCTTGTCACTTCCTCAAAGAATTCAATCAAATTTGTGAGGCAAGACCTTCCTTTAACAAATCCATGCTGACCATCCCTGACTAGTCCATGCCTTTCCACATGACAGTTAATCCTATCTCTCAGGACTGATTCTACTAATTTGCTCATCACCGATGTAAGACTAACTGGCCTATAATTGTTTGGCATTTCCTTTGATCCCTTTTTAAACAATGGAACTACGTTTGCATTTCTCCAATCCTCCGGTACCTCCCCTGTATCGAGTGAAGATTGGAAAATCATCCTCTGAGCATCTGCTATTTCTTCCCTGACTTCCTTCAGCAGCCTCGGAAACAATCCATCTGGCCCTGGTGACATATCCACTTTCAAGGATTTCAGCCCTTTGAGTACTTCCTCTCTCTTTATGACTATCCCGTCCAATATCTTGCAGTGTTCCTCCTGGACTACTATATCTACATCCTCCCTTTCCATTGTAAACACGGAGACAAAATATTCATCAAAACCCTTCCCACAGCCTCTGCATCTACATACAAGTTTCCATCTTCATCTCTGATAGGCCCCACTTTTTCCTTAACTAACCTTTTAGCATTAATGTATTGGTAAAACATCTTTGGGTTATCTTTAACTTTACTTGCTAATCTTTTTTCATGCCCTCTCTCTGATTTCCTTATTTCCTTTTTTACTTTGTCCCTGCACTTCCTATATTCGTCTAGGCTATCTGCAGTGCTTAGTTCTTTGTGCCTATCATATGCTTTTTCTGTTTGATCTTCCCCTGTATTCCTCTAGACAACCAGGGAGGTCTAGATTTGGCAGTACCACTCTCATTTTTGTAGGGAACATGTCTACTTTGTACAACCATCTACCCTACATCCTCTCAACTGATGAATCAGTACTCCTCCATGTTGAACACCAATTGAAAGAAGCACTGAGGGTGGTAAGGGCACAGAATGTACTCTGGGTGGGGGACTTCAGTGTCCATCACCAAGAGTGGCTCAGTAGCACCATTACTGACTGAGTGTTGAAAGACATATCTATTAGACTGGGCCTGTGGCAGGTGGTCAGAGAACCAACAGGAGGGAAAAGTCTACTTGACCTCGTCCTCACCAATCTACCTGTTGCATATGCATCTGTCCATGACAGTATTGGTAGGAGTGACCACCGCATAGTCCTTGTGGAGACGAAGTCCAGTCTTCATATTGAGGATACCCTCTGTCGTGTTATGTGGCATGTGCTAAATGAGAGAGATTTTGAACAGATCTAGCAACTCAAAACTGGGCATCCATGAGGTCCTGTGGGCCATCAGCAGAGGAAATGTATTCAACCACAAACTGTAATCTCATGGCCTGGCATATCCTACAGTACACCATTAGCATCAAGCTGGGGATCAACCCTAGTTCAATGAGTACAGGAGAAGATACCAGGAGCAGCACCAGGCATACCTAAAAATGAGGTGTCAACCTGGTGAGGCTACAACACAGGATTAATTGCTTGTCAAACAGCGAAAACAGCATGCGCTAGACAGAGCTAGGTGATCTCTCAACCAACGGATCAGATCTAAGCTCTGCAGTCTTGCCACATCTATTCGTGAATAGTGGTGATCAATTAAATAACTCATTGGAGGAGGAGGCTGCACAAATATCCCCACCCTCAATAATGGGGAGCCCAGCACATCAATGCAAAAGATAAGGCTGAAGCATTCACAATGATCTTCAGCCTAAAGTGTCAAGTGGATGATCCATCCAGGCCTCCTCCGGAGGTCCTCAGCATCATTGATGCCAGTCTTCAGCCAATTTGGTTCACTCCACATGATATCAAGAAATGGTTGAAGGCACTGGATACTGCAAAAGCTAAGGGCCCTGCCAATCTCCCGGCAACAGTACTGAGATCGTGCTCCAGAATTGACACACTCCTAGCCAGGGTACTTGTTCCAGCACAGCTACAAAATTGGCATCTACCCAGCAATGTGGAAAATTGCCCAGGTATGTCATGCCCACAAAAAGCAGGACAAATCCAACCAGCCAATTACTGCCCCATTAGTCTACTCTCGGTCATCAGTAAAGTATTGGAATGGGTCATCAACAGTGCTATCAAGTGGCACTTGCTTAGTAATAACCTACTCTCTGATACTCAGTTTGTGTTCCACGAGGGCCACTCAGCTCCTGACCACATGACAGCCTTGGTCCAAACATGGACAAAAGAGCTGAACTCCAGAGGTGAGGTGAGAGTGACTGCTTTTGACATCAAGGCAGCATTTACAGAGTGGCATCAAAGAGCCCTGGCAAAACTGGAGTCAATGGGAATCAGGGGGAAAACTCTCAGCTGGCTGTAATTATACCTAGCGCAAAGGAAAATGGTTGTGGATGTGCAGACCCAAATTATCACTGCAGGAGTTCCTCAGGGTAGTGTCCTACACCCAGCCAATTTCAGCTGCTTCATCAATGACCTTCCCTCCATCACAAGGTCAGAAGTGGGGATGTTTGCTGATGATCATACAAACAGTCCTTGTCCATATGCAGCAAGACCAGGACAACACTCAGGCTTGGGCTGATAAGTGGCAAGTGTTGTAAGGGTTTGTTCAGTAAGTAAAGTTGAACAGTAGTATTTATTGGTAACGCATAACTATGTATATTTTTAAAAAGAATAGCCCAAACTAGGAGTTAAATTCATATTGACTTCTCCTTGATACTCTCCATACAACTGCCTCCTGTCTATTGTCACATGTGTCTCTACATCGTTCTGTGGGCAGTACTGATTTCCAGTCCCACTTTAACCCTTGATAAGTCGAACACCCTTATACTACAGCGAGTAACAGTCGTGCCATGCAAATGGCAGGAAATGACTATCTAACCATCTCCTCCCCTTGACATTCAAAGCATTGCCGTCACTAAATTGCCCATGATCAACATCCTGGGAGTTACCGTTTACCAGAAACTCAACTGGAACATGATGGATACACTCCACTTGCCTAGATGAGTGCAACTCTGACAACGCTTGAGAAGCTTGACACCATCCAGGATAAATCAACCTGCAGGATTGGCACCCCATCCACCACCGATATACAGTGGCAGCACTCTGTACCATATGCAAGCTGGAATCCTGGAACTCCCTTCCTAATAACACTGTGGGTGTACCTACACCACATGGACTGCAGCAGTTGAAGAAAGCAGCTCACACCACTTCCTCAACAGCAAGAATAAAACAAGAATTAAGGGCAAAAGGGAAGGAGAAACTTACAATTACTATCACCAGAGGAAAATGTACCAGATAAACTAATAGGACTAATGGCTGATAAGTTCAATGAACCTGATCGCCTGCATCCCAGGGTTTTAAATAATGTGGCTGCAGAAATAGTGGGTGCATTGGTTTTAATCTTTCAAAATTCCCCATATTCGGAAATTTCCCAGTGGATTGGAAAACCATAAATGTAACATCTTTACTCAAGAAAGGAGAGATACAAAAAGCAAGAAACTATAGGCCAGTTAACCTAACATCTGTCATTGGGAAAAATAGTGGAACCCAGGTAGCAGGACATCTAGAAAATCAGTAAAATCAAGCAAAGTCAACATGGTTTTATGAAAGGAAAATTGTGTTTGAAAAATTTATTAGAGTTCTTTGAAGATGTAACAATCGGAAGATTAAAGGGGAACCGGTAGATGTGTATTTGGATTCCCAAAATACATTAGATAATGAGCCACATTAAAAGTTTACTACACAAGATAAGAGCTCATGGTTTTGAGGGTAATATATTAGCATGGAAAGAGGATTACCTAACTAACAGGAAACAGAGTTGGGATAAATGGTTCATTTTCAAGTTGGCAAACTATAACTATTGGAGTCCCACAAGGATTGGTGCTGGTGCCTCAACTATTTACAATCTATAATGACTTGGAAGAAGGGACCGAGTGTATTTTAGCCAAATTTGCTGACAATACAAAGAAGGTAGGAAAGCAAATTGTAAGGACAGCAGAATGTAAAGGGATATATAGCTATGTTAAGTGAGTGGGCAAAAAATGTGGCAAATGGAGTATAATGTGGGAAAATAAATGGTTTTCTACTTTCACAGTATCTTTACAGTGCAGAAGGAGGCCATTTGGCCCATCAAGTCTGCACTGACTCTCTGAAAGAGCATTCCACCTAGTCGCACTCCCCTGCTTTATCCCCGTAACCTTGCATATTTTTTCTTTTCAGGTAGCAATCCAATTCCCTTTTCAATACCTCGATCGAACCTGCCTCCACCACCCTTTCAGGAAGTTTGTTCCAGACTCCAATCACCCTCTGGATGAAAAAACTTTTCCTCGCATCACATTTACTCCATTATTTTGAATCTGTGCCCTCTAGTTCTTGATGCTCTCTTGAGTGGGAACAGTTTCTCACTATTTACCCTGTCCATACCCCTCAGGATCTTGAACGCCTCCATCAAGTCTCCTCTCAGCCTTCTTTTCTCCAAGGAAAACAGTCCCAACCTCTCCAGCCTAATTTCATAGCTGCAGTTCTTTATCCCTGGAATGATTCTTGTGAATTTCCTCTGTACTCTCCCCAATGCCTTCACATTCTTCCTCAAGTATGGCGTCCAGAACTGGATGCAGTACTCCAGATGAGGCCTAACTAGTGTCTTATACAAGTTCAACATGACCTCCTGACTGTAGTACTCAATAGCCCTATTAATAAAGCATAAGATACTGCATGCTTTATTGACTGCTCTCTCAAAACATGCCCTGCCGTCTTCGATGACCTGTGTACGTGTACACCGAGGTCCCTCTGTTCCTGCACCTCCTTTAGAGGCTCTCCCTTTATTTTAAACTGTTTCATCGTATTTTTCCTGCCAAAATGGATCACCTCACACTTCTTTGCATTGAACTTCATCTGCCATTTGTCTGCTCAATCCACCAACATGTCTTTGTCCTTTTGAAGTTCAAGACTATCCCCATAACAGTTGACAATATTTCCAATCTTTGTATCATCTGCAAATCTTGAAATCATGTCCTGCACACCACAGTCTAGGTCATTAATATATATCAGGAAGAGCAAAGGTC
Organism: Cetorhinus maximus; assembly: GCF_964194155.1. Lineage (NCBI taxonomy): Eukaryota > Metazoa > Chordata > Chondrichthyes > Lamniformes > Cetorhinidae > Cetorhinus > Cetorhinus maximus. Next base: position 166,510,847 of record NC_135883.1, read on the forward strand.
CCACCACTGACCCCTGGGGAACTCCACTTTGGCAGGAAGAATAGGAAAACAGAATATTATTGAAATTATGAGAGACTGCAGAATGCTGTGGTACAGAGGGACCTGGATGCCCTTGTACATAAAGCTCAGAAAGGGAGATAGAGTATACGAACATATGAACAAGGAGCAGGCATAGGCCATTCAGGCCCTCGAGCCTACTCCGCCGCCATTTAATAAGATGATGGCTGATATGATAGTAACCTGAAATATGCATCCCTACTACTGCCGATGACCTATCACCAGCTTGCTTACCAAGAATCTATCCACCTTTGCCTTAAAAATACTTAAGACTCTGCTTCCACCACCTTTTGAGGAAGAGAGTTCCAAAGACTCGTGACCCTCAGAAAAAATTTCACCTCATCTGTTTTAAATGGGCGACCCCTTATTTTTAAACAATGACCCCTAGTTCTAAATTCTTTCACAAGAGGTAACATCCTCTCCACATCCACCCTGTCACGACCCCTCAGGATCTTATAGGCTTCAATCAAGTTGCCTCTTACTCTTCAACGAAAAAAAGCAGGAAAAGTCTTATTACAACTGTACAAGACATTGATGAGACCACAGCTGGAGTACTGTGCACAGTTTTAGTTTCCGTATTTAAAGAGGGCTGTACTTACATTGGAGGCAGTTCAGAGAAGGTTCACTAGGTTGATCCCTGGGATGAAGGCTTGTCCAGTGGGGAAGTTTGAGCAGTTTGGACTGATACTACTTGGAGTTTAGAAGAATGAAATGTGATTTTATTGAAACATTAGATTATGAGGGGGCTTAACAGAGTAGATGCTGAAAGAGTGTGGGGGAATCTAGATCTAAGGAGCACAGTATAAAAAAAGGGGTCTCTATTTAAGACAGAGTTGAGTTTCTTCTCTGAGGGTCGTTAATCTTTGGAGTTAACTACTACAAAAAGCAGTGGAGACTGGGTCATTAAATATATTCAAGGCTGAGTTAGGCAGATTTTTGAGTGACAAGTGAGTCAAGGATTATATGGGCCCGGCAGGAAATTGGAGTTAAAGCCACAGTTAGTTCAGCGATGATCTTATTTAATGGCAGAGGAGATTTGAGGAGCCATATGCATTAATTCTTTTGTTCTTATGTGCTTAAGCATTTTTGACATGAAAATCTAGAGCAGTTTCCTAAATATTAAGAAAATATTCTGATAATCTAAAAGCTGAATAAGGTTGCAAACTGAGGAGAGGACATCAGAAGTGGTGTTTGTATTTTGTTTTAATATTGTTTGGTATTTGTTATATTAGGTTAAGATTGTCAAATGCCATGAGTAGTTTGAATAAGAGTTGTTAGCGGAACAGTTGTGTGAGCTGAAGTCTAAGGAGCGTTACCAGCAAAATGGCACATTTCGATGTTTTTAACCTTAGAAACACCAAGATAATATCCCTGGGGAGCAGGTCTTTTTTTGGTCATTCAGTTTTCTTTCTATCTCTCCTTCTCTACCTTCACCCTGAGCAAAAATCTTTTAGGGTTGGGGGATATAGTTCCATAGTTGCTACTACACATAAAACTTGTCCTTGCATTTATGTGGCAATATATAAAAATGCTTCAGAGGCATAATCAAAAAGTACATTGATAATTCTGGCAGGGTTCTGGAAGTTGGAAATAAAATGCCAGCATCTTCTCTGTTTGCAAATTTTTGCATTTAAAATGCAAGCAAAATTACATGTAAAATTGACAGAATGCAACTGAGGAAATGTACTGTGGATAGAAGTTGGAGATGAGAGCAGGTAGGAGAGGGAGAAGAACAGCCAAGGAAAGAAAGCTGATGTCTGAGGCCTGTTCCTAGGCCATGGGGTAATGGTGTCCAGAAAGGGAAATTATAAGTAGTAGTATGATATAGCTAGGTAAAACAACAACAGTAAGATGGAGTTGCAAGTCACTCAGAAGTGGAGATTGTGTGATTGTCTAGGAATAGATTATACACATTGCAGCCTCTGAGCAAGTGCATGTTTTCGCTGGTGGGTAAGTTATTGGTCGAGCAGACTGCTTTGTCCTGATGATATTGAGGTTCTTTGAGTGTTGTTAAGCTGTTCCCATCCAGCCAAGTGTAAGGGATCTCATCTTGTAGGTGGTGAAGAGACTGTAGTGGTGGGGCAGTGGCCAGGAGGTGAGCCATTTGCCACATAAGATCCAGACTCTGATCTTCTCTCGGAGCCACGTTTTGGCTGAAGTAATGGAGAGCTTCATCAATGGTGACCCTATATTATTGGTGGTAGACTCACTGGTAATGCTATTGCATGTTGTGAGGTGGTGATTAGGCTCTGTCCTGTTAGTGATGGTCATAGTCTGGCATTTATGTAGCAAGAATGTTATTTGTCACTGGTCTTTTTATGTCCTGCTTCAATGTTTATGTCACAATGAGCAATCCATCCAGTTTTATTCTTTGTTCTCTTCCGAGTGGTTTGATACAATTGAATGACCTTCTGGGCCACAGAGGAGGGCATTTAAACATCTTACAAGTTAGTGTGGCACTGGAGTCACACACACAGGCTGGATGGGATAAGGACAGATATAGTGAACCAGTTGTGAAAATGCTCAATGTTTACATTGTGTACTAAGGGAAATGGAGTCATTTATGGCTCTGGTTATTGTATAGAGTCAGAAAAGGAAAAAAGTCAAGAATTAAGAAATCTCAGATTGTAATCTTGATGGTTTTTAATAATGCAGTACATTTTACAAAGCATGGTGGGCCTTCACAGGCAAAACTATCTGAAATGGCCTGAGGTCTTCCTAAATAATAATAATGATGCATCCCCTCCGTGCCCCCCAGTCGCTAAACTGTCTTTGGCCGTAGAGACTGTATATTCGTCTGGAAGTCCTTGGTGGGAGTTAGATGTGTAAGCTCTCTTTGCTTTATAGTGATTACCGTGTTGATGTGAGAAATTGCCCTCACTAGAAATTAAAAAAAGTGATTCTTAAAAACAATTGGCCAGATTTAGTTCTATGCTTGGCTTTTAGATACTCCATAATATTACCTTTATACGAATGAAGCTTATCACAAATTAATTATGAACATATGAAATAGAAGCAGAAGTAGGCCATTTGGCCCCTCGAGCCTGCACCACCATTCAATAAGATCATGGCTGATCTGTTTGTGTTTTGAATTCTACATTCCTATCTACACCCGATAACTTTTGATTCCTTTGCCTAACAAGAATCTCCCTCTGCCTTAACAATATTCAGCGACCCCACCTCCACTGCCTTCTGAGGAAGAGAGTTCCGAAGTCGCACATCCATCTGAGCGAAAAAATTTCTCCTCCTCTCTGTCCTCAAAGGGCAACCTCTAATTTTAAAACAGTGCCCCCCTAGTTCTGGACTCACCCACAGGAGGAAACATCCTTTCCATATCCACCTTGTCAAGACCATTCAGGATCTTATATACTTCAATCAAGTCACCCCTCACTCTTCTAAACTTCAATGGAAACAGCCCAGTCAGTCCAATCTACCTTCCCAAGACAACCCGCTCATTCCAGGTATCAATCTAGTAAACCTCCTCTGAACCGCCTCCAATGCATTTACATCCTTCATTAAATGAGACCAAAACTGCACAGTATTTGAGATGTGGTCTCACCAATGCCCTGTATAACTGAAGCATAACAGCCTTACTTTTATGTTCAATTCCTTTCGCAATAAACGATATAATTTCATTAGCCGCCTTGATTACATGCTGTACCTGTGTGCTACTTTTTGCAACTCACGCATGAGAACACCTATCTCTGCACCTCGGAATTCTAAATTTAAAGCAAAGGGTCATCTTTAATGGATAGAACTGGAAGTATATGGTACTGCTGCCATCTATTGTGTATAAAATGTCAACAGATGTTAAGAGTTAATGAAAGCTTTTTCAAAAACATCAGTAGTTTTGAATAAAAGTTTCCTGTGACTCTTTACCCCTACATGCTTATGGTAGGTTGTATGTTAAGTAGATTAAAAAGTAACTGGAAAATGTTGAGCTGCTCCTGAAATACATCTTTTTTTTTTAAATTCAGAAATCGACGATATGCTGGTGTTCAGTCCAAAGATTTTCATTGCAAATACTACGCAGCATGTTGAATGCCCACCACCAAGAGGACTGCCTTTGCCTGTTGTGTCATGGTATAGAGGCAGTACACGAGTTCCAACTGTAGGGCGTGTCTACCAGGCTGGGAATGAGTTGATCTTCAATGAGACAGCAGAAGCAGATTCTGGGATTTATACTTGTCATGCCAGGAACAAAGCTGGAGAGAAGACCAGGGAGCTGAGCATCACTGTGGCAAGTAAGGAGCAAGTAGATTTCTGTGTGCATTTCATATCCTCTGGAAAGCAACGACAGCCAACAAATTAGTTTGACGTATAGTTAATGTTGCAATATAAGTAAACACAGCCAATTTGTACAGAGCTTTGTTCCACTAATTCCAATTAGTTAAATGATTAGTTAATTTTGTTTCTGGAGATTTTGGCTGAGAGATAAACGCTGGCCAGAAGTCCATAGAAAACCAAGTGTTTTCACATGCACACATTCTGCACAAGACCTAGTGGTTGGCTTATTAAGTTGCGACCTCTTCCTATAGTTCTCAATTTAGATACCAGCAGGTTAAAAATACAGCTGCCACTTATCGTTTTGCTCAGTCAGTTCAGCTGAAGTCAAGAACACAATCACATCTATGATTCTGACATGATTGAATGTTGTAGTGCAGTTCACTCTTCACTGATATACATAAGTCATTTAAAGGTGGCAGGACAGGTTGAGAAAGCAGTTAATAAGTCATACAGGATCCTGGGCTTTATAAAGCAAGGGAGAGAATACAAAAGCAAAGATGTTATGGTGAATGTTTATAAAACATTTATTCGACTTCAGCTGGAGTATTGCTTCTAATCCTGGGTGCCACACTTCAGGAAGGATCTGAAGGCTTTGAAGAGTGGTGGAGAAGATTCATGAGAACGGTTCCAGCCGGGGCTCTCCCCTTTATAGAGAGAAGGTTGAGAAAAAGTTTGATATTCAAAATTATACTGCACAGAGTAGATAGGGAGAAACTGTTCCTATTAAAAGGAACAGTCAAGAACCAGATGACTGATTTGTGATTGGCAAAATAACCAAAAGCAACATGAATAAAAATTTATTTTACGCGGCAAGTGGTTAGTATCTAGAATGTGCTGCCTGAAAGTGTGGTGGAGGCAGATTCCATTGCAGCTTTCAAAAGGGAATTGAATAATTGTGATGAGAAGATTTGCAGGGATACAGTGAAAAGAGAGAGTGGAGTGGAACTAAAAGTCAAAGTTTTAATTCTCATTTTTTTCCACCTTTTCCTTTGTTTAGTCTCAATTCAATTTTTCTTTCGAAAAATCACTTTCTGTACCTGATTTGACATTGAATTCACAACATTTTAATTCACCCTCCTCCTCACTTTTCCACTATTTTCCAAACCTTAGATTATGTTTGGTTAAGGAGATACCCTGTTAATTCCATTATCCAACTTGAAGCTACGTATGCACTCAATAGCGGAAGCAGCATGTTAGACAGAGCAGTCTGTGCTGGAATGCAATATGACTTGGGCTAGTGTATGGCAAAATTGCTACCTCCCATTTAGTACCAGACAATGGCTATCTCCAAGAGAAGTCCAACCACCAACCCTTGACTTTCAGAAGCATTACCATCATCAAATCCTCCAGCATCAACATCCTGGGTGGCGGGGTGGGGGAATCACCATTGACTAGAATAACAACCAGCCATGTGTACACTGTTGCTACAAGAAAATGTCAAAGGCTGGGAATTCTGTAGCACATTACTTGTTTTCTGACTCCACCATCTACATGACCACTTAGGAGTGGAATGGAATACTCTCCACTTGGCTGGATAACTAATGTTCCAAACAGCATTCAAGAAGCTCAACACCCTCCAGGACAAAGTACCCCATCCAACCACCTTAAACATGCAGTCTCCATAGTAGCAGCAGTGTCTGCTATCTACAAGATACACTGCAGCAACTCACCAAGGTTTTTTTGAAAGCACCTCCCAAAACTGTGACCTCTACCACACTAGAAGGCAAGGACAGCAGGCACAAGGGAACACCACCACTTGCAAGTTTCCCTCCAAGTCAGACACCATCCTGACGCAAATATATTACCATTCCTTCATTGTCGCTGGGTCAAAGTCCTGAAACTCTCTACCAGCAGCAAGAGAGTAGCTTCAACATATTAACGTGACTTAGCATCACCTTACCACCTCAGGGGCAATTAGGGATTAGGGGTAAATGCTGGTCTTACCAGTGACATTCCCAAGCAATGAATGGTTTTTAACAAAGCCGCAATACCATGTATCCCTTACCGCGCCATTATCAAATTGCAGTTGAGAAACTTAGCAGACAAAAATGTTTTCAGCTGAACTAAGGACATAAGAAATAGGAGCAGAAGTAGGCCATTCAGCCCCTCAAGCCTGCCCCATCATTCAATAAGATCATGCCTGATCTGCCCAAGGCCTCAACTCCTCTTTCTTGCCAGCTCCTCATAGCCCTCAACTCTATTTCAAAAATGTATCTACCTTCTCTTTAAGTACTCAGTGATCTAGCCTCCACAACTCTGGGATAGAGAATTCCAGATGTTCACTACCCGAGAAGAAATTCCTTCACGTCTGAGTTTCAAATGTGTCCCCTTATTCTGTAACTATGTCCCTTAGTTTGAGATTCCCCCACTAGTGAAAACATCTTCTCAACATCTACCCTGTCATCTACAACTTTTCACTTTATACATTAATGATCTAGATGAAGGAACTGAGGGCATCCTGGCTAAGTTTGCAGATGATACAAAGATAGATGGAGGGACAGGTAGTATTGAGGAGGCAGGGAGGCTGCAGAAGGATTTGGACAGGTTAGGAGAATGGGCAAAGAAGTGGCAGATGGAATACAACGTGGGGAAGTGTGAGGTCATGCACTTTGGTAGAAAGAATAGAGGCATAGACTATTTTCTAAAGGGGAGAGAATTCAGAAGTCTGGAGTGCAAAGGGACTTGGGAGTCCTAGTCCAGGATTCTCTTAAGGTTAACTTGCAGGTTGAGTCGGTAGTTAGGAAGGCAAATGCAATGTTGGCATTTATTTTGAGAGGACTAGAATATAAAAGCAGGGATGTGCTGCTGAGGCTTTATAAGGCTCTGGTCAGACCACATTTAGAATATTGTGAGCAATCTTGGGCCCCGTATCTCAGGAGGGTGTGCTGGCCCTAGAGAGGGTCACGAGAATGATTCCAGGAATGAAAGGCTTAACATATGAGGAACGTTTGAGGACTCTGGATCTATACTCGATGGAGTTTAGAAGGATGAGGGGGGATCTGATTGAAACTTACAGAATACTGAAAGGCCTGGATAGAGTGGACGTGGGGAAGATGTTTCCTTTAGTAAGAGAGACTAGGACCCGAGGGCACAGCCTCAGAGTAAAGGGAAGACCTTTCAGAACAGAGATGAGGAGAAACTTATTTAGCCAGAGAGTGGTGAATCTATGGAATTCATTGCCACAGAAGGCTGTGGAGGCCAGGTCATTGAGTGTATTTAAGACGGAGATAGATAGGTTCTTGATTGGTAAGGGGATCAAAGGTTACGGGGAGAAGGCGGGAAGAGTTGTTCTTTTTGGAGCAAAGGAAATTGAGGGGAGATTTGATAGAGATATGCAGCCCACCTGATTGACATACCATCCACCACTTTAAACATTCAGTCACTCCACCACTGATGCAAGTGGCAGCAGTGTGTAGCATTTCCAGGATGCATTTTAGCAACTTGCCTAGCGTCATTTAACAGCACCTTTCAAACCAGTGATCTCTACCACCGAGAAGGACAAGGGCAGCAGATGCATGGATAGATCATCACCTGCAAGTTCCCGTCCAAGCCACACGCTATCCTGACTTGGAACTATATCATGGTTCCTTCATTGGCACAGGGTCTGGAGTTCTCTTCCTAATAGCACTGTCGGTGTACCTATACCAGAGGGACTGCTGCAGTTCAAGAAGATGGTGCACCACCACCTTCTCAATGACAGTTAGGGATGGGCAACAAATGCTGGCTTTACCAGTGATATTCACATCCCATCAAAGATGAAAAAAGGAAAACTTTTGGATTCCCCTATATATTAGATGCCAATTTCTTAAATTCTTTTGTCACTTTCTCTTTTCCTTTTTCACTTCTCCTCTGAACTTTTGTATATTCATCTTGGTTCTCAGTTGCATTATTAACCTGACAACTGTCATTGCCCCTTGCCCCCTTCTTCTGCTTACCTTACACTATCTCTTGTCATCCAGGGAGCTCAAGCTTTGGATGCCCTATTTTGCCCCTCGTGGGAATGTACCTCAACCATACCCAAACCATCTCCTCTTAAAGGCAGCCCATTATTCGATTCCAGTTTTGCCTTCCAGTCTTTGTTTGCAATTTACCTGGAATGGGTCCATTCTCAACCAACTGAAGTCAGCCTTTCTACAATTAACTTTTCACTCATGATTACTCAAATGTTCTTTCCCTGGCTAATTGAAACTTTATGATACAATAATCACTGTTCCATAAATATTTCCACACTGATGTTTGATTCATTGGACCCACCTCATTCCCCAGAACCAGAAGCAGCAATGTCTCTTTTGTCATTGGGTCAGAAAACTTTCCTGAACACACTTCAGAAACTTTACCTCCTCATTGCCCTTTATGCTATTACTATCCTCATCTATATTAGGATCATTAAGTCCCCCATATCATTACCATTGTAATTCTTATAGTTCCTCTGTAATTACCTTGCAAATTTTTCTCTTTGTCTTTCCCACTAGTTTTGTCCTATAGAGTCCATCCTGTAGAGAAATAGTACATTTGTTCAAACTTGGAACCCCTGATCTTTGTGGCTTAGTGCAACTCTTCATGGTACATTTACCTCCTGAGCTATCAGTGGGGTCTGATTTGACTAACAGCTTGACATTTTATTTTGACCTGATTTTAAAAGCAAGACAAGTGGTGAAGACTAGTAATGGAAATTATTCTCGTGAATTCTTCTTACAGCAATCCCAGAGTGGGTGGTCAAACCAACAGACAGCCAGCTGGATGAAGGAAAGCCAGGATTTTTGCACTGTAGCACCCGGGCTACTCCCACTCCCACAATTACCTGGTTCCGGAACAATGTGGACATTTCTGGTGTAAGTATTTCACTGGTCTTTGAAGGTATCTGCATTTGCTCTCATTGGTGAGCAAGGCATAAATGTGAATGTCTATCCTCCCCTCTTTTGAAGGCAAATTTGTTCAGATATGGTTCCATGAATACCTTTTCTGCCTTTCCCAATATAAATCCTGGCTGTTGATACCTTCTGCTTGAAAAGCCTATGTCTCAGCTGAGTGGTTTTTTTTTCATTCATTGTTCACACATGCTCTTTTTGAGGAATCATTGAATTTGGAGTTAGGAGCTATGGATGATTTTATCCTCCATTCTTATTCAAGAATACTGAGCAATTGTGGCACCACTCTCATAGGGAGGGATTTTCGCCTCGTTGGGTGGGCGTGGCAGGTGATCCCAGGAGTGGCTGTGCAATGGTCCACCGCCCACGATTGGGCCCTGACTGCAGGCGGGGCGCGGGGCCGGCAAGCGTGGAAGTCAGCGCATGCGCGCAGGAGCACCCACATTAAAAATAAAGCTTTAAAAGATAAGGAAAACATGTCCCCTCATGTGACTGTCACATGAGCAAGGACATGTTGCAAATGAGTTCTGAAAACTTATTTTATTTTTAATTAACATTGGAAACCTCATCACACCTGTGATTGAGGTTTCCTCAAAAATTGAAAGTCCGCTTGGACAGGTTGGACAGGCAGGGAAAACTTCTATTTAATTAATCGATTAATGGGCTTAACAGCCCTTCTTGATTGTTGGCAGGCGCACTGCCAACTCCTGTGCGTGCCAGCCGACTGAAATATCACACGAGTGTGTCATTGTGCGCTATTTCACACTCGTGCATGTCGGGCACATGCCTGCACACCAAGGTGAAAATGCAGCCTGTAGTCCTGGCTGGCATCAGCTAACAACAAGAAGAATGGAGCATTAGATGTTTCTAATGTTCAATGGCAAATTTTCAGTAACAATGCTTATAATGAGCTGTATAGGAGCATTACTGCATTATGGTCTTTCATTAAAGTCTTCAACTATAATTGTCTCTTAACCACCTAAAGAAACAACTTGCATTTAGATTCTTTCACAATCACGGGACATCCCAAAGCACTTTACAGCCAAATGTAGGAAATGTGGCAGCTGATTCACTGGTCCACAAACAGTAATGTGATAACCAGATAATTATTTTTTAGTTAAATGTTGGCTAGCGCATTGGGGGAAAACTCAATCTTCAGTACTGTGATATCACAGAATCTCAGTGCAGAAGAGGCCCTTCGGCCCATTGAGTCTGCACTGACACGTGAGAAACACCTGACCTACCTACCTAATCCCATTTACCAGCACTTGGCCCATAGCCTTGAATGTTATGACGCGCCAAGTGCTCATCCAGGTACTTTTTAAAGGATGTAAGGCAACCCACCTCCACCACCCTTCCAGGCAGTGCATTCCAGACCATCACCACCCTCTGGGTAAAAAAGTTTTTCCTCTCATCCCCCCTAAACCTCCTGCCCCTCACCTTGAACTTGTGTCTCCTCATGACTGACCCTTCAACTAAGGGGAACAGCTGCTCCCTATCCACCCTGTCCATGCCCCTCATAATCTTGTACACCGCGATCAGGTCGCCTCTTAGTCTTCTCTGCTCCAATGAAAACAACCTAAATCTATCCAACCTCTCTTCATAACTTAAATGTTTCATCCCAGGCAACATCCTGGTGAATCTCCTCTGCATCCCCTCCAGTGCAATCACATCCTTCCTATCTTTTACATCCAAGAATATGTTTAACACCTCATCCAAAAGATGACATCTCTGACAGTGCAGGCTCCCTCATAACTGCACTGGTATGTCAGCCTAGATTTTTGTGTTCAAGGCCCTGGGCTTGAACCCACAACCTTCTGACAGAGGCAAGAGTGTGATCACTGAGCCACAGCTGACACCTCAAGCAAATGTTAACTTTCTACTAATGGTGTTTTTCATAAGTAGCTTAATCAAATGTAAACTTGATATGGGTTGCTCCTAAGGAGTATGTGGATGAGTCTTCCACTATTAAGACTGAAAATCTCAACAATAGAAACAAGAGCTACTAGCACCTAAATCCACAGTTACCTTTGTTACTGATCCCACGTAGTTGGAGCAATTTTCTTGAATAGCAACCAATTAGGTTGCATTGTATTCGGGGAAGGGACAAAAGCACTAATGCTAATTGGTATTATAGCAAGTATGCTCTTGCAACATCATCTCATCCATCGCTTTTGCGCACACCACATGTGGTAGTGTTGGAGCACTACCATACTTCCAGTGAAACCAATTTGCATGAACCATTGATACAAACATAGAAAATTCACAGTACAGAAAGAGGCCATTCAACCCATCGACTGTGCCAGTTGAAAAAGCGCTATTAGCCTAATTCCACTTTCCAGCACTTGGTCTGTAGCTCTTTAGTTCCAGTGCATTTCCAGATGTTTTTTTAAAATGTGATCAAGGTTTCTGCCTCTACCATCATTTCAGGCAGTGAATTCCAGACTCTCACCACCCTCTGGGTGAAAGAAATTCTTAATTCCGCTCTAATCCTTTTGGCCAATTACTTTAAATATCTGCACCCCAGTTATTGATTTCTCTGTTGAGGAAAATGGATCTTTCCTATCCATTTTACCTAGGCCCCTCAATTTTATATACCTCCAATTAAAGCTGCCCTTAGCCAACTCTGTTCCAATGAAAACAATCCTAGCTTATCCAATCTTTCCTCAAAGTGAAATTCCCCCTCCCTCAAATCACCTCTGTATCCTCTCCATTCTTCCTGTAATGTGGGGACCAGGACTATGCAAATTACTTTAGTTGCGGCCTAACTATTTATTTCAATTCTAGCATAACTTCCCTGCTGTTATACTGCATGCCTCAGCTAATGTAGGAAAGTATATCGACTTAACCACCTTATCTATTTGTCCTGCTAAATGTTCTGGATATGTACTCCAAAGTCCTTTTATTCCTCTGCAATTCTTAGTATCCTACCATTTACTGTGTATTCCTTTGCCTTGTTATTTCTCCCCAAATGCATTACCTCACACTTCTCCAGGTTGAATTCCATTTATCACTTCCTACCAGTCCATTTATGTCTTCCTGTAGCCAACAGCTTTATTTCTTACTGTCAACAACACAGTCAATTTTTGTATCATTGATAAACTCCTTAATCATTCGCCCAGTCATTTAAGTCAAAATCATTATTATTCATGAAAAACAAGGAACCTAGTACTGACTGCTGCAGAATCCCATGGAAATCAGCCTTCCAGTCAGAAAAATACCCATCGACAATTATCCTTTGCTTCCACAGAGCCAATCTCACACCCCAAATCAGAATTTTAACGGCACAGTTGACGGCAATTCAGCCCAACGAGTCTGCACCAGCTCCCCAAATGAGCATTATGACTTGGTGTCATTGCCCTGCCTTTTCCCCGTACACTTGCACATTTTTCTAATGCCCTCTTGAATGCCTCGATTGAACCTCACTCCACGACACTTCCAGGCAGTGTACTCCAGACCAGAACCACTTGTGTGAAAGGGTTTTTTCTCATGTCACATTTGCTTCTTTTGCAAATCACTAAGTCTGTGCCCTCTCATTTTTGATCCTTTTACGAGTGGGAACAGCTTCTCCTTGTCTACTCTGTCCAACCCCCTCATGATTTTGAGCATCTCTATCAAATCTTCTCTCAGCCTTCACTCCAAGGAGAACAGTCCCAACATCTACAATCTATCCTCATAGCTGAAGTTTCTCATCCCTGGAACCATTCTTGTAAACCTCTTCTGCACTCTCTCCAACATGTTCACATCCTTCCTATAATGTGGCACCCAGAACTGTACACAATGTTCCAGCTAAGGTCTAATGAGTGTCTTACATAAATTCAGCATGACCTCCCTGCTCTTGTACTCTATGCCCCTATTAATATAGCCCAGGATACTATGCTTTATTAACTGCTGTCTCCACCTGTCCTGCCACCTTCAATGATCTACATACATAGAAGTCTTTCTACTCCTGCCCCCCCTTAAATTTCACCCCTTATTTTATATTGTCTGACCATGTTCTTCCTACCAAAATGCATCACCTCACACTTCTCTGCATTGAACTTCACCTGCCACCTATCTGCCCACTTCTCCAACTTGTCTGTCCTCTTGAAGTTCCATACCGTCCTCAACACTCCCAAGTTTCATATCTTCCGCAAACTTTGAAATTGTTCCCTGCACACCAAGATCTGATAATTATTATATATATCAGGAAAAGCAAGAGTCCCAATACTGACCCGTGGAGAAATCCACCACAAACTTTCCTCCAGCCTGAAAAATATCCATTGACCATTACTCTTTGCTTCCTATGTTTTAGCCAATTTTGTATCCACATTGCTACTGTCCCTTTTATTCCATGAGCAATAACTTTTCTCAAGTCTGTAGTGTGGCACTGTCAAATGTGTTTTGAAAGTCCATGCACATCACATCAACAGCATTACCCTCATTGACCTTTTCTGTTACCTCTTCAAAAAAACTCAGCAAGTTAAACACAATTTCCCTTTTAGAAAGCTATGCTGGCTCTTCCTTATCAACCCATATTTTTCCATGTGACTACTAATTCTATCTACAATAATTGTTTCTAGAATCTTGCCCACCACTGAGGCTAAACTCACTGGTCTGTAATTGCTGGGCTTATCCTTACAACCTTTTTTGAACAAGGGTGTAATGTTTCCAGTCCTCTGGCACCTCCCCTGAATCTAGGGAAGACTGAAAGATTATGGCCAGTGCCCCTGCAATTTCTACTCAGTTCCTTCTATGTCCTTGGATGCATCTCATCTTTTAAGTACCGACAGTCTATTCAACACTTCCTTATCAACTCTGAACCCTTCTAGTGACAAAGTTTCCTCATCTGTCGCCATGGCCTGGGTAGCATCTACCTCCTTGGTAAAGTCGGATGCAAAGTATCCATTTAATATATCAGTCATGGCCCCTTCGTCCATGTGTAAATTCCCTTTTAGGTCCCTAATCGGCCCTACTCCTTTTACTATTTATATGTCTATAGAAGACTTTGGGATTCCCCTTTATGTTGGCTGCCAGTCTTTTCTCAATCCTTCTTCACTTCTCTAATGTGCTTTTTCACCTCCCCTCTGAACCCTTTGTATTCCTCTTGGTTCTCAAATTGTATTTTCTGACACATTTTCTGACATAAGCACTCTTTTTCTTTTTTATCCTAAATTAAATCTCCTTTTTCATCCAGGGAGCTCTGGATTTGTTTGCCCTACCTTTCCATTTCAATGGAATATACCTTGACTGTACCCAAACCAATTCTTTTTTGAAAGTAGCCCATTGTTCAGCTAAAGTTTTTCCTGCCAATCTTTGGTTCCAGTCTATCTGGCTTAGCTCCGTTCTTGCCCCATTGAAGTTGGCTCTTGTCCAGTTAATTATTCTTACTCTGGATTGCCTATTGTCCTTTTCTATCATCCTAAAACGTACAATACAATAATCACTGTCTCCTAAATGTTCCCCCACTGACACGATCTACTTGGCCCACCTCATTTCCAAGAGCCAGGTCCAACAGTGTGTCTTTTCTTGTTGGATTGGACACATACTGCTGTAAAAAAATTCCCCTGAACACAATCTAGGAACTTTTGCCCCTCTCCACCCTTTACATTACCACTGTCCCAGTCTACGTTCGGGTGATTAAAGTCCCTCATTATAACTACTCTATAGTGCTTGCATCTCTAATTTCCCTGCAGATTTGTTCTTCTATGTCCTTCTTTTGTTCTTCTGTTCCTATTTCTCATAAGAACATGAATGGACCATTCAGCCCCTCGAGCCTGCTCCACCAATCAATAAGATTATGGCTGATCTGCCCCAAGCCTCAGCTCCTCCTTCGTGCCAGCTCCTCATAGACCTCAGCTCCCCGATGTTTCAAAAATCTACCTCCTCTTTAAATACTTTGTGATCTAGCCTCCACAACTCTTTGGGATAGAGAATTCCAGACATTCACTATCCTCAGAAGAAATTCCTTCACATCTGAGTTTTAAATGAGTGTCCCCTTATTCTGTAACTATGTCCCCTAGTTCAAGATCCCCCCACTAGTGGAAACACCTTCTCAACATCTAGCCTGTCAAGCACCCCCCTCAGGGTCTTGTACGTTTCAATAAGATCACCCCTCATTCTTCTAAACTCTAATGAATAAAGGCCTAACTTGTTTAGCCCTGATCCAGCAATTACTACATTTGAGGTTCTGCTTGCTAATTTTCTACCTAGCTCTCTAAATTCCAATTGTAGGACCATGTCCCCCTTCCTACCCAAGTCATTGGTACCAATGTGGACCACGACCTCTGGCTGATCACCCTCCCCCAGGAGAATGTCCTGCAGCCGCTCTGTAACATCCTTGACCCTGGCACCAGGGAGGCAACATACCATTCTGGAGTCATGTCTATGGCCGCAGAAATGCCTGTCTGCTCCCCTAACCAATGAATCCCCTATCACTATAGCTCTTCCTTTCTTCTTCCTCCTTTCCTGTACAACTGAGCTGTTCATGGTGCCAGAAACCTGGCTCTGACTACACTCCTCTGAGGAACCAGCACCCTCACCATCTTCCAAACAGAAAACGGATTTGTGAGCGGGACCCTAGGGGACTACTTCACTACCTGCCTACTTCTCTTGGACTGCCTGGTGGTCACCCATTCCCTCTCTCTCTCCAGGACCTTAAGCTGTGGTGTGACCACCTCTCTGAACTTGCTATCCACATAGCTCTCAGCCTCGCGGATGTGCCACAGTGATTCCAGCTGCCGATTGAGCTTTGAAACCCGGCGCTCAAGTTTCTGCAGCTGACAGCACTTCCTCACGTGTGGTCGTTTAGGACACCGGTAGCGTCCTTGACTTTGCACATATTACAGGACATGCATTCCTCTCGACTGAGCTGCCCTGTCATGTCTTAACTCTACTTCCCTTACTTTAACTTTATTCTACTTTGGATTATTTGTATTACTTTATTATGTTAGTCCTAAACTTCCCATATTGCTGGCACTTCTCAGTTAAATCCAAGTATAGCAATTTGTTTAAAAATATTACACTTTTCTAATTTACTCACCAGGTCCTACTTACCAAGGCTACTGCCCTTCTTTCTAAGGAAAGGTAGAAAAGGAAAGGAGCACCTCCTCCCTCAACTACCAAACCCCAACTGAAGCACTCTACTGCAGCCAAAAACAGCACTCCAGTGCAGACATAGTCGTTATTATAAGATAGCCTACTTTTATTCCCTCTGAACCTAGCCTCTGAAAACCTGATTAAGCCAGTTATCTAATTAACTAGTTGCATCTGCAAACAGAGCCTGTATGAGCCCTGTTTTAAGCCTGGACTAAAACTCACAACCTTCCAAACCTAACAGCAACTTTTAGTTAATTGTTAAATTAGAGAGAGACTAGGCTTTAGATTTAATTTAACCCTTAAATTCCCTCAGTCACCAAACCCCAACCGAAGCACTCTACAGCAGCCAAAAACAGCACTCCAGTGCAGATAAAACAACTTGACTTTCACTTGGATCCCATTGGCTTTTACTTTTCTGACCAGTTTGTTGCTGGGGCTTTGTCAAAAGCCTTGCTGTATTCCATGTGCATTACATCAACATGTTAGCATCATCAACCCACCTTATTACCACCTCAAAGTATTCAATTAGTTTAGTCAGACATTACCTTCCCTTGACAAATCCATGCAGACTATCCTTGATTAATCCATGTATATATCATCCAACATTTCATATTCCTCCACCCCTTAACTAAAATGCCTGCATTGTCCACTTCCTTTATGAATACAAACACAAAGTATTCATGAAGAACCATGCCAATGTTTTCCACCTCCACATACAAGTTACCTTTTTGGTCTCTAACTGGCCCAACTCTTTCCTCCATTATCCTCTTGCTCTTTATGTATTTACAAGCAGAGACCCGCAAAACATTTGCCGTCAAATTAGTATCTTTATTACAACAGAACTTGTTTGAATACAGGAATTGTAGTTATTCTTTCACCAGAGTCATAACTTCTCACTTTGAAAAAGGCTACGTAATGCTGTTTATGTGTAAAAACAGGCCAAGCAATATAATACAAATTTTGTCAAGTGTCCAGTTTTGTGACTTGACTTGTTTATAGTCATAGGATATGAAAGTCTCATTGGGAACTGATTTCTCCAGAGTTGAAAAGGCAGGTTTATACCTAATGGACTCAATATTATTTGAAGAATAAACATGATTTCTTTGAAATTCCCTGTTATACTTTCAACATCTATCACGGAAGAAAACAGCTTGTTCCATGACACAGTTCTTGATTAGGATTCAAGTTTTGTAGCAACATTATAACTGCTCCTTCTTTGAGTCTAAGTTTGTACGGTGGCATGCCCATTTGAGTTAAGATTGTATAGAAACTCTGGAGGGTACAAACTGTTAAAATCCCCGTTTGCAGAATCAACGCTGTTGCATTCTTTTAACTCACCTGATAGCTTTTCTAAAATGTTTTCATTCAAATCTGGTGACTCTTCATTTTTAGCACAAAGAATAGCTTTCGAATAATAAATTATTTCAAATAATTGCCCCTGTCATTTTGCCATACTTAACCAATTCCATCATTTCATCCCGTCCTTCCCATGCCAGGCCATCCCCTCCTTTCCCTCACGGAAACAGTCACTCCGGCCAGGGTAACTTAGTTGGTGGACTCTCCTTACCTTCCACTGTTATTGTTCACCATCATTTATCGGCAGCTCCGCATGGCTCCACATGTGGCAGGTACCACCCAGCAAATAAGCCCCCCAACAGACATGCTCCTTAAACTGATGAGTCAAAACAGTCCAGGCAGAGAAAGACATTGTTGGGTTTTTCCTTGATTTTACTTTCCAATATTTTTTCATGCCTTCTCTTTGCTTTCCTAATTTCTTCTTAATTTTTCCCCTGCACTTTCTATACTCTTCTAGGCTTTCTGAAATATTGAGCTCCTAGCATCTGACTCCATATTCTCTTTGGCATCCAGAGGAATTTAGATTTGGAAGGTCCAGCCCTTTTTTCTTTCTGTGATCGTATTTGTTCTGAACCTTCTCTCTCTTCTTGAATTCCTCCCACTGCTCTGATGCTAACTGACCTTTAAATAGCTGTTTCTGTTCCACTTTTGCCAAACGAAATCTCAGTTGAGTTAAATCTCACCTTGCTCCAATTTAAAACTTTTACTCTTGGTCTATCTTTGCCCATTTCCATAACTCCATTAAATCTAACTGGATTATAACCACTACCACTATAATTCTCCCATTGATGCCCCTTTCAGCTTCAGCCCAGCTTCCACCTTCCTAAAACTAAATCCAGAATTTCCCCTATTCTTGTTGGGCTTGCCATGTGCTGGTTTAAAAAAAGGTTCTCCAGAATCCATTTTAAGAATTGTGCCCTGTATACCTTCTATGCTAATTTTTTTTTTTTTCCCCAGTTAATATTAGGGTAGTTGAAATCCCCTTTTATTTCTGCCCTATCTTTCTACACTTCTCAGCAATTTGTTACCTATTGTCTCTTCTATCTCCCTATGACTGTTTGGGGTTTGAATAGAGTATATTTCTAACAGCGTGCCCTTCTTTTATTTGTCAGGTCAACCCATATGGCTTCATATGATGATCCATTTAGCATATCCTTCCCCCTCACAGCTTTGCTCGTTTCTTTAACCAATATTGTGACCCTCACCCCCGCTTATTTTATACCCTCTCTATCTTATCTGAAAATCTTGTAGCTAGAAATGTTGAGCTGCCATTCCTTACATACCTGCTTCTTAATTTTCTCCCTTTCATTTCCAGCTTTGCTTCTTTCCACGCTGAATCTACACTTAAGTTCCCAGTGCCCTGCCAAGCTAGTTTAAACCCTCCCAACAGCACTAGCAAACCACCTGCAAAAATATTAGTCCTGGCCGTGATAAGGTGCAATCCACTGGCCTGTACAGGTCCAATTCCCCTGGAATCTAAAACCCTCCCTCCAACATCATCTCCCTAGTCACGCATTCATCTGCACTATTCAGTTATTGGCCGTAGCACCATGAGTAATCCAGAGATTACTACCTTTTAGGTGCTGCTTGTTAGTTTCTTTACTAGCTCCCTAAAATCTGCCTGAAGTATCTCATCTATCTTTCTGTCTATGTCGTTGGTACAATTACGGGCCACAACCTCTGGCTGTTCACCTTCAATACCACCACCAGCCTCCCCCGCCCCCCCAAAGAATGTTCTGTAGCAGCTCAGTAACATCCTTGACCTTTACACCTGGAGTCATGTCTGTGGCTCCAGGAGTGCCTGCCTGTTCCCCTAACTATTGAATTATAAGAACATTCGGCCTATCGAGCCTGCTCCATCATTCAATTAGATCATGGCTGATAATCTACCCCAACACCACTTTCCCGCTCTATCTCCATATCCTCTGATGTCATTACTATCCAGAAACCTATCAATTTCTGTCTTGAACTTGCTCAGTGATTGAGCTTCCACAGCCCTCTCGGGTAGAGAATTCCAAAGATTCACTACCCTCTGAGTGAAAAATTCCTCTTCATCTCAGTCTTAAATGGCCTGCCCCTTATCCTGAGACTGTGTCCCCTGGTTCTAGATTCACCAACCAGGAGAAACATCCTTCCTGCATCTACACGGTCAAGCTCTAAGAATTTTGTACACTTCAATACTATCACTTCTCATTCTTCGGAATTCTAGAAAGTACATGCCCAGTCTCCTCAATCTCTCCTCATAAGACACTCCTGCCATCCCGTTGACTAGTTGGGTGAACCTCCGTTGCACTCCCTCCATGGCAAGTGTATCTTTCCTTAGATAAGGAGACCAAAACTGCACACAATATTCCAGGTGCAGTCTCACCAAGGCTCTATACAATTGTAGCAAGACATCTTTACTCCTGTACTCAAATCCTCTTGCAATGAAGGCTATTATACCATTTGCCTTCCTAATTGCTTGCTGCACCTGTATGCTAACTTTTAGTGACTCATGAACACAGACACCCAAGTCCCTTCAGTCCGCCCTCTAAAAAGAGCCTCTGCCTTTCTGTTTTTGTACCAAAGTGGATAACTTCACACTATGTTTCATCTGCCATGTTCTAGACTAGGCTTGTCCCATGTATGACAAAAACAGAAATACCTGGAAAAACTCAGCAGGTCTGGCAGCATCAGCGGAGAAGAGTACAGTTGACGTTTCGAGTCCTCATGACCCTTCATGAGGACTCGAAACGTCAACTGTACTCTTCTCCGCCGATGCTGCCAGACCTGCTGAGTTTTTCCAGGTATTTCTGTTTCTGTTTTTGTTTTGGATTTCCAGCATCCGCAGTTTTTTGTTTTTGTCCCATGTATGGCCTATGGACCGACTGCGGCCCGCAAAGCCACTCCATGCGGCACCTGGAGCTAATTTTGAAAATGCCTGTCAAATGGGTAAATTTGAATGGAAGATTCTGCATGGAGCTGCTCCTCCAATCACAGGCCATTTCTCTCCCGCGTTTGCTGCCGTTAGGCTCACTAGCAGCACATGTGGGAGAGAAACAATCCGCGATTTGGGGAGCAGCAAACACCAGCGAGGATGGAATAGGGGCCCAGGGAGAGTGGCTGAGGGAGTGGAGGGTTCGAAGAGCGTGGCCCAGGGAGTGGAGGTTCAAAGAATGTGGCCCAGGGAGCAGAGGTGCCAGAGCTGGGCTCAGGCGGCCCGGAGTGGGGCTCAGGCGAGTTTGAGAACAGCCCAGGCGGGCTGAAACATAACACGAGGCAGCAGGAGCAGTGCCCTATGGTGCCTGAGAAAGTGAGTGACTGGAGACTGAGAGAGTGTGTGAGGGGGGTGGTTAACAGAGAGTGTGAGGGGGGTGGTTGAGAGAGGGGTTTGTTAATCTTCCTTAGAACCCTGCCCCATCCCAGTACTCCAGTGGTACCATGGACTTGCCTCTGGCATCTGCAGAAGAACCATCACCTTCACTTTGTTCTAGTATCCTGGTTCCACATTAATCTCAAGTGCTTTTTAATACCTTTATACTTATAAACTGTCCCCTTAGTCATGTCCCCTTAACAATAAAGAGTATCATTTTCTGATCTGTTTCTTGTACTTCAATCCTTTGGCAAGAGCAGGATCTTGTCTTTTCTCCACATTTCCTAACATGACTGTTTCCCTTAATCCTTGGTGACCATAACTGAACTCCAAATGTGTGTATAAAATTATGAGGGGTATAGATAGGTATACAGGAAGGAACTTTTCCCCTTGGTAGAGGGATCAATAACCAGGGGGCATAGATTTAAGGTAAGGGGCAGGAGGTTTAGAGGGGATATGAGGAAGAATATTTTTGCCCAGAGGGTGGTGGGAATCTGGAACTCACTGCCTGAAAGGGTGGTAGAGGCAGAAACCCTCATAACATTTAAGAAGTATTTGGATGTGCACTTGCGATTCCATGGCACACAAGGCTATGGGCCTAGTGCTGGAAAATGGAATTAGAATAGTTAGGTGCTTGTTTGACCAGCACAGACTCGATGGGCCGAGTCTTTTTCTGTGCTGTTGACCTCTATGGCTCTATGACAATGACTAGTATTCAAAACTGAATTACCATTTAGAGACCAAGATGCACTAAGGGTACACCAGCAATTCCTGCCTGGTCCTCCTTGTCTGTTCCCTCTCTTCCAGCACATTCTTAATCTGATCACCTTCAGAAATATGCTACCTATGTCGTTCTCAGCCTCACAAATGCATTGTGGTGTCACTGTCTGCTGTTAAAGCTCAGAAATCTGAAGCCA
Source organism: Cetorhinus maximus (assembly GCF_964194155.1). NCBI lineage: Eukaryota > Metazoa > Chordata > Chondrichthyes > Lamniformes > Cetorhinidae > Cetorhinus > Cetorhinus maximus. The sequence continues at coordinate 166,532,761 of NC_135883.1, forward strand.
AATTCCTCCAGCTGATGGTGCTTTCTGCACATGTGGTTGTCCTGGACACGTGTAGTGTCCTGGAGTTCCCAGATGACACAGGATGTGCATTCAATGGGACTGAGGTGCTCTGCCAACCATCTATTTCTTAGGCAGCTAGCTAAACTTAGCAGAAATAAACTTGAGACTTGTCCTTGATCTGAACAAAAAAAAACTAACCAGCTATTCACCAATCACCTCTTGCTGACTGACCTCTGGGTTCTCAGATTTAAAAAGCTTCCGCTTTTACTGTTTACTGTTTACTCATCTGATTTACTCACCTTCAGCTGTTCCCAGTCTTGAGCTTTCTCTCCTCCTCTCTTTATACTCTTGCCGCCTTTGTTCTTCATTCCTTCACTCTGATTCCTTCTGTACTCTGAAAATGGCAGATTGAACATTATTTATCTGAGAGTTTCCTGACTGCTTAGTTTCAGGTATTTGTTTCAAAAGAACTGAACTTGCACAAAGTTTTAAAAAAAAAACTGTTTCTGGAAAAGAAGATGTTAAATTATTACCCTGGATTGAGCATGCTGCTGGCTTTAGTTAGAATTACTACGTGGTGATATATTTCATTCACTTGTAAATTTGTGGCTTATTCTGTAAGGTATCTAATTTTGGAAAATCATACAGTGACTCAGACCATGTTAGCTTACCCATTAAAATGAAAGCTCAACAATCACCCTTTGCATCATCTAACTCTTAACTCTAATTGACTGCACTGTATTACCTAGAAATATTGATTGTTCCTTTTGTTTATCTAAGTTCTTCCTCTCATGTCCTATACTTGCCCTTTTTAAAAATTAGTATCCTTTGTTCTAGTATCCTGGTTCCACATTAATCTCAAGTACTTTTTAATATCTTTATACTTATATAAACTGTCCCCTTAGTCTGTCCCCTTCACAGTAAAGAGTATCTTTTTCTCATTTGTTTCTTGTGCTTCAATCCTTTGGCAGGAGCAGGATTTTGTCTTTTCTCCACATTTCCTAACATGACTGTTTCCCTTAATCCTTGGTGACCATAACTGAACTCCAAATGTGTATAAAATTATGAGGGGCATAGATAGGGTAGACAGGAAGGAACTTTTCCCCTTGGTGGAGGGATCAATAACCAGGGGGCATAGATTTAAGGTAAGGGGCAGGAGGTTTAGAGGGAATGTGAGGAAGAATGTTTTCGCCCAGAGGATGGTGGGAATCTGGAACTCACTACCTGAAAGGGTGGTAGAGGCAGAAACCCTCATAACATTTAAGAAGTATTTGGATGTGCACTTGCAATGCCATGGCATACAAGGCTATGGGCCTAGTGCTGGAAAATGGGATTAGAACAGTTAGGTACTTGTTTGACCGGCGCAGACTTGATGGGCCGAAGGGTCTTTTTCTGTGCCATAGACCTCTATGGTTCTATGACTATGACTCTACAGTTTGACTAGAGCCTCCAACTTGTATTCAACAGATTTAAGCATTCCATTTGTTTCAATAGTTGTTGCGCTCTCTCTGATGATGTGCACACCTCAATAAGCCCACAGGCCTCAATATGGCAAATGAGTGGTTCAAGTCATTACCTTAATAATGCTATTCAGTAATTAAAGGTACAGATTTTTTTCTATTCTTTACCATTCGTGAATCCTAGATGATGGAAATTGGCAGGCCTTTCAAATGTAGAGGCCATTGCAGTCAAACCTAATTCCTATCCTTGCCCAACTCCAGTACCACCCTAGATGGTTAAGTCTAGGTGCCCTCTGAAGTAACCTAGATAACCACTCATTAGTAAACTACTGAGCTGAAGAAGCCAAGCTCCATCGCATTGAGATCTAGGCAATGCAACATCGAAGTTCACCATATGAAGTTTAATTTCACAAATGATCTAAAACAAAGGTGCAGCTACAACATTGCTCTATATACAAAAATACCTCTTCCATTTCACAGGTGTTAATGTGGAAGTATTAACCATCTTCCATGTGAGCTACCCAAAACCCTATTTTTAAATCCCAATTCTTGTCTGAAGTCATTTCGAAAAAACAAGAAGTTCTTTATCTGGCAAAGAATGCAAGCTTTTTATTTTGTTTATCCTGTGGCTACCAGCTACCATAAATGTCAATGGCTCCTAATTGTCTCGATTAATTTTTAGGACAGCCGATTTGAGGAGTTTGACAATGGAACTTTGCGTATTAATAACGTGGAGGTGTATGATGGAACTCTGTATAAATGTCAGAGCAGCACTCCAGCAGGACTCATTGTGGGATACGCGCGTGTCCAAGTCTTAGGTAAGTGCAGACATTTATTCACTGCAGGTAACTAACTTGATAGACTTTAATTTTTATTTCTAACAATTTCTCAATTGATTAAATTCAACCATTTTGTTTGGAGTATGAATTCAGTTGTTCAAGTTGTGCTGTACAAGGTGACTTCCAGCACCAGCTCTGCTGCAGAACAGAAAATCCCATTTTTGGACATCATGGAGCTGCTCCCCAGGTTGCACTTTTTTCCTGTCCCCATATTCTGCAAATAAGTATTTCCATTGTCACGAACAATTTCTAATGCCTCATCCAGTTGATTATTTGTGTTGAACCTGGATGACTAGTTCTTCAGCCTTAGAACTCATCACCGATATACCTGATGCTGTTGTATACTTTCCAGACATAGCCATGCACACTTTTCTGCAAGAATCACTGATGGCACACTTGGGGAAGGCTGGGGACTTCCTCGTTTCTGTCACTACATAAAGCTAGGCACTACATCTGGCTATCAGAAGATACTGCACTGAGTTTTTGTGAAACCTTTTTCACCAACGTAGGACTTGAGTTTTTTGCCATTTGCAAATCTCAAAGCAACACAGCGTTGTATGGCACCCCAGTTTGGTTCATTCCATGTGAAGAACAGGGGACTACTCCTGGGGCCCTGGCCTACATTTATCCCTCAACCAACATCACCAAAACAGATTAGCAGGTCGTTTATCTTGCTTATCAAAGTTTTTCAAGGTATACCATTGACAATTTCAGTTCAAAAAACTTGGAAGCGGATCAGAATAATAATTTCCCCTGGGAGAAGGGCAGCAGATACATGAGAACACCGCCGCCTGGATGTTCCCCTCCAAGTCACTCACCATCCTGACTCAGAAATATATCACTGTTCCTTCACTGTCACTGGGTCAAAATCCTGGAACTCCCTTCCTAACAGCACTGTGAGTGCACCTACAACACAGGGACTGCAGCGGTTCGAGAAGGCAGCTCACCGCCACCTTCTCAAGGGCAACTAGGGATGGGCAATAAATGCTGGCCCAGCCAGCGAAGCCCACATCCTGTGAATGAATAAAAAAAAGGAAGGAGACCACTCAGCCCATCATTCCTGTGGCAACTCTTTGAAATAGCTATACAGTTAGTCACAGGTGAACATTTAGGGGACAGTGATCAATACCATAGGGTTTAGGTGAAAACAGCTGCAAGTATTCTTTGAGTCATTGCAGTAATATATTTCTTGATAACTATTTACCTGCGGTAGATTATTGGGTTCCATTTTAAGTATCACAGAATCACAATGTTACAGTGCAAAAGGAAGCCACATGGCCCATCATGTCTGTACCGGCTCTCCGAAATAGCATTATGAGTGAATGCCATTCTCCTGCCTTTTCCATATACCCTTGCACATTGTTTCTATTCAAGTAATCATCTAATGCCCTCTTGAAAGCCTCGATTGAACCCACCTCCACCACACTTCCAGGCAGTACATTCCAGACTCGAAACACTCGCTGTGTGAAAAAGTTTTTTCTCTCATCACATTTGTTTCTTTTGCAAATCATTTTAAACCTTTGCCCTCTCCACCTCGATCCTTTTACGAGCGGGAACAGTTTCTCCATATCTACTATATCGAGCCCCCTCATGATTTTGAACACGTCTGTCAAATCTCCATTTGGCCTTCTCTCCAAGGAGAACTGTCCCAACCTCTCCAATCGATCTTCATAACTGAAGTTTCTCAACCCTGGACTCATTCTTATAAACCTCTTCTGCACTCTCTCAGAATCTCACAGTGCAGAAGAGGCACTCGTCCCATCGAGTCTGCACTGACACATGAGAAACACCTGACCTACCTACCTAATCCCATTTACCAGTACTTGGCCCATAGCCTTGAATGTTATGACGTGCCAGGTGCTCATCCAGGTACTTTTTAAAGGATGTGAGGCAACCCGCCTCCACCACCCTCCCAGGCAGTGCATTACAGACCATCACCACCCTCTGTGTAAAAAGTTTTTCCTCACATCCCCCCTAAACCTCCTGCCCCTCACCTTGAACTTGCGTCCCCTTGTGACTGACCCTTCAACTAAGGGGAACAGCTGCTCCCTATCCACTCTGTCTATGCCCCTCATAATCTTGTACACCTCGATCAGGTCGCCCGTCAGTCTTCTCTGCTCCAACGAAAGCAACCCAAATCTATCCAATCTCTCTTCATAACTTAAATGTTTCATCCCAGGCAACATCCTGGTGAACCTCCTCTTCTCCAGTCCTCTGGCACCTCCCCTGTGGCCAGAGAGGAATTTAAAAATTTGGGTCAGAGCCCCTGCGATCTCCTCCCTTGCCTCCCTCAGCAGTCTAGGACACAAATCATCCAGGACCTGGAGATTTGTCCACTTTTAAGCCTGCCAACACCTCCAATACCATGTCACTCCCGATATCAATTTGCTCAAGAACCTCGCAGTCTCCCCTGTTCCATACCTTCATCCTCATTCTCTTGGGTGAAGACGGGTGTGAAGTATTTGTTCAACACTCTACCGATGTCTTCTGGTTCAACCCATAGATTGCCCTCTTGGTCCCTAATGGGCCCTACTCTTTCCCTGGTTATCCTCTTCCCATTGATATACTTATAAAATACCTTGGGATTTTCCCTACTTTTACCAGCCAGAGCTTTCTCATATCCCCTCTTTGCTCTCCCAATTGCTTTCTTAAGCTCCACCCTGCACTTTCTGTACTCCACTAATGCCTCCACTGATTTGCTCCCCTTGTACCTGCTAAAAACCTGTCTTTTCCTTCTCATCGTATCCTGAATGTCTCTGGTCATCCATGGTTCTCTGGGCTAGTTACTCCTTCCTATCACCCTAGAGGGAACATGTTGAGTCTGTACCCTCCCCATTTCCTTTTTGAACACCCCCCATTGCTCTTCTGTAGATTTCCCCACAAGTAGCTATTCCCGGTCTACCTTGGCCAGATCCTGCCTTATTTTACTAAAATCCACTCTCCCGCAATCCAAAATATTTTTTTGCAACTTGTCAATTTCTTTGTCCAGAACAAGGTTAAATTGTACCATGTTGTGGTCGCTATCACTAAAATGCTCCCCTACCACCACCTCAGCCACCTATCCGGCTTCATTCCCCAGAATTAGGTCCAGCACTGCGCTGTCCCTGTTGGACCCTCAACATATTGACTTAAAAAGTTCTCCTGTACACATTTCAAGAAATCCACTCCCTCCAAGCCCTTAACACTATGTCTATCCCAATTAATGTTGGGAAAGTTGAAATCACCTAATATAATTATCCTATTGTTATTGTTTTTACACACCTCCACGAATTGTGCACATATTTGCTCCTCAATTTCCCACTGACTATCTGGGGGTCTATAATAAACACCTAACAATGTGGCTGCCCCTTGTTTGATTCCTAAGCTCTACCCACAAAGCTTCATTCAATGCCCCCTCCAAGATATCATCTCTCCTTACTGCAGTAATTGACTCCTTAACTTATAATGCAATGCCTCCTCCTCTTTTACCCCCTCCCCTGTCCCGCCTGAAGATTCTAAATCCCGGAAAGTTGAGCTGCCAATCCTGCTCCTCCCTCAACCACTGTGATAGCTAATATATCACAATTCCATGTGTCAATCCACACCCTTAACTCATCCGTTTTACCTGTAATACTCCTGGCATTAAAGTAGAGGCCATCTAGCCTTATCTTAAACCCCTGAAACTTAATGCAGCTGTACTCTCTCTGACTTGATTGTTTTACTGTATTATGATGTGTCCCTATTCTGCTAACATTCTGTGTTCCCTCCCCCTGCCGAATTTCTTTAAACTTCTCCCAACAGCACTAGCAAACCCGCCCGCAGGGATGTTATTCCCACTCTGGTTCAGATGTAGAAGGTCCCACCTTTGCCAGAAACGGTCCCAGTGATCCAGGAATCTAAAACTCTCCCCCCTGCACCAACTCTTAAGCCACGTATTCATCTGTGCTAATCTCCTATTTCTGCTAGCACGTGGCACTGGGAGTAATCCAGAGGTTACAACCCGAGAGGTCCTGCTTTTCAGTCTACTGCCTAACTCCCCGAATTCTTGATGCAAGACCTCATCCCTCTTTCTACCTATGTCATTGGTACCAACACGTACCATGACCTTTGCCTTATCACCCTCCCTCTTCAGGATGCCCTGCAGATGTTCAGTGACATCCCGGACCCTGGCACCAGGGAGACAACACACCATCCTGGAGTCACGTTGATGGCCACAGTAGCACCTATCTGTTCCCCTGACTATAGAATCCCCTATTACTATTGCTCTTCCTCTCTTCCTCCCCTCCTGTACAGACAGGCTCCTTATGGTGCTAGAAGCTTGGCTCTGTCTGCATTCCCTGGAGAAACCAGCGCCCTCATGAGCCTCCAAAATGGAATACCGATTTGCGAGCAGGACCCCAGGGAACTCCTGAACTACCTGCCTGTTTCTCTTGGACTGCCTGACGGTCACCCATTCCCTTCCTTCCTCAAGTCCCTTCAGCTGTGGTGTGACCACCTCTATAAGCATGCTATCCACGATGCTCTCAGACTCGCGGATGCTCCACAGTGTCCCCAGATTCCGTTCCAGCTCTGAAACCCGAGCTTCCAGGAGCTGCAGCTGGCCACACTTCCTGCACACATGCTGGTCCCGGGCACTGAAAATGTTCCCGGCTTCCCACATGGAGCACACCACGGCTTTGTGCTCTCCTGCCATGACTTATCTCTTTAAATTAAACCTTTTAAATTAGTTACTCTAGGGCCCTTCTTTCCTGACCCTCGTTACTACAGAATATACAAACTATAAACCACAAGAAAGACATTAAACTATAAGTGATAAAAGTAGTAAATACTTACCCGACCTTTCCACTACTTATCAGTCATTTCTCTCCCTTGTAGCCTCTACTGCTGCAGCAGGGCAAGACCACTGTCTGAAGATTTAAGAAGTTGGATAGCAAAGAAAAAATGTAAAGAGCACTTCTTCCCCTCTGCACCGAATTGCCAATACCCACACTCACTCTTGCTGTGTCGCATTCAGGATGAGGTTTCTCCCCTGCTCATGTGCAATGTATTCTCTCCCCTGCTCTCTCCAATGCATTCACATCCTTCATATAACATGACGCCCAGAACTGTACACAATAGTCCAGTTGAGACCTAACTAGTGTCTTATATAAGCTCAGCATAATCTCCCTGCTCTTGTACTCAATGCCCCTATTAGTGAAACCCAGGATACTGTATGCTTCATTAACTGCTCTCTCCTCACAGTTATTTGGCCTACTCAGCTAACCTCATTTCCCAAATGCAGCAATACCTCCTTCCTAGTTGGACTGAGACCGAGTCAAGGAAATTCTGTTCAACACATTTCAGGAATTCATTCCCCTTCTTACCCTTTACTCTAAGACTGGCTAGAATCTTTTGCTCTCGCTGGTGATGAGTTTGGAAGCAGTATGGGCTTTTGCTTAATTGGGATGGTGGCGTACCAGAACCCCATCACCTTCCTGCCTCTACTAGAATTAAGTTCTGTGTGGGGAATTAATGCTTGTCCTTCCCACCCTGCTGCCAATTTAGGCCCTTAGGTGGCAAATTAATGACTTCATTCTACTACCACCAGTGTTCACTCACTGGTTCAGAGAAGCTTAAGTCAGTATCACACTGTTCTGGCTGATCGACAGTGCTGCCTAAGGTCGAGACATTTACTTCCACATCCTTAACGTCATTTTCTGGCTTGGAGAAGCTTAAATTAATATCACACTGCTCTGGTTGATCTACAGTGCTGCCTAAGGCAGAGACATCTACTTCCTTATCCTTAATGTCATTTTCTGGCTTGGAGAAATTTAAGTTAATATCACACTGCTCTGCTTGATCTACAGTGCTGCCTAAGGCAGGGACATCTACTTCCACATCCTTAACGTCATTTTCTGGCTTGGAGAAGTTTAAGTCAGTATCACACTGTTCTGGTTGATCTACAGCGCTGTCTAAGGCAGGGAGATCTACTTCCACATTCTTAACGTCATTTTCTGGCTTGGGGAAGCTTAAATTAATATCACACTGCACTGGTTGATCTACAGTGCTGCCTCTATCCAAGTTAATATATTACCCCTAGCTCTGTGTGATCTTATCTTGTGTATTAATCTTTTGTGCGGCACCTTATCAAAGGCCTTCTGGAAGTCCAGATATACGACATCTACAGGATCCCCGTTATCCACTTTGCTTGTCACGTTTTCAAAGAACTCTAGCAAATTATTCAAACACGATTTACTCTTCATAAAACGATGCTGACTCTGACGGATTGCATTTTGACTTTCCAAATGCCCCATTACTACTTCCTTAATAATGGATTCCAACAATTTCCCAAAGACAGTCGTTAAACTAACTGGTCTATAGTTTCCTATTTTCTGCCTTCCCCGTCCCCCCCCCTGCCTTTTTGAATACGGGTGTTACGCCTCCACCACCCTGTGTTTTAACGGTGGGTCTCTTAATACTGTTCTCTCTCAGGCTCTTTCTCAGGTTCTCACTCTGACTACCCCATACTGCTTTTAACTGTGGGTCTCTGGCACAGTTATCTTTTTGGCTCTCTCTCTGACTCCTGCTGACTCTCACCTGTTCTCTTTTAGGGGTTTGCTCCCTCTTTAGTACCTTAGCCGTGCTCTCTGCCTCCATACAATCTCACTTTTGATCCTGAATTGGTCCCACCCTTCTTTTGACTATCTTCTAACTATTTATGTTTATAAAAGACTCTTGGGTTTCCTTCTATGTTGGTGCTAATCTATACTCATTCACTTTTATTTACCCTCTTATTTCCTTTTTCACACCTCTTTGCAATTTGTTTTCAACTTTGTTCTCCAGTGAATTATGAGCTCAGCATTTATCATAAGCCTCCTCTTTCAGTTTAATTTGAATCTCTATATCTTTAGTGATCAAGGGAGCTCTAGTTTTGGATGTGCTTTCTTTGCCCTCATAGGAATGCGTCTAGTCTGTACCCAAAATATTTCCTCTTTGAAGGTCTACCTTTGCTCATTTACTGTTTCACCTGTCAATATTTGATTCTGATTCACCTGGGCCAGATTACTTTTAAATTCTCTGAAATTAGCTCACCTCCAATGAGTCTTTGCACATTTGAATTTTTCACGGCCCTTTTCCATAACTACTCTAAATTATTATTATGATCACTGTTGCCCAAATGTTATATCACTGAAACATGCTCTCCCTTTCCCATTAATTCCCCAGACCTTGATTCAGCACTGCTTCCCTCCTTATTGCGAATCAAGCAAGGTGTTTTGTACACATTTCAGGAATTCCTTCCCTTCTTAATTTACCCTTTATAGGTATTTACCATGTCTGTATTAGGAAAATTCAAGCCCACCGTTATTACTACTCTATAGTCCAAGCATCTTTCTGAAATTTACATGAAAATTTACCCCTCTAATTGCTTCACCATTTGATAAGTCTACAGTAAACACCCAGCAATATAGTAGCTCCTCTGTTGCTCCTTAATTCTAATCCAATAGACCCTGTCATTGAACCCTAAAGTACATCACACCTTTCTAGTGTTGGATTAAGGGCTTCAACTAACATTGCTGCTCCCCCTTTTTGTCCTTTCCTATCTTTCCAGACTACGTTGTAGCTAGGAATATTAAGTACAAATTTTTCTCCTTGTTTGAGCCAGGTGTCCATTATTACCACTATATTATGATATAATGTGATCACTATGCCTGGAGCTCACTAACCTTATTCACAATGCTTCATGTGTTTACTCATATCCATCTTAGTCTGCCTTGCATTCCCCCTCTGCCTGACCTCCCTAATTCTGAACTACTCTATATTTCACTGCTGTTATCTCTTCAAGTTTTTTTATCCACCTTGTATCTCCTCTCGTGCTTCACCCAGGTGCCTCTTTCCCTGTCAAATTAAACTCTTCCCACAGCAATTGTTAACCTCCCGGCCTTGTTGAGATGTAACCTGTCCATATATCACTCCTTCCTGCCCAGAACTATTCCCAATTAGACCTCATGCATCATAGATTTTCATGTGATGGCTCCTGATATTAATTGGATTAATTTTAATGTATGACACTGCCAAAAGTGGGTAAGTTATGAAGATCCTGCTCTTAAAATTGACGAACTCCATTGCAATGGTGTTAGAGATAAAAATTACACATTCAAAACACTGTGAACCATTCACTGACACAAACAGTTCAATGTACTAAAGGTCAGAAGAGTATAAGTTTTTTTTGCATTTGGACTTCCTTTGCTAAGAGAAATTTATGGAGAGAGAGGATCTATGCAACTACCATGATGAAAGATTGGGACAGTCCGCAAGACCTTCTTGCACTGGGGGACTACCCATCATGCAAAAGGTCAATTGAAGGAGCAAGGTAGCTGGTACACCTTTTTGCCTTCCTGAAGAGGAATAATGCCTGCACAGGTCGGGCTTTGCCATCAAAAATGAGCTTGACTGGTACCTCAGCGGCTCCCCCTGTGGGATAGGCAAGTGCCTTATGACTACCCAGCTCACCCTAATGAGGGATCAGCCACTGTCATCAGCACATAAGCTCCTACACCTGAGGGAACAACGAGACCAAAAAAGGATTGTACAAGGTTTCTGCACCGACCATGAGCAATCCCTCGCCCGAGTCCCAGCAAGCAATAAATTGATCCTCCTCAGAGACATCAATGCCAGATTCAGGAAGAATGTGAATCTCTGGAGGGTTATGATTGGTAAAGAAAGAGCAGGGAAAGTAAACTCATGACGAAATGTCTAGAATATGACCCTGTCATAACCAACACCCTGTTCTATCAGCGAGATGAGCACAAGAAAAAGGCAACTCCCAAGGTCCAACACTGGCACCTGTTCAAGCAAGGAACTGTAAAGATGTCTGCATCACCCGTGCCATTACAGCTGCTGACGACTGCTGGACCGATCACTGCCTCATCCGAGCTACCATCTCCATCAGCCTGGCCCCCAAACAATGAAGGCAACAGAAGCAATGCCATAAGAAAATTAGTATCAAAGGCCTCGAGGATCCTACCGGCGCCTCACTGCCAACCTCTGAACCTCCAGTTACCAGGATCTACTTTGTGCCCGTGGTGCTTGGTCGACTCTGAAGTCCACTATAACAAGCACCTGTGAAGAGGTTCTTGGCCTCTCTCTCAGGAAACATTTGTTTCTGGTTTGACAAAAATGACCAGGCTACACAGAACCTGATTGAGCATAAGTACAAAGCTTTCTGGAAACAGACGGGAAACCACCGCAACTCAAGAGAAAAGCAGCAGCCCTACAGGGTTAAAACCCACACCATAAAGAACGAATGCTGGGTAGAAAGAGCGTGGAAGATGCAACAACTGGCAGATACCAATGATATGCGTGGTTTCTTCAATGCTGTCAAGATGATCTGTGGTCCAAGCAGTCGAGGCTTATGGAGTATCCTTATCAAATTTGGCAGCCCTCAGAAATTTGTCACCATCCTATGCCCACACATGATCCTCACCAATGAAACCACCACAGACCTTCTCTCAGTGAAGACTGGGGTCAAGCAAGGCTATGTCATTGCACCAACCATTTTCTCCTTTCTCTCTGCAATACCTCGTTACACCTTCACCAAATTACCCGCAGGTGTAGAGACAATTTACAGAACAGAATGGAAACTTCAACTTACACTGCCTTTAACCTAAAACCAAAACCACTCCAACTTCAGTCATTGAGCTCCAGTACCTTTGTGTGTGTGCTCATTTAGAAATTGAGCTCCAGGTCATTGTTGACTCTTTTTCTGAAGTATAGCAGAAAATAGATCTTTCACTAAATACCAGGAAAACTAAGATGCTCTTCAAACCAGCTCCCACAGCACAACATCCCCAATCCTTTCCCCTTCGATTAACATCAGTGGCGAGATCCTGGAAAATGTGGACCATTTGCCATACCTTGAGAGCCTCCTCTCAATGACGGCCAACACAGACAACAACAATACATCATTGCCTCCAATGTGTCAGCTCAGTCTTCGGCCGACTAAGCAAAAGAATATTTGAGGACCAAGATTTCAAACCCAAAATCAAGGTTGTGGTTTACCAGGCAGCAGTGATCTGCTTGCTTTTATGTACTTAAGAGACTTGGACAACCTACAGCAGGCACCTCAAAGGGCAGGAGAAGACCATCAGCAGTGATGATCTTTGCAAGATCTTCCAGGTGGTCCAATGGCAGCATCCTCTCCAAAGCCAACATGCCCAGCACCGAGGCGCTAATCACTCAAAATCAGCCCCGCTGGGCAGGACATGTTGTTCACACATCTAACACGAGCCTCCCAAAGCAACTGTTCTATTTGGAACTCTGTTACGGCAGGAGACTCCCAGGAGGACAAAGGAAATCCTTTAGGGATGTCCCCAAAGCATCCCTGAAGAGGTCAAACATTCCCACTGACTCATGGGAATCTCTGGCTTGTGACCAACCAAAATGGAGAAGGTTCATTCGGGAAGGCAACAAACGCATTGAGAGATTTCGTCAGGAATATGTAGAGGCGAATTTGAGGCACCAGACAGCGCGCACAAACCTCCAAATAATTCATCTACTCAACCCTCCAAGCACTATCTGTCCTCCATGTGACAGACTCTGCAGATCACACGTTGGACATCAGCCATCTCAGAACCCATCGAACCATAATGGAAACAAGTCACCCTTGATCCCAACAGTATAGCTCTTGTTCAGCATGCCACGAGGTATCGGGCATTATGGTGTATTTATCTCTCAGGAGTGGGGCTTGAACCTACAACCTTCTGACTCAAGTGAGAGTGCTACCACTGACGCAAGTCTAGCATGTGCAGACATTACAAGTTAAGGTGAGGCTGCCACTTCACTTATGGGAGTCGATGTTGAGGTTGTTGATCCAGGATCTCGCCATTGATGTTAATCGAAGGGGAAAGGATTGGGAATGTTGTGCTGTGGGAGCTGGTTTGAATTTAGTGTTTTTGGTATTTAGTGAAATGTCCATTTTCTGCTGTACTTCAGAAAATGAGTCGGGTGGGGTTGTGGTGGCGGTGGTGTGGGAGAGGGGGTGGGGGCGTGCCGTGATGGTGGGGGGCCGGGTTGGATGCTAATTTGTGGAAGTTAATTATGATGCCATTTTTATTTTCCTTGCACCACCTTGGGGAAAATGTGTATAATCTCTATACTATTTTCATATTTTGCCATCTAAAGTGTCACACATCGAACCCCCATATCTTGCAACTCTTCATATTCTATTTTGCAGAGAAGCTCAAGTTCACGCCACCTCCACAGCCACAGCAGTGTATGGAGTTGAATAAGGATATGACAATCCAATGCTCTGCCACTGGCCGTGAGAAACCAGTAATCAAATGGAGCAAAAGCGGTAAGAATTTATGCTACTTCAACACTGAACTCATTTGCATTTTTACTAGTGTTGCAAGATGCACATCAATCAATTACAATAAAATCTTCACCCTGTTTTCAGTCTTTTCAGAACTTTACTTATTACCATATCAAATAGTGAAAACTGTATAATGGTGCCAAAAAAATTGGTAATGTCCTCTGTGACAAAGGAAATGGGAGCAGGAATAGGCTGATCTATATTAATGACTTGGATGAAGAGATTGAATGTAATTTAGCCAAATTTGCTGACAATATGAAGATAGGTAGGAAAGGTAGGAGGAGGCTACAAGGAGCCTGCAAAAGGATGTAGATAGGTTAAATCCCTTGCGCCTTCTCCACCATTTAATAAGATTAAGGCTGATTTGGTGTGGCCTTAACTCCACTTTCCTGCCTGTCTCCTTTGTGGATCAAAAATCTGTCTAACTCAGTCTTGAATATCTTCAATGCCCCAGCCTCCACTGCTCTCTGGGGAAGAGAATTCCAAAGATTAATGACCCTCTGCAAGAAGAATTGCTCCTCATCTCCATCTTAAGTGGGAGACCCTTATTTTGAAATTTTGCTCCCTTGTTCTGGATTCCCCCATGAGGGGAAATGTTCTCTCTGCATCTGTCAAGCCCACTCAGAATTTTATGTTTCAGTAAGATCACTTCTCATTCTTCTAAACTCCAATGAGTTTAGACCTAACTTGCTCAGCCTTTCCTCATAAGATACCCTTTCGTCTCAGGAATCAACCTAGTGAAGCTCCTCTGAACTGTCTCTAAATGCAAGTGTATCACTCCTTAAGTAAGGATACCAAAACTGTACACAGTAGTCTTGGTGCAGTCTCACCAGTGCCCTGTACAGTTATAACAAGGCTTCCCTACTTTTATACTCTCCCCTATGGATTAAAGGCAAACTTTATATTTGCCTTCCTAATTACTTGCTGTACCTGCATGTTATTTTTGTGATCCATGTACACGGACACACAGATCCCTCTACCTCAGCATTCTGCAGTTTCCATCTATTTAAATAATATAATGCTTTTCTATGCTTCATACCGAATCAAACAACCTCAGTCTCCCGCATTATTTGCCATCTGCCAATTTTGCCCGCCATTAATTAAGAGGCCAGTTAAGACCATTAAAAGTCAATTGATGCTGATTTTTCATTGCCCGTGTGATTTCGGGCTCGTCACACAGGCAAAATGGCAGGTGGTCAGCCGACAATTTCAAAAACCTCATCCACGGACCAGATAAAAGGGGTCAGCAGCATTGCTAGTGTGAATAGTGAGGAGTTTGGGAGATAGTTTGCTGCTGGTGACTTATTGGTATGTGGCAGTTCCATCTCTGTTCGGGGCTTGACTGTTAACATTTCCAGGCTTAATTTCAGGACTTCCTGGTGTCTCCTAGGACTCTGGAGAATTCAGATCACGTGGACCCTTCCAGGTATCAGACAGCCTTCTGTTACCCTGGTAATGGGGATTGTGGTCTCTGCTGGAGTCTCCTCCTCTGAGGGAAAAGAGAGGGGCAGAAGGGAGAGGAGGCCAGGTGTCCCTGTGCAGCTTCCAGAGGAGTGACCTGTGGGAGGAAAGGCGCAGGCACGAGGGGCACAGGGCCAGCTGGCAGTCCAAGGCGGAAGGGGCCGCAGAAGATGCCACTATCCTGCTGCCAGGGTTTACAGGCAGCGATGCAACTGCCTCAATACATCCAAGGTGCAATGCTGAAGGAGGATCTGCCTCTCCAGGGAGACAATGACCTCTATCTGTCAGCTGATTCAGCCTGAGATCACCTCCAACTGTGTTGGTGGACACCCCATGCCAGTAGTGAAGTTCACAGTGGCCCTCAACGTCGATGCCTCTGGCTCTTTCCCGGGGTCAGTGGGGGATCTGTGTGGAGTCTCCCAATTAGCTATCAATTGTTGCATCAAGCTGGTAACAGAGGCTCTGTTCAGACGAGTATTGATTTTTTTCATTCATTTCTGTACGGACGAGGCCAGCCAGGCTGAGCGAGCCACAGGCTTTGCAGCGAATGCTGGGTTCCGCCGCATCCAGGGTGCAATTGACTGCACATATAAGACCATCAAGGCGCCAGCGGGTCAGCCGAGTGCCTTCATTAACAGGAAGAGAATCCAATCCATGAATGTGCAGATAGTGTGTGACCATAGGATGCATATTCTGCAAGTCTATGCAAGGTACCCATGACGCGTACATCCTGAGACACTCCCAGGTTTCGAGGCTCTTCAGTACTCCAGCCCAACTGGATGGGTGACTGCTGGGTGACAAGGGCAATCCCTTGAAAAGGTGGCTTATGAGCCTCTCTGCCACCCAAGAACAGAGGCAGAACAGCATTATAATGGGAGTCATGCCTCCACAACGGCGGTGATAGAGAGGACCATAGGTGTTTTGAAAATCTGCTTCTGATGCCTTGACCGTTCGGGGGGTGGGTGGGGGGTGGGGGGAGGTGGGGGAGCGCACTACGATACCCCGCAGAATGGGTGTCACTGATAGCGGTCATATGTTGCATTCTCCACAATCTGGCACTGGCAAGGGGGCACACATTGGAGGAAGAGGATGTTGACACAGCTGACACAGGTCACAGATGGTGAATACAGCAGTGAGTCCAAAGAGGATCAGTGAGCTTGCACATGAGCAGGGGAGACACCTCATCCTGAGTGTCTCACAGCCAGAGTGAGTGTGGGTATTGGCAATTTGGTGCACAGTAGGAATTCGGTGCAGAGGGGAAGAGGATCTCTTTGCATTTTTTCTTTCTCTTTGCTTTCCAACTCCTAGTGCCACGTGCTAGCGAGTTCAGAAATAGGAGAATAGCGCAGATGAATACGTGGCTTAAGAGTTGGTGCAGGAGGGAGGGTTTTAGATTCCTGGATCACTGGGACCGTTTCTCGCAAAGGTGGGAACTGTACAAGGGGGCCTGTCTACATCTGAACCAGAACGGGACTAACATCCTTGCGGGCGGGTTTGCTTGTGCTGTTGGGAGATTCTAAACTAATTCAGCAGGGGAAGGGGACACAGAATGTTAGCAGAATAGGGACACGTCATAATACAGTAAAATAATTAAGTCAGAGGGAGTACAGCTGCATTAAGTTTCAGGGGAGTAAGGCAAGGCTGGATGGCCTCTACTTTAATGCCAGGAGTATTACAGATAAAACGAATGAGTTAAGGGTGTGGATTGACACATGGAATTGTGATATATTAGCTATCACAGAGACGTGGTTGAGGGAGGAGCAGGATTGGCAGCTCAACTTTCCGGGATATAGAATCTTCAGGTGAGACGGGAGAGGGTAAAAGAGGAGGGGGCATTGCATTATTAGTTAAGGAGTCAGTTACTGTAGTAAGGAGAGATGATATCTTGCATGGGGGCATTGAATGAAGTTTTGTGGGTAGAGTTTAGGAATAAAGAAGGGGCAGCCACATTGTTAGGTGTTTATTATAGACCCCCAGATAGTCAGCAGGAAATTGAGGAGCAAATATGTGCACAATTTGTGGAGGTGTGTAAAAACAATATCAATAGGGAAATTATATTAGGTGATTTCAACTTTCCCAACATTAATTGGGTAGACATAGTGTTAAGGGCTTGGATGGAGTGGATTTCTTGAAATGTGTACAGGAGAACTTTTTAAGTCAATATGCAGAGGGTCCAACAAACGAAGTGCTGGACCTAATTCTGGAGAATGAAGCCGGACAGGTGGCTGAGGTGGTGGTGGGGGAGCATTTTAGTGATAGCGACCACAACGTGGTATAAATTAAGCTTGTTCTGGACAAAGAAATAGAGAAGTTGCAAAAAAGTGTTTTGGATTCGGGGAGAGCGGATTTTAGTAAAATAAGGCAGGATATGGTCTAGGTAGACTGGGAACAGCTACTTGTGAGGAAATCTACAGAGGAGCAGTGGGGGGCGTTCAAAAAGGAAATGGGGAGGGTACAGGCTCAACATGTTCCCTCTAGGGTGATAGGAAGGAGTAACAAGCCCAGAGAACCATGGCTGACCACAGATATTCAGGATACGATGAGAAGGAAAAGAGAGGCTTTTAGCAGGTACAAGGGGAGTAAATCAGTGGAGGCATTAGTGGAGAACAGAAAGTGCAGGGTGGAGCTTAAGAAAGCAATTAGGAGAGCAAAGAGGGAATATGAGAAAGTTCTGGCTGGTAAAAGTGGGGAAAATCCCAAGATATTCTATAAGTATATCAATGGGAAGAGGATAACCAGGGAAAGAGTAGGGACCAAGGGGGCAATCTATGGGTAGAGCCAGAGGACATCGGTAGAGTGTTGAACGAAGACTTCACATCCGTCTTCACCCAAGAAAATGAGGATGACGGTATCGAACTAGGGGAGAGAGTCTGCGAAGTTCTTGAGCAAATTGATATAGGGAGTGACAAGGTATTGGAGGTGTTGGCAGGCTTAAAAGTGGACAAATCTCCAGGTCTGGATGATTTGTGTCCCAGACTGCTGAGGGAGGCAAGGGAGGAAATCGCAGGGGCTCTGACCCAAATTTTTTAATTCCTTTCAGTCCACAGGGGAGGTGCCAAAGGACTGGAGAACAGCTAATGTGGTTCCGCTATTTAAGAAGGATTGTAGAGATAAGCCAGGGAACTACAGACCATTGAGTCCCACTTCAGTGGCAGGTAAACTATTGGAGAAAATTCTGAAGGAGAGAATCTATCTCCACTTGGAGAGGCAAGGTTTGATCAGGGATAGTCAGCATGGCTTTGTCAGAGGGAGGTCATGCCTAACAAATTTGATTGAATTTTTTGAGGAGATGACCAGGTGTAGAGAGGAGGGTAGTGTAGTTGATGTAGTTTATATGGATTTCAGCAAAGCCTTTGACAAGGTCCCACATGGCAGACTTATAAAGAAGGCAAATGCACATGGGATACGGGGTAATTTGATAAGGTGGATTCAAAATTGGCTTAGTTGTCGGAGACAGAGGGTGATGACAGAAGGCTGCTTGTAGACTGGAAGCCCGTGTCCAGTGGCGTACCACAGGGATCTGTGCTGGGTCCCCTATTATTCATCATTTATATAAACGACATAGATGACTATGTGGGGGGTAGGATTAATAAGTTTGCGGCTGAGACAAAGATTGGCCGAGTGGTTAACAGTGAGGTTGAGCGTCTTGGGCTACAGGAAGATATAGACGGGATGGTCAAATGGGCAGATAAGTGGCAGATGGAATTTAACCCTGAAAAGTGTGAGGTGAAACACTTTGGAAGGAGTAATTTGACAAGGAAGTATTCAATGAGCAGCATGACACTAGGAAGTTCTGAGGAACAAAGGGACCTTGGCGTGTGTGTCCATAGATCTCTGAAGGCGGAGGGGCATGTTAGTGGGATGGTGAAAAAGGCATATGGGACATTTGCCTTTATCAATCGAGGCATAGATTACAAAAGTAGAGAGGTCATGTTGGAGTTGTATAGAACCTTGGTGAGGCCACAGCTGGAGTACTGTGTGCAGTCCTGGTCGCCACATTATAGGAAGGATGTGATTGC
Organism: Cetorhinus maximus; assembly: GCF_964194155.1. NCBI lineage: Eukaryota > Metazoa > Chordata > Chondrichthyes > Lamniformes > Cetorhinidae > Cetorhinus > Cetorhinus maximus. The sequence continues at coordinate 166,551,869 of NC_135883.1, forward strand.
ACTGGAGGGAGTGCAGAAGAGATTCACCAGGATGTTACCTGGGATGAAACATTTAAGTTATGAAGAGAGGTTGGATAGACTTGGATCGTTTTCGTTGGAGCAGAGAAGACTGAGGGGCGACCTGATCGAGGTGTACAAGATCATGAGGGGCATGGACAGGGTGGATAGGGAGGAGCTGTTCCCCTTAGTTGAAGGGTCAGTCACGAGGGGACACAAGTTCAAGTGAGGGGCAGGAGGTTTAGGGGGGATGTGAGGAAAAACTTTTTTACCCAGAGGGTGGTAACGGTCTGGAATGCACTGCCTGGGAGGGTGGTGAAGGCGGGTTGCCTCACATCCTTTAAAAAGTACCTGGATGAGTACTTGGCACGTCATAACATTCAAGGCTATGGGCCAAGTGCTGGTAAATGGGATTAGGTAGGTAGGTCAGGTGTTTCTCACGTGTTGGTGCAGACTCGATGGGCCGAAGGGCCTCTTCTGCATTGTGAGATTTTGAGAGGAGAAAGCTGAGGTCGTGGTGGTGGACCTCTGTAACCTCCAGGGAGGTAGGGACACCAGGGATGCCTTGATCCAACGTTCCTTCAGCTAGGCTGCCAAATAAGCGTTACCGCCTCATGCCAATGCTGCTGCCTCCACCCCAGATGTCTGAAATGACCCTTTCCTTTTACCCCAAAGTGCACTCAGTGCCTGTGCAATAAAGTTTTGAGCCCCCCACGTCCAGCATTACGTACTGGCCTACCCTGCTCCACATTAAATAAAAAAGGTGAAGCATACTCAGGCCATTACGACAGAAGAAAATTTATCTCATATTGACAGTCAAAACAAATTAACAGAACCTTCTCTGGTCTTCAGCCCAAGACTAGTTAAAATAAACAAAATATTGCACAACAGAAGATCACCTGTGACCAGTTCTTACATTCGCGAGTGCTAAATCTTGGTGCTCTCCCCTCGCTGGCACTGGCATTGGAAGCAGCCTGCTGACTCTGTTGTCCTGTTGGCTTCGATGACCTTAGCGATCATCCTTTGGCCAGTAGAGCTTGTACTGGCCCCGCCTGGGAGGGACCGGCCAGTTTCACAGCTGGCATCTCCCCAGTCGCCACAGCCTCATCAGATGCCATGGTCGCTGGCAGAGGGGCAGAGGAGCTGCTGCCGTCATCCAGAGTCCCCTGAGAGGAGCCCGCAGAGACAACAGGCAGCTCATGCGCCAACGTGAGGTTGCTTTGGACCTTGTGCTCACCATTGATGGACGGGCACCTAGCTGGGATACTGGGTGCCTCATCCATTTCCCACACGGACACTCATCACCTGTGTGAGGGCTTGCAGGTCTGAGCACAACCCCAGGAGCTGCCTCTCCATAAGAGTCGCCACTCTCTCAATGGAGGAGGCAGTGCGCCCGGCCGTGAGGGTGAACACAGCGTTTCAGCTCCACATTGACTTCTCCATTACGGAGGCCATGGCAAGCATACCCTCATGGATCTCTGCCAGATCTTCCTGCACATCTCAGGTCCAACATCTGGTGCCTAATGGACAACTCCAGAGGCTCATCACCTGCCTTCGACTGAGCATCGTCCTGGTCTCCAGCAGTTCTCCGACTGCTGGCGCCCTGGGCACTCTCTGCCTCCACCTGCACCTCAAGTGAGTGTGAAGTGTCCCCACCACTGTGCAACGACATTCTAACCGAAGATCTAACCCCCACCGAGGTGCTGGTATCTGCGCTGGTGCCTGGGTCAGAGAGCGGGTGTGACGCATGTGCATCTGGAGCCTGGTGGTCCTCTGGCATCAGGGGTGGGTCTTCAGGGTCCTGCGATTGGGTGCATGGTGGCAAACCTAAGGGAGAGCAATGACATGTCATTAGTTTAAGTCATGGCACAGTCACTGCGCATGTCAGGTATCCTGGTGAGACCATGGAGATCTGCATCATGGTGCCATCGTCTTTCAACGATCAATGGGGAGTCCAGTTTTGAGGCTCCCATCAATTATGAGACTACACAAGAATGTTTGCACCATCCAAATCTCTCACCTCTGTGCGCTGCACTCTTACCTTCGTCTGACACCCCAGCCTCTCCACGATCAGTTGACCGAGGTGCGTGGCGCCTCTCCAGCTCCAACACATCCTGCTCGTATCAGGTTAGGTCTAGGAGGTTAGCAGGGCCTCTGCCGATCCACAACCTTTCCTTCTTCTGAAAGGATCGTGGAGCATTGAGCTAGCTCCCTAAAATCTGTTTGATGGACCTCATCCCTCTTTCCACCTATGTCATTGCACCATCACCTTTGCCAGTATTCAAAATTAAATGTCAAGTTGAGAGCGAGATTCATTTGGGACTCCTATTCAGTCTGGCAGTCACCTAGTTCCTCTCTACCCACATACTCTTAAGCTGCGGGGTGACCACTTCCAGAAATGTGCTATCTACATAGCTCTGAGTCTCATGGATGCGCTACAGGCAGCCAGATGCTCCATGCCTCTGAAACCCAAAGCTCGAACTCCTCCAGCTGACATTTCCTGCAGATGTCGTACCCACAGAGCACAAAGATGTGCTTTCAGCAGGACTGAGTTGCCTCGCTATTCTCTATTTCAAAAGACAACTCACCACCACCTTCTCAAAGGCAATTAAGGGTGAGCAATAAATGCTGGCCTAGCCAGTGACGTCCACATCATGTGAAAAAATTTTTCAAAAATTATAGACTGCTAACTAAATTTCTTATCCCAGTTTATCCCACTGCCCTAACTTAGAAGAAAAGGACAATGGTAATACTCACCATCTAATCACCTACCTTTGCCCTCCTTGATTTTTTTTTGTTGTTTTGGATTTGCCTGGTGAGTTGTCTTTTTTGTGATAAACTTTTTCTATTGAGTGTTTTTGATGGTGCAGTTTTACTTCACTGCCTGTTTTCTGTGCATTTCATTTGATTTCATAACTTCTGCCATTTCTCCAACTGGTGTACCTTTGTGTACAGATGGAAGCAGCATATCCCCTCACGTTAGGCAAGAAGCCGGATTGTTGCATTTTACCAAAGTGACCAAAAGCGATGCTGGATACTACGCCTGTATTGCAACAAATAGTCAAGGGGAAATCAGGGCACCCGTGCGCCTTATTGTTGCAGGTAAGATAGTTTCTGTCAATATTTCAGCCACCTGCTCATTTTGGTCATTTTGCTTAATCAGCAGTGATGAAGCTTAAATCCGGCAGTGATTCCTCTGGTGCATAATTGCAATCTTAATCTCCAAATCAGTCCTTGAAGAGCTGAACAATTTTTCTCGGATGATTTGTTAAATTTAAATGCATTGACACCTGCAAATTATATTTTTAATTTGTTCATGGATGTGGGCATTGCTGGCTGGGCCTGCATTTATTGCCCATCCCTAATTGCCCTTGAGAACAGAATGGCTTGCTGGGCCATTTTGCAAGGCATTTAAGAGTCACATGTAGGCCAGACCAGGTAAGGACAGCAGATTTCATTCCCTAAAGGACATTGGTGAACCAGATGGGTTTTTACAACAATCATGGTTTCATCATTAGACTCTTAATTCCAGATTATTTTGTATTGAATTTAAATTCACCATCTGCCATGGTGAGATTTGAACCTGGATCCCCAAAGAATTACCCTGGGTATCTGGAGCACTACTCCGGTGACAATACCACTACGCCACCACCTCCCCTTATTGTTAATGTATTGCTAAAATTGGGTGAATTTATTAAAAGTTGTGCAATTTTATTTAATTTTTCAGACTAGTTTTTCAAACTAAGGAAATAACATTTTCATTCTAAACAACAAGAGGGCTAGATAGAACACTGTCGTCTGACTTTTGATGTAGCCCAGATTACAGTCGAAGGCTGTCCTATTTCTATCATAGATGATCTTGACCTAGTTCTTTGCCACCCCTTGTATGCAGTGTGGGGTGTGGTCAGAATCTGCGAATATTGGGACAGAGTGGAATGGAGTCGTGCTCTAACCTAGTTTCCACCAGACCTGGGCATGCTTAACAGTTGGCAGTAGGGACAAAGGAAAACAGAATAACTCATTTTGTATTGAAATGGCTCTTTTTGATGCATTTAAAATAAGTAAATTTTTCTCTTTTTTAAACGAACACACGCACAAAACCAACATTTCCTGTCTGTCCCTTTCCCCCTAGTTTTGCCAAAGTTTAAGATGGAGCCCGAGAACACAACTGTCTACCAGGGATATGTTGCAGTGCTGAACTGTCAAGCTACTGGAGAACCCCAGCCTAACATTCATTGGAAAGTGAAGGAGAAGATCCTGGATTCCAGCAAGGGCACACAGAGGTATGAGGTGTTCTTTTTTTAACTAGTGGCAGGCAATATTAAGGAGTGGAATTGTTTGTACAGTTCTGGAACAATCATCTTAAGTCATTGGTCAGTGAAGAAGAGACCGGAGACTCCACTTTTAAATTTAGCTGTGAAGTACCTGACTCCATCCTTCACCACTCAGAGCAGAACCCTTGAAATTTGAAACTAGTTATGTAGAATGATGGATATAGGTCCTACCTTTTGTGGCATTCCAACATGTTACCACCACTACAAGATGATGTTACTCTTTTTTTACTCATTCTTCCTCTCCTCCTGAAGATGGAGTACAGTTCCATAGGCATGCGTTCTTCACCCAAAATGGCCATTTCTTCATGTGAGAATCTAGTGACCATTAACCTGTTGAGGGGATATTGCTCCTGTCCTCAAAAGGTATACACATTTTTTAGCAGGTGTTATTAAATAACAGACAGGCGCGCTGTTTATTAGCCCTCGCTCCCACACCGCTGCAACTGAAATGAGTTAACTCAGCCCAGACCAGGAACTAAACTTGAACCCTTCAAGGTCTGTAGGAATCTTTCATGCATGGTAGTGTATTTAGCAACATAAAAGTTTTCCTCATAAAAGTTTTCACTTGGCTTATTATTAAAAGTGAAGATGGAACCACAGGGATAATTTTCCCTGCAGAGCTCTGTACTTGATATGGCTATCCTTGTAACTTGGGAACATTATTCCTCTTTCAGTATAATGTAGTCAACAACAGGGTAATGTAGGTCATTTCCCAGTCCTTTGACAGTTAAGAACTAGGCCTGCCCAGAATCTTTCAGCAAACTTCACACATTCTCCAAAGTATTGAACCGCACAAACCAGTCATGTGCCCAGTTTGGCATAAACACACGTGCTGATGCTGTTTGCAGGTACCCGGAATATTCCCTTAAACATCAATCCTTTGACTGAGCAGCCTTGACTGATTCTTATGGTTTGTTTCTGAATACTTTATCGTAGGGTACAGAAAGTGGCAAATGGATCCCTGGTAATCTATGATGTCAGTGCAGAGGATAGTGGGAAATATACCTGTATCGCTGGCAACAACTGTAACATCCAGCACCGAGATGCATTCCTCTATGTTGTTGGTGAGTAATTATTACTGATTTACACAGTTCTTCTCATCACTTTATTCTTGATTTGAAAATAGCAAAAAACTCCTGAATTTACTTCTTTTTTTTTATGTTCCTGAAGATAAGCCAGCCATTCTTGAAGAAAATGAAAACCACCATACTCCATATAAGATGATCCAGACAATTGGACTCTCTGTTGGAGCTGCAGTAGCTTACATCATCATTGTATTAGGTCTCATGTTCTATTGCAAAAAAAGGCGAAAGGCAAAGAGGTTGCACAAGGGCGTGGAGGGAGAAGAACCTGAAATGGAGGTGCTGAATGGTAAGGCGCATGTGCAGCACTTGACTTTAGCAGATATGATGGTGCAGATCAATGTGGTACAAAAGGAGGGATAGTTTGTGTTGAATCACATTTGTTTTCTTTTTTGCCCCCCCCCACCCCTTTCCATTTTCTCGTTCCCTTTTCTTAAAAGAAACAGGCTAAATATGGTGAGTGTCAGGCTCGTAGTAGAGATCCCAGCTGAATATGTAAAAACTAACTGTAAAAAGAGCATCAAAGCCAGGGTGGGACTAGTTAGAGACCAAAAAGATCGTCTGGTTGGATGGACAGATCATGGTTGAGGTACTAAATGAATACATCTGTTTTCACTGGAGAAAAGAATGTTGTCAATATCACAGCAAAGGAGGAGCTAGTGGATTTTTTTTGTTCTTTCATGGGATGTGAGCTTTTATTGCCCATCCCTAATTGCCGTTGAAAAGGTGCTGGTGAGATAAGTTAGGTAAGATAAAATATACAGAGGTGCTTTAAAGGTTGGTACTGCTTAAAGTAGCAAAGTCATTGCTCCAGATGGAATGCACCTTCAGTTACTGAGGGAAGTAAGGGTGGAAACTGGGAGGCTCTTGCCACAATCTTCTCATCCTCCTCTGAAATGGGAGTAATGCTAGAGGACTGAAAATAGTAAGCCCACATTTTAGAAAGGGGAGCAGGATAAACCCCGTAACTACACACCCATCAGCCCAACATCACTGGTGGGGAAACTTTTGGAGGAATTAATCCAAAACAAAATTAATTGGCACTCGCAAAAATATGAGTTGGTAACTAGAAGCATGCACAGATTTGTCAAAGGCAAATCGTATTTGACTGGCCTGAGTTCTTTGAAGTAACGGGAAGGGTTGATAAGGGTAGTGCGGTTGATGTGTATATGGACTTTCAAAAGTAATTTGATAAAATACCACATATAGACCTAATAGTCAAATTGATGCCTATGTGATTAAAGAGGCAGTGGCTGCAGGGACTCACACTTAGTCGTGAGACAGAAAGCAGAGTGTAATGATGAATGGTTGTTTTTGGAGAAAGGTGTGCCCACCAGAAGTCAATGTTGGGACCATTACTCTTTTTGATATATATTAATGACCTGGACTCGGGTAGACAGGACATCATTTCGAAGTTTGCAGATGATACGAAACCCAAAAATATAGTAAACAACAACGATGATGGTAATAGATTCCAGGACAATATAGACAGACTGGTGAAATGGGCTGATACAGGGCATATGAAATGTAGTGCAGAGAAGTGTGAAGTGATTAATTTTGATAGGAAGAGTAAGGAGAGGCAATATAAACTAAACTGGCATTTTTAACAGGGGTGCAGGAAATGAGTCCTGGGGGTGTATGCATACAAGTTGAGAACGCTGTTTAAAAATAAACAAATGGGATCCTTAGCTTTATTAATTAGAGGTATGGAGTACCAAAATTAGGAAGCTTTTGTCAGATTGAGGGTATGTTCTCGATCACATGTTGATTTGATGTTTCTGAAATTGTTTAACTAAATTTGGCAAGTATGGCAATTTAGATACAGGTTTTACAGCAAGTGTAGATGGACAATCAAGGAGGGATTTTGACTGCAGAGAAGGAAGGAAAATTTGGAACAGGGCTGAATTTTTGACCAGGATAAAGAAGTAAATTGTAAATGGTAATCTCTGTTTATATAGTTGGAAAAGCTCTGGAACTGTGGGTGCAGGAATGAGTGACTTGGTTATAATTTCATGTTCATGTTCAGAACTCCCTCACTACCTTTTGGTGGGGATCCTCAACTCCAGTTCTGGGCACCTCACTTTTGAAAAGATCTGAAGGCTTTCGGGGAGGTGCAGAAAAGATTTACTAGAATGGTTCCAGGAATGAGGAACTACCATCACATGGATTGGCAAAGCTGAGGCTGGTGGTTCTCCTTAAAAGAAGTTGAGATGAGATTTGATAGCGATGTTAGATAGGGAGAAATTGTTCCTATTCGTGGAAGGGTCAAAAACCAGAGGATACTGATTTAAGATGAATGGCACAAGAACCAAAGGTAACATGAAAAAACAACTTATGCAGCAAATGGTTAGGATCTGGAATGCACTGCCTGAGAATGTGGCAGAGGCAGCTTTCAAAAGAGAGTTAGATTATTATCTGAAGAGAAAAAATTTGTAGAGCTACAGGGAAAAGGCAGCAGAGTAGGTCTAGCTGGGTTGCTGTTGTAGAGAGCCACCATGGACATGATGGGCTGAATGGTTACAGCACAGAAGGAGGCCATTCTATTATTCTATGATTCTATGCAGTCATTAAAATGGACAGAAAATTTTGACTGGAAAATTATTTTCATAATGCAATTAGTTGCTTGATTGTAAACCATGGCTCAGTTGGCTGCACTGTTGCCTCTGAGTCAGAAGGTTGTGGGTCTAGAGATTTGGGCACAAAATTCAGATTTACACTTCAGAGCAGTACTGAGAGAGTGCTATATGGTCAGAGGTGCTGCCTTTCAGATGTGACGTTAAAATGGGGTCCCATCTGATCTCCCAGGTGAATATAAAATTCCCATGCCATGATTTCAAAAAAGATCAGGGATGTTTTCCGCGGTGGCCTGGTCAATATTTATCCCTTAACCAGCATCCCAAAAATACTACCTGGTCTTTATAAAAAAAAATATTTGTGGGAATTTGTGCACAAATTAACTGCAGCATTTCTAACATCACAACAGTGACTACACTCATACTTCATTGGCTGCAAAGCACTTTGGGATATCACGAAAGGTGCTACATAAATGCAACCTTCTTTTGATTAATCTTTTTGTGTATGGATGTGTGTGTGTAAAGGATTATAATGGTACAAATAGCTGGATTAAGTGCATGTTTTGACAGCTTCATTTTCTTTTTGAAATACAGGTGGGACTTTGCAGCAGAATGGCCAGTTAACAGCTGAGATTCAGGAGGAGGCATCCATTAATAACATCAGTATGACGGTCATGTCTAACAAGCGCCACAGCATGCATGATAAACTGCACTTCCCTCGCTCAAACCTCAAGGCAATCACAACCTTGGGTATGTTGTAAAGACATCATTTGTCTCTCTTGCCTCATTGTCTTTTTCCAGGAGTTAAGTTGACGAATTCCAGCCATAACATGAATGTAAAGATTATGAGAACCAATATCCCACAACACATGTTAACCTAATATATTGTCCACTATCTCCACTATTGTAATCATGGTAATCACATACCAGATCAGACGATGAGATGTTGGAATATTGCAGTATAGTAATGCTAAATCATTAAGTAATTTCAGTATACCCTGCAGACAGGAGTGATGTGCCTACATGTTGAGTGGAAACTCGATCTTATTGAAACATACAAAAGGGGGCTTGACAGGATAGACATAGGTTGTTTCGCCTGTCTGGGCACAGCCTCAGGATAAGGGGTTGATCATTTAGGACTGAGATGAGGAGAAATTTCTTTGCTCAGTGGGTTGTGAATTTTGGGAACCCTCTATTCAAGTGGTTTGTAGATGTTTACCATTGAGCATATTCATGACTGAGATCAATATTTTGTTCCCTCAAAGAATCAGTGGACATGGGGAGTAGGCAGAGAAGTGGAGTTGAGATAGAAGATCAGCGATGAGTGTATCGAATGGCGGTGCCAGCTCGAGGGCCTGAATAGTCTACTCCTGCTCCCAGTTCTTGTGTTTTTATTATGGTTTCTTCAGTGTTTGTCATGGTGTGTTGTAATAATTTCTTAGTATCATTGGTTATACATTCAGGAAAGTCTGCTGAACACAAGCTGTTTCAATAAATGCCCTATTGGCATGCTATCTGATCTCAATATGATGCTTCAAAGAGCCACGTTGGGAGGTACATACGAATATACAAGTTAGGAGCCACTCGGCCCCTTGAGCCTGCTCCATCATTCAACAAGATCATGGCTGATCTGATTGTAACCTCAATCCCATATTCCCGCCTACCCCCGATAATCTTTCACCCCCTTGTTAATCAAGAATCTGTCTAGTTCTGCCTTAAAAATATTCAAAGACTCTGCTTCTATCGCCTTTTGAGGAAGATAGTTCCAAAGACTCAGTATGTTCTGAGAGAATAAATTTCTCCTCATCTCTGTCTTAAATGAATGACCCCTTATTTTTTAAACAGTGACCTCTAGTTCTAGATTTTCCTATAAGAGGAAACGTCCTCTCCACATCCAATCTGTCCAGACCCCTCAGGATCTTATATGTTTCAATCAAGTCGCCTCTTACTGTTCTAAATTCCAGTGGATACAAGCCTAACCTGTCCAACCTTTCCTCACAAGACAACCCACCCATTCTAGGCATTAGTCTAGTAAACCTTCTCTGAACTGTTTCTAATGCATTTACATCTTTCCTTAAATAAGGTGACCAATACTGTACACAATACTCCAGATGTGGTCTCACCAATGCTCTGTACAGCTGAAGCATAACCTCCTTACTTTTGTAATCAATTCCCCTCACAATAAATGATAACGTCCTATTAGCTTGTCTAATTACTTGCTGTACTTGCGTACTAGCCTTTTGTGATTCATGCACTAGGACACCCACATCCCTCTGAATCTGAGCACTGCAATCTCTCACTATTTAGATAATAAGCTTTTTTATTCTTCCTGCCAAAATGAACAGTTTCACATTTGCCCACATTATACTCCATTTGCCAGATCTTTGCCCACTCGCTTAACCTATCTATGTCCCTTTGTAGCTTCTTTGTATCTTAAATATTCTATTCAGGGAAACATTTTGTTGGGTATCTTGTGGGTTAGCGCACTGGGATCTTTTTGGGATGTTGGCTTCATTCTGACCCATGCTTAATGTCTTGCAAATCTATTTGATGTTTAAGTGTCCAATAAGGTATGAGCAGTCTTTCCACATTGGGTATTGTTGGTGCAGAGTTAAAGGAACACAAACTTGGAATTGAACCTAGGACCATTTTTATGACTCATTTCTGCATCGGGCAGCCGCTTTAGTGATGTGGGATTTTAACGTACTGCCCACCCTCAATGGTAGTTTGATGTGTAAATGTACTTTATGATGTGGTGCTGAATGTTGCAAACCCAGAAGATTGCAGGTTCAATCCTGTTCTAGTTAGCTTCACAGCCATGCCAGTTGAGATCAGCTGCAGTTGATTTCAAGAGTTTCAGAAAATAAGCCAAGATCCATGTTTCTAACTGCGGTTTAGTCACATACGTGTGCACAGACATTGCACGGACTCAGCTGTTTTGTCTGCCAGGGCTAGGAACTTACTTGCCCTTTCAAGTACTCAAGCTGTTAAGTAATTGTGTAATTGTATCACACCCTAATAAGCATCCGCAGGGCAGGGGAGGGGTGCGTGTTCCCATGAGGAAATAACTGGCCTTCAGCAAGTGTTTCTCCAAAAGAAGCTCTCCCCCCTGAAAAGGATACTGAATGTGTAGAAAGCCATAATGAAGCACTTTACTGTAGTGTCGTCTTCTTATCAGTTTTTAGTGGCTTGAACAATTTTTACTTCTAGGTCTCCAGAATATGGAATTTTATTTCTTTTAAAATGTACGTTATCAAAAACAAATCGTTCCCCTCAACTTATAGTGCTGGTTGTTTTAAATTTGACACACCAGTCAACCTTTGCTCTTATGTTGTAACTGCAGGAAAAGGAGAGTATGGCGAAGTCTTCTTAGCCAAAGCCAAGGGGATCGACAAAAGTGAGGTAGAGATGGTAGTTCTGGTGAAGAGTCTGACCACACGGGATGAACAGCTACAACTAGAATTCCGTCGAGAGTTTGAGATGTTTAGTAAGATGAATCACAACAATGTCGTGAGACTGCTGGGCCTGTGCCGTGAAATGGAGCCACACTACATGATCACTGAATATGTCGATCTGGTAAGAGACTCAAAGGGGAGCTGCCCCATTGTATTGCTTTGTCAGTTCTGAAAATGTCATGGGTGTGTCTTGAAACATGTTAATCCAGCACAATTTGTGAACAAATCTTGTACATGGAGATCCTTGCTTGTACATTGTGAACCAAAAACCCAGTTATCTGTTTTTTGTAAATAGGACATCGCCTTCAAACGACTTGAAGGAATTATTAAGCTAAACAGACTTGAGGAATTATGAAGTCAGTAATGCATACTAATCTGTCTGAAATTATGCAAAACATTGATTTGGTCTGTGTGTCAGGCTTGGCTCAGTGGCACTCTATCACCTCAGAAGGTTATGGGTTTGATCCCCATAGAAACTTGAATATGAAATCTCGGCTCACAAGCATGCCCATCATCAATGATGGGGTAGTCCAGCATGGCAGTTCAAAAGAAAAGGCTTAAAACATTTGCCATCTTCAGCCAGAAGTACAATATGAATTATCTTTCTCAGCTTTGAGGTTCCCAGCATCACGGGTGCCAGTCTTCAGCCAATCCTGTTCATTCCACATGATATTGAAACAACTGAGTTCATTAGATTTTTTTTTTATTCATTATTGGGATGAGGGCATCGCTGGCTAGGCCAGCATTTAATGCCCATCCCTAATTGCCCTTGAGAAGGTGGTGGTGAGCTGCCTTCTTGAACCGCTGCAGTCCCTGTGGTGTAGGTACACCCACAGTGCTGTTAGGGAGGGAGTTCCTGGATTTTCACCCAGCAACAGTGAAGAAACGGCTATATAATTTCCAGGTCAGGATGGTGAGTGGGCACATGTAGTTGGTGGTGTTCCCATGTGTCTCCTACCCTTGCCCTTCCAGATGGTAATGGTCGTGGGTTTGGAAGGTGCTTTTGAAGGAGTCTTGCTGAATTTCTGCAGTGTATCTTGTAGATGGTACACACTGCTGCTACTTGCATCGGTGGTGGAGGAAGTGAATGTTTGTGGATGGGGTGCCAATCAAGTGGGCTGCTTGGTCCTGGATGGTGTCAAGCTCCTTGAGTGTTGTTGGAGCTGCACTCATCCAGGCAACTGGAGAGTATTCCATCAAACTCCTAACTTGTGTCTGGTAGATGGTGGACAGGCCTTAGGGAGTCAGGAGGTGAGTTACTCTCCACAAGATTCCGAGCTTCTGACCTGCTCTCATAGCCACAGTATTTATATGGCTAGTCCAGTTCAGTTTCTGGTCAATGGTGACCCCCTAGAATGTTAATAGTGGGGGATTCAGCGATAGTAATGTCATTGAATGTCAGGAGGCGATGGTTAGATTCCCTCTTGTTGAAGATGATCATTTCTCAGCACTTTTGTGACACGAATGTTGCTTGCCACTTGTTCAGTTCTTGCTGCATTTGGACATGAACTGCATCAGTATCTGAGGAGCCGCAAAGGGTGCTGAACATTGTGCAAACATCAGTGAACATCCCCACTTCTGACCTTATGATGGAAGAAAGATCATTGATGAAACAGCTGAAGATGGTTGGGCCTAGGACACTACCCTGAGGAACTCCTGCAGTGATGGCCTGGAACTGAGATGGTTGACCTCCAACAACCACCACCACCATTTTTCTTTATGTTAGGTATGACTCCAACTAGTGGATAGTTTTCCTCCCGACTCCCATTGACCTCAGTTTTGCTAGAGCTCCTTGATGCCACACTCAATCAAATGCTGCCGTGATGTCATGGGCAATCACTCTCATCTCACCTTGGGAGTTCAGCTCTTTTGTCCATGTTTGAACCAAGGCTGTAATGAGGTCAGGTGCTGAGTGGCCCTGGCAGAACCCAAACTGAGCATCAGTGAGCAGGTTATTGCTAAGCAAGTGCCACATAATAGCACTGTTGATGACCCCTTCCATCACTTTACTGATGATGGAGAGTAGACTGATGGGATGGTAACTGGCCAGGTTGGATTTGCTTGCTTTTTGTGTACAGGACATACCTGGGCAATTTTCTACACAGCCGGGTAGATGCCAGTGTTGTAGCTGCACTGGAATGGGTTGGCTCGGGTTGTGGCAAATTCTGGAGCACAGGTCTTCAGTACTATTGCTAGAATATTTTCAGTGTCCATAGCTTTGCAGTATCCAGTGCCTTCAGCAGTTTCTTGATATCACGTGGAGTGACTCAAATTGGCTAAAGACTGGCATCTGTGATGCGGGGACCTCCAGAGGATGATGAGTTGGATAATCCACTTGGCACTTCTGGCTAAAGATTAGAGTCATAGAATTATAGAGCACAGAAACAGGCCCTTCGGCCCATTGTGTCTGTGCCGGCCATCAAGCACCTCTCTATTCTAATCCCATTTTCCAGCACTTGGCCTGTAGCCCTGTATGCTATGGCGTTTCAAGCGCTCATCTAAATACTTCTTAAATGTTGTGAGGGTTCCTGCCTCTACCACTCCCTCAGGCAGTGTGTTCCAGATTCCAACCACCCTCTGGGTGAAAAAATGTTTCTTCAAATCCCCTCTAAACCTCCTGCTCATTACCTTAAATCTATGCCCCCTGGTTATTGACACCTCTGCTAAGGGGAAAAGTTTCCTCCTATCTACCCTATCTTTGTCCCTCATAATTTTGTATACCTCTATCAGGTCCCCCCTCAGCCTTCTCTGCTCTAAGGAAAACAACTCTAGCCTATCCAGTCTCTCTTCATAGCTGAAACGCTCCAGCCCAGGCAACATCGTGGCGAATCTCCTCTGCACCTTCTCCAGTGCAATCACATCCTTCATATAGTATGGTGACTAGAACCCCACAGTACTCCAGCTGTGACATAACTAGCGTTTTATACAGCGCCAACATAACCTCCCTACTGTTATATTCTATGCCTCAACTAATAAAGGCAAGTATCCCATATGCCTTCTTAACCACCTTATCTACCTGTGCTGCTGCCTTCAGGAATCTATGGACATGTACACCAAAGTCCCTCTGATCCTCTGTACTTCCTAGGGTCCTACCATTCATTGTGTATTCCCTTGCTACGTTAGTCCTCCCAAAATGCGTCGCCTCACATTTCTCAGGATTAAATTCCATTTGCCACTGTTCTACCCATCTTACCAGCCCATCTATATTGTCCTGTAATCTAAGGCTTTCCCCCTCACTATTTACGACACCACCAATTTTCGTGTCATCTGTGAACCTACTGATCGTATCTCCTATATTCATGTCTAAATCATTAGTGTACACTACAAACAGCAAGGGACCCAGCACCGGTCCCTGAGGTACACCACTCGTCACAGGCTTCCAATCGCAAAACAACCTTTGACTATCACCCTCTGCCTCCTGTCACTAAGCCAATTTTGGACCCAACTTGCCAAATTGCCCTGGATCCCATGGGCCCTTACCTTTTTGACCGTTCTCCCTTGCAGGACCTTGTCAAAAGCCTTACTGAAGTCCATGTAGACTACATCAGCTGCACTACCTTCATCTACACAACTGATCACCTCCTCAAAAAATTCAATCAAATTTGATAGACATGATCTCCCCCTGATGGTCATGCTGACTATCCCTGATTAATCCCTGCCTCTCCAAGTAGGGATTAATCCTGTCCCTCAGAATTTTTTCCAAGAGTTTCCCTACCACTGATGTTAGACTCACTGACCTGTAATTATCTGGTTTATCCCACTACCCTTCTTGAATAATGGTACCACATTTGCTGTCCGCCAGAGAGGTTTTGAAAATTAGTGTCAGAGCCCCTGCAACCTCCTCCCTTGCCTCACATAGCAGCCTAGGATACATCTCATCTGGGCCTGGGGATTTATCCACTTTTAAGCCAAAACTGTTATTACCTCCTCTCTTTCAATGCTAATTTGTTCAAGTATACCACAGTCCCCCTCCCTGATTTCTACACCTACATCGTCCTTCTCCATAGTGAACATAGATGACAAGTAATCATTTAAAACCTCACCTATGTACTCAGGCTCCGGGCACAGATTGCCACTTTGGTCCCGAATGGGCCCTACTCTTTCCCTGGTTATCCTCTTGCCCTTAAATATTTATAAAATGTCTTGGGATTTTCCTTTATCTTGCCCACTAGTGTTTTTCATGCCCCCTTTTCGCTCTCCTAATTACTTTTTTTAAGCACCCCCTACACTTTCTATATTCTTTAGGGCTTCCACTGTTTTCAACACTCTGAATCTGCCATAAGCCTCCTTTTTTTTCTTTATCCAATCCTCTATAACCCTTGACATCCAGGGTTCCCTGGACTTGTTGGTCCTACTCTTCACCTTTACAGGAACATGTTGGCCCTGAACACACTCTATTTCCTTTTTGAATAACTCCCACTGGTCTATCGTAGACTTTCCTATAAGTAGCTGCTCTTAGTCCACTTTAGCCAGATCCTGTCTTATCATATTGAAATTGGCCTTCCCCCAATTCAGGACCTTAATTTCCGGTCCATCTTTGTCCTTTTCCATGACGACCTTAAATCTTAGTTATGGTCACTATCCCTGAAGTGCTCCCCAACTGACACTTCTACCACTTGTCCGGATTCGTTCCCGAAGTTTAGGTCCAGTGCCACCCCTTTTCTTGTAGGACTTTCTACGTGCTGGCTGAAAAAGCTCTCCTGGATGCACTTTAAGAATTCCGTCCCCTCTAAGCCTTTCACACTAAGACTATCCCAGTTAATACTGGGGAAGTTGAAATCCTTACCCTATTATTTTTACACTTCTCTGAGATTTGCCTACCTTTCTGCTCCTCTATCTCACCCTGACTGTTTGGAGGCCTATGGTACATTTCCAACAAAGTGATTGCCCCCTTTTTGTTTTTCAGTTCTACCCATATGGCCTCATTTGAGGAACCATCTAAGATACCATCCTACCCTACTGCAGTAGTTGACTCCTTGATCAATAGTGCAATGCCACCTCCTCTTTTATACCCCCTCTCTCCACCCCACGCCACGCCTGAAGATTCTATACCCTGGAATATTGAGCTGCCAGTCCTGCCCTTTCCTCAACAATGTCTCTGTGATAGCAACAATATCATATTCCCATGTGTTAATCAATGCCCTCAATTCGTCTGCCTTACTTTTGAGACTCCTTACATTAAAATAGATGCATTCCAGCCTTGCATTTTTCCCTTGTGCCTTAACAGGTCTATATTTGCTCTTCCTTCCAGACTGACTTAGTTTCTCTTCTATATTTAGCTGTGCATCACACCCTACTGTATCTCCACTCTGTGTCCCATTCCTTCAGCCTTATCTTTTGCACAGATGTGCTGGGCACCCCTACTATTGAGGATGGTATATTTGTGTAGCTGCCTCCTCCACTCCTACCACCATTCACGATTGGATGTGGCAGAACTGCAGAACTGAGATCTGATCTGTTGGTTGTAGAATTGGTGAGCTCTGTCCATCACTTACTGCGTATGCTGTTTGGCATGTATATAATCCTGTGTTATAGCTTCACCAAGTTAACACCTCATTTTTAGGTATGCCTGGTGCTGCTCCTGGCATGCCCTCCTGCACTCTTCATTCAACCAGAGTTGACCCCCTGGCTAGGTGACAATAGCAGAATGGGGGATATGCCGGGCCATGAGGTTACAGATTGTGGTTGAGTACGATTCTGCTGCTGCTGATTGCCCACAGCGCCTCATGG
Source organism: Cetorhinus maximus (assembly GCF_964194155.1). Classification (NCBI taxonomy): domain Eukaryota; kingdom Metazoa; phylum Chordata; class Chondrichthyes; order Lamniformes; family Cetorhinidae; genus Cetorhinus; species Cetorhinus maximus. The sequence goes on from NC_135883.1 coordinate 166,569,040, forward strand.
ATGCCCAGTCTTGAGTTGCTAGGTCTGTTCGAAATCTATCACATTTAGCACAGTGCCACACCACATGACAGAGGGTATTCTCAATGTGAAGACAGGACTTTGCCTCCACGGGGACTGTGCGGTGGTCACTCCTACCAATAATGTCATGGACAGATGCATCTGCGGCAGGCAGGTTGGTGAGGATGAGGTCAAGTATGTTTTTCCCTCTTGTTTGTTCCCTCTTCCCCTTGCCGCAGATGCAATGAAGAGTGCAGGAGGGCATGCCAGGAGCAGCACCAGGCATACCGATAAATGAGGTGTCAAGCTGGTGAAGCTACAACACAGGACTACTTGCGGGCCAAACAGCATAAGCAGCAAGTGATAGACAGAGCTAAGGGATCCCACAACCAATGGATCAGATCTAAGTTCTGCAGTACTGCCACATCCAGTCGTGAAAGGTGGTGGACAATTAAACAACTCACTGGAGGAGGAGGCGCCACAAATATCCCCATCCTCAATGATGGAGGATCCCAGCATAGCAGTGCAAAGAACGAAGGCTGAAGCATTCGCAACAATCTTCAGCCAGAAGTGCCGAGCGGATGATCCATCTCAGCCTCCTCCGGAGGTTCCCAGCATCACAGATGCCAGTCTTCAGCCAATTCGATTCACTCCATGTGATATCAAGAAATGGCTGAAGGCACTGGATACTGCAAAGGCTATGGGCCCTGACAATATCCCGCAATAGTAATGAAGACTTGTGCTCCAGAACTTGCCGTGCCCCTAGCCAAGCTGTTCCAGTACAGCTACAACACTGGCATCTACCTGGCTGTGTGGAAAATTGCCCAGGTATGTCCTGTACACAAAATGCAGGACAAATCCAACCCAGCCAATTACTGCACCATCAGTCTACTCTCGATCATCAGTAAAGTGGTGGAAATGGTCATCAACTGTGCTATCAAGCGGCACTTGCTTAGCAATAACCTGCCCACTGATGCCCAGTTTGGGTTGTACCAGGGCCTCTCAGTTCCTGAACTCATTACAGGCTTGGCTCAAACATGGACAAAAGAGCTGAATTCCCAAGGTGAGGTGGGAATGATTGCCCTTGGCATCAAGGCAGCATTTGACCAAGTGTGGCACCAAGGAGCCCTAGCAAAACTGGAGTAAATGGGAATCGGGAGAAAACTCTCCGCTGGTTGGAGTCATACCTAGCACAAAGGGAGATGGTTATGGTTGTTGGAGGTCAGTCATCTCAGCTCCAGGACATCGCTGCAGGAGTTCCTCAGGGTAGTTTCCTATGCCCAATCATCTTCAACTGCTTCATCAATGACTTTCCATCATGAGGTCAGAAGTGGAGATGTTTGCTGATGAGTGTACAATGTTCAGTACCATTCGCAACTGATACTGAAGCAGTCCATGTCCAAATGCAGCAAGAACTGGACAATACCCAGGCTTGGGCTGACAAGTGGTAGGTAACATTCGCTCCACACAAATGTCAGGCAATGACCATCTCCAACAAGAGAGAATTCAACCATTGCCCCTTGATGTTCAATGGCATGACCACCACTGAATCCCCCCAATATCAACACCTGGGGACTAGAAACTGAACTGGAATAACCATATAAATACTGTGGCTACAAGAGCAGGTCAGGGGCTAGGAATCATGCAACAAATAACTCACCTCCTGACTCCCCAAAGCCTGTCCACCATCGACAAGGCACAAGTCAGGTGTGTGATGGAATACTCCCCAATTGCCTGGATGAGTGCAGCTCCCACAAAACTGAAGAAGCTGGACACCATCCAGGACACAGCCACCTGCTTGATTGACACCACATCCACAAACATTTGCTCCCTCCACCACCAACACACAGTAGCAGCAGTGTGTACCATCTACAAGATGCAATGCAGGAATTCACCAAGGCCCCTTAGACAGCACCTTCCAAACCCACGACCACTATCACTTAGAAGGACAAGGGCAGCAGATCGATGGGAACACCACGACCTGGAGGTTCCCTTCCAAGTAACTTATCATCCTGACTTGGAAATATATCGCCGTTTCTTCACTGTTGCTGGGTCAAACTCCTGGAACTCCCTTCTTAACAGCACTGTGGGTGTACCTACACCACATAAACTGCAGCGATTCAAGAAGGCAGCTCACCACCACCTTCTCAAGGGCAACTAGGGATGGGCAGTGAATGCTGGCCCAGTGAGCAAAGTCCACATCCCATGAATGAATTAAAAAAAAGACCAAGTCTAGCAGCTATGTCCTTTCGGACTTGACCAGCTCGTTCAGCAGAGATGTTACTGAATCACTCTTAGTGATGGACGATGAAATCCCCCACCCAGAGTACATTCTGCACCGGTGCCACCCTCAATGCTTCCTGCAAGTGGTGTTCAACATGGAGTACTGATTCATCAGCTGAAGTGGGGGGTGTGGGGTGGTGGTATGTGGTAATGAACTGAAGGTTTCCTTGCCCATGTTTGAACTTTTTTGTCTGCACTGGAGTGCAGCTTTGGACTGCATTAGCATGCTTAATTTAGAGTTTGATGAGAGAGGGAGTTCGGTGAAGAGGGAAGGAGGGAGCCTTTCATTTTTTACCCTTCCCCAGTAAGTAGCGAGGCGATCTTGGTAACTGGGAGCTGGTGAGTATTTTGTCTGTCCTTAATATTGTCTAAACTAGAGGAAGTAAAAGTAAAGGGTGTAATTTAATACTAAGTCATGGCAGGGCAGCTCGGCCAAGTGGAATTCTTCTCCTCTGCAATGTGGGAAGTCAGGAGCACTTCCAGTGTCCAAGCTGACCATGTGTGCAGGAAGTGTCTCCAGCTTCAGCTACTTGAAATCCTGGAACTAGAACTGCGACTGGAGTCACTGTGGAGAATCTGCAAGGATGAGATCTTCACGGATAACATGTACTGTGAGGGGCCACACTGTAGGTGAAGAGTGCACAGGCAGAAAGGGAATGGGTGACTGCCAGACAGAGTAAGAGCCCCAGACAGAGTAAAAGTACTAGGCAGGTAGTGCAGTCCATTTCCCTCTCCAACAGATTTTGTATTTTGGATACTGCTGAGGGTGATAGTTTCTCAGGGGAATGCAGCAAGCGCCAAGTTCATGGCACTATCAATGGCTCAGCTGCACCAACTGGGGGAGAAATGAGAGTTGGAGAGCATTAGTGATAAGGGATTCTATTGTAAGGGGAAAGGACAGATGTTTCTGCGGCCGTTGATGTGACACCAAGATGGTATGTTGCCTCCCTGGTGCCAGGGTCAAGGATGTCACTGAGCCATTGCACGACATTCTGAAGGAGGAGGGTAAACAGCCAGAGGTCATCGTCCATATTGGTACCAACAGAATGAGGTAAAAAGAGGAATTAGGTCCTGGAAGCAGAATGCAGGGAGCTGGGAAATAAATTAAAAAACTGGGCCTTAAAGGTACGAATCTCAGGATTACTCCCAGTGCCACATGCTAGTGAGATCAGGAATAGGAAAATAGTCCAGATGAATGTGTGGCTGGAGAGATGGTGTAGGAGGGAGAGATTTATATTCTTGAGGCATTGGGACTGATCCTGGGGAAGATGGGACCTCGGGAAGATGGGACCTCTACAAGCTGGACGGGTTGCACCCCAGCAGAACCAGGACCAATATCCTCGCAGGGGTATTCACTAGTACTTTGGGGGAGGGTTTAAACTAGATTGGCAGGGGGGTGGAAACCTGAGCGGGGAGACACAAGAGAGGGAAACAAAGATAGGAATGAAAGAAAAGTAGAAAGCAAAAGTGGAAAGCAGAGAATACAAGGGCTAGCAGCAAATAGGGCCATAGTACAAAGAAAATGTGTAAAAATGCTAAAACGACAAACCTACAGGCACTGTATCTGAATGACGTAGCATTCGCAACAAGGTAGATGAATTAATAGTGCAAATAGATGTAAACAGCTGCGATATGATTGCAGTTGTGGAGACATGGCTGCAGGGTGACCAAGGCTGGGAATTGAATATCCAAGGGTACTTGATATTTAGGAAGGGCAGCCTAAAAGGAAAAGGAGGTGGTGTAGCATTGTTAGTTAAGGATAAAATCAGTGCGATAGTGAGAGAGGATAATGGCTCAGAAAATCTAGATGCAGAATCAGTCTGGGTGGAGCTAAGGAGCAACAAGGGGCAGAAAATGTTAGTAGGAGCTGTCTATAGGCCTCTAAACAGTATTCATAACGTAGGGGACAGCAGTAAATAGGAAATTAGAGATGCATGTAACAAGGGCGCTATAGTAATTCTGGGTGAGTTGAATCTACCTGTAACAACATAAGAAATAGGAGCAGGAGTAGGTCGTTCGGCCTCCCAAGCCTGCCCTGCCATTCAATAAGATGATGGCTGACCTGCCCCAGGCCTCAACTCCTCTTTCGTTCCAGCTCCTCATAGCCCTTGACTCTTCAATATTTCAAAAATCTGTCCACCTCTTTAAATATTTTCAGTGATCTCGCCTCCACAACTCTCAAGTCAAGAATTCCAGACATTCACTACCTTCTGAGAGAAGAAATTCCTTCGCATCTCAGTTTTAAGTGAGTGTCCCCTTATTCTGTAACTATGTCCCCCAGATTGAAATTCCCCCACTAGTGAAAACATCTTCTCAACATCTACCCTGTCAAGCACCCCCTCGGAATCTTGTACGTTTCAATAAGATCACCCATCATTCTTCTAAACTCCAATGAATAAAGGCCTAACTGTTTAGCCATTCTTGATAAGTCAACCTGTTCACCCCAGGAATCGACCTAGTGAATCTCTTTTGAACTACCTCCAATGCCAGTATATCCTTTCTTAAATACAGGGACACAGTATTCCAGGTGCGGCCTCACCAACATCCTGTACAGCTGTAACAAGACTTCCCAATTTTAACTTCCAACCCCCTAGCAATACAGGCCAAAATTCCATTTGCCTTCCAAACTACTTGCTGCACCTGCATGCTAACTTTTTGTGTTTCATGCACAAGAAAACCCTAATCCCTCTGTGCTGTACTTTTTTGGAGTCTCTCCATTTAAGTAATAGTTTGCCTTTTGATTCTTCCTACCAAAGTGCATGACCTCAGACTTTCCTACATTAAACTCCATCTGCCAAGTTTTTACCCACTCACTCAACCCGTTTATATCCCCTTGCAGATTCCTTATGTCCTCACCATAACATGCCTTCCCATCTATTTTTGTATAGTCTGCAAATTTAGATATATTACACTTTGTCCCCTCCTCCAAGTCATTAAGATAGATAGTAAATAATTGAGGCCTTAGGACTGATCCATGTGGCACTCCACTGGTTAAGTCTTTCCAACCTGAAAAAGACCCATTAATCCTGTCTTCTGTGTGTTAACCAGTCCTCAATCCATACTAATATATTACCCCCAACACCGTGCAAAAACCTTTTGTGTGATGCCTTATCTAATGCCTTCTGGAAATCCAAATACACTACATCTACCGGTTCCCCTTTATCAACTCTGCTTGTTATATCCTCAAAGAACTCTAGCAAACTTGTCAAACATGATTTCCCTTTCACAAAACCATGTTGATTGTTTGATTGCGTTAAGCTTTTCTAAATGTCCTGCTATTTCTTCCTTTATAATGGACTCTAGCATTTTCTCCACTACCAACATCAGGTCTATAATTCGCTGTTTTCTCTCTGCCTCCCTTTTTAAATAGTGGGGTTATATTAGCTATCCTCCAATCTGTAGGAACTGTTCCAGAGTCTATAGAATCTCGGAAGATGACCACCAATGCATCCGCTATTTCTAGGGCCACTTCCTTAAGTGATCTGGAATGTCGATTATCAGGCCCCAGGGGATTTATCGGCCTTCAATCCCATCAATTTCCCCAACACCATTTCCCTACTAATACTGATTTCTTTCAGTTCTTCCCTCTCACCAAACCCTGTGTTCCCCAATATTTCTGGGATGTTATTTGTGTCCACCTTTGTGAAGACAGAACCAAAGTATGTATTTAATTGGTCAGCCATTTCTTTATTCCCCATTATTGTTTAAATGGTGATAGATTGGGAAGTGTTGATGTACAAAGGGACCTGGGCATTCTTGTACACCAATCGCTGAAAGCAAGCATGCAGGTGCAGCAAGTCTTTATTGCGAGAGGACTTGAGTACAGGAATAAGAATGTCTTGCTGCAGCTGTACAGGGCCTTGGTGAGACCACACCTGGAGTATTGTGTGCAGTTTTGGTCTCCTTAGCTAAGAAAGGATATACTTGCCATCGAGGGAGTGCAGCGAAGGCTCACCAGACTGATTCCTGGGATGGCAGGATTGTCGCATGAGGAGAGATTGGGTCAACTAGAATCACAGAATTTCACACTACAGAAGAGGCCCTTCGGCCCATCGAGTCTGCACCGACACGTGAGAAACACCTGACCTACCTACCTGCCTTATTTTACTAAAATCCGCTCTCCCCCAATCCAAAACATTTTTTTGCAACTTGTCTATTTCTTTGTCCATAAAAGCTTAAATTGTACCATGTTGTGGTCACTATCACTAGGCCTGTATCCACTGGAGTTTAGAAGAATGAGAGTATCTCATTGAAATGTACAAAATTCTGACAGGGCTAGACAGAGGGTTGATGTTTCCTCTGGCTGGTGGTGCCTGGGATATTGTCTGTAAAGCATGTTTCCATGAGTATGTCTATGTCAGGCTATTGTTTGACTCGGCTGTGGGACAGCTCTCCTTATTTTGGCATTAGCCCCCAGATGTTAGTAAGTAGGACTTTGCAGGGTTGACAGGGCTGAGCTTTCATTGTCATTCCCGGTACCTACATTGATGTCAGCTAGTTGGTCTGGTTCCATTCCATTCCTTTAAGATTCTAGCGGATTGATGCAATTCAGTGGCTTGATAGGCCATTTCAGAGGGTATTCAAGAGTCAACCACATTGCTGTGGATCTGGAGTCCCAGACCAGGTAAGAATGGCAGATTCCCTAAAGGGACATTAGTGAGCCAGGTGGGATTTTATGACAATGGATAATGGTTTTATGATCATCAATTGGGCTTTTAATTCCAGTTTTTTATTGAATTCAAATTTCACCATCTGTTGTGGTAGGATTTGAACCCAGGTCCCCAGAGCATTACCTTGGGTCTTTAGATTACTAGTCCAGCAATAATACCACTATGCCACTGCCTCCCCCCTGTAGCAAAGGCTATGGGCCCTGACAACATTGCAGCTGTAGTACTTAAGACTTGTGCTTCAGAAATAGCTGCACCCTAAGCCAAGCAAAATTGAAATCAATGCGAATCAGTGGGGGAAAACACTTGAGTCATACCAAGCAAAAAGGAAGAAGGTTGAGATCAATCATCTTAGCCCCAGGACATTGTTGCAGGAACTCCTCAGAGTAGTGTGCGAAACCCAACCATCTTCAGCCATTTATCAATGATCTTCCCTACATCAAAAGGCCATTGTTAGGAATTTTGGCTGATGATTGAACAGTGTTCAGTACCAGTCACAATTCCTTAGACACTGAAGCATTCTGTGTTGTCACGACTCACTGGGGATAGTGCGCTGTAATATCAAGTCTCACTGTTCCCCGAGCCACGACAAATGTGAAAAGTTTGATCAAACCACCAGATTGTCCCAATTCTACCTAACTGTTTAATTTAGGTTTACAGGATACGAGCACCAGGTTTGTAAACTTAACAAGTAAATAACTGTTTATTGAACAAATTGTCATTAACCAGTGGCAAAAGAAAGAAATATGAATTGCTAATTTCTAACTCTATAACCTAAACTCTACCCCTTCTTAAATCCCTATACACACACATACCTGTCCTCTGGCCCCTCTCCTGTGGCCAGAGAGGTATTGAAAATTTTTTGCCAGCGCCCCTTCTATCTCCTCCCTTACCTCACTCAAAAGCCTAGGATACATTTCATCTGGGCCTGGAGACTTTTCTACTTTTAAGTCTGCCAGACCACTTAGAATCTCCCTTTCTATGCTAATTTCTTTAATTATATCACAGTCCTTCTGCCTGGTTTCCATACCCACATCGTCCCTCTCACTTGTGAACACCGATACAAAGTGTTCATTTAGAACCCTACCTACGTCTTCCGGCTCCACACACAAATTACCACTATGGTCCTTAATGGGCCCTACTCTTTCCCTAGTTATCCTTTTACTCTTAATGTACTTGTAGAATAACTTTGTATTTTCCTCTATTTTACCTGCCAATGTTTCTTCATGTCCCCTTTTTGCTCTCCTCATTTCCTTTTTAAGTTTCCCCCCTACACATTCTATACTCCTCTAGGGCTTCCGCTGTTTTGAGCCCTCTGTATCTGCTATAATCCTCCCTTTTTCTCTTTATCCAATCCTGTATATCCCTCAACATCCAGGGTTCCCTGGATTTGTTGGTCCCACCCTTTGTCTTTACTGGAATATGTTGGCCCTGTACACTCCCTGTTTCCTTCTTGAATGAGTCCCACTGCTCTGATACCGATTTACCTAAAAGTAGCTGCTCCCAGTCCACTATGGCCAAATCATATCTGACTTTATTAAAATTGGCCTTCCCCCGATTTAGAACTCTGATTTCTGGCCCATCCTTATCCTTTTCCATAACAACCTTGAATCTAACTGAGTTATGAATACTATCTGCAAAATGCTCCCCCACTGATACCTCTACCACTTGCCTGCATATTTGCTCTTCTATTTCTCTCTGACTGTATGGGGGCCTATAGTACACTCCCAGCAATGTGATTGCTCCTTTTCTGTTTTTAAGTTCTACCCATATGGCTTCATTTGAGGAGCCTTCTAAGATGTTATCCCTCTTTATTACTGTAACTGACTCCTTGATCAATATTGCGATACCCCCTCCTCTTTTACCCCCTTCCCTGTCTCGCCTGAAGACCCTATATCCTGGAATATTGAGCTGCCAATCCTGCCCCTCTCTCAACCATGTCTCTGTGACAGCAATGACATCATACTTCCACGTGTTAATTTGTGCCCTCAACTCATCTGCCTTATTCGTCAGACTCCTTGCATTAAAATAAATACCAACCAACCTTGCCAAACTCCCTTGTGCCTTAACTGGCCTATAATTTCTATGCCTTCCATTCTCACTTGCTCTCTCTAATTTTGGCTTTGCATCTCCCCCTGCTGCACCTCCTCTCAGGATCCTATCCCCCTGCCAAGTTAGTTTAAACCCTCCCCAACAGCACTAGCAAACCTCCCCGCAAGGATGTTGGTCCCATTCCGGTTCAGGTGCAACCCATCCACCTTGTACAGGTCCCACGGCCCCCAGAAACGACCCCAATGTCCCAGAAATCTAAAGCCCTCCCTCCTGCACCATCTTTCCAGCCACGCATTCACCTGGACTAACCTCCTATTCCTATACTCACTGGCACATGGCACCGGAAGTAATCCAGAGATTACTACCTTTGAGGTCCTGTTTTTTTAATCTGCTTCCTAGCTCCCCAAATTCTGCTTGCAGGACCTCATCCCTCTTTCTACCTATGTCGTTGGTACCAATATGTACCACGATCTCTGAGTGTTTGCCTTTAGAATGCCCTGCAGTCGTTCAGTCACATCCTTGACCCTGGCACCGGGGAGGCAACATACTATCTTGGAGTCACGTCTGCGGATGCAGAAAAGCCTGCCCCCTTACTGTCGAGTCTCCTATAATATTGCTGTTCGCACCCCCCCGCCCCCCCCCCCCCCGCCCCCAACCGTCCCCCTAATCCCCCCCAACACAGAAAAACGGTTTAAGTGAGATGCACCCTGGGGATTTCCTGACTACCTGCCTGACACCTTTCTTCTAACTGATGGCCACCTGTTTCCTCTTTGTGTGCACTTCCATAAGCTGTGGGGTGACCACGTTTAAAAATGTGCTATCCACGAAACTCTCAGCCTCGCGGATGCACATCAGTGCTTCCAGCTGCTGCTCTAGCTCCGAAACTCAGAGCTCAAGTAGCTGCAGCTGTTGGCACTTCCTGTACACGTGGTTGGTCAGAGAGCAAGGAGCGTCTAGGACTTCCCACATGTTGCAGGTGGTACATAACACGGGACTAAGCTGCCCTGCCACCCCTCTAGTTCAAAAAAAACCCTTACTTTAAGTTAAGTACAGTAATAAAATGTTAAATTATTTATGTACTTTAAATAAAAACTAGAACTCTTACCTTTCTTTAGCTTAATCTATTTTAAACTGGAGAAAAACACTTGCCACTACTCACCAATCAGCTCTCACCTTTGTGCTGACTTTTTGAAGCTTCCCGCACTCGCGCTGGTTCTGATCTCTCTCGCGCTGTCTTGTGATGTCACTCTTGTTATTTTCAACAAGAACTGACTGCAGGACACTCTTCCCAGACTGCTTCACCGTGATGCTGACTGCAGGACACTGTTCCAAGACTGCTTCACAGTGATGCTGTCTGCAGGACACTGTTCCAAGACTCTTTCACTGTGATGCTGACTGCAGGACACTCTTCCCAGGCTGCTTCACCGTGATTCTGACTGCAGGACACTCTTCCCAGGCTGCTTCACAGCGATGCTGACTGCAGGACACTCTTCCCAGCAATTTTTACGTAGTATATTTACATAGTGTCTTGTTGAATACCCCGAGGTATTCACTTTATATGATTATTTTGGTAACATAGGGTAGGAATTTCCCCCCATTTGAGGGGGTTGTGCAGTGGCGGGCGGGCGGGACCGAACGCGAACCTGATCGGCACCTCCGATTGGGACCGCACCACCATTTTACGTGGGCGGGCCAATTAAGGCCATCCCAGCGTGACGCACACCTGGAAGCACTGTGCACTCCCTGTGCGGGCAGGGTGGGATTCCCTGAGTTGGGGCCTGTGCAGATCAGTTTGTGTTTTGAAAAATGTAATCAAGGTAAAAAAAATTTTACGGACATGCCCCTCATGTGAAACTGTCACTGAGCTGGGACATGTCCATTAATTTTTTCAAAAAATTTTATGTAATTAATAAACCCTTCATGAAACCTCATCCTGCCCATGGTTGTAGTTTCATGAAAAATGCGAAGGCCGCCTGGGCCCTTCTCCTTCCCGCCAACCTGAAGGTTGAACGGGCAGGATTTCTCAACAGCTTTAATTG